>NC_063056.1:26385257-27097757 GCF_018812025.1 Megalobrama amblycephala
AGACAAGGTGCTCAAGTTTAGGAATAGGAATGTTGTCCCATTTTTGTCTAATACAGTCTTCTAGTTGCTCAGCTGTCTTAGGTCTTCTTTGTCGCATCTTCCTCTTTATGATGCGCCAAATGTTTTCTATGGGTGAAAGATCTGGACTGCAGACTGGCCATTTCAGTATCCGGATCCTTCTTCTAAGCAGCCATGATGTTGTAATTGATGCAGTATGTGGTCTGGCATTGTCATGTTGGAAAATGCAAGGGCTTCCCTGAAAGAGACGATGTCTGGATGGGAGCATATGTTGTTCTAGAACTTGGATATACCTTTCAGCATTGATGGTGCCTTTCCAGATGTGTAAGCTGCCCATGCCACACGCACTCATGCAACCCCATACCATCAGAGATGCAGGCTTCTGAACTGAGCGCTGATAACAACTTGGGTTGTCCTTGTCCTCTTTAGTCCGGATGACATGGCGTCCCAGTTTTCCAAAAAGAACTTTAAATTTTGATTGGTCTGACCACAGAACAGTTTTCCACTTTGCCACAGTCCATTTTAAATGAGCAGAGAAAACGCCTGCGCTTCTGGATCATGTTTAGATATGGCTTCTTTTTTGATCCATAGAGTTTTAGCCGGCAACGGCGAATGGCACGGTGGATTGTGTTCACCGACAATGTTTTCTGGAAGTATTCCTGAGCCCATGTTGTGATTTCCATTACAGTAGCATTCCTGTATGTGATGCAGTGCCGTCTAAGGGCCCGAATATCACGGGCATCCAGTATGGTTTTCCAGCCTTGACCCTTAAGCACAGAGATTGTTCCAGATTCTCTGAATCTTTGGATGATATTATGCACTATAGATGATAACTTCAAACTCTTTGCAATTTTTCTCTGAGAAACTCCTTTCTGATATTGCTCCACTATTTTTCGCTGCAGCTTTGGGGGAATTGGTGATCCTCTGCCCATCTTGACTTCTGAGAGACACTGCCACTCTGAGAGGCTCATTTTATACCCAATCATGTTGCCAATTGACCTAATAAGTTGCAAATTAGTCCTCCAGCTGTTCCTTATATGTACATTTAACTTTTCCGGCCTCTTATTGCTACCTGTCCCAACTTTTTTGGAACGTGTAACTCTCATGAAATCCAAAATGAGCCAATATTTGGCATGACATTTCAAAATGTCTCACTTTCAACATTTGATATGTTATCTATATTCTATTGTGAATAAAATATAAGTTTATGAGATTTGTAAACTATTGCATTCCTTTTTTATTCACAATTTGTACAGTGTCACAACTTTTTTGGAATCGGGTTTATACATGTGAGGAAATACATCAAAATACAGACAAAAATCACAGACAAAATCTGCATAAAGACACCGGGGCTCGTTCCTGTCTAAAAACACACTTGTGTCCCTTCCAGGAAAGTTATATTTACTCAGATGCACTGGAAGAAAATAGCAGAGCTGAAACATAATTTGTGTGTGAAAAGAGTGTGAATACTCACTCTTATGCATTTTAACACACACTTTATTCAACTGTGTTATATCAAGGCCACATAAAAGGTGAGGTCACTGTGTGTGTGTGTTCAAGTGAATGTGATTTTCATGGGTCTTGCTATTTTGAGGTGATTTCAAGAGCTGCTGGTAGTTACAGGCAGAGCAATGAGACGCTCAAAACTGGTCATTTTGCAACGAATGCTCAATGAGACGCTTTACTAACGCTGCAGTAACATTGTGACACACAAGATCTATATTGCCATACAGAACAAAAGCTGATGAAATGCCTTCCGAATTCTTCTTTTTTCAATTTCCCCTTGAGGATCGATAATGTGTGACTGTCTATTCACAAAGCCAGAGGCTGGAGCATATATGCATCATAACGTAAGCATGATAAATCATTATATGTAAGACTATTAATGGCTGAAAATGTGGTCATGCACTCAAAGCTCAATCAATACAGTTCAGATCAATACAGGACAAGGGATGGAGGTAATGAAGAATAAAAAGAGATGTACTGAGGGATGAAGAGAGGAAGAAAGAGCTGATAGAGAGGAATAAGAAGTACTGACATATAGAAAGAGAGAGAAGAATACTGAAGAATAAAAATATAAAGGTACTGAAGAAGAAAGGACAAGCCAACTCATTAAAATCCACTAAAAGTGATTTGACCACTACATCTCATTCAGAGATTATCAGAAAAGCAGAGCAAACTTTTGTTTTTGAAGCAAATTGTTTGTGAAGCAAACAATGGAAACTCACTACAAACGTTCAAAAGTTTGGGGTCAGCATATATTTGATCAAAAATACAGTAAATACAGTAATATTGCTAAATATTATTAGAAATTTAAATAACTGTTTTCTATTTTAATATATTTTAAAATTAAATGTATTCCTGTTTTGGCAAAGCAGCCATTATTCCAGTCTTTAGTGTCACATGATCCTTCAGAAATCATTCTAACATGCTGATTTGCTGATCTTCTTTTGCATACTTTTACAAGCAATTATTATTCTTCATTGTATTTGTGTCATTCAGGTCTGGAACAGCACGAGGGAGACCGAATATTAAATTTTGGGTGAACTAATCCTTTAACACCAGGTATAAGCAGCAATAGATCTCGGCTGACCACTTGTGATCGAATCAGCGAGGAGGATGATAATTGCAGGTATATTTCCATAGAGACAGAAAAGAGAAAGAAATAGAAAAAGAAAAGAAAACAAAGAAAAGAAAAGAGTTAGCAAGGAATAGAGGGATTAAAGAGAGGTAGTGAGGAATGGCACAACAGAAAGAAAGAGAAAAGAGAGGCAGTGAGGTATGGACAGGGAGGGGAGGTGGGTACTGAGGGATGGACGTGTAAAGAGCTGGACATTGAGCAGAAGGCAGAAAATCAATGGTGAATAGCAGCTAAAGTGGAATCTGAACTCTGCCTGAAGTCATAGAGTGTGACGGAAGAACGAGGGGGGAGTGGAAGCGAGGAAGGGTGGGATGAAGGTAGAAAACAGCAATATGAGTGCAGACACAGAAAACAAATCCGCAGTAGGCAGAGTAGCCACAAGCTAATTAAAATCAGAGGAGCAGGGGGAAATCAATCGATTCAGGAGAAAAATCGAGGCTGTAATCAAGAGATTAGCTCAGGAACCATCAATTTCTTGCAAAAAACTTGCTAATGATCACTAAAGCAGAGGCATGAAAGTGAAGATTTAAAAAAATTTATGGAAATAAATTTTAGAGTTGGAATCCACAGCAGGCAACAGCTAACAAGGTAATTATATCTTTCAGAATAAAGCACTATTGGATGGAACTAGTTTTCCAGGGGGACGATTGAGAAATTTGAGATTTTAATCCCATGTCCGTGTTTTTCTCACACAACCACAGTAAAACTTCCAGAGCAAACTACCTACTGTCCACTTCAAGGATTTAATATTAAAAAAATGTTGTATCAATGAATAATTCATTAAAAAACATATACGTTATATGTGATGCACGCAAGCACAGCAGATGACCTTCTGTAAAATCCACATCTAGAAAACACACACTGCACCTCAGTAATAAACACAGAGATGTTAGTCATGTAAGTCACAGACATCAGGAGATAAGAATTGTAACTCGGAAAACTAGTCCTGTCTGAATAAGGCTTAAGTCCACATTTTAGGTGAATTGTACAATCCATTAATTTCTTTATTTATGCAAGATCACCTGTTTTCTTGACTTTCCTTAAATATATTTTTAATATGTTTCAACTACTTTTGTCCATTCAATGAAAGTTAATGTTCAAACTTCACATATCTTTTTCTGTGTTCTACCGAAGATGGAAACACATTTCTGTTTTATAAGTTTAACAAAGCAATGATGCACAAAATAAGACTCTCTATGATGCTACTGAAATATTTTGTTCCCAAAGGATGGAAAATGTATATGATCCCCAGATCTAATCAACAGTTTAGGCAATTCTATTACTAAAAGTTGAAAGGTTACTATTTCAATACTAAGCATTATACTAGCAACATTAGTCTAACTCAGTCATAACTGGCAGTATATTTCATAGCTCAGAGAGATGACCTTCTAAAAGGCTAATTAATAAATAATTACTGTTTGCTTTATTACAGCCATATTAATGACACAGCTAACAAAAGCTTGGCCGATATGGGGCACTGATTAAAGAGCAGATGAATAATTGAGACGTTAGCGAAAGTAATTAAATATTCACAAGTCTGAACCAAAGCCAAGAGCATGACTTTCAGGTCTTATTTACATATTTTGTGTTCATGAGCCAATTTTTGCTCTCAATTTTCTTTTTAAAAATTTATAGAGCAGCACAAACAGAGATTTTTCTTCACAGATTTAAACAGTAGACAAACTCCAAAGACCTTATAAAGTCATTCAGGATTATGGGGTTGGAGAGATAAATGACTCAGAAATAAAATAGCATGGGCTTATTATTAATTGGATAATTATGATTTTACTTTTAAACTTTGATATAAAACAACATTTTATATATAAAAAAGGTAGCACTTTATTTAACAGTCCTGTTCCCCATGTAAATACTTAATTATTAATGAAATTGCAACTGGGTAATACTAGGTACTAACCCTGAAACAACTCCTAAACCTAACATTAACCCATTTAGTTACCTTTATATTACCCTGTATTATATTATATTATATTACCCAGAACTTTCTTAGGTAGGTACACTTTAAGTACACATAGGTGCACATACTGTAAAATAAAGTGCAACCAAATAATAATAAATCAAACCCACAGTATTAAAGAACGTACTTTCCCCTTCCACATTCTTCATAACGCTTACGCTGAATGTTCTACGCCTTCCCTATTCTACTTACGGAAAGAACGCGGTGCCAGTTTCGTTTTTTTCCGTAACTTAAATAGGGAAGGTGTAGGACATTCAGCGTAAGCGTTATGAAGAATGCGGAAGCGGAAAGTACGTTCAAGGCGATATTCTGTTTATAAAGCATAAACGGTTGTATTTCTTTCGAAAATGACCGATCGATTTGCTAGATAAGACCCTTATTACTCATCTGGTATCGTTTAAAGCCCTTGAAGCTGCACTGAAACTGTAATTTTGACCTTCAACCTGTTGGTAGCCACTGAAATCCACTGTAAGGAGAATAATCCTGGAATGTTTTCCTCAAAAACCTTCATTTCTTTTCGACTGACGAAAGAAAGACATGAACATCTTGGATGACATGGGGGTGAGTAAATTTATCAGGAAAAGTGTATTTAAAAGTGGACTAATCCTTTAACATTCTAAAATGACAAAATGTACTGCAGAGCATTTCACATCCAGTAGAGGGCGATATGATGTAGCATAATGACTGTGGGCTATCCAGGCTACTAACAATATAGCTTATAATTGGCAAAGTGAAGGCTCAAGACAATGCAAGAAAGGATGACAGACAGAATCACAAACGATCCAAGTCTGTTAAAAGTATGGGAGAGGTAAAGTGATTATCCGACAAACTCGAAGTAATGCGCACACGTCGACGTTTCCACTGTCGGCCCATTAGCCTCGCGGTCCTCCTGTAAAACCCGCCCTAAACGCGCCTTCACTGGACTACGTCACACAATACAAAGTTACACCAGCGAGAGGGAGATGAATGAAATAAATCGAAGCTGTCATTTAGCCTTTATTTACAAACTTGGACACCATACGCGGCTATTGACTGACCACGAACAGGTAATAGAACTTGTGGCATTTTTCATTCGTTAAAGTCCACTCACCCCCATGTCATCCAAGATGTCCATGTCCTTATAGTGGACTTCAATTGGCCCCAAACAGTTGAAGGTCAAAATTACAGTTTCAGTGCAGCTTCAAGGGGCTTTAAATGATCCCAGACGAGGAATAAGGGTCTTATCTAGCGAAACAATCTGTCATTTTCTTAAAAAAATGAAAATGTATATGCTTTATAGACACAAATGATCGCATCACAAGTGCTTCCACCAGACCGCGATTCCGTATTCTTCAAAAAGCTTATGCTGAATGTCCTACACCTTCCCTATTCAACTTACGGAACGAATGCGGTGCCAGTTCCATTTTTTTCCGTAAGTTGAATAGGGAAGGCAAAGGATATACAGCGTAAGCTTTTTGAAGAATACGGAATCGCGGTCTGGTGGAAGCACTTGTGATGCGATCTATATAAAACATATTCATTTTCATTTTTCAGTCACTTTGCGACTGAAGAAAGAAGGACATGGACATCTTGGATGACATGGGGGTGAGTAAATTATCAGGACATTTTCATTCAGAAGTGCACTAATCCTTTAAGGTTCTTTTTTTTTTTTTTTTGAACAATTAAATTTTGGGCTAAAAGTGTGTTGAACATGTACCGAATAAAATATTACTGAAAATTGATTTGTAATGTCTTACACTACTGCGATACAACAAAAAATAATACGTTTCTGTAATGCATTACTTTTGTAACGTGTTACTCCCAACACTGTGTATATATATATATATATATATATATATATATATATATATATATATATATATATATATATATATATATATATATAGTACTGATATTTCTACAAATGTTTTTATACATGAAGTGTTAGGTGAGACAGGTCAGAGTTTTTATTATGTCTCATCTGGCTGTTTTGATTTGAAATTTTACATATCTGAGACCTTGACAAGCTGCTAGGATCAATAAGAGTACTGAAATACATTTCTCCCATTGGCTGACCATAACTACCCGTCAAAAGTGCATTCTGCAATAACATTAAGCAACGAAAGCCTGTGTTTCAGAGACTCAAGGAGAGACATAAGGATCAACAGGTATAAGTGAGACAACACGTGTGTGTCTGGCCTTCCCAATTCATCTGAACAGATCATCAAGGACGTAGTAAGGCATTTCTTTTCCTCTCCAGAAGAAAATGAGAGACTGCAAGGTGAAGCAGAGGGAATGAAGGACAGATGACAATAAATCCATTAGAAACAAGAGAGACGCAGAGACAGAAAACCAATGGAACATGCAGCGACCAAAGGTTTCCTCAGAGAGAACCGAAGTCAAGTAACAGTGGAAGAGATAACTGAGGCAGAGATGGAAATGGGGAGGAGGAAGAAAAAGAAGAAAAGGACAGGGGATGCTAGAAAAAAAAGAGCTATGGGTATTGTCATACCTCACCCTGCAAGCTATTCCCTCTCTCATTTTATTTCAAACTTTGGCTTTCATTTTCCATTTCTATAGCGCTCGGACACCAGCAGAGTTTGAGAAATTTCACAGTAGAAAAAGAGCTGAAAAGAGCTGACGGCATGCTGAGAGAGCCATGACAGATGGAAAAAATGAGAAGGGACCAAGGGAGGAGTGGAGGAATCAGCCAGGTAGAAAATGTGTGTGTGTGTGTGTGTGTACTGTATGTGGGGGAGAATGAAAACTATTCCAAGATGAAATCAGATGGCCTCATCATTTCCAAAAGAGAAGTGTGTGTACAGGGCAGTGTGTGAGCTCTACCTTTTTGGCCTTGCTGAGGCACGTCCAGGCTGATTTTCTGAAGTTCACGCTGTTGTTTGTCGGGTCTTGTTTATCCAGCTGCAAATAAAATAGCCATCCCAACAAATACCACACCTGAGAAAGAAAGAGAAGACATTACATATATACATACATACATACATATACACATATTGCCGATACAGGTTATTACAAATCAAGTAGACACATAAACGATATTTTGAACCGATATATATGTCTGGTGTAAAAATGAAAATGATTGCCAAAATTAAGAATAACAAGGGCTCTGACAAAAACTTTTTTTAAAATGCTTTTAAACATATCTTTAATTCTGGGAACTGTTAATAATATTAAAAATAATCCAATATAAAATAACTCTACATAGCCTTAACTGTATAAATTAATGTATATCTATGTAGTTTAATCCTTATTAAAGATTTTCTTTTGTTGTTTGATTGTGACAGGCAATAGTAGACAGTAGCATGTTTAAAGGCTGCTATCTCTTTAAGACATAAAGGAATATACTGTTACACATCCTGTTCACATTCACTGAAGACAACCGACTGTGCTTACACATATACTCGCCAGGACGGGCATTTTAACATAACCGTGTGTGTCACTGAACGTTTATGTGTAATAAGTCGCCAAAAATACCTCAATCTGACATTTGTTGCGAGCAGTTTGAGAGACGACTGTGCGCGTGCATTGGCTGAGAGCGCGATGACTGAAGACCATCTCTTAAGCGCGAGCAAGTACTTTATGCTTTAAAATGGCTTGTATTTTTGAGTTGGCATGACTTAAAATGACGTGCAAGTGCCAATTCTGTCAACTGTCTGAAACGCGTGCTAATTAGACTTGTGCCGATATTTGGTAATGCGATATATCGCGATAATGAATATGTACGATATTGTATTTCAAAATACCGTAAATAGTAATTTATTACTAATTATTAAAATTTTTATAATGCATTTAAGAATACTTTCCCCATCAACCGTATAAAATGCACAACACCGCTGTATTCTGCGTCGCATCAAAAGAACACGCGCTCAGATGTAAACAAGCCCAACGTGCACGAGAAGCACATGATGGAACGAGTGAAGGAGACGCACTGAATGAAAGCGCACGTTCACTCTCTGACAGCAGAGGGCGCTGATGGAACAGCAGAGTGCAACAGTTACTCCGGAAACCCCATAAACAAAGCAACTGCGCTAGTGAAGTTTTTAAAATGCCTCAAACATATATTTTAATCTGGACTACATGCCCTAATGATTAGAAATATTCTGATTATTTGTTATTGTTCAGCAAAACTGAGACATACGGCTTCATTAGTTAACATGTTAATGCATTATTACCAAACTGACAATGAAAAATACTTATAAAGCATTAATTATTCTTAATTAATGTAATTTCTTAGTTACGGTTTAATATCATTACTCAAAAGAACTTATTTAATGGGCCTGAAATTATCAGTTGTATTTCTTAACTAACATTAACCAAAAATAATACTTTCTGTAACAAATGTAGCTATTGCTCAATCTTAGTCAATGCGTTAAATACTGAGACCTTATTGTAAAGTGTAACCTGTTCTTTATAGCCTAATTCTTTTGCATTTTAATCTGTTTGAAAATTTTACTTTATATATTTTTTGTGTATTGTATTATTGTATTTAAACATTTAGAGTTTTTTTTGTTATTACAAAAAGAGTTCTTAAACCTTTTATACTATGAGAACACTTTTTTTGCAACTTATTTCAATACTGTGATAATACCGTATAAAAGCTTCAGCAATTAATCGCAACATGAAAAATTGATACCGTCACATGCCTAGTGCTAATATTGCAGCATACAGCTCGCTTGCAAAGCAAACTCAATGTGGATACCATGGATGTAAAGCCATTTGCACATTTTGAGAGAGAGGGAGACTCGGTACCGCTGAATCACACAAACTGTTTGTGAAACTATGTTTCACATAAAGTTTTAAAATAACTGAGCTGCTCTGATAATCTGTTTGGATTCAATCTACATGCTATAGTGCATAAATGTTTGCGGGAATGCGTAGAATTATGCGCAATACCCGAGACCCTGTGCTGAAATTCAGGTCCTTAATGAGGTGTTTTGCAATGTCAAGCCCTGTATGTATGTATGTATATGTATGTATACACACATATACATATACATACATACATACATACACTGATGAGCCATTACATTATGACCACCTATCTATTAACATGTAGGACCTCCTTTAGCCCACAAAACAGTGGCCACGCGGCAAGGCATTGATTCGATGAGGTGACAATAGGTCTCCTGGGGTATCTGGTACCCTAATGTCAACAGCAGGTCTTCCAGTTCCCTAACAATGCGGGGTAGTGGTGATGTAGTGCAAACCCGCTTTTCCAAGTCGAACAACAAATGTTCAATTGTGTTTGTGTCAGGCCAAGGTATTAACAGAAATTCATGTTCCTCAAACCACTTCTTGACGATTCTGGCAGTGTGGCATGGTGCATTATCCCGTTGGTAATGGCCATCACCGGCAGGGAACAGAGTTTCCATGGGTGCACTTGGTCCGCAGTGATGTTCAGATACCTGACAGCTGTCAGGGATTGTGCTATTGGGATAATGGGACCTAAAGTGTCCCAAGAAAACCACCACCAGCCTGTGTCCGCCTACTCTCAGCCTCAGACGTCACATCACGCATATGGCACACTTATCTGGAAACACTTCAGGAGTTTTGAAGTCGTCATCTGGTTGGTTGAATTCTACAGGATGTCCAGGAGATGTGCACTTGAAAAATGCTGGGTTAAAAACAACCTAAGTTGGGTTAAATATGGACAAACCCAGCAGGTTGGGTTAAAGGGCACCTATTATGCCCTCTTTCACAAGATGTAATGTAAGTCTCTGGTCTGGTCAAGTTTCAGCTCATAATGCCCCACAAATTTGCCCCTATTTGGGGGTGAGCAAAAACACGCCTTTTTCTATATTACTATTTTGCTGGCTAAAAAAATAAATCCAAAATTGGTTGAAAAAAATGGCCGGGTGAAAACAAACCAATCCCTGGGTTTGTCCATATTTAACCCAGCAGTGTTTAGAGTGTGTATGTCACATTCTTTGACGGTCCGCCTGGAAACAAATGCTGTGATGCCAAACCAGCTCGTGGAAGAAGAAAGCCATCATGTTTACAACTGTGACGTACAAGCGCTTGCCAGGATTAACTAAATGCTGGATTTTAGTTAAAATTATCACGTCGTCATGATGCACCAGGAATCTTGATGATCCTGGGCCCATTTCGTACATTGTTAGCGATGGCGTGCAGTTAGCATAGGGACCCAGCTGGGTCATCGGCTACGCAGGCCCATATGCAGAAGGCTGCGATGCTGTGACACATTGCCCTGGTCGCCACTGTTGTAACTGCTGGTGATTTGTCACACTGTGGCCCTGCAGTCACTGTGAACAGTGTGCGACAGTCTCCGCACCCCTCTGGCATCAATAAGCTGCGGACAAAACACTTCTGATACGTAATCACTAAGGAGGCACGTGAACAACCTACTAGGTGCGCCGTTTCCAAGATTGAAATTCCGGGGCGCCCTGCCATCACAATTTGTCCTTTATTAAACTCCGATAACTCGGCAGCTTTTCCCATTCTGACACTGAACTGACCGAAAGCCGGTCCTCGGGTGGTATATATACTGCTCAGTGAACTGCACCTGCGGTACCATTCGGTTGTCAGGTGTGCTCATTGCTCCAGGCTGGGGGTGGTCATATATATGTATATGTATATATGCATATATGTATATATGTGACCCGTCACGGAAACCAGGGACACCAGTCGGCAGCACTACTATTGAGCAAACTGAGAAAGAAGCGCTTTTTTTCAAAATTGGTGATTTTCGTTTTTTTGCAGAATCTGTTAGTTGAGATCACAAAGAAGCATCTCCGTGTTTTATATAGCAGTATTGGTATATTTTAAAGCGTACATTTTGAGGTTGAAATCGGCTTGTTTTTCTGGGATTCTATCTCGCAGTAGGGGCGTGTCATTGTCTGTTTGTACTTCCATACTGGAATCGGATAGGCCGGCTTTTGTTTCTTTTGTTATTGCCGCCGCCCTCCAAGGGAAGCGTGGCTACTTATTTATGCAACGCTCTGGCCGGCTCTAGCTGATATCAAAATTTAATGAAGATGGACGCCGCAAAGAATATTGCAGACGAGCTGAAACGTGGCCGTTACACCGAAAATGTTTTGAAGTACAACATACGGCTGGATTCTTTAGCTGCGGAAAAAAGAGTGGCAGGACATGCAAATTATTGGACATTTAGAGGCAAACAGACGCATAGTGCAAACTTCGGAGATGGTTACATCCACAAAGAAGACCCCGACAAAGAGAAAGTGTGCCCGAACAACTTATTTCATTGGAGGCAACGAGATCTTTTCTGTTTCTTATGGAGTAAGTTTCCATAAACATCAAAGTTTGTCGTTTTGTGTTCATTCTAAGAACACGTAGGCTACACGTTATCTCATGTGTCTTTTGTTATTAGCTAGCTCAGGACTGTTGTTTTATTTGTAATCGTTAGCATCGTATCACTTGCCAAAAAAACCCATTACTATAATGGGCTTTTTAGATGGTAATGTTATCATCTGCTATTAATTTGAATAACGCTTCAACTGCTTGAATTGACTGGTGTGAATGACTTCGCTCATGTAAACCTTACTTTTCTTGAATTGAATGTGACGCTAATAATTTTAGCCAGTTACTACTTCTTAACAAGGATTTACTAATGTAATAGTAAATGTATCAGATTAAATTCCTACGTAAGTAAAAGTATAAAGTATCCGTAGCCGTAAAATGTGCGTTATAAGTCAAAAGTACAAGTATTTATTGAAGAGTTTAATGTACAGGATTTTTTTAATCCTTTGACTCAAACCAGGTCTAACAACTAACTGAGGTCTAAACCAGGACTATACGGTTATCACAGAATCCTGTTCAAAAAGTCCTAATGTCAAAAAACATAAATTACTGACATTTACAATGCGCATTATCCTTTATTATTAATAGTATGCGGTCCGATTTTTCCCGTTGCGTCTGTCGTTGCTTTGCAACCATGCAGCTTTACAGGGGGTATGGCTTATCTAAATGAGATGTAAATGAGCCCTTTTGTCACTCCCAGCAGGTGAGAACAGGCGAGAACTGCAAAACTAGAAGTTATTTTTCTGCCCTTTGAGCTTTTTTGAGTGCCTACCTTCAAATGGCCACAACTTCTCCAAATATTATCAGATTTCCATGTGTTACACATCGTTGGAAAGCTTGGAGACTACACTTTCAGAATCTGTGAATAACTCAAAATGCCCCAGAACCGACTTGTGTCCCTACTTTCTGTGACTGGTCACATATGTATATACTGGGTAAGTTGCCTAATATATAGTTTGGGGTAAAGGGTAAAGATTATACATGGAATGGGATTATACCTTACTATGTTGATTCCCTAATTTGTATTCATGTTTTTATTTGAATTGTAAATAATTCCCATATTCCTCAATGATTCCAAAAGAGCAGTGTTGGAATTACTCCAGGATCAGGCTTTATAAATACTGGCCTATTGCATAAATTGTGTATAATCTGGTACACTTTACCCCACTCTTGCCTACAGTAAATACA
The DNA here is from genome assembly GCF_018812025.1 of Megalobrama amblycephala. Taxonomy (NCBI): domain Eukaryota; kingdom Metazoa; phylum Chordata; class Actinopteri; order Cypriniformes; family Xenocyprididae; genus Megalobrama; species Megalobrama amblycephala. Next base: position 26,398,361 of record NC_063056.1, read on the forward strand.
TCTTGAAGTAGGCTGCAAAAACATGAGAGACAGTCAGTCAGCCACTTGTAATTAACAAAACAAACCTAAAGCACTTCCAGTGCACTCTGTCAGTGCTATAAATATTTGATTTCAGGCAGGATTAAAATAACTTTATTTTGTGGCAAACAGAGAGGGAGAAACAAACAATCGGGCAGCTTTGTTTGTATCCTAAAAAATGAGAACACTGAATAAAGGGAAGTCAGACACAAATGGGCTGTGGGGAAGAATGTGTGTGCATGTTTTTGTTGTGCTGTGTTGAAGTGCTCTTCACTTTATCACCCACTGTTACACTCTATACCCTTCTCTGATGTCTCAATAACACACCACAGAGAGTTCAAACATCTCTCACTCCCACTCTCTCTGTCTCCTTCTCTTTCACACTCTATGACTCTCCTGAGCCGAATGTTCAGAACACTCTGTAAGCGCTCTCAATCTGTCAGATATCTATTAGAGAGAACGAGTGTGTGGGTGTGGGTGTATACGCGTGTGTGTTTGTGTGTGGGAGTGGACTGGTACACCTCCGTCCTGACTCTTCAGAGCGAAGACTATAGGAATGGGAATCAAAGGGATTTAACAGTCCAGTTCTGATTCTGACATATCAAAGGACTTATCCTTCTTTAAATTGCCAGTTGGACTAGGTGATTAAAAAAAAAAATATCTTAAAAATAAAATAAATCAAATCTCTGAAAGTCACTCTACAGTAAGTTTCATATTCATTTGTTTAATAATGTATTTGCTTCAGTTTGGCTCATTAATTATACATCAACTCTCAGGAAGTTGTTTGTACTGTATAAGCTATTTTTAATCAAGTCTGAAAAGATCTGAATGCCTTTGAGTTTAATAATGTTTTTTAATGTATTGTGGGGCACCAAAGCAAACCATATTTATGTGGCATTGGGTCGTGTGAGAAAAATGCGCTATATGCGCGTGTGTGTGTTGGTCCATCAAACAGCAATGTGTAAGTATCTCAGTTTTAGCCACCCTAGCATTGTGTTCGTAATTTCCCTAGCTAATAAAGTAAAGTGAAGACCAAAGCATTTTCACACAAACAAACTACTATTTCAGCAGGATATAGCGCCATAAATTATGAATCCAGCCATCTGAGACAGTGAGCAATGCATCAAATGCTGGTGTCAAACATTCGACCAGGTGGAGTCTGTAGGATGGGGTTGATAATACACAACCACACCAAAACAACTGGAAATAAACACCTTGTAAGTTACAAGTAATTTATTTTCATATTTAAAATTTCATAATTTCAGTCTGATGTGTTTTAATTAGATTTATCAAACTCTTTATAATTGGTTCTAAAATGAGTAACAAAACTACTACCATTTAAAAAGGATTAAAAAAACAATAATACACACCTCCACAACCTCGTCATCCTCTTCTAGAAGATCCTCTAACACCTCTGTGGCCATCTGGAAAAAGAAAGCAGCTCCAGTTTACTGAAATATGACATGTAACTTATGGAAAGTGAATGGATTTTTAATTCCATATAATTCTACAACTGCTCAAAAGTCTAAAGACTAAAGAAAAAATAGTTTAAAGGAAAAAAGTTTTTGCATAAACAGAAAAAAATGCATAAAAAGAAATTGAATTGTGATATTATTTAGATGACATTTAGCATATCCTCCTTCATGCACCTACAATTTCCAATTATTTTTCATTTAATAGGAATATAATAATTGTAATACAATGATTTATTTAAATCAGCATAGATTATGGTAGCATCTGTTATATTATTTAAATGTAAATTTAAAGGCAGTATATCTTTCTTTTTCATTATGGTGATGGAATTGTTTGTCATTTTTTAAAGGGTGGAATCACTTTCTGATTTTGGGGTGAATATCATAGGTTTTATTAGTTATTTATTATTTATTTTTTTTTTTTTAGATTTACCCATAGTCTGAATCATAGTCAAGTGCAAAAGTCAAGTGCAATAATCAAGTGCAGTAACTGGACCAGGAAAGTCTGTTTATGTTTGGCTTATGGTCAATAGTACTCTTTTTGCTGAACTTTACGTGTTGACTGAACTCTGCTAGCCAGTTCTCAAAGGAGAGAAAAGTGCTTATAATTTAATGATTTTTTTACTGCTTTATCACCTCAGTTCTTGTGTTAATTTGTTTAACACAGTCTTTATCTCTCCTTTGAGAGCCTGAGATCTTCATTTCGCTGATCGTGTTATTGATCTATCTGCTGTCTGCCTCTGCCTATCAGCTTAACCCATTCACCCAGAGTGTGTTTTAATTAAGTGTCATCAATACATCAGATCAAGAGCTGATGGACAAAGTCAGTTAAAGTCAAATATTGGGCTATAAAGACACTTCATCTCAAAGTCCTTGAGCTCCAAAGAATCAAATACAGATGAGAGCTGTATTCAAGTGCATAGCATTTAAAGTGCCCCTATTATGCCATTTTAAAAATTCCTAATTTTGCTTTGAAAGTGTCTTACATGCATCCAAGGTCAAAAGCCAGTTTCATTTTCTCATAACATACACTGCAGCAACACGACTTTACTCACAGTGTCTGAAAGGTTTGATCAAGGATTCGGTCTCTATAAACCCCTCCTTTCTGAGAGCCTACTCTGCTCTGATTGGTCAGAGGCCCAGTCGTGTTGTGATTGGTCTACTGCATGTGGGAAACAAAATACCCATTACCCTATCTGCTTGCTTACCGTTTTGAAAATCAATCATGCTGATCACATTCTTTATTCCACTCCGCTCATGTTATTATGAAAATATTTGTGCATTCGAGCGCTCAGGTAAGATGACATAAAATTAGAACAACCAACTGTCTGTGCCGTCATGACTTATTTGCTTGCTTTCAACTTTTGCTTATATTCTCGTGAACTGACTTGTTTGCTATACTGAACAGCCAATCGGATTTCTCTCTCTCTCTCTGATGGCCTGGCGCTGATTCAATGTCGAATCGGCCGAAAAAAAGCAGACGAGGTGTGTTCCGGGTTTTACAATAACAATTCAAGCCCAAGTCCACAACCTCATCCTTTGGAAGTGCAGGTAAAGTGGATTTGCTTTCGCAGTGCAGAAAACAGCGTCTTCTCGACATATCAACAACACAAACCAAACTCTTCCAGGCCTCAGCTACAACTACAGTGTTTGAGGGCAGGTCAAAGTAGATGTCGTTCATGGGCAGCCAATGAAGACCATAGGCTGGCATTATGCAAATTTGTTACAAAATTTTGTAGGTTCATGCAAATAGACTGGAATTACTGAAGACTTATTTAATAAGGCAGTTCAGAGTAAGTTTCTTCAGGGAGACAATAGCTATGTTTCCATCACCCTGTTTTTAAATTTTGAATAAAAATTATGCTCACTTGAAGTGGTTTTTGACACGAGTTAATGCGAATAATGGGAGATGGAAACGCATTTGCCAAATAAATTCTGACGTAGCGAACATTAAACCCTTGTGTCTAATCGTAATCGGCTGTTTTCGCTAATTGGTTCCGTGTTGTAACAGAAAACTTATTCTGTTATGATGCACTAATTCTGGATGTACTGGCACACGATGTATATGTGTGTGTGTTTGTGCAATGCATATTCCCATCGGGGCTTGCCATGGATAGGGGCATGTGCACTTTTGTACTCGAGTTTCTTATTCATAAGTGTTTAGGCGAACCCTTCACGAATGCTCGGTCACAGTGCTTTATTTACTTTTACTTACTAGTTTACCAATACCACCGTCATCTGCTCAAACAACTTGATGGAAACGCACTTCATTCGCATTTGTCTTTTTTTGCAAACTTTGAAAAGATTCGCTTGATTTGTTTGGATGGAAACCCAGCTAATAACTGCATTTGTCGTGCACTTTGATCTTTGTGAATGTAAAAGGTCTGCAGTGTTTCAAACAGCTATATTACACAGTACATGAAAGGTAATTCCAAAAAAAGCAATCTGAGAAATAATTATGACCGTACAACATGACCCAAGCTATCACTTAATTCTGTATTGTCCATTGATTTTCTGATACACAATTGCAAGTGCAGATTTTTCCTCCACAAAAATCATTCAAAGGCAATTGAGAAATGTCCAGATCTGATGTGATTTTTAGACTTCCCAACTTTTAAATGGTACTAGAGCTCCTTGTAAGTTTCCCCTGATCGATACACTGAGACAGGCTCTCTTGTTATTCCCTCAGGAGGGTCATGGTTTTGGCCAGGGGCCACAGTGACCCCTAAAGCCTCTGTGAACTCGGATGTCAGCTACTCTCAGCATCCCGCACTCCTCTCGTCCCGTCACACTCACGCCATCCATTTCAACCAGGGCCAAAGAGTCAAGATCAAGCTCTCGTATATATACGTGGTGAAAGGGAGGGGGAGAAATAGAGAGAGCGAGAAAGAGAAAGTAAAGCAGGAGAAAAGTGAGGACAGATAGAGCACATCGCTCGATGGATACGTAATTTAAAGGACTGACCAACCAATTTACGATCCTGCAAGGCCATAAAATTCAGCCTGGACTTAATAATAGCACATTTAATGTGACACCTCTGACAATTCCAATCTAGCACAACCACACTCGCCCGCCTATCTGTATCTGCTTTTGTGTGTGCGTGCGAGTGACTGTGCATGGCAGAAAGACAGACTGTGTGCAGGAGAATTTATACTCCAAGCCAGGCTGTGTGAACGCAGAATACACTAAAACACACATACCGGCTTTCGCACCCGAATTTTATAGTCGCACCGTTTATCAAAGGCAACATGGCTGCCACTGGGAGCTAAAAACTTCACTTATATTTAGCCTTTTGGAATGAGGAGGAGCCGAGATAATTACTTTAGGGATTGATGTACGCATTCTCTCTCTCTCCTTAGCCACATATCACTCCCAGATGCCGACTCGGAGTTCTCAGCAACAGATAAAAGGGACGGATAAAGTCAAATGCTCGGCCCAGAGGAAAACTGCTATGGGGTACGCGGGATTCTCCATTTAAGAAGTTCAAATTGAATGCATAAATCTGCTTGAACGTTTCTTAGATACATACACGATTACAGACGTCTGACAGTAGCCGGAGGACCAGGAGTTGGTAACGTGCCCGAGCCCCTGTGGAGGTGTTCAGCCCCTACGTTAATGCATGATCTGATGAAGATGCTCAAGAGAGGTTTAAAAAAAATGAATGTTTGAAGCAACAGTAGAAAAATAATACCTTTTGATTACCTCAACATAATGTTCAAAGCTTTTAAGGAACTCAAAATAAGTATGATTTTTATTCTTCTGTGAAACAGGATTGTTTGAATACAGTGAAAGTGAATGGTGACCAATTGCTGTCAAGATTCGAATGTAACAAAATTACTATAAAAGTGGTTAATAAGACTCTTGAGCTGTATTCTAAATCTTCTAAAGCCATAGTTTTTTGTGTAGGGCTGGTTATCAATTCATTTTTCCTGAATTGATATGAATCACAAAATCTTGATTCCAATTAATTTTTAAAGTTATCAATCCATTCTGTAATGTATTATACTGGAATTAAAGGGTTGGTTCATGAAATTTCTGTCATTAAGTACTCACTCTTATGTCGTCCCACATAAACCACACAAAGGCAGCAACGTCATTGCACCTTTTGAGGTCCAGAAATGTATTAAAGACATTGTTAAAATAGTCAATGTGACTACAATGGTTCAAACTTAACGTTATGATGTGATGAAAATCCTTTTTGTGCACAAAAACAAAACAATGACTTTATTTAACAATATGAACTGTTGCCATACTCAGTTGACGTAGTGAACGCAGTGCAGGGCTTCCGTGTTTACATCAGAACGCCGGCTCAGTATTGGCCGACGCTGTACACTTGAGCAGCACGACGCATGCGTGTGATGCTGACGCAGGAGCCGGCCAATAATAAGTCGGTGTTATTTTTATTTAAAAAAAGAAATTTAGTTTTTGCGCAAAAAAATATATTCTCGTTGCTTCATAACATTAAGGTTGAACCACTGTAGTAACGTTGACTATTTTAACAATGTCTTTAATACCTTTCTGGATCTCAAAAGGTGCAATGACGTACCCTCAGATTTCAGACCGAGACCGCTGAGAAGATGGGTCTCGGTCCGCTTCCAAACGAACTCTGGTGCGGTTCGAATGATATATGAAAGCATAACGGACCAAAGACATGTAAACGAACTAAAAACAATAAGATGAGACCCTAAAAAGGACAGAATCCTCACGCATGTCGGTTTTTCTTGTCACAGTGGCGAGTTTGCCCATCACAGGCATCAGACGCGCGTCTCCACGCAGCAGATCGTTTGTGTGTGTGTGACGGATGGATTCCCGCCGCTGTTTTGACTACTTTAAACATTTTATAAGCTCTTCACGAGTTCCCAGCTGGCCAAAATACCATCACATGCAGGCTGCGCACCGCTACGGACACACAACAAGCCCATTTACCTCAGCACACAGCATTGTTTTGGATGTTCGGTAAGTTCCGTCTCAAAATAGGCAATATGTCATAAAATCCGACCAATCACGTTGTGAATTTATCCCTATGCCTTAAGGTCCGGTATATTTTGGTTCGGTGATAAAATTGCCAATCTGAATGCTAATCGGACCAGGACTAAATGTTTTTTTTTTCTCTTCTTTGGTCCGGACCAAATGAACCAAACGAACCGAACTACAAGTGTGAACGCATCCTTAATGTTGATTCAGAAATAACTTTATTGAAGGATTCGTCAGACTAATTTAAATAACTTCTGGTTATTGAGTCTTTTTGACTGATTCACTCAAAGGATTGGTCTCAAAAGAATCAGACTACATCGGTTGCACTACATGTTTTTGATTCACTAAAATGAACTGGCTCATTAGACTCACTGGTTTGTGAATCAGATCTTGGCATTTTAATTATCAGTCTTCAAAGTACATGAATTACATTTGAGAGCTATGGCAGTGGGAAAGAATTTCAGTGTTTTAACCTGATCCACACACAAAGCCGTTGTTTAGCTTCAAAAGACTTAAAATACAGCCTGTGGTCACCATTCACTTGCATTTTATGAAAAACAGCAGTGTCAACCTTCTGTCAAACATCTCCGTTTGTGATCTACAAAAGAAAGTAAGTCATATGGGTTAGGAACGGTATGAGGGTAAGTATTTTCCACAGTCTCACAAAGAATTCTCTTAAATTCTAATAAATACCTTTTTTCTCTAACCTCTTTTGTTGGCCTGAAAATGAAAATCTGTGAAAGGGAAATGTTGAATAACCCTATTGTATTTGTGGCGCTGTAATTGTCAGGTCAAATAAAGGTGTTGTCTGAATGAGCCTGGAATCAGAAGAATGCAGCCATTAATATTAATATGTTCATACTTGGGAGGAGGCGTGTTCATTGAAAAGTGATCATTTTCTCTGTCACCCCCTGCTTATGCCTCCTCGTAACTCCTATAATTTTTTCTTTTCCTATTTGTCTGTCTCTATTTGTGCCTTAAATTACACATTCATTTGTGTCTAGCCTCACTAGCTGTGCTAGCATTTTACTATGTTTATTTATTATACTCACATACTTTACATACATGCATGCCTAATGTATATGGATGATCAAGTCATCTATAAGCTAATATATACTTTAATTAAATGTATGAACTGGCTTGCACACACACTATATTAAGACATACATGAAGAACTTCAGGTTTATAGAGCTGTGATGTTATTCAAATATTACCAAGAGCTTAGTTATAAACCACAAATCTGTTAAATTAAGGTTTGGCAAACATTCACTCTCAAAAATCAGTACAAAGCATTCAAGGATGCACCATGAAGTTTTGCAGTTGTAGAAGTATTTAATCCATCAATCTCAAAGGAAAATTGTCTAACAAAATGAAAATATCCCAACTGTGTAAAAGATTCAATTGTGGGCATGACAATGTCTGTGGAGATGCATTTGGAGGCAATTATATTTGGAATCAAATCTTTTGAATCCATTTACCAGAAAAAAAGTCCTTCAAATTCATTCAGGGACCTGTCCCGTTTGCCAAAAAAATAGTTTTGAGTCTTTTTCAGTGCCGTTTGGTCAGCATGTCCTGAATGATATCCAGTGCTGACCTAATCTTGTTTCGAGTCTGACCAAATTCCTTACTAAGTTTAAGAGTTAAGAATTATGTTTACTAAGCATTTTTCACCAACAGACGAAGCAGACATTTGACATTTTCTTCCAATTTTCAACTGCTGAAATTTTACCAAGCTATAGAAAAAAAAAATCACAACAAATCACCTTAAAAAAGTTTATTTAAATATTATCAATTACTGTGAGTTGAAGTATTAATTATAATACTAATTTACTCCCATTGTGTTAAAACAGGCACAAATCCATTGCATGTCCAATAGACCACTTGCAAATAAAGGAATAATTAATCACAAAATTAAAAATCTGTTCTTATTTACTCACCCTAATATCATAGACAACCATGTACAATTAATGAGATTTGAGATGCCAAACAAATATAAGGTTTTCCACAGCAGTCTAGTGTTGTATAATCTATTTCCTATAAACGCACCCTAGAGCAACACACAAAAACAAAAGATATGCTTGGTTGCTTTAAATGTCCATCAGAAGGTCTATTCCAGTCTAAATGGGTGGTTTACGGTCAGAATAAACTGCAATGAGGACCAGACATTATGCCACAAATCAAAAGTTTAGAAAATATCATTCAATTAAAAGGATCAGTAAAACACAAATCATTTCTGACGATCAAAACAAATCTATTCTAAATGTATTCTAAACTGTTCTAAATTCCAGTGGCATGCCACACTTCAATGTCGGTACTCAGAAAGAAAAACAGATCAGAGAAAGCTTTTATTTACGCAAAAGCGAAGAGAGTTGGGATTAAACGGCGTATAATTAAGAGTTTAATGATGTAACAGGCTGTTAAGTGTTTAAAGTTGGTGTTATTGATTCTGATTTTTGAGGCCTTTACAGTAGCTGCGCTATTGATCTGACTAAGGTAAACAGCTGTAGCGAAGAAATTATTTTCTCATGGGAATAATGCCTTAAGTAGGCTGCAAAATATGAGCATTACAAATTCTGATGTAAGACAACATGAGTGATACTGTTATAAAGGACATGCACAAGTGACTAAAAGGTCAAATTACAAGAAAATACAATGAATCTGTGTGCAAATGTGCATTCATTCTAAGAACTAAGCAAAGAAATACAGGCAAAAATATAGATCTACCACAAAAGAAGACAATATTCTAAATTGCTCACTTAAGTTTAATTCGTCTCTTTAGCGGCACACCGGGCTGACCATGGATATGAAAAAGCCTATTGTCTGACTCTGTTAACCGCTGACCCACAAAGCCCTTCATTATGACATCATTAGCCGGAGAAGACCGCAGCTCTTCTAAATGACCTTTAGAACAATGCCGGCCAATCAGTCTGTCTCAGAGTCGCAAAGCTGGCCTGTCACGAGAAATAGCGACGCGCAACGGGCCGTTAGTGTTAGTCATCTCAGAGAGCATTTTAAACGAGCTGGATATGACATGCTTTGTACTAAGGCACGCTCTGACAGATCGTCTTGTGTGGACTGGAGAGCGCGCAGGAGGTGTGATGCTTTTTTTGTCTTCTAACAGAGGTGAAATTGCTTTTTACTACACGTTTAAGAAAGTTGAAGGTGAGCTTGGGCATTTTCTCTGCATCTCGCACATACACGATTGTTCTTGGTGTGTGTCGGTGCAGCAGCAACAGCGCTATTGATTTTCAAGAAGTGATTGCGAGTGGTGAAGGTCAGGGTACAGACGTTAAATCAGACAGGGCAAGAAAAGAAGCCAAGCAATTGCTCTACACACACAGGTGTAATCACACATAATCCTTATGGAACCGGAATCCTATTTCTATATTCTACATATCTGACTTTGTATTTAGAGGATGATACTTTGTGAAAGACATAATGGAGACGAGAAAGCGGAGGCCTCTTGCCACACGACCGACTAAGTACAGACCAACAAGAAACAAAAACACAAACCCCTCAACAAGTTTATTCACTCAAGGCAGTCCATCTCACTAAAGTCACACTGTACAATGCTCCAAACAAATCAATATGAGGATTAGTATGTTAGACCGACCCACTGCTCTCTGTCAGTCTGTTGACTTATCAATAATACGGGAACGCCTCACCCATAATGGGGTGGCTCAGGTCTCTGCGTCCATTTTCAAGTGTCAGATTGCTTCCTGCTAATGCAGTGATCCATTCAACTTCCTTGCTTTGACAAGTGCAACAGAATGTGACTTGAAGTAGGGCTGCACGATTAATCGCATGCTTTTGTCATGCGTGTCTTGACAGTAAAGCCGGTTCTGTGATTAGCGGTAAATGTCCATCACCTGCTTTCAAATGGAGTGGCACTTAATATACAGAGCCGTAGTTCGCGGACAAGCTACGCAAAATCGCATTCGTAATCGAAAGCGATTCATCTGCGATTATGAACACGATATTGCGTAGCTTGTCCGCGAACTACGGCTCTGTATATTAAAGGCAGGGTAGGTAAGAAATTTTGTTCCAAATTTGTTTAAACTTTCTATATATATACATGCATAATTAAAATGTAAGAACTCTGATAAAAAGAGTATAAAAATCGAGTGACTCTAGACCGTTTAATCTGTATTAAACACAGCTCATTATTTCCATCCGGGACGAAACATAGGATTGGCTTAGGCGGCTGTCACTCTCTCGCAACCATGGCAACCACCCTTTTGCCACACATGACCTGCCCACTTGCGCGCGCACGTATGATTTGGGGAATCCAAGAGGCATGGATCCTTGGAATACCAAAACAATGGCAGAGAAACAGCAAGCTAAATTCACAGTACCGGCCTATGCAGTTAGTGAAGGCAAACCAGGCAAAAAAGGAAGACAGTAACAGTACAAGAAAAGGCAATGAACAAAAAGTCTTTGGATAAACAAAGAAATAAAACGCGAGTTAATATCGGCGTGGCTTTCCAGCGATGGCGAGAACTGAGGGAACTCAAGGGGCTGAAAAGTGACTCCTTGATGGCTTTATTTCTGCTGGACAGGTAAATCTTTCTTTTTGTATTTTGATCATACATATTTTTTTGTTTATTTTTTCATGAAGCATGTGTCATTAGCACACGTAGCTGCGTAATATAGCTAACATAACATTACTTAGCGAGCCGTAGTAGAGACGATAAATAATGATAGCTATAGTGTTGAATTGTGCATAATTTTACCCTCTGTCTAACTCTTTTACCATGTTCACCTGTAAGTTTACCTGCACGTTTTTTCGCCTTTGTTTTGTTTTTATATTCTCTACCTATGTTTACTGATGTCTTTATCTTGTATCTGTGTGTGTCGTACACACTTTGTTGTATGTGTGTGTTATTATTTTGTGTCTGCAATGCAGTTGTGAGTTGATATTTGAGTGTATGTTACTCTGTTGATCTGTAGAACAACGTATATGTTATGAATCTTACACGAAATTCATCTTCATCACAGTGTAAATGATGGTAATGGAAAAACGTGTATCATGCAACCTGTTTTTAGCTTTGCCTTATAGATAACTAGCTCGTTAGCGAATCAAAAAATATATATTTTAAACTTTACCAATATCAATATGCTAGCTTGATAGTGAGTACTAAAATACATCTTGTTTGTTTATCTTCATAATTATAAAGTTATTTTTATTACATGTGATTCTGACATGATGTCACTACATGCACTGTGCTCCTTTCTCTCCGCTCGTCTCAGGTAAATAATGCGTCTTCCAGCTCAGTGGTCGGAGTCGCACGTTCATGCGTTTTGGGGGCGTGGCTTTGGAAGGAGCCCAGAAGGGAGGGGGTGGAGTGAATGGAAATAATGAGCTGTCTTTAAAACAGTCGTGAGAGGTCTACAGACACTCGATTTTTATACTTTCTTTTTCAGAGTACTTACATTTTAATTATGTATTGATATATAAATAAAGTTTAAACAAATTTTGAAAAAAAGTTTTTTATAAATTTTTTTTACCTACCCTGCCTTTAAGTGCCGCTCCATTTGAAAGCAGGTGATGGACATTTACCGCTAATCACAGAACCGGCTTTACTGATGAGACACGCATGACAATCTCGTGCAATTAATCGTGCAGCCCTAACTTGAAGTCAGACTTAGAAGCTTTTGTAGATCTACAACCTTGATTTTGTAGAGCTTTGGGTGCATGACGCCATTTGAACATGGTGGCACGAAGGGAAATATACACTGTAAATTATAAAGACTCACTCATTTATTAATTTCATATTAATGTCAATACATGCAACACATGATAAAACCTGTTTAAAGAGACGGTTGTCCAACGGTTGTCCAACAGCTAAAAGCTGTCTACATTGGACACGACAAAGCACCCATTACAAAGTATTTCTCCTTCGTGTCAGTACGTCATAAATAGAACGAGGCAGCAGTTTAGTGTCTGAGATTTGACGCTTGCGTCGCGCAGCATCCAGTGTAGACAGAATCACTTATTATAATGGGTTTTATTGGGCAAAGTGAAAAGTCTTTTTGGAAATTAAAAAACAAGAATTTTCACCTTTTCTTCTTTTTTTTGCCAATTTTTTTGTAGAATGGAAGCCCATTTCTGCTACATAAGAAAAACAAAAATCAAGTCAAAATTGTGAGATAATATGTCATAATTAAGACAAAAAAAAAAAAAATATGATGTATAAAGCCAAAATTATGGCAAAAAGTCAAAATTATGATATAATTAAATGTAATTTATGACATAGGCTAACAGGGCTCCAGACTACGACCAAATGGTCGCATTTTGCAACCTTTTTTCCTGCCGGTGCGACTAAATTTTGTTATAGACACCACATTACACAACTGATAAGAGCTGCCATTTCTGTTTCATATGAGAAACATCAAATGGCAGACGAAACCATAGTGAAACGAAACAGCGCTACTCATTTGAGCTGTGCAGCGAGGATCATTTATCAGCTCACAGCAATAATAGACAGCGCATCGTAAGCTGGTTTACTCACACACCGATCTCAAGCATGTGACACTGTTACTACACAGCGCTGTGAGATCTACTGGGAAGCATTCAAATTCAGCACAGATTTCATCTGCTTTGAACCAAAGATATCAGATCAAATAGTGCTGACATGAAAACCTGGAGAAACATTGTGCCATGAATGAACAAGTTAAGGCTCTCCAGTCCACAAATCACCATGGATTTAATGTAGTAATGCTTACTGAAACCATGGTATTTTGGCAGAAATAGTCGAATGCTTTTACATTATTCATTTCAGGGTTCATGCAAACTTTTCAGAGTGAAATTCAAGCACTTTTCTAGGACTTTTTAAAGTGCTTCACACTTTTTCCTGCTCTTCAAAGCTCTAAATATTATCCAATTTTAATGTTATTTTTAATGCGATGATTTGTAGAACTAAAAGTGAAATTACCACTAGATGGCGACTTATTGACTCCCTAATATTTGTAAAAGTAGGAAAAGTCACAAAGTCTCATGAAAAACAAAAACTTCTTCAAATTGTGACTGAATTAAACAGCATTAAAGAGCGGCCCTTTTATAACCCCTGAAGCTGTCAGTTCAGTACGGTACTTTTAATAAGAGTAGAATAGTTACATTTAATCCCTATAAAAATTATGTTTTTGCTGTTACTGTTAATAAGTTCATTTTATCTGCATCTCAATTTAAGCTCAGTGCTTTACAGTCAATATTTCCAATAAATAAAATGTAATATTATTAGTAACTGCACTTAATGCAAAACAATAGTAATATAATTAAATTACCTACCATAATAAAAAAATAAAAATTTGTGTCATAATTATGATATACTAAAGCATTTTTTTTTTCTTATGTGGCGTATGCAGGATTTTTTTTTTCACCCTTTCACTGTTACAGTAAAAAAAAAAAAAAACATTCTGAGAGGCTTCAGTAGTGTAAAACAGTAAGCTTTCCTGCTGATTAATGTATGCACCTGCAGAAGAAATGCTAACATCCTCCACAGTTTGGTTGCTAGGAAACTTCTTTATGGACAGTCGAACACTTACAAAGCTAATGTCACATTGTTTCATTATCATAAGAAAGTCTGAGATACGTAGGAATATCCCCCATCTGAGTTTTATTGGAATGCAGCATAACAGACAGAGGGAGTGATCGACATGGATCTGCTTGTAAAAGAACAACCAAGTGCTGATGTAACCGCCCGTACACTCACAGGATAGAAGTCATTCTGACCACTTGTTAACCACATGCGTACGCACATCAAAAGCCATGGACAGGTTGTCAGGTAGCAGGTTATCTAAGTGAGACATTATTAAACCCTCATTAGTGCTGATAACACTCTCATTCATTCCCTTGCTAACGCACACACTCCTTTCCTCTTCTATGAGGTCAGCAGGTGTCTCGGTCTCTGTAGGGCCTGTCTGAACGTAATTAAGATCTGCTCGTTAAGATGTTGCTCAGACCAGTAACACTGTTGGCATAGCGACGGCCCGCTGAGAAGCCGTGCTGATCGAAAACCTCTTAGTGATATCATCTCAGCGTGATGTCAGGGACTGAAGATATCAGAGTGATGTCATCACTGTGCCCCCCCGACAGAGTTCCCACAGCTGATGAGTTAAATGTCTGTGTGTGTTGCTCCATTCCCGAGCCTGAGATGAGGAAGCTTGAAGGTCAAGAGCGCTAAATGATACTACATGATTTGACGGCCTGATGATGAACCTTCACTACAACTCACATTCCTTCAGTGTGAACTCAATTATTTATTTATTTATTTTTTTGTAATCATTAATAGGACAATTTGAGTGAAAAGTTGAACCAAATAATTTTATAATGTTCAAATTATATAGAGATCAGAAATTAGAAAATTATTCAAATAGACAGAAAATATAAATGACAAAAAAATGCATAAATGAAAACCTAAAAAGTACACCAATTTTTAATAAAATACAAATATATGAATATAAATAAAATTATTATAAACATAAAAAGATATCATGGCTGAATTTATTTAATAAAAAAAAAGCAGTAAAAACAGTTATATTATGAAATATTATGGCAATTTAGTTTTCTTTTTAATATATTTTAAAATGTAATTTATTCCTGTAACGCAAAGCTGAATTTTCAGCATCATTACTCACATAATCCTTCAGAAAGAATTAATAATTCTAATACGCTGATTGGTGTTTAAGACACAATTCTTATTATTATCAACGTAGAAAACAGTTGTGCTGCTTAATATTTTTTATGGAAACTGTAGCCGTGTTTCCATTACCCTTTAAATTGTGCAAATTGAAATTGCGAATTGAAAACAACAATTGAAAACAACAAAGAAATGCCACAATTTTAATTTATCATCAAGACCTCGAAGCAGATAGGAGGAAGAAACAGCCAGAAGCACCTCATACGTGGCCACTCCCAAGTATATCCTTGACATAAATGCTTGGATAACATGCCTATGTCTCCGCTGATTAAAAATAATGGGTAGTGCAGTGGCTGGGATATACGTAAACCTACCAACATCCATTGCCATGATTTTGGAATGACTTATCGTGAGAGGAAAAAAAGACGTTTTAGCCTCATAACATTGGTTAATGGAAATCGGCATTTCGCAATAGCTTTTTATCGATATTTAGAAAATATAGCAAAATCAATGCGGCTTGTGATACATTTTTTTCATGATTCTTTGATGAATAAAAAGTTCAAAAGAACCATTTATTAGAAATAGATTTTATTTGTAACAACATTGCATATATTCAAAACAATAACAAAGACGATGACGCTGTGAATGAGTGTGGAATGATGGGAGTTGCCATCTTCACCTCCACTGCTGATGGAAATCAATCCAGCGGGACTCATAAATCATGTTCATGGATATGGTAATAAAAAAAAATAAAGTTTTATAACCGTAACATTTAACCACATGATTTGATTTTATTCTAATGAATTAGCCACAAGGAATGTATTGTTTAATGCTAAATTACTCATACATATCACTTTATTTGTCAAGTTAAATGGTGGGGTAATGCAGCGCAGTTTTATGTGTTCAAAACAATTATACTAAAAGTACATTTGAACATACCCACAGGTTGACTTACTATATATGTATAAAAAAAAAATACTGTATTAATTTACACATCAATAGACTTGTTTGCCAGACTTATAAAAACGGTTCTTGAGTCATTTGATTATTCCGTACATTTACGTTTCTTGGAGTTATCTTTGGGGACAGAACCTGCAGCAAATGATAATGAATAATTGTGGTCCATAATGACTGCGCTAAACAGCAACAAACTACTACTTATGCATTTTTTTCATGAGACTCACTGTGTTGTCATGGTCTCTACAACAGTAAAAGCGGAAACAGAGGATAATGCGGACACAACGCAATTGATAGGCGACACAATGAGGAGGGACGCTACATTGGTAAAAATTATTGTGCCTTTAATTTCTCTAAAAACAAACCTTACTAACCACAAACATTTGAACGGTAGCATATCTGTAACTCTGAAAGTAAAAGAGAGCCAGTTTAGTCTAAGAAACGATCTCATGAATCGATTTCATGGTTGTCTTACCTAATGTTGATACTTCAGCCTAATGCAAACTCTAATGCAGGGCTTGAGAATCATCCAGACCTATTGTGTTTGGAGCAAAACATCCACTTACTTTTAGGTCTACAATATGTTTCTGAAAGGGCTGAAAAACATCTATCTTTCTAAGCTATTCAAAAGCTTTAGCCATTTGCAATAATCTTTTTCTTACTTTAAATCATTTTTGCTAAATGAACAGCACTTTTATTAGTCTTGCATGGTGTAACTGTACAAATCAAACATATGAATGCATTCTGAAGCAGGTGAGAGATGAGGTGTTAAACCATCAGCCAAAAGTGTTTTACAGCAACTTTATAGTTGGCGCAAGCTTGTCTCTAGAGTTCCTGACATCAGTAAGTATGACAACTAAGACTGCAGCAATGATTACATCATGATTTGTGAGACTGATGTGGAGATTTACTCATAATAAACAGAGAAAGTCAACAAATGTAACATTTTACAGATAAGAGAAAGAATGAACAACAAACAGAATACAATATTCTGAGTTCTACATCCTCCCAGGATCTGAGGATGACTAAATTTATGATTTGTAAGAGCGAGCAGAAGGTATTGCTAACAGTTGTCGACGGGAGCGGACAGTCTGAGAGTTGTTTTTAATAATGCATATGTAGTGCAGGGAAGTCCGATGGATTCTCGCAAATCAATTCTTTTGAACTGCTTGTTTCAGTGAATTGGCATTGTGAATTGATTCAGTGATTCAAGAGTGTTAACATGAGTCTTTTCTCTTTCCATAAGAGCATCAGCGGATGGTAGAACAGATACGGACAGTGATGAAAGAAAGTAAAGTCAAAATGAGACTCAAAAACAGACAAACTCAAAACTTAGCTCTGGACAGAAACTCTAAAAATGCTGCTACGAGTGGAAAGAACACTGTGATACCGTAATAATCCTTTTAAGAAGAGTGTTGAATGGCACTAATGTTGCTACTTTGATCCTCTATAAACACGCTGACAGACAATTAACCTCCACTCAACACTATCATCAGTCAACACTGAGCAATGGCATATTCTTCCCTGTTGGCAACGCTGAGCGCACATCTGCTCAGATGTCAGGTGGCGATGACTCCTTGATAATCTCATCTTTAGGAAAGATTACGGGTTCTTCCTGAGATTTTCTGCCTCTAATTACAGAATTTTCCAAACTGAATGAGCTGGCTCTGTTTCCCTGGTGATTAAGACTTCATTGGTGGAGTGTGATTAAACTTTGCATGAATTGAGGGGAGTGCTGAACTCGATCCCAATCGAGAATGTAAACAACTATAAGATGCAATAATCACAAGGGATTGATAGCTAATTTTTGTCAGTGCCGTGCTCAAGTCCCATCTGCTGTCCTACAAAAATTGACTTTAAACATGACATAAAGGCTATTTTCAAGGACCAGAAAGGAATACAGTTTCGGAACAACATGAGAGTGAGTAAATAATGACAGAATTTGAAAGCTAACTCAGGAAGGTTCTGTTCCATTTTCATCCTACAACACCTGCTAAGAAGCTGCTCATATTCCAGACCACACCATGAACTTTAATGTAGCCTGAGTTAGGGACAAATGAGAGTGAATGAAACTTGTGTATGTAAATACTGTTCAATTTAGGGTTAGAGTTAGAGTTTTTTTTTGTAAGAAATTGAATCTTCTAATTATTACAAAAGGTTTCAAATAAATGCTGACAATTGCCATTACAGGGGCAAATTACATTTTAAAACAGAAAACCGCTATTTTAATAATATGTTACAATATTACTGTTTTTACTGAATTTTTGATCAAAAAAAAAAAAATGCAACCTTTGTGGGCATAATACTTTAAAAAACAAAAAATCCTGAGCAAACTTTTGAACAGCAGCTTATAGACACACTTTTTATGTACACTTTTTCAATGTTCCAGTCCATGTATCTCAATGTTGTCACTTGTTTATTTGCATTCTCTCTGCTTGTTTATGAGTCATAGCCATGCTTCATGTAATAAATTGGCATAAACACCAATAATGTGTTATCATGCAGCACACATTCTCTGGTAGTTTTAATGTTCATAATAGGTGTGTGAACATGTCTCCAGGCTGACAGTAAAAGCAGGCATGCTTTTAGAGAGGACTGATAAGCTGAAGAATTTTATGATTTAATACTTTAATACTCATTCAGCAAACCCTTTTGCTGACAGCATTTGAGCTCTCTGGCTATAGCAGCACACATGATTGAAAACTCCATACAGTACATACAGTACCAGGGCTCACTTGCCCTATTAGACCAGTTAATTGCACACTTAACCTCATTGCAAAATTAATTAGATTGTTATTGAAAATTCTGCAGATTTAAATGTCACCAAGGAAACATTAGGGGCTAATTGTAAAAATGATTTGTGATAGTACTGGAAGAAAATTATAAACAAATAACTATAATTGTTTGCCAGCAAAAATGAGTTTAGAGCTGTTATATTGTTTATAGCTATAGCTAATTAGCTTTATTAGCTTTACAGACAATATTGCAAATGATAAACCTAATAAAACCTAAAATTATTTATTGTAACTTTGCAAAGAATAAACTCTGTAAAATAAAAAAAAACAAATGATTTTATATATTTTATAAAATTACATTAAATTTAATATTATATATATATAAAAAGGAAAAAGAAAAAAAAAAAAAACATCATTTTTTTACACATTTAAAAAGCTTCAAAGTTGGCCACTAATCATGTCAAACATGTCTCATACCATTACTGCACAAGTTCTCTTCAGAACACAAAAAGACAATTGCAATTATCTCACCTCCACTTAAAAAATAAATAAATAAAAATGAAAGATTTGTTGTGTCTAAAAAATGACAGATCACTGCCGCATAGGATGAGAGCAACTGTAAAGAATGTAATAGCCACTTTTGGCCATTTGTGAAGTCAGAATCAGACTTTGAGAAGAGATAATAAGGCAGAAAGAAATCAGAACAGGTCAAGACCAGCAATCTCCAGATTGGAGGCTGAACATCCCAACCACTCAACCAATGAAGCCCGCCTTTTTAAAATGTTAGCCATTTTAATGATTAGAATAATGCCTTGCCTTCAACTTACACAGACAGATCATTTCAGATGTCAGACAGCCAATCAAGTCTTAACCCTAATTCAAAGTTATACTAAAAAAGGGAAAAGAAAAAAATTCTTAAATGTGAAAAGGAGCAAAGATACAAAGGAGGATAAGACTGTCTTCTAGAAAGAGGGTATTAGAAAACAAGACATCTGTCGCTACTGAAGCAGTAAAATCTGTCTCCGCAGTGGCAGGCAAAGAAGATCTGTCATTTCCCTTTAGACGGACATTTATATACACTACTAGCTGAGGCTCTCAAATCTGTATTCATGCAACTGTTCACATCAGAACTTCCAAGTCATGACATGACCTCTAATTTTTCAGTAAACAAACTGACACCTCTTTGAGTACAAGCTTGAGTTTGTAACTTGTGATATATTGTCAATTTATCGTCATATTTTGCTTGATATCAATAAGATACAGCAGAACCCTCATCAATTCCTTGACAGGGAGATCTGTGGAATGACCCTATATGAGGAAACACACATACACCAGTAACATTCAGAAAGGATTACACAAAGAGTGCAGTCTAATTTAAACATTTTAATATTTACTATACTTCATATATTTCATCTTAAAGCTTCTCACAACTAGAAGAGAGGAAGTTCAAAACTGACTGCTGAATTTTGCCTTCAAGAAATCGATCATTTACATGCTTGCTTTGAAAGCATCTTGTTTTTTGTTGATTAAATGCTTTTTAAAGGTGCCCTAGATTCAAAAATTGAATTTACTTTGGCATAGTTAAATAACAAGAGTTCAGTATATGGAAATGACATACAATGAGTCTCAAACTCCATTGTTTCCTCCTCCTTATATAAATCTCATTTGTTTAAAAGACCTCCGAAGAACAGGCGAATCTCAACATAACACTGACTGTTACGTAACAGTCGGGGTGTACGCCCCCAATATTTGCATATGCCAGCCCATGATTGAGGCATTACACAAGGGCAGCCAGTATTAACGTCTGGTTGAAAGGCATTGGACAAGGGTCTGGATCTGTGCACAGCTGAATCAACAGACTAGGTAAGCAAGCAAGGACAATAGCAAAAAATGGCAGATGGAGCAATAATAACTGACATGATCCATGATAACATAATATTTTTAGTGATATTTGTAAATTGTCTTTCTAAATGTTTCGTTAGAATGTTGCTAATGTACTGTTAAATGTGGTTAAAGTTACCATAGTTTCTTACTGTATTCACGGAGACAAGAGCCGTCACTATTTTCATTTTTAAACACTTGCAGTCTGTATAATGCATAAACACAACTTCATTCTTTATAAATCTCTCCAACAGTATAGCATTAGCCGTTAGCCACGGAGCATAGCCTCAAACTCATTCAGAATCAATGTAAACATCAAAATAAACACTGTACTTACGCGATTAGACATGCTGCATGACGAACACTTTGTAAAGATCCATTTTGAGGGTTATATTAGCTGTGTGAACTTTTTTTATGTTATGTTAAGGCAAGCGCGAGCTCTTGGGGCGTGGAGCACGAGATTTAAAGGGCCACACACACACCCTGAATCGGCTCATTTCTAATTATGCCCCAAAATAGGCAGTTAAAAAAATGAATTAAAAAAAATCTATGGGGTTTTTTGAGCTGAAACTTCACAGACACATTCAGGGGACACCTTAGACTTATATTACATCTTTTAAAAAAAAGTTCTAGGGCACCTTTAAGCAATAAGGAATTTTGGTAAAAATAATGGTTTTGAAAGTGCTTTATAAATAAAAGTTGAGTTGAGTTGAGAATAAGGAATATAATTGTAGTGTGTACAGTCTGAACAGCATATAAGGATGCAAAATGAGGTAAAAAGACTCCTCCACACACACACACACACACACACACACACACACAATAATGTCCTCTCTAGAGACGTGTCTATTTGTACTTCAGTCAAATTGATTAGGAATTCAGAACAAATTTAATCAGCTTTTGTCTTCTTCGCAAGAACAAACAAACCAGAAGTAATGAAATGATGGAAACACATGAAGACAGATAATTATGTGTTAAGTTGATTAAGGATTGTCCTTATACTGTTTGATTAACTGAAACTCTGATGTGAATCATGGCAACAAAAAGCAACTGATGCTTTTTTCCTTTTTGGTAAATTAATTGGGTGTTGTTGTAAAATGTTGAAAAATAAAAGGTCAGAAGGAAGAATATACACTACATGACAAAAAAAGCTGGTGGACACCAATTTCCAATTAACAATTTGTTCTAGTCCAGTTACACCAGTGAAAACAGATCTTAAAGGCAAAAAAAAAAAAAAAACATTTATCATTTACTAACTTTATGTTGGTAACCCTTTCTACTAGTGATGCACCAATGTATCGGCCACCGATATTTATCTGCCGATTTGATGACCAAACCTTTACTGATGTTTTATAAAGTTTATTGTGTCCGTTTTCACTCCAAACAAATCACCACAAAAGCTAAACAATACAGAGCACAAGAAGTGCGCATTAAATTCTCTCTCTCTTTCCATTGCATTATCATCAACATACAGCGAATTACTCAAAACACTTATTACAACTAACAGTTCACAAATACACACAGATCGTATGCCTTTTCAGGGGAAGCTTAATAAACGGACAAACTTTAAATCTGCAAAATATCTCTGAAAAACAGCATGCTCTCCTTGTCAGTTTGTACACTAGAACACCCGTCCTGCCTTAGTAAAGGAGATCAGAGTGCAGATCTCATACATATTTAAACTTACAAAAAAAAAATTTTTAAATGTGTACAAAAACAAGTTAGAAGATTAATCACAATAAAGTATGTTACAATAAAGAAGGATTAATATGCATTTAATTTATACAGTGAAGAATATGCAGTGCTATTGCATATTTGTTTACTTTATTTCTGTACCTGAAGACTATTAAACCTACCTAAAAAGCACTGTTTATTTCATATGTATCTTTGTTCTGTTGTCTTTATGTAGGTCTGCTGAATGTTAAATGGATCCATACAATTAAAGTTAGTTGGGTCTAAAACAACATTGGACCCCATTGACTTTCACTGTATGGACAAAAAACAAGTTGTACAGATTTGGAATGACATTAAGACGAGTAAATAATGACAGAATTTTAATTTTTGGTTGAATTGTTTTGTTAATGTATTTCACATATAAACCTATCTAACAGATCTTTTATGATATCAAAGTGACAATTTCTTTGATTTTTAAATAGTTCACAGACATTCCACAGTGTGAAGGAAAGTATTGTCTTGCTCCAGAATGCCTGCTAATTACTGGCTCTATATCTGGAGGCTGACATTTAGATATGTAAATACCACTGATGTCATTATTCTCTCTTGAAGTGATGGATGGACAAGTATCTGCCCATTTGTAGCTTTGGTTCCCCCAGGAGCAGACAAAAATAGCCAAGTCATGCATCTGTCCCGAAGGCACGGGTCAGCCTAGCACTTAGTCTTTAACAAGGCCTATTATTTAAGGTTAATTAATGTTGTGTATAACAGGAGAAAAGGCCAGTGTTTACACTTACTTATTTTGGTCAGCAAGATAAATTATGACCTATATAGTCAAGTTATGACAATGAAGTCTTTCTGATTGACTAAACAGAACCAGTTTGTTTGTGAATGCATTATATTGGGTCACACTGTATGTTTTTGGTTCACACACACACACAAAAAACATAACATTATCAGTGAATTGTTAGTGAAATTCCCCTCTGTGAGATCTTAACGCTTGCGTGCACATGCTCACACACACACACACACACACACACACACACACACACACACACACACACACACACACACACACACACACACCTTATGCATCAACACACATGACAGGCATATTTATGACCTTTTAAAGTGATAAAAAGATTAAGCATCTCTAATGAAATGTAATAACAGAAGACCCAAGTGTGACAATTTCCACAAGCTGCAGCCTGCGGAAGTCCAAACTTAACACAAACAACACTTCTTTTGCCATCCAAATTTAAGACATACGCATTCCCTGCCAGTGGCATGTTGTAAAGTTGATAACATAATGCGATTAACATCTAATATAATCTTATCTTGGCAGAAACATGATTATCGAGAGCATGCTAACACTAGCCCATGGGCTGGTTAAACAGAGCTATGCTTCAGTGTACACCACTTTCTGACATCCTTATAAGAACATCTTTTTTTATCCTTCAGCAAAAAGGGAGAAAGACAAAAATACACCAATGCACACGGCATGGGATAAAAACAAAGCAGCAGAGTGGATCGAATCATTTTTCACTGTAACCGGACATGCATATTGCGTGTATGTGAACTAAATCGGCAATGTGAACAGGGTGCTCAGCCATGGAAGCACAAAACAAAAACACAAGCCAAAAACAAAAACGTTACATTTTATATCTCACCATCACATTTTCTATGACAGGAGCTGATAAATATTTCCATGGTTCTGCACAGTTGAACCCAGTGAACATAGTGGAAATCTCTCTTTCGAGCTAGGGCTGAGGCTGTTAAGAGATTCAAAATCGCACAAATTCACACACGAGAGATTTAAAGTTCTTCTGATTTTTAATGAGTTTCAGTTTAAATGTTAAACACTTCTCATAACTTCAAAGACACAAGCTGTTAACATTCAGGCATATCCATCAATGCCCTGTCAAGAAATATTATGTTTATTGATGAAGCACTGATAAACAATGATTAGCTGTGCTGTAATTAGACAGTATTGATAACATAAATCCCTTTGTCCATATGTTTAGCCTACAAAACGTGACTGATGATCTATACGTTCACTCACACCACCACCCACACAGAGCAACTCAGATATCTTTTTTCTTCCAACACAAAGACTTAGAAAGCGTTCCTTATTCCCTCTACAAAACGCTCTGCATTGTGGGCTCATCCATAATGGATTTGGATTGTGGAAAGATGAATGAATCTTTAACCTTATGACGCAGCCCCCTCAGATCAGCTTTACCCTGTCATGTATTTTTCATGGGACCAAAAGTTGTTTTATTTATCTTTGTTTTTTAAGACAGGGTCCTGGAGGCCAGGGACACTATGGAGGTTCAGGTCATCAAGAGTAAACATTCAAACATTCACGCTCACACATATGTTGTTCAGTATAGTTGGAAGTTGTGAGAAGAGAGTCAACAAAACCTGGAGAATTGGGATTTATTAAACTTCATGCTTTATAGACCTTCAGCCCTTCCTAACGATACTTTGAGAAGTCAGGCGGGTCCTCTCATTGTCGTATTGTGATTTATAGTCTAGTTAAAACCAACAAAAAGCCTGCAAATACACCAGCTCATGTGCTCTCTATGAGGCCCTCCATGATTATAACCCTCTACTGGTGATGGTTATGATTGAGGAACAAATTTATTATTCTAGTTAGTAATGTCTGTCCTTTTTAGGGGGCAAGAGAGTCTTAAAATGTGTCAGAGCTGTAATCAAAGTCCCTTTATGGTAAGTAAGTTGACTTGGTAACCTCCCCCCCAGGCAGCTATTTTCTATGAAGGTAATATGTACATCACTCTCAAAAAGGGATGGATGGATGGATGGATGGATGGATGGATGGATGGATGGATGGATGGATGGATGGATGGATGGATGGATGGATGGATGGATGGATGGATGGATGGATGGATGGATGGATGGATGGATGGATGGATGGATGGATGGATGGATGGATGGATGGATGGATGGCAAACAAGATAGATTTCTGAATTTTAGGGGAAGTCAGGCTCCCAATACAGTCTAACTGCAAATTACATTTACTCACCTAACTTCTATGACCTTTTCAAAATATCATTTTTTTATTTTTTTTTGTGTTCCATAGAAGAAAGAAAGTCATACAGGTTTAAAACAACTTGAGGAGGAGTACCTGATGACAGAATTTTTGGGTGAACTATCATTTAAAGCACTGCTGCATGTGTGTTTTGGATTCACACTGGAAAGGAAGCTGATATGTCAAACAGCCTGACTAACTGAAGCATTTGTAAAACAGTTTTCAAATAAATTATAATAATAAAAGGTCACCACTTCACCTCCCACTGAATTCTGCCATCCCCAGAACACCTGCTGCTGTGCTCATGGGGGAGACGACTCCAGGTAAAAAGACAGATACATGAGGGGCTCCAATTTGCATCCCTAAAATGGCCAATCATAATGTTTATTAATATGACATTACCTTCTCTCTCTTTTCCGTCTCTCCCCGTGCCTTCTTTCTTTGTCTATCACCTGCTGGGCAGGAGAACATGTGTCACTCAGCATGGTGGCACACCAAGTGTGCGAGAGAAGACTTGCGGGCACACACACACACACACACACACACACACACACACACACACACACACAGTCGGAATAGAATTTTGTTTCGCGCCTTCAGCAGAGCCATTTATTGTGCGAATGAAGGTGTGCGAGCACATTAACATGTGTGCGTACTTCTCCAAGGATTTCTGAGAGGCCACTCAAATGGCGTTTATTGCTCTCCGCTCTAGAGGTGAAGTGCTTTCAATCTGCACTGAGAGAAAAGAGGCAATTATGAGAGCACAGAACACATTAGAATAACCATCATGTTATCATCAGCTCGGCTGAAACAGCAAGCAAGAGCTGTGACCCTTCTCCTCTCATTTGCTTTCATCTCGTGCTCTTATTTGCTCGTGTTCCTCTGCGTATGATAGGCGGCGTGTGATGTGCTTTCTGGTAATGCTGTTGAACATCCACTATCTTTGTTTTCAATGGAATGCTCTAAAAAGTAATCTGAAATGGATGTGCAGCATCTCGCTTTATGGAGGGGTGAGACCCTGAGCAGGAGTCAGTCAATTGAGCTTCCACCAAATCTCCTATGACAAAAGCAGAGAGGCCGAACACACGAACACACATGCATGCTCGCATCGGCCAAATTAAAAATTGATCCTCTAGGCTTGAGGTCCATTTCATTTTTTTTTTCCTCGCTTCCGTCCTCAGTTACCCTTCCCATTTCTCTTTTGGAGTGAAAGACCGCTGGAAATGAGGATGGATTAGATTAGTACACAGAAAAAAAAGAGAAATAAAGCCACACGCACATCAGCGTGGGAAATTCAGGAAGAGCCAGATGAGATGATGCACACAATGTGACATCAGGCTGATATTTAAAGGCCCGCTGGAGTGTCTTGGCAGCATTATTCAATGTGTTGATGTAATTTCAACTGAAACAGGAAGACAGGGCGGGACATATCGAACAGCTCCACCCCTTTTTAAAAATAGCCAATAGCGTTTCGTTTACACCACAGCTCGGCCAGAGCCGGTAAAACCTCCGTTTCCTTCTAATATCTAACCGTTTCTCCTCGTAATCTCCTCTATATCACTTTAAAATACAGCATTCTGTGCAGTATTCAAATGGGATCGATACCTTTTGTGGTCTGAGCCGACTCGCGGTCCGTGGATATGATCCGCTCTGTGCTCTCGTGTCTCTGGACCAGAGCAGAGCAGACTGTGCTCACGCTGCGGTGGTTTAATTGACACTAACTTGAAAATGGACTTCATTCACGTCAATGGAAAGCATATTTACACTGTCTGAATCGTTCACTGTCCTCTATATAGTGCACTATGTGCCATTCACTATGTAGAAAATAGTAAATGTGTGAACAAGTGACCAATTTCAGCCGCAGCTTCAGCGTCTGTAATAGTGTAGGAGGGGGTGGGACTTCAGACTCTAGAGAGCATTTGATTGGACAGAAAATCTGATGAGAAGCTGAAGTGCGATGTGATGTCATGAAAATCCATGATCCATTTTAGCAGGAGTGAGAGACTGATGTTTTGAATGCTTATATCTCCTAAATGCGAATTTTGTCATTGTTTTGGAACACACCAGCTTATTCATAACCTTAAAGGGTTACTTCAGGATTTAGCATTAAGCTTTGTATTAGTAGAATACCACTAGTATTTTCGAATTACCGTGCTTTCCCCCTTCATATCAGCCCGAGATGAGAGATTTATGCATTTTTATTCTGTAAAAAAGCCTCCGATGACGCAAAAATCGTCATTTTGCGTCATCGGAGGCTTTTTTGGCCAGAGGCTTAAAACTACAGCCAGTAATAGCAGGTAGTTCCGCATTTTTTCACCACGCCCATACATATGCGCGTTTGAGGTTACTCACGGACATAGATCAAAGATTTTATCAAAAGTGGGTGTCAATTATATTTTTAAGCTTACAGTAATTAACTTTATTTTGTCTGCACTACATCAGTGGTTCATCTCGCAAATTTATCGGTCTCTGCAGTCATCTCAACCAATACAGCAACAGGCTTTTGTGGTAACGTTAGCATAAATAGATAAAATAGACTAACTCGGTTTTACAGAACAGTGGCTTTACTTTGATAACAGTCAACTTATATGCAACTTACATGTAATTGTCTATCTAACGTTACTTTGCTAAGTTTGCAGTTTTACTGCTACCTACAACACTACATATAGGCTACTGTGTTATCAGTCTAGTATCAGCGAGTCTTACCTCTAGGCGAATACGCTTAGTACCAGATGCCCAGGCTGTTCGTCCTCTGGGAAAGTGAATATCGATGGTATCGTGGTGTCCTTCAGAATGGTTCTCTTCATTGCAAGGATATTTGGTTCGTAGTCCTCGTGCTTGAAATGGAGACTACATATTCTGCGTTTTTTTAGGTTTTCTATAACGGTATCATCTCCAAACTTCGGGTGTTCGATGGCCCACAGCCACTGTTTACATCGCTCCAAATCTTTAACTTAATCGGAAAATGATGGAAACTTACTTGTCCTTTCCTGGTTTTAGGTGTACAATTTAGCACCATTTCGCTGTAAACGTATGAACTAACTCACGATTTATAGAATTAATATGTAACAAAGCAAGCCTAGTTGTTTGAATTTTCCTGGTAATGCCGCCTGTAACCGATAGGCGTGGTTTGGGCGTGGCCTCGCAAGGGCAGCAAAACAAGTGCATTCTGGGAGTTGTTGTCTTTCATCCACATTAGTCAAAAATACATTTTCTGCCTTTTCTCAGTCTAGAAAGCTCCAAATTCAAAAATAATTTCACATTTCTACTACATAAATGACCAATTTTAAATACACATTCATCTTTCCAGGGGTGAAGTACCCCTTTAAGGCCAACATATTCATACTAAAAGCTAAAAAACTTAAATTTTGATTTCAGGGGGACTTTAAGAAGAAGGGTTGGGTGATGCATCAAATTTTCTCAATATATTCACCATGATTTTGCTTGCAATATTAAACTAAGCAATGCTGTGAATATTTTAATGTCTTTTTTTTTAACTAAGTTTTCTAAGACTGTGTCATTAGACTAGTTTAACAATCCTTCTTTGTCTTGCAGCTCTAAAACTAGAGAGTTTTACACTACAGATGTTTTAATACATTATCTGATTTAAACTTCAGCATTACTTCAGCAAAAATGCCTTTAGAGTTGGTGAGTTCATTTCAATGAATCAGTTCTGGATGGGTTCATAACTTAAAATTGATTTGAAATTATTCTGTGACAGATTCACTTGAGTCATTACTCAAATGTCACAAACAATTTTAGCAAAATTCATTTTAATTTATTCCAAATAAATTTTCAAAACAGACTTTTTTATTTTACATTTCAAAATCATGCAAGCATATATATTTTCACTATAAAT
Source organism: Megalobrama amblycephala (assembly GCF_018812025.1). Lineage (NCBI taxonomy): Eukaryota > Metazoa > Chordata > Actinopteri > Cypriniformes > Xenocyprididae > Megalobrama > Megalobrama amblycephala. The sequence continues at coordinate 26,427,622 of NC_063056.1, forward strand.
GACTGTAACAGCTGCTTGGTTGAAACAATGGCTCATCTGATTAAAAAAAAAACATTTTAATTATTAAAGGGGTCATGACATGGATTTTTTTAAATGTTTTAATAGGTGCCTTGAGGTTCACTAGTTAAAGTCCCCCTGAAATCAAAATTTAAGTTTTTTAGCTTTTAGTATGAATATGGTAGTGTTCCAAAACAATCACAAAATTCGCATTTATGAGATATAAGCATTCAAAACTTACAGTCTCTCACTTCCGCTAAAATGGATCACAGATATTCATGACATCACATCGTACTTCAGCTTCTCGTCTGTCCAATCAAATGCTCTCTAGAATCTGAAGTCCCGCCCCCTCCTACACTATAAACAGACACTGAAGCTGCAGCTGAAATCAGTTATTTGTTCACACATTTACTAGTTTCTACATGGTGAAATGCCCTATATAGAGAATAGGGAACGATCCATTGATGCAAATTAAGTCAGTTTTAACGCTGAACCGCCGCAGCGCGAGCACAGTGTGCTCTGGTCCAGAAACACGAGAGCATAGAGTGGATCATATCCGAGTCAGCTCAGACCACAAAAGATATAGGACCCATTTAAATTCTGCACAGAATGCTGTATTTTAAAGTGATATAGAGGACATTAGGAGGAGAAACTGTTAGAGATTGGAAGGAAACTGAGGTTTTACAGAGTTTAACGGCTCTGGTGTAAACAAAACGCTATTGGCTATTTTAAAAATTGGACGGAGCTGTTCAATACGTCCCGCCGTCTTCCTGTTTCAGTTAAAATTATGTCAACACATTGAAAAATGCTGCGCATTCCATGGCGATTCATTGGGCCTTTAAAAATGTGTTAGTTTTTTTTGTACAAAAAAAAAATATGCAGAAATTTTTTTTTTATCTTTATCCTGACCCTCTGTCGTAAATGATCTATTTTTAAGGGGCGGCTTCTTTAAGGCTTGTCAATAAACGGCCACTGTTATGATTGGCTAACATCACTGCATAGGAAACAGTGACTCACTTGTTATTACATGCGAGTAAGTCTTTATCCACAGGGTTTGATATTAACACCCACCAACCCGCCAAATGCGGGTGGATTTCAGAAGTGGTATATAACACAGTCACTCCTACTAGCCACTTTGGCAGGTTGAATTTTATATATAATATACATTTTTCAATTGTAAAAAGGCATCTGAAATAATAACTAAGAGCAATGTAGTCAAAAATAAATACTGATACTGAAATATCTGAAAGGCTTCCAAAGCTTTTCCGCAGAACAGATGAACAATACCAGCTGCGCTTTCTCATCTCTTCGACAGAGAGTTGATACACAAAACCGCCTTCCCTCACTCACTCGTTTCATTTGCTGATGAATATTGTTGGTGTTACAGGGTTTGAATTTCGGCTTGGGATTGCGTGTATAGCGTAAAATTGTCTCATTCTTACAGATTTTGTGCTCACACCCAAGGTGTGTGCATATAAAGCCGCCTTTCGGTACTAAATTGAGTTATTTTTCACTGCTTATTGCACATAAAAAGTCATATACACACAAAATAATGTTAAAATGCCACTCTTGGCAAGTATTCACATACACACACTGAGTTATGTTTTAAGTGAACGTAAACTGTTGAGAAAGAACACACGTGTAACATTATAATGGGTCTTAAAGTGACAGCAGCCTAATATACCTGCTGCCAAATTATGAGATAATATTAAAAATATCTATATGGCAGTTTCCCCATTGTATCAATGTCAAAATTGTGACCAGTGAAAATGCTAAGTGACTAGCTACTGTGGCTGGTGAGCAAAAAAGTTAATGTCAAGCCCTGATTATCCATATAAAATCAACATTTACAGACAAAGCATTATTAAATAATTTACTTAAGGTTTGTGATGCAGATGCTGTCAGATCCAATACAGTTGGCTGCTTCAACTGTTTCTTCGCGTACTCTCCATCACACTGTGCCTCTTTTACAAAACAATCTGCAGTCAAATTTTCCTAACAAACATATAATCCTCCATTGCAATCTGGGATGCCATTAAAATACACCACCCCGTTGTTTTCCAACACTGGGGTTGTACAGAGATGCAAATGAGTTGTTTAAACTGGATGAGTCAAAGTAAACGTTCTTTCAGTATTTGTCCTCTTGTCAAAAGACTCAAGTGCATGGAGTATGACAGAAACTGAACCTGTATACTGTATCCAGTGTAGACAGCGTCAGAGATTATTATAATGGGCTTTTCATGCAACACTTACATCCAAATCATGTAGGCAAATCCGTTAAGTGACTGAACACCAGTGGGCAGGGCCTATGGTGTGATGTAAAATTATTTGACGATATCTTGCTCTGGAGGCAGTCATATGCAAATGTATTTGCCCGTATGATGTCACAGATCCCGCTATCCTCAAGCCATTTTTAAAACTTGATTAAATAAATACTTTGTATAATGAGGACGACGTTTTAAGCTTTGAAACTTGCAGGATGTTTTAATGGTACAAAGACTTCTTATTTGTCATAAGATCAAGGAAAATTTGATTTCTCATGTCATAACCCCTTTAAGATATCCATCAAATATAACCAAATGACTGAAAAATAAAGATATTTATTAGTTATCTCACATAACCCAGTTAAGAAGCCCTGAAAACACATGCAAATCTGGATTTAAACAGATTAAACAGACTGCTAAGACACGCACAAAACATTTAAAAGTCAGAATACCAAGTAAATGAATCACTAATAGGACAAACATCTGCTCACATGCTGTATGTAACCACTGCAGGAAGACAGCGAGATGGATGCTTTCAGATACACATGCATACAGATGATTTCAGACTCAAACATGGCAAGAGAAGCAGAAAAGTTAAGGATATTGTGGATTAGTCACGGATGAGTCCACAGCAGTGACAGTTTTACCATGGTGACAGGTTTTTGCCTGAGCAATAGGTTGTCGTGGTGACAGGTTCGCCACGGTGATGGTTACCTGGCGACAGGTGAGCACTCTGCGGGGATTGGTCCCTGGGGGTTGGACCATCCAAGCCTCGTTTATCAACTGACGCACACCACATGGAGTAACAGATGCCTGAATGTAGACAGCAGCAGGAAGCAAACGTGTGTATGTGTGGGAAAAGGAGAGCTATGAAAGCAGTGGCAGAGCTTGCTTTCAAAGAGCTTTATGTGAGAAAGCCAGTGAATGTGCAAACTTGATAAATTGTATATGAAGTTTGCTATATCAATTGAGGAAATTTAAACTGACCTCAAATTATTTCTGGCATATTTATTTATTTAGCTAAAGCTGCTTTTTCACAATGTACACAATAGCCTTGACTGCTTTAATTGGCAATGGGTGTGCAGTCAAGGCTGACTGTGCAGTCCAGGCTAATTTACAGGGCCCCCTGCCCCTAGACCAATGAGTAAACTACATCAGAAAGGACCTACACCATGAGGCCCCCTCGCCATAGGGCCCGGGACTACACTCCTGGTTGTCTCCCCGTGTGCATGTCAAGCGCTGATTGTGCACTGAGAGAAATGATAAACCTTTACATAAATCACTTTAAAATGTGCATAACATTATCATTTAAAATGGCGTCAGTAAATTTCTATCTATCCATCTTTTTTTTTTTTTTTTTTTTTTTTTACTTTTATTTCTCAAAGACACATTTATTTGTTAAAAAGTGACCAACACTTCTATATTGTTCCCAAAAAAAACTTTCTATTAAAAAAAAACAAAAAAACAAAAAAAAACATTATTTCCACAAATATAATAAGCAGTACAACTGAGCTCTAAATCATATCAGAATGATTTCTGAAAGATCATGTGACACTGAAGACTGGAGTAATGATGCTGAAAATTAAGCTTTGCCATCACAGGAACCACAGCAACAGTTTTTTCAATAGGAAAATTTTAATAACATTTCACAATAATACAGTTTTAACTGTATTTTTGATCAAATAAATGCAAAAAAAATCATTAAAAACTCTTCCAGATCCCAAAGTTTTCAGCAGTAGTTTATGTCAGCAAAAATGTGTTTAGTTTATCTTTCTTTAGTTTACGTTCATCTTTTGTTGATCTTTCTTAAAGGATTAGTTCACTTTCAAATAAAAATTAGCCCAAGCTTTACTCACCCTCAAGCCATCCTAGGTGTATATGACTTTCTTCTTTCTGATGAACACAATCGGATATCCTAAATATCCTGAATATCCAAGCTTTATAATGGCAGTGAACGGGACCAACGAAAGTGCATCCATCCATCATAAACATACTCCAGACGGTTCCAGGGGGTTAATAAAGGCCTTCTGAAGCGAAGCGATAAGAGAGAAAAATATCCATATTTAACAAGTTATAAAGTAAAATATCTAGCTTCCGCCTGACCGACTTCCGTATTCAACTTATGAAGAAAGTATAACGCCGCTCACAGCTCAAAACGCTTACACTACGTCCTCCGTATTCAAGAGTTACGCTTTTTTGTAAGTCGAATATGGAAGGCCATCTAGCGGAAGCTAGATATTTTACTTTATAACTTGTTAAATTTGGATATTTTTCTCACACAAACGCATCGCTTCACTTCAGAAGTCCTTTATTAACCCCCCGGAGCTGTGTGGAGTACACACTACTGATATTGTATGTCATTTGCTAATGTTACTTAATTGAACAATTTTTCAATGTTCGCAATTGAAAACAATTGAAATTGGGAAAGAGATGAGAAGCACATAAAGTATGTGATGATTGTGTTTTGAGCGCATTTGGAGATGTTTATGAAATATGAGAGACTTGAGCTGGATCTCTCTGAGTGTGTGCGTTTCAGTGTGTTCCTATAATTGCTCTTAGATCCCTCCACTCTTTTGTCTAAGAGCAAGATCCGTCTTTCATTTCATTTCCTCCACTTCACCACAAATTTGAGTCTGCAGCAGGGCTAAGCACAAATCCTCCAAAGCTGACTGTGTATGTGTGTGCGCAGCTATCTGAAAGCCAGCGAGACAGGAAGAGAGAGAATTCAGCTGTATTGCAGCATCTCAGAAGCATTGATATGAAATAGAGCTCTGGGACACCAACAAGGTTGTCCAAACACAGCAAAAGTCACTCACACTAATGAAAGTTCCTGCACCAAAATACAGCACTTCCTCCTGCAAGTCATCAGCACCTCAGCACACCCTATGTGAGTTTTATGGGTGTAAATATGCTGAAATGGCTATACATTTTTTTACTGATTCTACAAATATATGCACAGAAAATGATTTTGAAAAATGTCCAAATATTGAAAGTCATTGGGGTCCAATGTTGTTTTGATCACACCGACTTTCATTGTATAGAAAAATGGTTCTTTTTAAAACAAAACAAAAGAAAAAGTCGCACAGGTTTTCAACAACATGAGGGTGACTAACTGATAACAGACTTTTCATTCAAAGTATATTTCGCAACATATGAGATTTTGATTTAAATTCTATTTTTGGCTCATATCAATATTCCCCCAGTTAGGAAAATCATGATGCCGGTGAGACCCTCATCAGAGTTCTTCAAGAAACCAAGCGTACGGACTTTAAGGACGATCACCTCAGTGTTTGGCTCCTCTCTTTTTTGGCATGTGGACTGAAATTGTGGTGCGTCGTCTTGTAGACATGACATAACATTATGTTCAGAGGTAAACAAAACTCACAGAGATGTTGCCTCAAAGAGTATGTGTTGTTTGTTTTCTATTCCTGAGTGAGAAAGAGAGTGGAAGAAAGAAGATAATAAGGGACGAGAAGAGTCGAGAAGCTAATAAGGCCAAAGGAGGATGAAACATGATGCTAACATCAAATTAACCCACTTAAAGCAAGAGATGGCCAAACACTCTTCAATCCAGCCAGAGGGGTTAGATAGATAGAGGGGAATTTAATTAGAAAGAAGTGTGGAGCCATGCGACAAACCAAATTCAACCAAGTAGGTTAATTAGGAGCACTTGTTTCCTGTCTTCCTTTCCTTCTGTCTCACACTTTCCTGTATACTCCTGTATACTAAACACTCGCAAATACACTCTCAAATGCAACATATACATGTAACCACAACAGCAAAGTCTGGCATCTACAAAATGCTGTTGTGCATTAAGTATAAATGAACAATTAATCTCACTGAACAAACCATGTGGGTATGGAGTATATGAAAATAGGCAGAAAAGAAAACAATGGGTCCAATATAAGCTTAAAGACAATAGAGTTTGAGTGACAGCTCCATTCTAACCAATCTCTGATGAGAATGCATGCCAATTACAATGAGGTTTATGAACATGCAGTAACAATGGCAAACAGTCCTACAGGCTGATTAAACCACCCCATCCATTATCTCCAACACCCCAGACAGAAGCTAACACCACATTCACTCAACTCGCAGGGAGCATGTCAGTAAAGTATTTCATATTTTTACTTTTTTTTTTTTTTAGATTTGAAAATAACCAATTCATAATTAAAGCTGCAGTCCGCGATTTTTCCTCTTTGTCGCCATCTCTGTTTGAAACATGCAATTGCAGTCATATGCGGAACAGTTATCTGTACCTGCGTTGTGCCTCGGCACAGCTCGTCAGTGCGGATGAATCTAATGCTTGCTGTCAGTCACCGCACCGGTGTGGATACTGTACTTCAGAATCACATTCTTATATTGTATGACCAATATAAGAATTTTCACTGGAAAATATCATCTGAACAAGTAAGTAACATGTCTGCCACTTTTGTTCTGACCAACTGAGGAAAAAAGCATTAGGCCTACAATAAATCGCACTGCCAATGATGATTAAATCTAACGATCGCTTAGCTCGGATCATGCCAAACCATGCAAATTATTATTACTGTTATATTGTTTTCAAATTGTTATTGTTAACAACATCAGCATTGCGTGACTGTGTATTTAGTGTGTATTAGTGTTACCTGTAGATTTCAATTTCTGTAGTCACTCCACAGTCCAAAGTCTTTTGCTTTTTGGCAATGGGTGAATCTCCAGTTGTCACTGATGATTGTCATTTAGATCTTTCTGGATTACAATCCACCATCAAAATGATAAGTTTAATTATTTCAGCTGCTGTGAGAAAAGGCTATAAATGTGCCGCTACCGGCAGTATCCTCACATGATATAACTGACTAGCGTCTCAACGGGACTCCTTCTTTCTGTTTACGGACGTGACGTAATGACGCACAGAGGTCGCTCTTGTCGCTCTTATTATAAAACATTATTACAAGCTTACTGTTGTGAATTGAGACAAGATAATGAGATAGTTTTGAACACTGGCTGGTTATGTACTTGCTCAAAAATTAATTTTGGATAATTTTTAACCAAAAAAAGTTGCGGACTGCAGCTTTAATAAAATTATGCATAAATTAAGTCTTATTTAAAAATAATGTTTTTTTCTTTTTTTTCTATTCATCAAAACTCCTTAAAAGGAGTGCACAGGTTTCCACTAAAAGCATCACAACTGTTTTAACCCTTAAATGCATGACTGTTTCGCCAATTATTCTTACATATTCGGGTCTTTATCGACCCGGATCAATATCTAACACGGAAAGATCTCTACCTGTCGCAATAATATAAAACTCCTCTGATATTAGAGTAACAATTACAGAAGAATAAAATAAATCGTATTTTGTTACCTTTTGGAGCTTAAAAGGGCTCAGTTTGAGCAGATGTTTTATGCCATCACCACTGTCCTCGTCAGAGCTCATTTCCCAGTAAATTCAGCAAATAATGGGCTAGTTTTATGTTTGAGGTCACGAATATGAGCCCATTCATCAGTCGTCACTTCAGCATTGTGTATCAGACATTGCCACCTTGTGGAATAAAGGTGAATTGCACTTATTCCGTCATCTAAGATTCAATTATTGTTGTGCAGAAAAAATAAACGTACACTCATACATACCTCGGGTCGTTTGCGACCCTATACAATTTTTACAATGAATACAAAAATAGGCATTCTTTTATAATTTTATGATTTTTTTCTTGTTACATTCTTTATAATAAATTGTTTGAGGAATACCAAGAAGGTTGATGTCTAATTTTAAAAAATGAACGAGGAGGAGGGTAGTGAATGATGTCCCGGGTCACTAAAGACCCGAGGTATGCATTTAAGGGTTAAACATTGACGATAATAATAAGCAATGTTCATTGAGCACTATTATGTGACAGTAAATGAGTTAAATCACAATTTATAATTTTTTTGTGTTACATTCATAATGTTAGTCAAGGTTTCTTACACCATAAACAATCATAATCTATCAACGCAATTTTTCGGTTCTCTGACCTGTGCTATTAGTGTGGGTCATCCTGAACCATTTTAGACACAGATTCACTGCAACTTAGCATCAACTTTTCAGCCTGAAAGTTCTTGTCATTCTGCACAGAATTGATTTTGACACCATGTCTCTTACACAAGCTTACAAAACACATGGTGTATTTCTCACACATATCTCTCACTCAAAAACAGCAAATTATGCCTCTTAAGCTGTGATTTGTCACGTAGGGTCAATTTACTGCAGTAACAGCTATGATGGATCTTCAAGTGCTTTCTTAGGTCCTCTCAACAGCACTTTGGAAATTTTGCACTAATGTACCTTCAAAAGGGATAGTTCACCCAAAAATTGTCATCATTTATTTACCCTCATTTCATCCCATACCTGTATGACTTTCGTTCCTATGCAGAAAAAAAATAGAAAGTCATACAGGTTTGAAGTGACATAAAGGTGAGCAAATGATAGCAGAATTTCATGTTTGGGAGAACTGTCCAATTATGGATTTTATATAAACACCCTTTTAACTCACAAAATGAGCAAATTAATCTCTGCTATTACAATAATATGCAGATTGAGATAAACACTGACAAAAACAAACTTGATGCATTCATTAAATTATCAAACATTAAATCTTCTTAAAGCAATACAAGAAAATGACAAAAATAAAAGAAGAATGAAATACTCCATGAACCCAAAAATGGGAATTTTGCGGATTTTAGTCCATGTTGATTAACTTTGATACCTCACATCTAGTGTCAGGGTTCTCACACCTTTCAACCAACTTCTTTCCATGACTCTTACAAGGTGTGGATTTCAATTCTGCTCTCATAAACATTTTTTTTTTACCCAAAAAATTTGTTTAGAACGTCATCCTTTTATCTCAAATACATCTTTCCTCTAAAATGAAGATCTAACTCTTATCCAGAATTACATGAGCTAAGGTCTTCACAAATGTTTAAACATGTTTTAAACATTTACAAATGTTTTAGAATTACAAAAGAAAGACTACATTATTCTGAGGAAATGTAAATACATGTACAGCCAAAAAGCCTTTTGAAGTGAACACTGGATCACTGGATAGCAGGTTCTGGAATATTGAAAAGCAGAGAGATGAAATTGCGCAAAAAGCCTGCCATTCACGGCCAGGACAAAGGAACAGACAACACAAAGCTTGCTGTTGAACACGCTCTCACTCAGAATTTGAAAGTGGCATAGCCTCTTGTGACGATCAAAGTAACACGATTCAATGTCCTCTCTATTTACTTTCCTAACAAACCGTCACAGGACGGTTCCACACAGACAACTGAATGTATGATAAGCAGCCTATTTGCAGTATCAAAGGTAGACAAAGGAGCTTTCCTGTCAGAAAATCAAGTCACGTTTTCAGGAGGAAAAAAACACCAGCAGAAAATAAGACGCATTGATAGAGAGATTTGTAAGAATGACAGCTCTTCAACTCTCTTGATGATGAAGAAAATTCGAATGTTTGTAAATATTCGTCCACGTGAATGGTTCAGTGTGTGGTTTTGTAATTAAAAATTAATTACTAATAATGAAGAATAAAAAGAGCTTTTAGTTGAAAGGTCCAAGGTCGAAGCCTTGAGGGACATTATAATAAGGCAAGTGAGGACAGGCAGAGGGAGAGGCGGATGGGTGTGAAGACAAGAACAGCAGCCAAATTAGAGAAATTAAGAAGAGGAAGCCAAATGTCAGGTCAAACATAATTAGACTGGGATGAGAGAGAGAGGGTGAGAAGGATGGAGAGAAGAAGCAAGGAAAAAAAAAAAAGAGAGATGCTCTGGAAAACAACATGCCCAGAATGAGGAGTTTACAGCTCCACAGGGTTTTATCCGGCATTTCTGATTAATTTTGGAATGCCTGGAAGTGTGACAGCAAACTGCGAGTTGTGTGAAACATGAAAAGAACCAGTGGATTTACAGAATCAAATCTTTAAAAATCAATAAATGTAATTAACTATAAGTGTATAAATGTTTACAATAACAGGAAAATACTGAGGTCATAGAATGAGGCCGAATGGAGGATATGACTTTCTAAAAGGACAATTTAAAAAACAAACAAAAAAATCTATAGTGCTTCCCAACCAGGTGGGGCCAGGGACCACTGGGGGGCCTAAAGATGACTTAAAATGATTTAAAATAAATATTTTTGAAAACCATTTTCCATAATCCAGCAAATCACCAAAAAACAACAAAAACTGGAAAAATCGTGGGACCTTTGAATATTGTTGTGGATAATGGGGGGCTTTGCAGTCAAAAAAAGTTGAGAACCACTGATCTCTAGAACTTTTAAGAGTGCATTAATTTCCATAACTTTCCAGGCCTACAATTCACAATTTTAAATTACCTAATATTTTCAGGTTTTCCATCACTGTGGGAATAGTGGAACAAAGAAAGGAAATGATACCAAAAAGCAGAACTGAGTATTTTCATTAGAGGGAATAATTAATTAGAGTGTACTGATGGGAGGCATATTAGGGGGAGGCCTGATGAAATCCTTATTAAGCGAGAGAGAGCGCCATACTGCAGGAGAGAGCACATGCCGGGAGGCGTGGATATCGGCTGCTGTGATTGCCATCGTGAGCCTGTGCCCAATCCTTCACTGCTGATTGGGCAGAGCTCAAGAGGAAAGCGTAACAAAACACAACAAATGACTGCGCACAGCCAGCCGATTGATGTCAAGCATTTTCTGACAGAAAATTAAATATGCCCACCATACACCTGTAATTTTACTGAATAATGAAAACTACAAACTGCTAGCAAGAACTGCAATGCTATAAGCACAGTATTAGAGACACATTTTTACTATGGCTCTTATTTGTATTATTTCCATTTACTTTTTACTTTACTTGTAGCTTTTATTTTTACTTGTCAATTACACTATGTATTAAAAGTATGCATGTTGCTTTGTGCTATTTAAAGGCCCTTTCAGAACAAATGACACAAAAAGCAAAAATTGCAGATGAATTCTATTCACCTCAAAAGCGAAACGAAAAAAGTGTTTAATGCAAATGGAAAGAGATGCAAAAGTAAGTGTAGTGAAAGAATGTTCACACCATTCCAAATCACCAAAAAGCTAAATAGTTTTAAATGCTACAAGCAGACGGACGGACGGACAGACAGACAGTAGGGGTGTAACGGTATGCGTATTTTTACCGAACTGTTCACAGGGCAAGTTCCAAATGGAAGTGATCATCTCTATGCCCTATGTGATCATATGTGAGCAGGGCACGCATGTGCCGTATGTAGCCGTTTGGAATGCACTTGGCGTAATTTCCTCATTATCTTCAGCTGGGGTGTTCCCGTGATAATGAGGAAATTACGCCGCCCCCTTTGCCAAGTGCATTCCAAACAGCTACGTACGGCACGTGCGTGCCCTGCTCACATAAGGATGATCACATAGGGCATAGAGATGATCACTTCCAATTGGAAATTGCCCCGTGAACCATTCGGTACAAATACGCATACCGTTACACCCCTACTAACTAAATAACTAACTAACTATCTATAGATAGATAGATAGATGCAATGACTAAACAGACAGACAGACAGACAGACAGATGCAATGACTAAGACAGACAGACAGACAGATAGACAGACACAGTTAGTTAGTAAGTTAGTTGGTTGATATGGTACAGATATATAGTGAATCCCTACTTATATCTAATTACTCTAAGAAAAAGAAGAAACAAACAGAGAGAGAAGACAAAAGTCATTGATCTTGTTAACAACTCATGAAAGTCGAGGACGCACAAGTGTGTTGTGTGCACGTACCTGAAAGAGAGCCAGACAGAGAAAGAGGTTTAAGCACCAAAACACAAATATAAAGCAATCCAGCCTGTTAACTGCTTTTAGAGAAGCGAATGTTTGATCTCTCTTGCCCTCCACTGATGGAGGTAATGATTAAAAGACAGCAACAGACCAAGAGCGACAAACACACAGGACAGATACCACAAAGCACCCCCTCTCGTTATCTGCTTTTAAGGATTGTGCGTGTCTGATCTTTCATGGCCTCTGCTGATAGAGGTATTGATTGAGAGAGAAAGAGAATCCTGTCCTGTTGTTCTTCCAGATGTGCTGTGTGTCTCACTGCAGTTCTGTGCTGAAGCTGTAACAGGTTACACACGTGTATATCAGCATGTCTTTCTGTGTGCGTTTGTGTATGTGAAACAGTACCGTCTCGGTTCTCTCCTCTAATTCAGGCTACGTTTTCTTTATTCTACTACTCCTGCTGAGCTCTGGCGCTTCTACATGCCCTCCCTGACCTCTGCCGGCAAGACAAATAGATTTCCCTCTACCTGCTTCTAAACATACACTCATACTAACACACAGCCCTTATTAGGATTATTATTGATGCTCTGTCAAAACAGCGACTAAAATACACTAAACCCCACAACCCTGCACACTGTTCTTAACTAAATGTACAAAAGTGTGTGTGTGTGTGTGTGTGTGTGTGTGTGTGTGTGTGTGTGTGTGTGTGTGTGTGTGTGTGTGTGTGTGTGTGTGTGTGTGTGTGTGTGTGTGTGTGTGTGTGTGTGTGTGTGTGTGCATGTGTGAGAGAGACAATGAAAGAGAATAAGTCAGAGAGAGAATAAAAATTAAACATTAAACAAAAGTATTAAACAAAAATGAACATGCCAAATTGACAGTAACTAAATAATATATATATATATATATATATATATATATATATATATATATATATATATATATATATATATATATATATTTAACAAGTACATTTACAAGTAAGCAACTATTTAAAAATTATCAAGTCTCATATGCACAAGTGCCACATATTTACGATTCTGCATCTAATTGAAAAAAATTGTACTGCAGAATTAATTAAACGGAAGAAAAATTAAATTGTCAGCAAGTAGTAGGGTCATTGACGAATAAGGTAAAGAAACAATGGACATATAATTAATTTTGAAGTTTCATTAAGTGTTAACAATGGTTTTTATAATCAATTAACACTGCTTTTGTCATGTTTTAGATGATTTTTAGACGACAAAATTTGTCACCAAAAAAGTCATTCGGTTTAACCAAAATTACAGTTTCACCGAATTACACTTTTGGTTATACAGAATGACGATATTTTTTAACAATGCTATCAGGCTCATATCTAGCTAGTTAGCTTGCTAGTTAGCTAGCAATAGGACAATCAAACATTTTATATTTAGTACAAGTTTTTAAAATATTACATTTTCTATGTTTTATAGCAGTTGTACGAATAACCTGATGTTTCGGGACATGCGTATGAGCAAGTGAAAACATGAATTTTTCAAAAAGTTAAAAGAGAGTTAGTTACTTTGCTTCATGACCATGTGCCCCTTTGCAGGTGTCTGAATGTCGTCACATCCTGTCACATAATATTGACCACATGACTTGATCCAAAATGGTCCCTTATATTGGTTACTCCGAATGACATCAATGAAATTCATTTTTCCGGACATTCTTTCTCATAACAAAACAATGACTTCTACAGATAATTTTAACACTATTTTGCACTATGTTGATGATGTTATAAAATCATGCCAGAATAAAAAACATATACATTTATTACATTTTAAGATGAAAATAAAATGGCTGTATTGGCCTTTTGACATACTCAAACTTTTATATGTAGGAAAATATAATTAAAACCTTTTGGATTCAATAAAAGAGATCTAGTTGTACTACCTTACATACTTTGGAAGTCATATCTTTGTTTTTTTATTATTATTAAGACACTTTGACCAAAAAATGACCTGACATGTCATTGACCCAGTAACAAATATGCTAATGGTACAAGTAAATTTACAAATGTGCCACTATGTTACAGGCATTATACCATGATATCACCACATTACTTTGGTGTAAAGGGATAGCATAACCACTGTACATGCTATTATACTGCATATGGTATACATCTGACCTACATACATACATGCTGACATGGCAGGTCAGCTGGTCCCACCTCATACAGTTGATTAGTCTGCCATAGACATATAATGTAAAAAAGAGCTTATAGTTCAAAACCATAGCAGCACTTCCTCAACATAGAAAAGAAAATTTTGAAAGTCAGCTTTTAGCCCCACGCTGTGATAAAAATAAAAATCTCTCTTCAGCCTGCAGCTTAAACCACAAACTGCAATTGGCTCATCTTGATGTTAAAGTTCAGCTAATGCTGCATTATATCGACTCGAGTTCTTAACATCCAATGTACGTCCTGTTTCCTACAAGCACAAGTGTCAATAATAATTATTAGACAAAGTAAAAAAAGTAAAAAAGTAATGTTTTACACTATTTGAAAGCCACATTTCTAATTTCTGTAAAACCACATACTTCCATCTTAAAAATATATCTAAGCCATGACCCATGCTCTCAATGACAAATGCGGAACAGTTAGTTCATGGATTCATGACCTCAAGGCTAGATTACTGTAACGCTCTACTGGGTGGTTGTCCTGCTCATTTGATAAACAAACTACACCTGGTCCAAAACGCAGCAGCTAGAGCTCTTACTAGAACCAGAAAGTATGACCATATTAGCCCATATTATTAAACATTGTATAGATTTTAAAATCTTGCTAATTACTTACAGAGCACTAAATGTTTTAGCTCCCCAGTACCTGAGCGAGCTCTTAATGCATTATAGCCCTTCACGTCTATTGCGATCTCAGAATTCAGGCCAGTTGATAATACCTAGAATATCAAAATCAACCGCAGGCGGTAGATCCTTTTCCTTTTTAGCAACTAAACTTTGGAACAGTCTTCCTAGCATTGTTCGGGAAGCAGACACACTCTGTCAGTTGAAATCTAGAAATTTACATTATCTACATGTAAATGATTATTTCCGCCTTAATGAGTCTATTCCACCTGGCTACTGTTATAAAAATAAATGCCGTCCGATTGGCCGTGGCGGTGGTGTGATCTATTGGTCAATGTCAATGAAGCACTGAGTGTTGGAGATTTTAACATTCATGTAGACAATACAAATGATGCGTTAGGGGCTCCGTTTACAGATTTACTAAACTCCTTTGGGGTCAAACAAAATGTAACTGGACCCACTCACCGTTTTAAACATACTCTAGATTTAATTATATCACATGGAATCAATCCTACCGATATAGAAATTCTACCGCAAATATGATCATATATCACCAATTTTATCATCTCTACACTGGTTACCCATTAAGTTCTGTATTGATTATAAAGTATTGCACGACAAAAACACAGCCCTGAAGTGTCAACTTAACTATCCCCTGCAAAAACCTCCTTCCCTTTCCTTTCCCTATGTATAAATAAAACGTTATCAAAATTATTCCAGTTCGTATAGATCCGCAGACACGCCAAATCTTTCTGTATTATGCGGACCAGACAAGTAATTTGGCAATATCACTTTGTAAAAAGACCAAGCGTCTGCACACATACACATTCAAACACGTAAATTAATGACAAGAATGCATTAAAGCTCTTCGGTTTTCAGTAGGAAAGGTGTCATTTAAGCGGCCCCTAAGTTAATAATTAACAATTTTTACAATTGAAGTGATTCAATCAAAAACCAACTTTAGCTTGATAATAATATTTTCTTAGAGGTGCTGTAAAGCCAAAACAATCTGTCAATTAATTTTTCCTATTATCACTGTGAAGCTGCTTTGAAACAATCTGTATTGTGGAAAGCGCTATATAAATGAAGATGACTTGACTATTAAAAAATGACTCATCTAATACCTGAAAATGGAACATGAAAATAACAAATATAACAATTTATAGATTTATACTTAATTTTGAGTAGTCATTTTTTTTTTAATATAAGCTAACAACCTATAATTTGTTTAAAATGTTGAATTGTTGAGAGAAAGAAAGAAAGAAAGAAAGAAAGAAAGAAAGAAAGAAAGAAAGAAAGAAAGAAAGAAAGAAAGAAAGAAAGAAAGAAAGAAAGAAAGAAAGAAAGAAAGAAAGAAAGAAAGGGTTAGGTAGAAAGA
Source organism: Megalobrama amblycephala (assembly GCF_018812025.1). Lineage (NCBI taxonomy): Eukaryota > Metazoa > Chordata > Actinopteri > Cypriniformes > Xenocyprididae > Megalobrama > Megalobrama amblycephala. The sequence goes on from NC_063056.1 coordinate 26,443,850, forward strand.
AAGATAGGGTTGGAACATGTTGCTGGCTGAATTCAAACCATGTCATCCGTCTGGTCACCACCAGGGCTCAACGTGTCATGAATATGTGAACAGACAGCTTCAACATGCCTTTCCCTAGCTCCGAACTGAAACAAACACTCACAGACAAACAACAACACGTTCCCTTTCCACTCGCTCAGACGCATTGACTGCAAGAGTTTGATTTCAGCAGCGGTGGAGCTGTCAGCCGTGTGCCGCAGCTCTTGCGACGCTGGAGTAGAGCTGAGCTCTGACTGACAGTCAGGTGAGAGCAGACGCTTGCTGACAGGACTCCAAACAAAGGGAAGTGTCAGTTTGCTTGCGTGACATGCCGGCAGCTTACACGTGGCAAAGAAAAGCTGAAGATGAAGCACTCGTGCCAATTTAGAAGCACTGCCAGTCTTAGGAGATTTTAATCTCATCCATGAGATATCAATGAGAGGCTGTCAAAGAGATGTGAAAATATTCATCCGTGCTCTCTCCCCCCCCCCCTCTCTCTCTCTCACTCTCTCTCTCATACACACAAACAAATTCTGCATCACAGAGATAAGAGCATTAGCCCATTGGGAAGACACCTTTTACAGAGGATTACACAAATTAATGGCAAATTTCATTTAACAGATTCAACGTGGCATACAGACTTCAGAAGTGTTAAACAACAAAGTGCCAACTCCTGTCCAAAGACAGAATGACGATAAGTACAATGCAATGTGACAGCAAAGTAAGTACATTTAAGTATGAAGTCTTTAAATCATGTCTGAATCTCTGAATGATCATATTTTACACATAGCACAACAATGTCAGTAACCATTAGAACATTATAGGTTTTCTTTTTAACCCCAAATGTTGAATAAAAAAAATAAAAAAACATGGCCAATTAAAGGTGCAGTCAGTCAATTTATGTTGATGTTGTGCTGGTCAGTCCCTGGACTTATTATTCTAATGATGTGGATGCAGAATCAAGCAAAATATCTGATGCAATTAAAAATACACTATGCACAGTCAGACATGATTCATTTGATTCATTCCAATTATCAAGGTGTCTAATAAAGAGATTAAGTTATTAGCTGGTCATGTGATCATTCTCCACTCCACCATGTTTAAAGTTTATGGCACGCCTAACTCGGAAACTCGGGTATCAAAATTATCCCAGAGTTTCCCAGTAGTAAATATGACTTGAGAGTCCAATTTCTGACCAGGAAACTCGCATTTACAATAATAACAATAGGATTAAGGATATGGATTTAAAATTAATAAATAAATAAAAATTTCACCCAATATATTTTTTAGAGCTTTGCATAACTAAAAAAATTTATATTCATCATACTGTCTATGGAATTATAAAATGTATTAATTCACATGACTTTTCCAAGTCTAGAAATCACACTATTAAAACGAGGATTAGGTTTTTCAAGACTCTGGAAATCCAGGTTCATCAAAGAAAGTAAAATATTTGTTGAAGCGGTTAAATTACAATAAGAAATATTTAGATTCTAAGTTGTTTTGGCTTATTTTTAAATCATTTTAAGTTATCTCAGAAGTTTGCCGAGACCCCTGGTTGAGAACCAAAGCTTTATTTCGGATTATTGTATATGATTTTAAACATTTGTCAAAAAATACTGTTCAATTTTGTGTGTTGTGTTTGCCTTTTAATGTGAATTTTGACAGTAAAATCTATCCCGTTTGCATACTATTGATGAAAAATTATAATAAGGTTGCAGAAATAATGAGACATTTAGCATGTTTATGAAGTGACAGGCTTATGCGGCAAAACTACATTTCCTGCACAAGTATGATAAAATACAGATACAGCATCAATTACACACCTAATGCACATTCTTTCATGTCCATTTTGTTAAATTAGTACTAAATGCTTCCTGCTGTCTTGAGTAAAAAACATGAAATGGCCATGTTATTACACACAAAATCACTTTTTCTTCATATTACATCTTTCAAGCTCATAAGTAAGAACTTCCCAGGAGAACTTGAAGGCAGCCAGTATGGCAATGTTGGGATATATATAACATCCGAAAATTGCATCTTAATAGCTCATCAAAAACGCTTTGCATACAAATCATCCTGCAAAGCACAAGCGGTAATGGCCAATATCAGACTACACGCCACACACCTTTTGATACGTGAACTAACAGGAATAATTTGCCGCTAAATGGTCTCAAATTCAGCTAAAAGTGAATGTTGTTAAGTTTCTGCAAGCCGAATGAGGAGCCAATAGGGAAACAAAGTTCCTCCTAATGCTGCAAGTTGGAGAAAACCCAACACTGCGCTATATTTCTAGAGCTGATATTCTCAGCATTCACATCAAAGGCAAAACAACTCATTAGAACTCTTTGAATGACTGACAGGTCTATGTGAGAACAAATGGGTTTCCATGACAACCAGTCAGTTATTGGATGACAAGGGCACCATTGACAGAAAGATTAGAGCGAACTAGAGCCAAAGGAATACACACAAAGCTGACAACAATCGATGGGGAGTTTCACACAAACACACAAACCCAATAGCACAAACAAATACAGGTCATTATCTTAGCAGATTAGACCAAACACATCCAAACACAAACTCTGAAAAATTTTACCACTCACACACATTCACATTATGAGACAAAAAACAATAACAAATGCATTCTTTCACTACCCCCTTGTCTTTTTCTGCATAAAATGAGCAGCCGCACACATTCGCTCTTACAGACACACATGCACACACAACACAGGCCCTCATCAGTGGTGGTTCATTAAGCTGGGTAAACAGAACATTAATGATTCATTAGAGCCAGCGCTGTTTATTAGTACACAAACTAAGACAGACAGAGCCTGTCTTATGCCCTCCTCTCAGACATATTTTGTATATAGATACAAACACACTCAGCTCAAAAGCACTTCCAGACAGACATCTCAGTAAAACAATGGAAAAGCCCATTCAGCAATAAAGGAACAACACCTGAGACCAAGTCTCATCTAAGACTTTTGACTATCAGCATAAAGTCTGGTCCACATTACATCTTATTTTGGCCTGTCGCCCACTTAAGACAGCAAAGGAACACCTGAGCAACCCTATACAATGTGAGTAAAATACTCACGACTAAATCTTCCCTCTGGGCGACTAAATAATGTCTATCATTAGCTAATAAATTCTTAGATTTTACTCACCAGTGTGTGTGTGTTAGAGGCGAAGTTTAGCATAGATATATTTTCACTCACTGAACACTGAGTGCTAGAGAGTTTCACTCTCCGTCAAGCGTTCTGTACCATTTCAATTCTGCTCAATGGATGCGCAGCGTACCTGACCTGTATTTGACGTACCGCAAACTCTAGTGTGAAGGAGCACAACTCACCGTTGCTTTGCTGAGAGTACTGTTTCTCTCACACACACGCAAAGAGAGAGAGAGAGAGAGAGAGAGAGAGAGAGAGAGAGAGAGAGTTGTCTTAAACACAACGCAGAATCGACAAGCTACATGGAAACTATATTCTTTGATGCATTTTCCTGTCAAAATAACATTCATTTGGAATTATTCAGCTTTTAAGAACATGCAGAAGAGATGCTGGGTTATCCAGTAGTGGGCAGAACTAATACGCAAACGGCAATCTCATTGGCTGGTGCTCATCTATTAACGTCCCAGTTTTGATTTCAGCAAATCAGTTTGAGCCAACACTGACAACGTGATTAACATTCATGAACCCAGCAGCTCATCAATCCTTAGTGTGCTGTATATTGTTATTAGTAGTAGAATTAGTAGTATTATTATTTTTTAATAATAATTACTATTATCTATTTTTTTACAGAAACACTGAATGACCAACAATATCTTAAAGGGTTAGTTCACCCAAAAATAAAAATTCTGTCATTAATTACTCACCCTCATGTCGTTCCACACCCGTAAGACCTTCGTTCGTCTTCAGAACACAAATTAAGATATTTTTGATAGAATCTGATGGCTCAGTGAGGCCTGCATTGCCAACAAGATAATTAACACTTTCAGATGCCCAGAAAGCTACTTAAGACATATTTAAAACAGTTTATGTGACTACAGTGGTTCAAAATTAATGTTATGAAGTGATGAAAATACTTCTTGTGTGCCAAAAAAAACTAAATAACGACTTTATTCAACAATATCTAATGAAGCTTTGAAGCTTTAAATTATCTTGTTGGCAATGCAGGCCTCACTGAGCCATCGAATTTTATCACAGATATTTTAATTTGTGTTCCGAAGATGAACGAAGGTCTTACGGGTGTGGATTGACATGAGGGTGAGTAATTAATGACAGAATTTTCATTTTTGTGTGAACTAACCCTTTAAGCACCACCACCAGTCCTAAGTTCAGTTAAAATGACAAATATGCAAATATGCATGGTTACTAAGTTTTAGTTCTAATTACTAAAATTAAAAGCATTAAATAATGCTTGATTATCATATCATCATAATATAATGGAGAGGGTTGCTGAGTGCAAGTAAAATGACTAACCAAACTGGGTTTTTTTTTTTGTTTGTTTTTTGTTTTTATGTGAAGTTTAGGGTTGGGTATAGCCAGATGTTGAGGAAAGTTTCAAAATGTTTTTAGTCATTTTAACAGAAAAAAAAAAGTTAAACCTAGCACTCATTTTTCATCTTGAACTGTGGCCAGGGGCCACAAAGGTTTTCAGATTTGTAAAACAGTATATATGCCAAAACTTTGTGCAATTTCCTTTTTAGAAATCCTACTCAGCGGAAGATTGTGCATACATGCATCCTCTCTCCGTCTCATCCCCAAAATAACCATATATGAAGCTTATAATGCATAGTTGCACTATGCATAACCTCATCTGCATATATCATCTCCATTTGCATATTATGATCCATGAGATACCACCATGTTTAATAGTGACACTATGAAAATATGATAAGGACTGTAATTGCCATTTCGGCACAATACATTGTTAAAAATAATTCATCATTGTCTTGTTTAAGAATAATTGCATAAAATACTTTTCAGAGATGAATTATTTTCATTCATTCACACTGGCAAAATAATTTTAACTGTTTTAAACAAACCAAATACATGCAGTGATTTAGGATGACTGAAAACTGAACAGATACTTATTTTTGCAGTGTAAATATTACTGTCTGACATCAAGACGTCACTGACGCAAGGCATGTGTATATGATAATCAGGTAAAACTAAAATAACATCAACATCAACTGTGACATAAAAAAATAGATGGAAATACTGATGGAGACTTTACAACTCCAAGAAATGGATAATGATTATTTGTATCGTGGAAGATTCCATAACTACTGCATTATATGGGAAAAACACATTTTTCTCCATCGACAGTAATAACAGCCATGTATTCTGACAAATTAAATTTTTTTGTGAATGAAATGAAATTGTGAAAATTATGTTCTTGCAACAGTGATTGGCTGAAGAATCTCTACACACAAATGCGAATCCCAAGCCCTTCACTAGCACCTTTTTCTGGTGATTCGTGAGCTGAGAAGCAAAAGATAGCAGACAGAGAAAAGAAAAAGTCCATTTAACACTGTTAAGAACGCAATCAGATACTGGTAAAACTTCTACAATATTATAATAATATATTTGCAATTTATATGCTTTTAAAAGATTGTCATTTTGCTCAGGTGGATATAGAGGCCCTGGCCTGTCTAAACATACCTGACCCAATGCAGTGCAAATGCAGTAATATAAGACTGGACTGACAGCGTAAAAAAATGGCTCTGGGAAAGATTTAAAGCAGGCTTGTGTTCCCAGGCCAACCAGAACGTTTCGTGTATGCGAAAATGTCTGGGAAAGAGCTAATGGCCCATCTCAAGTCTGCTGAGAGTATGTGAAAAGGTTACCACACACACCGTTAACCTCGTTCATATGACCTCATGACAGGACACATTCTTCTGATTTCTGAATATGACTTATGAGGGTGTTACACACCGTGCTCAGGAGCACATACACACATTTGCATGTGTGCGTATCCATGCATGAACACAGAAGAACACATTAATCATGAACAGTGTTATTAGCCTAAAATGTCCCACAATGCACAAGCCTGCAAATGTGCAGGCTAATAACAATAACATGTCCCACGATGCAGCAGGCCTGTGCATTTGCAACCTAACACACACACATTATGTCCGTTTCATCTCTTTTGATCGCTTTATCCCTGCCTGGGCTCTGGTGCTGTGTTAAAAAGCAAACAAGCTTTCTTCCCCAGCAATCACTAGAGACAGGGCAGACAACGAATAATTAATGATTGGGGCCGGCTCGTTTTAGTAACGAGACTTCACTGGGACCGAATATTCAAATGAGAACTTATGACTCATCAGCAGCTTCTAATGAAGCTCGATCGTTGCATTATTTATCAGCTGTTTACCACAATTGCTGAGAGTGTTTGTCTGTGGATATGATTGTGGTTTATGCATCTATCTAGCACAATAATTTCAAATCATCAAGACAGATGAAGTTGACGCTTTCATATTTACATCAAATGAATTTAATTAACTTCCATATTTACATTATATGGGATGTTAAGTGAAATGAAAGCTGATTTTTGAGTGTGATTGTACATTACTGAATTAGCATGACAAAAAAAAAACTTTGCAAACACCTTTTTTTCTTTTTTTTAAAAAGTATAATTCACCCAAAAATTAAACTCATTTAATCACCCTTCATGTCATTCCAAACCCATATGAACTAAATTTCACTCTGTTCCACACAAAAAGATTGGACTACTTCAGAATGTAGAAGTATAGATGTTTTTGAAAATAGCAAACAAATCGGTACTCTAATAGTACTTTTTATATAATTTTTTGAGCTGAATTATACTTAATTTGATCTTGCAGACAAAATAATAAAATAATCCTATTTTTTATAGATCCAAACCTCTCATTTGCATATATTGTCTCTCACTCTCCATATGCTTCTGAACTCAAACAATGAATGAAGAACTGAGCAACAAAAGGTTAATTTCATAGCATTTATTGAGTAGAATGTCAGAGCCATTTTTTTTTTTTTTTTTTTTTTTTTTTTTTACAGTGAAAGTGAATGGGGACAGATGAACATTGATTAATGATTTGATTAAGAATAGAAGATTATAAATCACTGGCATGTCAGTACAGACCTTGTTCTATTCAAACATTTGATGAGCTCCTTAAACTCAAATTCAAAGTTAAGGGCTCCCTGCAGAAAGTTCTGATTAAAGATACGAGATACGAACAAACAGCCACTGGCATGTTTAGGTCAATGTGCTTGAGAACTAAATGCGTATATATATGTATATATGTGTGTGTGTGTGTGTGTTTTTTCACATCAAATGGTGCATCACACAAGCCTCTCAGCTCCCTCCAAAGCTTTAAAGTCATATCAAATAACAGTTTGATTTGTGCTCAATAATTCAGTGTCAGAGCGTGATGAACATTTCATTCTTTTCATTAGCTAAAAGTTCCTTTAACCGCTGCTAAAAGTGTCAGCCAATCACTCCAGCTTAGAGCTGCGGAAAAGCATTATCTCAATTAGAGAAGAGCTCAGAGTGGCATTAGACTGGCAGTGAGCTTATGAGTCTTGCATGAAGGGTTAGAAACACACAAGCGCACGACTCCAGGGTCACTGCAGAGACACTTTAGAAATCTCTCTTTATAGTTCGCCTTGCAAGCAGGGGTGAAAAAGTTTTATACTTGGTTTCATTCAGTTTAGTTTAGAGCCAGTAATTAAAACACCACCGCAATGCTTTTTCATAAAGACACGCATCTAAAAAGAGAAATACAGAGAAAAATAAAGTAAAAAAAAAAAATTAAACGATTCACACTTCTTCTCAGGAAAAGAGTAAAAGGCAGAATTTTCATTATACTCTGAAAAAGTTTAAAAACAATGAAATATCAGATTTTTTCTCCATATCCAAACAATTTTAAAAATTTTACTTAGCCTCCAAAAATATTTTCTGATTATTATCTAAATATTTTATTATTTTCAGCTAATAAACAGCTAATAAATTCCATACTATTTTGTCTAAAAAAAAAAAATACTACAATAAAAAAAAAATAAAAAAAAATGCTTTAAGTGAATTTAGGCATCACAACATAATTTGGCCATGGGATCCACATTTTCCCATTGTCATTTAGCCGCAGCCCAATTTTTTAGGAATCTGAACCAAGCAAATTTATTTCTTAAAAATATTTAACAAAACAAACACACACACACACACACACACACACACACACACACACACAAGGACCGTCCCACTTTACTTAACATGCACATAAATTGTAAGAATATCACTAACACTGATTACATACACTGATTCATTACTGATTAATAAACAGTAATTATAAGATTAGGGTGCAGTCCTAAACTAGTTGGAATGCCACTACAGTCATCAGAAATATTAAATTGGTGTGTTGGGTTAAGGACACAGAAACTACAATTAGCATGGTAAATACACAATTCTAACATTAACTATTAATAAAACATACTGTATGAACACTGATCCTGATGAACAGAATGAACATCATGCCTGCATTCAAATCCTTCCTAGCGGATACACAACACACCAATTACGTAATTTATTGGTACTATTTCATGACTTGCTAATTGATAAGGTACAATGTTGCATGCTCGAAATTTTAAATGCAAAAACACGTTAACACTGGCCCTAACAATTACGAAAATAATGTTAGGATAATGACACTGACACATAGCCTGACAACATTATCTCATATGATCTGACAACAGATACTGAATCAGGACAATGTGAAACGCAGGAAAGTAGATGGGAAAAAAAGCAAAAGACCTAGAGTCGTGTTGGAATGCTCCGCATTTTTAGAGTGTGTCACAAGCCAGATGCTGCAAAAGATGAGTGTGTGTTTACATAGAAAAACATTGGAAAAATAGCACAATGGAATGGAAAAATGTGTTCTGTGTGATAAAACAGCAGTCAACAGCTTTCACGCACATCTTTCAAAATTAAAGTCTCACATAAAATTGTTGTTGTTGTTTCTTTGACTACACACTCCGTGACCCACTCATAATGGTTTTGAGACCCACGTACAATAGGAAAAAAGGTATATTCGTTTTGAGATTTGATAAAAATTTGTTAACATTGTTATTCAATTATTAGTGTTTTTAAAGATTAACTTTAAGTGAGAGTTAGATGATGGGCATTAAGGCAATCTAAATGTAAAAATCTGATTTAAATTTGTATAATTTCTTCACCTCTAGCAGTACTAAACAAAATTGCAAAAATATTGACGGTTTTCAAACAGGTTTCTCAAACACTCCCATCATCTGCCACTGGTCAGACAATATAACATTTCCACCCTAAAACCATGTCGGGCAGGCATGTATCGGGCAGGATGAAATGGCCAAACAAGCAGAGCGATGTTTTGATATTTACTCAGAGATCTAAATTAAAAGGATCTGTCTGTAATCAAACACAGATACACTTCTATCATGCAACCTTATTAGATCACGACAGCAATCACATCAGCTGAATGCAAGGAGCTACAAACACACTCACTGGAGGGATAGGAATTAAACAAGCTAACATAAACCTACAAAACTACAATGTATTCTCAATACATGAAGACTTGACGAGACAATTTAACAATCTAAGAAATACACTAAGTGAACACCAAAGATGGCCTTTGCCTTAAAGGATTAGTCCACTTTTAAATACACTTTTCCTGATAAATTTACTCACCCCCATGTCATCCAAGATGTTCATGTCTTTCTTTCGTCAGTCGAAAAGAAATGAAGGTTTTTGAGGAAAACATTCCAGGATTTTTCTCCATATAGTGGATTTCAATGGCTACCAACAGGTTGAAGGTCCAAATTGCAGTTTCAGTGCAGCTTCAAAGGGCTTTAAACGATACCAGATGAGTAATAAGGGACTTATCTAGCGAAACGATTGGTCATTTTTGAAAAAAATACAACAGTTTATGCTTTATAAACAAAATATCGCCTTGAACGTACTTTCCGTTTCCGCATTCTTCATAACGCTTACGCTGAATGTCATACACCTTCCCTATTCTACTTATGGAAAAAAACGAAACTGGTGCCACGTTCGTTCCATAAGTTGAATAGGGAAGGCGTCGGACATTCAGCGTAAGCGTTATGAAGAATGCGGAAACGGAAAGTATGTTCAAGGCGATATTTTGTTTATAAAGCATAAACGGTTGTATTTTTTTCGAAAATCGATCGACCGATCGTTTTGCTAGATACTCATCTGGTATCGTTTAAAGCCCTTTGAAGCTGCACTGAAACTGCAATTTGGACCTTCAACCTGTTGGTAGCCTTTGAAATCCACTATATGGAGAAAAATCCGAGAATGTTTTCCTCAAAAACCTTCATTTCTTTTCGACTGACTTAAGAAATACATGAACATCTTGGATGACATGGGGGTGAGTAAATTTATCAGGAAAAGTGTATTTAAAAGTGGACTAATCCTTTAACACACACACACTGCTTCCTTGTTTCTAAAAATACTCCTCTGTCCTCTTGTTAAGCCCCCTGAGACTGACGCAAGGAAAAAGAGTATCGTCCCAAATTATCATTCTTATCAGAGCCGTTCTGGATTACTGATGACTCTCTTGCCGAGCTCTGACACACACACAACAAAAAGAGCGGAATGAGAAAGAGATGGAAAAAAAAGAGAGAACATTATTCGCACCCAGCAAAGATGTGAAAATGTGTTAAAGCCTTAGCTTAGTCTCTAAGAGACTGTCATGTGCTCCTTTACTCAGAGGAAAATCACTATAGAAGCCACATCTATAGCTGCCACAATGTTAATCCTGTACAAAGGTGTCCTGACATCAAGAAAATCCTTAGATTAAGAAATTCTGGCAAGTAGAAATCATAGAGTAGCATAGCGTAGCAAACCAAGCCAAAAGGTTCTAGGCTCAAACCCCATGAGATGAGACATGAACTCCTTTATGTCCTGTATTAAGTACTTTAAATCACTTCCAAAGAGCCATCTTACTGACAAACTACTGCTTAGATTAGGGATGGGCAATGTCAGTTCTGGAGTGGCGTGGTCCTGTGGAGTTTTGCTCCAACACTGATCAAACACACCTGAACAAGTTAATCAATGTTTTCAGTATTACTAAGGCTACAGTCAGGTGAGTTTTTTTTCAGTGTTGATGCTAAACTCTGTAGGACAGCAGGACCAATGTTGCCCATCCCTGGCTTAGACACATTCAGTAACGTCATTGTGTCAGTTGAAAGGGATAGAACCAGAAAATTCATTCAATCACAGTCATGTCATTCCAAACCAGTATGACTGACTTTCTCTTCATGAAACATAAAAGGAGAAATTTTGGACAAATGTACTGGACTCTCTTTTCCAGGTAATTACAATAAATGACGACTGGAGCTTTCAAGATTCAAAAAGGACACAAAAGGGCCAATAATAATAATAATAATAATATTTTTGAAAGAAAGTTTGTATGTTCAACAAGGCTGCATTTATTTGATCAATAATACAGTAAAGCCATTAAAAGAACTATTTCTATTTAAATTTTATTTTAAATTAATTTCTTGTGATGACAAAGCTGATTTTTCAGTAGCCATTATTCCAGTCTTCAGTGTCACATTATCCTTCAGAAATCATTCTAATATGCTGATTTGCTGCTCAAGAAACATTTCTTATTATTATCACAGCTGAAATCAGCTTAATATTTTTGTGTAAACCGTGATATTGTTTTCAGGATTCTTTTATGAATAGAAAGCATTTCTGAAATAGACACATTTTGTAACATTATAAATATATTTGACACTTTCAAACAATTTAATGCATCCTTTCTGAAAAAAAGAATTTCTTAAAAAAAAATTTTTTTTGAATGGTAGCTTTTGTGTGAGGAACAGATCAAAATCTAAATTGTTATTTACTAATATTATTATTACCCTTCAGTGAGCTGTAAAAATCATTCAGATTAGTTTCGTTCGCTGGATAAACTGATTCGCTAAAGGATTAGTTGACCCTAAAGTGAAAATTCTGTCATCATTTACTCACCCTCATGTTGTTTCAAACCCGTAAGATTTTCATTCATCCTTGGAGCACAAATTAAGATATTTTTTATTAAATCTGATGGCTCAGTAAGGTCTGCATTCAAAGCAATGACATTTCCTCTCTCAAGATCCATAAAGGTACTAAAAACATATTAAAAACAGTTCATGTGAGTTCAGTAGTTCTACGTTAATATTATAAAGCGACGAGAATACTTTTTTTGCACTAAAAAAAACAAAATAACGACTTTTCAACAATATAGTGATGGGCGGATTTCAAAACACTGCTTCAGAGCTTTATGAATCGAATGAGTGGCACGGATCTCCTATTCTCGTAGCTTTTTAATATTAAGGTAGAACTACTGAACTCGCATGAACTGTTTTAAATATGTTTTTAGTACCTTTATGGATGTTGAGAGAGGAAATGTCATTGCTGTGAATGCACACCTCACTGTGCCATTGGATTTAATCAAAAATATCTTAATTTGTGTTCCAAAGATGAATGAAGGCCTTACGGGTGTAGAACGACATGAGGGTGAGTAATAAATGACAGAATTTTCATTTTTGGGTGAACTAACCCTTTAAAACATTTGATTCATAAGTACAATTTGTTCATGCATCGGAACAACATTAGGTTGAGTAAAGGATGACTGAATTTTTGTTTTTCGGATGAACTGTTCTATTATATAAACTGACACAAATATGCCTGCAAAAAGTATTTCGTCACAAAAGCCACAATTTGGATCAATCTGAATTAATTCCATTTCCATTTCAGAATAAAATAAAATAAAATAAAAATCAAGTGAAATCTGCAAACAAATGATGTGAGAACCTTTCTTAGCCATTTTAGTGAATTAGTTTTAACCAATCTAGGTTAACCTAAAAATCAACCCAAACGAAAACAGGTTTTATATCTTATGTAATGCAATGACATTCATTAAATTAGGAACATTCAGATACATTTTGAGGTCACTGTACAATGAGTTGCAGGCCGCTGAGTTCACAGACAAAAAGTAAAAAAGTCTATTATTTGAAGAAGTGGACAGTATGTGGTCATTAGCTTCAAAAGACTAATTATCACAGGGGTCTGGGTGTGTGTATAACCTTGTGTGTGGGTCCCTAGGGTCTGAGTTTCTTTTAAATATCTCCCTCTTTAGAGATAATTAAGTCCACTGCTACTGTCATTAAACAGTACCTTTGTCACTTTGTTCAAAGGGCAAGACTTTCTTCTCCCAACCACTGCATTTTATACAACTATGTCTATTTGGCTCTCTCCATCCCTCCCTCTCATTCTACTGCCCGTGACTCTCTTCCTCTCCTCCCTCTGTTCAGACCACTGGCAAAGTAAGACATCAATCTTGTGCTGTCACAGAGTGTGTCAGGCTTTGACCCAGCTGGAGTGGAGCAGGAAAAGGCCTTGCTAATATTGAGTTAGTTCATGCAGCATGCACCGCCACTACACACACACTAACACACACACACACTCTCCCGAGTCCTCAAAACTCATTTTGAATTGCCACTGTCTGACAGTTACATACATAGCCAATAAAACTAATATTGAATGTGCTCATGCAGGACATTATGCCAAGAGGGCACATACACCCTCTATATCTAATCTATAAAGCAAGCAAAACATTCTACCCCTACAATAATAATAATAATAGAGCCTTCCTCACTTCCTTACTTCAAAGGATAACATGAAATAGAAAACTCACTATTTCAAAGTATTGCAACATTTTACCTTAATATACTGTCAAAATATTCAAAAATCACATTTTTTATATATAAAAATATATAAAATTGCCAATATATAAAACTGCAGTTTTACACCACTATATGTTAAACATAATCACAATATTATTGTACACTGTTAATAATTTTTACAGAAAAAACTTCTGTAAAAAAGTTTCTGGCAACCAGTTTTTTTTTTTGTTTGTTTTTTACCATAAATTTTAAATGTAATATTATTGTGTATCAAGTGTATCATGACCCAGATATCAATAAATATGATAATATCATAGAACCAAGTCCAAGCTCATGTGTCTGACATTGACATTATTAGTTAATTATGTTTTAGTTCATATTTTTGTTAATATTATTCATTATTTAATTTTATTTATAATTTAATATATGTTTAATTGATTATTTATTATTATTATGATGTGTACTAAGGAATCATGTGAAATATGTCTAAGAGTGTTTATTACGAAAAAATGTTTATTTTGAACAATTTAGGCTTCATTTACTGTGCTGACTGTTTAAAACTGAACTTTTACACCAGCATCTTTAGAGCTTGGACTGCCTCTAGATATCTAAATCAGTCCATCCTCATCCTTCTCTCTCTCTCTCTCTCTCTCTCTCTCTCTCTCTCTCTCCCTGTTTAGAAGTGCTCACCTTTCCCAGCTGTCCAATCAAAGGGCCTTGCTGCCGGGGGGCCCGGCTTCTGTCTAAACACCCGCTGTCGCAGAGACGACCCTGCAACCTTTGGCATCATTTTGACAGACAGCCAGGTGACTGGTTTTAATATTAATATGTCCCCCATGCTGAGAGGAGATTCTATTTGTGTTCGGCTAAGGGAGAGCAGACGCTTTTTATAAGTAGGGATGCAGCACTCAGTCCTTCACTGTCTCCTCAAGATGAACCGAACAAATCTAAGCAAGTGTGAAAAAGAACTAAAGAAAAGTGCACTCCCCACAGCTGTCAATTTATCATTCTCTCTCTCTCTCAAACTGACTTTCACTTTTACAGCATCTCATCCTGGTCCTGCCTTATTTCATTCTGTCTCTCGACCCTGTCATTCTTTCCCTTTCCTCTTCACTATTATTTAAATTCTCTGTTCTCTCACTTTTTCCAATACCTCTCTCTGAGTGCTGGACAGGTGTCAGGACATTCGCACTCTGTGCACAAAAAGAGTCTTACTGCACACTCACACTCAACTGGAAAGGTCACGGTAAAGTGCAAATAAAATACCATTCCTGCATTATTCAGAGGTCGCCTTAGCACTGATAGAAAAGAAGAAAATAGTTTAAAGGGAAACAAATCTATAGTCTTAGCATTAATATCCGTCGACACAGTGTTGCTCAGAACTGCAAAAGAGCTGTGGGACTCCTTTACACTGACAATAGACATAACTACAAAACAACACTGGAGAACTATATAGTTCACGTCAACTTTTGAAAGGCTGTTTCTCACAGACAAGTGAGCATGTTAGGGCATCATCATTTGAATCCATCTGATGACACTCAAAAATGCTGTCTATGTAGGCAGCTCACTAAGTTTTGGAATAAAACAATAAGCTGATAATTATTTTCATGTTATGACTGATAAGCCAATTTTAAAATGCTATACTAGAGATCAGAAACAACTTAAAGACTATATAAATTAGATATATTAATAATATATTTTTACTAAGTACAATTAATGAAGGCCATTATTACCAATACTAATAATGCTACTGATACATCTATCTTGACTTAAAGACATTCGATAAATGTCACATTTAGCTGTACATTTTATATTGTTGTATATGATGTTTCGGTCTCTGTCAATATCAGCACTCTCTATTTGAATGAAAGCTGTCAGTTTATTTTTCCCCCACTAAAAGGCTTTTTACACTGCACCCACAAACCATGGGTTATCATCATTCTAAACACCACTTTTAACCCTGGGTAAAGGAGCGTTTCACACTTGTAATTTTGAAGCGGGGTTAGCACCGCTTTTTACCGGGGGTTATGAAACTCTGCTCTGGAGCAGGGTTAACACCGCAAAAGCAGTGCCAAACTACAGTGATACGATGCGATGTTAGAATGTTACAGCTAGACGTTTAGCAACAGATAACCAATCACATACTCATGTTTGCCTGCTTTGGACAGTCACGGCAACGCTGTGCATTGTATATAAAACAGTACATTCAGCGTTTGAGAGGAAAAAATGTCGACAATTGAAAAACACAACAATTTGAGTGAAGAAATTACCATTTCATTCTTACCTTTAATATCCCTATTCGGACGGGATTAGTTTTACATGGGGAGGTGGGGGTAAATTAATTATTACCAGAGCTTCTCAGTGATTTTAGTCCCGTCCGAATGTGCCATCTCGGTAATCATTACGGACAATGTCAGCAAAGATTACGGCGACTTTTACCTTCTGTAAAAAGGTCCGGAAAATTACCTTAGGTCAGTGGTTCCCAGACTTTTTAGCATGGAGTACCCCCTGAAGGCATTACCATCCTTCTGCGTACCCCCTCTCTTCCACTTCGACTAGTCACACCTTTACCATTAAGGGACAATATTTGCCCCCTAAATTGATTCTCCAGTGCATTTTTTTACCTTTATGAATAACTTTATACAATAAATAATGTTTTAAATAAAAATGTTCAATAGAGAAATATGCAATGATGGTAAAACTAAGTAAAACTTTTAAATATTAAACTAAAACCGCCAGTAGGTGGCAGCAAGTCACTGTTTTTAAGAGCGAGTCATCGAGTCATTCATTCAGTAACGAAGCAAGTGGCTGTGAATGAATCATTGAATCGACTCTCACAATTCGTTCAAAGCCGCAGAATTGTTCGCGAAACAGACGTGTGTTGTAGTTCTGCTGTGGTTTTCTTTATTATTTCATTGCAAAATAGAGTAAATACTGGCAGTACTGTGTTTAAAATGTACGTTTTGTTTTTTGACCTGTTGTATAATAATGCCACGTTTGCAGTCATGTGGATATTTGGGAACAATTGCATTCTTGCTCGTTATCATCATTAAATACAAGAACTCACACAAGGTATGTTTTTGTACCGGAGAAAGTTCGAGTCTTAATTTGAAATTAATCCATTATCTGTGTCTATATTTGTTCTTCATGCGAGTAAGTGCTAAATCCCCACTTTTACAAAGGTGCACTGTCGAGAACGACAGTAATTTAGAGCGATTTAAGGCAGCAGAGTCGGCACGCAATCTATCATATGCATGCTGCTTGTGTGGATACAGTCATTTTTGACTGCAAATGATGAGGTCATTTGATTAAATGTACTAGATTTATGAAATTTTGGCAGTTAGAAATACATGCTCTATTTTAATATTATTTTAATGTAGAATTAAATGAACTACTCAGCATTTTGTTCGCGTACCCCCTTTTGTCACCTCACGTACCCCAGTTTGGGAACCACTGCCTTAGGTAATACTAATCCAGTTCGAATAGACCCGCTGTAAATATGTACGGTAAAATTCCGTCATTTCCTGTTTAAAAGTAGTTTTCTGCGCATTTTTCAAGCATGGAAGCACTTGAAGAAACATTAATTTGTGTTGTAGGTGGTGGGACAAGTCTGTGGCAAACCTCAAGTATTTTCTACATACCATTCAGAGCAAAAAGAAGATCGAAGCAATTGTCAGAGGCACAAAACTAATTTTATCTTTAGCTAAGTGCCTATTACAATCATAATCCAATCAGAATTTAATTAATAAATCGGACCTAACTGTTATTTATAGTTTATATATTTAGATTATATGTGTTTTCGCACATTGCATCAGGAAGCAACGTATACCCACATGACGACAGGGAGGTGACGGCCGTGCGTAAATCGAGGTACCCCTCCCACTTCTGCTAGTTTTACTGAGATGTCTTGTCCCGTGCGAATTGGCCAATTAATATTACAGACATCCTGAGGTAAAATTACTTTACTCCACTTCCCCACGTAAAACTAATCCCGTCCGAATAGGGTTATAGTCTGATATGTCCATTCAGTATAAACTCGATAGTACAGTCGGCAATACGAGGTGAGGATGCACAATGCTAGTGTTAGTCTAAACAGGTCGCGTGCTACGTTTTTCCAATCATTGACACTGACACCGCAAATATGCAAATAAGAACATTAACCCAGGGTTTAGAAAAGTACAATGTGAAACGTCAGCTTATGAATACCCAGTATTAATTGTTAACCCCAGGTAAATTATTCAGTGTGAAACGTGAAGCAAGAAAACCCATGATTCCATTTACCTGGGGTTTAGAATGACCCAGGGTTAACTATTCAAGTGTGAAAAGCCCTTAAGTTTATTTGCGCATCAATTTTCACAATAAGTAAAAAAAAAATTGGCATCAATATTTTTATGTGAGGATCGGTCCTCTTGATACCACATCAATGTTTACTTAAGTATTTACTGTTTTTTGCACTTACAACTCTTTCGCTTTGCGGAGCTGGTGGGTGGAACGAGGTATAGCTGATTTGTTCAAATCACCAGCCTCATGGCTGCCACAGAAATAGACATAGACAGACCATTAGACAGTAAATAATTGTCCCCGCTGACAATTATATAGTAATACAACACACTGGGTGATGGTTTACTCTACAGCTGCAGTAGAGTACAAATTAAACCTTCTCATTACACACAACACTGACAGCTTTAAGCCTGTTTGTTAGACATATAGCTAATATTAGTGTACTTGCACAAGATGTATTCTATAGGTCTTTAAACTTGCTTGCACAGCAAGAACGGATTGACTTGAATTAAACTGTGCTAACACACTGGCTACAGAATAGATCCAATGCACTATTATGAAATAGTTTCTAACCCAATAGCTTGAAAAAAAGCTCATCAGTTGAATCTGTGCATACGACATCCCCACCACCACTACGATCTCAAAGAATTACTGACAGGTACTATATGCTCCACTTCAGTTCGGCCTGGCTGAGAAGCGTTCAAGTTGAACATTCTGAAATGTGAATTCTCTATACTATAAGGAAACCAAATGAAACATTTGAAATGTTCTTCTTAAAAGTGTTGAGCTAGACCACTGTCCTACCTCATACTCCTCAGCCTCGATCAGCAGTTTGGCTGTTGTTATTCTGGATTCATAAGGCGGGATGTTGCTCTAAAACACAAAAGAATAAATATTAACTGAAAGGTAAATTAATGATGGGTAATGATGAAAGACTTGATTATGTGAATTGATGAGAAAATGATGAAAATTGATTTAAAAGACTCATTAATGATTAATCTACAAAGATGGATTAGAAAATAAGTACATTACCGGAAGTTTGGGGTGTATTAAAATGTATTTTAAAGAAGATTATTAATATCACCAAGGCTGCATGTATTAAATATACAGTAAAACAGAAATATTGTGATATGTTATTATAATTTAAAATAAATATTTTCTCTTTGAATATATTTTAAAATGTAATTAATTCCTGTATTGGCAAAGCTGAATTTTTAGCATCCATTACTCCAGTGTCACATGATCCTTCAGAAATCATTCTAATATGCTGATTTGATGATAAAATAACATTTCTTACTATTATCAATGTTGAAACCAGTTGTGCTGCTTATCATTATATTGTTTATTTCAGGGTACATGGATGAAAAGAAAGTTCAGCATTAATTTGAAAATCTTTTATGAAAGCCTTTACTGTCACTTTTGATCAATTTAATGCATTCTTGCGGAATAAAAGAATAGGTATTCAAAAAAAATCGTGCCTACTCCAAACTTATGAACAGTGTACATTGTTTATTACTGAATATTGTTTGCCTCCTGTCTTCTTCTAAAGCATGTTTATGAATAAAAATGCATGTTCAATTAAACAACAAATATCTGCAACCTCAAACAATGCATCTTGTGCAAAAGAATTAAAGTTGATGTGTCAGAAGCATTGTCAGTGTTAAATGACAGCATGCTACAAAATGCTTTCGATAAACCTAATTTTTTACTCCGAAAATTGCTTGAATCTGGTAGAAATGTTTCTTCGTGACTTTATTTTAAATTGTATAGGTGTTTGAAAGAACCATTTTAGAATAGAAAAAAAACATTTGACTAATGATCCATTAAACCAATAAAAGTTCTGCCTGTGACTGATTTTCTCAGGGTCTCAATAGACATTTCAATAATCCCTTTTCATAAACACTCTTTTCTATTTCAATATATCATCATACCATCAAGGCCACTTCATCTCTTGTGTTCATTGTAGCCTGTCTGTGATGTTATCAGGCTCATTATTGTATTGTATATTTTAACACAATCTCTTTCGTCTCTATACTGGATGAATGTTTACAAATTCAGCTATGTAAAAAGAACTGATGAGAGTGCTGAGCCTGATGCTTCAAACATTCACATGCTCTCCTACCTGCCAGGATTTTCCAGACGTCGCAAAGCTTCATCTACATATCACAAATTAATGTCTAGTGCCAAGCTGAAACTTCACAGACACATTCAGGGGACACCTTAGACTTACATTACATCTTGTAAAAACTGGTTCTAGGGCACCTTTAACCAGTAGGAAAGTAAACAAACTATTACACAACGAGTCAGTTCAGGTGAGGCTTGTTTTTCTGTGGTTTCTTCAGCTACTTAACAGATGAACTGCGAAAATTCATTTATACATACAGAAACGAAAATATGTTTTTGAAAAAACATGAATTGTGTAGCCTTGAGCAAAAAACGGTGTCAGTGGAAAAGCGTGGTCACTGGATGGGGAAGCTGTGTGTGTGTGTGTGTGTGTGTGTGTGTGTGTGTGTGTGTGTGTGTGTGTGTGTGTGTGTGTGTGTGTGCACGTATGGCCGCAGGGCCAGCCATGCGGCAGACTGCCACAGCCTTGGCCTAGCTTTGATAGGAAAATAAAAACATAAATAAGCTAGTTTGTTTTCCTTCTTCCCTCATCTTTCCCAGACTAAAAACTTCTTTAAGTGCAGTGCCATTTCCTTCCTTGCAATCAGAACAAGGTCAAAGGAGAGGTCATGATGTGTCCTATCTTTATCTCTCTGTTGCCTTTGGAACACAAGCACCTGTGCACGCACCTTAGTCTGATTTTCTTCCTCCTCCATGTCGTGCGCTGCACTCGCCGAGGACTCTTCCTTTTTCTGTAGGCTAGGTAACCATGACGACACACTCTTCTTCAGGTACTCACGCCCCTCCTGTATAAAGTATGATAAAATACATTTGCAAGAGCCTCTCTACATATCCTGATTGTAAAAGTACAGGTACATGGTACATGCCTCAGGAAGAGGTATAGGATGAGAGTAAGTAAGATGGAATGAGAGGTGATGGGATGAGATGAGATGAGAGAAATTGGTTAGGATATGAGGAACTAGGAGGTAAAATAGCAAGACAAGAAGTAGGATAGGGCAACAGGAAGCTCTATAAGATATGGGAAGTGGTATAGGGTCAGAGGAAGTGACAGAAAGTAGGGTAACAGGTAGTGGTATGAGATGAAAGATAGTAGATTATGTTGAGAGGATGCAGGATAGGATGAAAAAGAAGTAGGTTAGGGAGAGCGTAAGTAAGACAGGATGAAAGGAAGTAATAAAGGATGATAGGAAGTGGCAATGTATATGATGCAAAGAAGTAGGAAATAGCTTGGGCAATATAGCATGAAAGGGAGTAAGATGGCAGGAGAGGTAATGGGATGGAAAGAAAAAACTCAGAACAGAGGAAATGGGAAAGTATATAAGGAACTAGGAAGCAGAATAGGACAACAGGAAGTTCTGTAAGATGAGGGGAAGTGATATAGGATAAGAGGAAGTGACAAAGTACAATAACAGGTTGTGGTATGAGACTAAAGGAAGTATGACAGGATGAGAGGAGGTCGAAAACATTAAGAGGAAGCAGGGTAGGATGAAAGGAAGTAGGTCAGGTTGATACAGGATGATATGATGCAAAGAAAGTACTAAGCATGGGCAAAAAAGTGGTATAGAATGAGAGGAAGTAAAATAAGAAAAGATGAAGTAGTATAGAATGAGTGGAAGTAGTAAAGCCTTAGAGGAAGTGACAGAAGGTAGGTTTACAGAAAGATGAAAGGAAGTAGGAAAGGATGAGGGCAAGTAGTAAAGGATGAAAGGAAGAAGAAGACATTGAGAGGAAGAGGGATAGGACGAAAGTAAGTAGGTCAGAGTGAGAGAAAGTAAGATAAGATGAGAGGAAGTCTTACAGCATGAGAAGAAGTGATAAAGAATGAGAAGAAGTGGCACTGTATATGATCCAAATAAGTAGGAAATGGAAGTGGTATAGGATGAGAGAAAGTAGTAAAGCATGAGAGGACGTGGGAAATAGCGTAAATAAGATGGTGCAGTATAAGAGAAAGTGGTAAAAGACAAGCGGGAACAATATAGGATGTGAAGAGAGTAAACAGTCTCAGAGCAGAGTAAATAGGATAGGATATGAGGAGGTAGAAAGCAGAATAGGATGACAAGAAATAGGATAGGACAACCCGACAATCTATAAGATGAGTGGAAGTGGTATAGAATGAAAAGAAGTGACTAAGTAGGATAACTGGTGGTGTTATGAGATGAAATGAAGTAGGCTAGGATGAGAGGAAGTAGTAAAGGATAAGGAACATTGAGGATGAGGGGATGAGAGAAGTGGTACTGTATATGATGAAAAATAGGAAATAGAATGGGCAATAAGAAGGAATAAGATGAGAGAAATTAAGATAAGACAAGAGGATGTTGCACAGAATGAAAGGAAGTAGTAAACCATTAGAGGAAGTAGGAAATAGCATGCATAAGAGGAAGTTGTACAGGATTATAGAATGTGGTAAAGAACAAGAGGGAGCAATATAGGATGAGAGGGAGTGACATAGGATGAGATGAAAATGTACAAGCATGAAAAAGGTTGAGGTTAGAGCACACAAAGAGACTCAGGTTTATGATTGTTAAGTCAAGTTCTACTGTCAGCTCTCTGAAGGGAAATGGAACTGTCTTGTGAAGTGAAAATACCCACAAACGTTGCAAGCGTTTTAAGCTGCACACTGAAGCTCAACTGAGTGTAGCTCAGGATTAGTAGATGTGCTGGTCTTATGTCTGTTTGCCCCCTAATGGTTCAGTGAGGAACTGCATTGAAGCGAATGTGTTTGCACTAGTTGTAAATCTGTCCCACCGTGGGTCCTTTTCAATAAGCTTGTTCTACTAATGGCTTATAATTCATTAGCTGCAACCTAACTCTCTCATCTGTCATCTTTGTCTATTCCTCATACAAAAACAAGCATACATGCCCGAAACCCCTCTCTCTTAATCGCTCACTTCTCTTGCACACAATTTCATCTGTGTCTCCTTCTCAGAAACACATGACTCAGCTTTCTCAGCTGCTCTCCACCTACACTAATTATGACTGCATAATGCCCCGCTGCTCAGAACACTTTTCTTCAGTGAACCAGCGAGACGATGAGGGAACTCTGGGTAATTCACTCCACAGATGTCCTGTTGTACCTCAGTTTTCTCAATGCTGAACAGGTAGCTGGCCATCAGCTGCAGAGCCTCAGGGTTGTGTTCGTCGTACAGTAGAGCTTTATCGATGGCCTCTTTGCAGCGGTCAGCAGCGCCCTCCTCCATGCTGTAAAGCACATAAAAATCATTTAGTGTTATTAAATTGATAGTTCACATAAAACTGAAAATTGTCATCACTTACTCACCTTCAAATTGTTCCAAACCTGTATGAGTTTCTTTCTTCTGTTGAACACAGAAGAAGATATTTTGAAGAATGTTGGTAAAAAGACTAAATTCCATGGTACTATGGAAGTCAATGTCTACCGTCAACTGTTCGATTACCATTACATTCTTTGAAATATTTTCTTTTGTGTTCAACAGAAGAAAGAAACTCATACAGGTTTGGAACAACTTGAAAGTGAGTAAATTATGACAGAATTTTCATTTTTGGGTGAAAAATCCCTCTAAAATTATTGTCACTTACCATATGTATATGCATTTTTTGTAAATTTTTTCACAAAGAAATTATCAATCAATAAACTTTGATTTAACACTTTAATTCAACTTTTATTATACATTTATTTGTATTTATTTAAATGTATTTATTATACATTTATTTCAAAAAAAAAAAAAGAGAGGTAGCAGGATAGGACACTGTAAGATAAGGATAGAATAGGTAATGATATAAGGTGAAAGGAAGTAATGTAAGTTGAGAGGAAGCAGTACAACATAAAAGGAAGCAGGGTATGAGAAAAAAATGGTGTAGGATAAAAGGAAGTAGGCAGGATGAGAGGAAGTGGTATAGGATAAGAGGACATAGGATAAGATAAGAGAAAGCAAGGATGAATGAGAGGATAGGAAGCAGTATATAATAGGAGGAATTAGGATGAGATGAGAGTATATAGCAGAAGTATATTAAGTATAAGAGTATAAAAGAGTATAGTAGGAAGTAGTCTATGATAAGAGGAAAATAATCAAGCCAGGATGAAAGGAAATAAAAAAATTATATGACCACAGGAAGCGGTATAGGAAGTAAGATAGGATGAGGGAAAGTTGGGTTGGGAGGAAGTTGTGTGTAATAAAAACCTGCTTAAAAACCTGTGTGTGAACACTTTCACTAAAAAAAAAAAAAGAGGGTTCATTAAATACTGTACATTCATACTTAATTTCTGAACCAACTAAAACCAAAGATGAGATAAAACAAGAATGGATGAAAGCAAGGATGATGTTGTACAATAGGAAGTATGATATGACAATATAAAGTAGAATAGGATAAGAGAAAGCAAGCAAAGATGAGAGGATGTATGAAATATAACCAGAAGAAGTGGTATAGGATACACACACACACATAAGAATTTCAGTTATTTTTTAAACCATTTCAGAGTAACAAACATTGTGTCTTGTAGCTTGATCTGGGTACAATGTCTGCAAAAAATTACAAGTTTGACCAATAATTGAACTAAACCAGAGTTTCCACAGCACTCAAGGGCATCCACACTACTGAAGAAAATATTATTTGTTACCACACACATTCTTTTCTGCTCTTGATTTTCCAGTTATCCCCTGCAGCAAACATCTACCAAAGCAACACACCCCGATACACACATACAGCTATACAGTATATCAACAGGAAAGACATAAAGACATACTGTACTTTGCTAGAGGCTGCTGCTGTACCTTCATAATGTACATCGATGTGTGAAATGGTATGGTGCTTACATATAGTCGATAAACCTGACCTTTCCCTGGTGCTTTGAATTTCAATCTCAGGGTTTGAATGAAGTCACGCTATGCCAAGATCCTCGGCAATCAACACTAAGCGCATCTCCAATCCAAATCTACATTTCATCTCTCTCCTACCATTACTCCCATCCTGAATTCCCAACCCTCTCCCTCTCTCTATCCCTCTATCAACCAGTCTGTGATTAGATCTTTTCAGCAGGCCTCAGAGCAGATGGGCTCCAGTCTGTAGCATCCCAGGTGTGTGTATGTGTGCGTGTGTGTGCGTGCGTGCGTGTGTGTGCGTGCATGCAGCATTTCATGTCATCATCAGGTACAGAAAGTGCCAAAAAGGTTGAGAAATGAAAAGAGTGAGAAAGGCCAGAGCAAACAAAGACTGTCAGAAGTTGAATAAAAGCCAGCATACATCTGTGTAAAAAAGGAAAGCTATTTACCAGAGATCTGTGAAGAAGATCTCAGCGATGGAACAGAAGGCCACAGACACCTCTTTCTTTGTGACGGCACCCTCAGAGGGAAATGCGGCCGCTCCAAATGCACTAGCCTATCAGGCACAGATCCATATGTGACAATGACTTAAAACAATACTCATACTGTTATTTTTATTACATGGAATACAAAAACAAGTTGTTCACCCTAGTAACCACTAGCTCAAAAACTCCAAAAAGGATGAAAAAAAAAAAAAAAAAAAAAAAAAAAAAAATCACCATAGGAATCATGTGCTAGATTCCAATATGATCAAATTTCTCCATCTCCAGTCTCTTAAAATAAATATGGCATATGTTCATTACACAGTCTTCAGAAGACTTGGAATATAGCACAATAGTTTTATAATTTTTCATGGCAAATTATAATATTATTTTAATTTTATTAAATTAATATATGAATTATATTCATATGCATTTTCATTTTTATTTTTAAATTATTATTATTTTTTTTTAATTACAATTTTTGTGGGGGGGGGGGGGGGGGGGGGGGGGTTACCTATCCCTTTAACACACAAACAAGAGGTTTACTCTAGATATTCACAGTCAGTTATTATCATATAATGCAAATTGAAAAATGTCTGTCTATAACAATAAATAAAAATAAAGAATATCACCCGACGGTAGTCAATTTTGACCAAGGCACCCAGCCCCAACAGGAGTAGCCCAACTTAGAAAAATTTAAATTAATATATTATTATTATTATTATTATTACATTTAATATTGTTATTAATATATGAATATAATCTAACTTAACTAAAATGCTAAAAAAAAAACATGCTGCAAAATACCGAAACCATTTTTCTCCACTCCAAAAATAAAAATATATTAACTATAAAAACTATTATTATTTATTAATTATTATATTAACACACTCAGTTTTATGGGGCACCTTTGAAAATTGTGTTGGACATTGGTAGTCAACCGGATTGAGAATCACTGCCCTACAGGGCTTCATTGTTTGTCTGCTTAAGTTTTACTGCCATCTTGTGCTGAAAGATTGAACAGAAAATTTTAAAGATTTCTAAAGAAATCCAATAGCTGCTTCCTCTTGACAAGTCATTTAGACCAGTGCTGTCCTAGACACCCCACCATTGCACATTTTGGATGTCTCCCTCATCTCGCACACTTGATTCAACTCATCAGCTCATTAGTAGAGACTGCACGACTTGAATTGAGTGTGTCCAATAAGGGAAACATACAAAATGTGCAGTGGCAGGACAGGTTTGAGAAGCACTGATTTAGACCATTGAAGATGTATGTCTCACCCATGCGGCCCCAAAGCTCAGCGCATTATTCACAGAATCTAAATCCAATACACAGTAATGTATGCAGGACAGGAACAGCTTGTGTGATCATTTCAATTGATTGCAGTTTGCTTTGATGTAAAACAATGTCTGTGACCAACTGGTTTTCAATAGCTCCTCAACTACAGGAACAACACGCATCTGTCCTTCTGTATATTCCATTTATCTGCCCTGTATAGACAGACACAAATGTCACACAAAGACCTACGATGAGACTGGCTCAGCATGACTAAATGCTTCCTGCTATTATGTCAGTGCTAATTCCGTGCCTTCCAGAAAGCACTACTCTGATTCAGCAACTTACTTAATCAATGCAAAGAAAGTGCTGTCCACTGGGGAAACACACCATAATGATGGAATGCATCCATTATACATTAGCTAAAACTCTAAGGTTCAAAACAAAATTCCTTTGTATCTTAAAGAGTAAAATTCGGTTTACACCTGGTCCCAGCTAGTCATTCTCATTTTCAGGGTTCTGTGGAGTGTGTATATATATATATATATATATATATATATATATATATATATATATATATATATATATATATATATATATATATATATATATATATATATATATATGGTTTATTCTTGCTACTCACTGACTCAACTACTTGTACTTTTAGCTTTAACAGCATCGATAGTGTAATACATAGTTTATAATCAGAATATAGTCACTTAAATAGTCGGGCCTAGCATTGATTTAGTTATTCAAATATTGTTAGACGACCTTAAAAAAAAAAAAAAGACGTGTCTCAGTGTTCCTCAGCAAAATCCAATTCGACCATCAGTTTTCATACTTTTGTGTGAAAGTGTCAACACACTACAGGGAGTGCAGAATTATTAGGCAAGTTGATTTTCTGATCATATTTTTTTTCCAAGCACATTTTACCAATTCCAATCCACATCAATCTTAATAACTACTATTAATATTGTTTTTAATCATTTATAAGTGATATATAATTGTTCATGAAGGCTGGAAATGAAAAATGCCTTATATTCAGGTGTGCAGAATTATTAGGCAGGTTTTCTTTTACAGGCAAAATGAGCCAAAAAAGAGATTTAACTCAGACTGAAAAGTCAAAAGTTATTAAATACTTATGAGAAGGACGCAATACTAATGCAATACTAGAAATTGCAAAGTTAAAGCATGACCAAGGGACAGCAAAATGCTCATTGGGTCAGCGGGGTCAAACAAAAACAGGTGGAAAAGAAAAGACACATGTTAACTGCAAAATAATTAAGAATTAAGGTGAAGAATTAAGTGTAAAACAATCAGGAACCCTTTAGTCTCCAGCGCCACCATTTTCCAGAACTGTAATCTACCTGGAGTCTCCAGAAGTGCAAGGTGTCAGGATCTCAGAGACTTTACGAAGGTAAAGAATCCTAAAAAATGATCCACTCTTAATAAGAATCTCAAGCTGAAGTGTTATAAAATACATGAAGACTGGGTTTTTATAGGCCTTATAGACAGACAGCTTGAGAGTGACTCCTGAAGGACCAGCACCACAATCTCTTGTACCACTGTTTGAAGAATTCATCTTCCAGAATCTGGCAGTAAGTTTTGGAAGATCAGTTTTAGTCCATCTCTGCAAGACGGACATTTCAGGATAAGAGATGGACTAAAAGTGAACTCCCACACCTTACTGCCAGATTCTGGAAGATAAATTCTTCAAACAGTGGTACAAGAGGATGTGGTGCTGGTCCTTCAAGAGTCACTCTCAAGCTGTCTGTCTATAAGGCCTATAAAAACCCAGTCTTCATGTATTTTATAACACTTCAGCTTGTGATTCTTATTAAGAGTGGGTTATTTTTTAGGATTCTTTAGCTAACGTAAGTCTCTGAGATCCTGACACCTTGCACTTCTGGAGACTCCAGGTAGGTTGCAGTTCTGGAAAATGGTGTTGCTGGAGACTAAAGGGTTCCTGATTGTTTCACACTTTATTCTTCACCTTAATTCTGAATTATTTTGCAGTTAACATGTGTCTTTTCTTTTCCACCTGTTTTTGTTTGACCCCGCTGACCCAATGAGCATTTTTCTGTCCATTAGTCATGCTTTAACTTTGCAATTTCTAGTATTGAATTAGTATTGCGTCCTTCTCATGAGTATTTAATAATTTCTGACTTTTCAGTCTGAGTTAAATCTCTTTTTTGGCTCATTTTGCCTGTAAAAGAAAACCTGCCTAATAATTCTGCACACCTGAATATAAGGCATTTTTCATTTCCAGCCTTCATGAACAATTATATATCACTTATAAATGATTAAAAACAATATTAATATTAGATATTAAGATTGATGTGGATTGGAATTGGTAAAATGTGCTTGGAAAAAAAATATGATCAGAAAATCAACTTGCCTAATAATTCTGCACTCCCTGTATAAATTAAAGATTAATTGTGCACTTTAGTTAGATTCATTGAATAAAATGTGAGTTTTCACAAGTGTGCCAAAATCTCACACTGCACTGACTGATAGGTTCTCTGTGATTATAAAGGGAGAGTGTGGTGCTCAATTTTTGTGTAATTCATTCACAAGAAAAGTTGTTTTTTGTGAGATTTTGTGAGTACTTCATATTTCACCTTGACAAAAGGTATTTTTAAACCTAGTAATTTTAAACCTAATAATGTTCAATATTTATTCAAAAGCAAAACTGAGTGAAAAACCAATACCAATAAACTAATAAAAGCCAATAAATGCTCCTCTGCCACCATCTGCTGGTTATAGTGGTAATTAATATGGTAATAAATGTCTTTTTTTATTTAAAAAAAAAGTGTTTTCTATCATATGTTGAATTTTCTACATCTTGAAACGTTTGGTTTAACAAATGGGGACAATCTCAGAAGGATTACTAAATAATGTTTTTGGTCATCACATTAAAAATAATACTTCAAGTGCTGGAAAAATGTTGCATGTGCGTGTCTAATTACAGACACCGCGTTTCTTATTCAAACGTTCCCATTAGCTTTATTGCAATCAATAAAACTGGTTTATTGGCAAATTAAAATATATTTAAAATATAAAGCATTGTATTAGCATATAAGCATTAAAATATAAATACAACATTAAAAAGTCAACCAGTGATGGTTTACAGCGAGTACAGAAAGACAGCTAACAGTTCACCTGAAATGCCCAAGCTAGCTTAACAAAAACTAGGAAGTAACTGTACATATGGTCAATTTCTGTGTAGACACATACCTAAGGTATTGCAATTAAGAGGTCTTTGAACTAGTTGTTCGAAACAAACATACAAAACTGCTATCGAAAACAACTACTTGTATCATTGGATACACTGAGTTCAAATACTCAGAATACTCATTTAAAAACAGACAGTATAGCCCTGGAGACAACTTCCCTATGTGAAAAGTATCACTAGTCTCATTTACATTTTACTTGGATTTACCTGCAATTTCCTTTGGTAAAAAAGCATCTGCTAATAACATGTACACTACCGTTCAAAAGTTTGGGGTTGGTAGGATTTTTTATTGTTTTTGAAAGAGTATCATGTTTATGCTCACCAAGGTTACATATAATTTATCAAATATACAGGTAAAACAGTAATATTTTGAAATGTTATTACAATTTAAAATAACAGTTTTCTATTTTAATATATTTTAAAATGTAATTTATTTCTGTGATGGCAAAACTGAATATTCAACAGTCATTACTTTAATCTTTAGTGTCACATGATCCTTCAGAAATCATTCTAATACGCTGATTTGTTGCTCAAAAAAACATTTCTGATTATCATTACATTTGGTTGTTCTGCTTAAATTCTTTTTGAAAATGTGATACATTGTTTTCAGGATTATTTGATGAATAGAAAGATCAAGAGCAGCATTTATTTAAAAACATTTTTTTTGTAACAGTCTTTAGCGTCACTTTTGATCATTTTAATGCATCCTTGCAGAATAAAAGTATTATATATATTTATAATAAATCTCAAACTTTTGAAAGACAGTATATTCAAATTTGTAAATTAAACAGTCAAGTGAATTGAAAATTAATTTTAAATGCATGTATTGTGTATCAGCATTGTCTTGCCTCATTAGTGTGTTTGTCCATGGTGTTAAGCATGACCTCAGTTCCTTTACTGAAGTACTGTACAGCCTCCATGCCCGTGTGAATCTGCCCCAGGTACATGTACTTACTGTGGCCCTCCTCTGGACTGAGCTCCACTGCCTTCAGATACACGTGCACTGCTGTCAAGGACTGTAACACACAAATACGCTCACACTCTCTTTAACAACTGGAAAAACAAGACTAGAAGCTCCATGTGGACAGTACAGGATACATATATATATACACACAACAGTATTTCAAAAGACCATTGAACTGTGGTAGCACAGTATGTGAAAAAAGATATCTGTTTAGCTTTCTCTACATCTCCCAGCTCAGCGCAGATGTTCCCCAGCATGTCCAGGATGGTCAGGTTAGTTGGTTCAATATCCAGCGCTCGCTGACAGTACAGCCTGGCCATGTCAAAGTCAAAGTTGTCTATACACTCTTCAGTCTGAGAGGGACAGAGAAAGTACACTAGTGAAATCTGAAAACAAGATCTAATATTTAATATGTTATACATCTCCATTATATGGCAACATATTACCTTTTCCAATAATTGATCAACAGTGTATTTTTCAGCTGTTTTCTTTTTGGCCCTTTCCTGCATCTTTGCTCTCATTCTTTCCTGAGGTGACATCAAGGCACCTGAACCAATAAATAAATAAGTTGAATACCAACAACCAAATCAAACCTAAATTACTTTAATGTTAATAAGTCTAGGTTAAGTACAGGTATGTATGTTAAGTGCAAATTTGTCAACCCTTCTTTTTCTTCCAAAAAAAATCACAACAAACGCCACATGGCACATGAAACACATTGCATTGAGTGTCATATTTACCGTTGTCAATAAACCGTTATTGTCAAAACAAGCAGCGGTGACTATCAGTATCCAATTTATATCGCTAGAAACGGGTTTAATTGATGTGGGATTTTATATAACATGTATTAAAGTGATAATTTTCATGAACAGCAATACCAGATTCCTTAAACTGACATACCTCCATTTGGTTTGGTGTCTTTTCTTTTAGCTTTGTTTTTCTTTTTAGCTTTTGCTTGTCCGCCCATTGTTGCTAGATAAAACCTGTGTATTTATATTACTTTGTATACAGAAGAAAAGACTTCTCCACTTGGAGGTGAATTCACTTGCCTGCGTGAAAGTAAGCATGGGCTGGCTGCCTACAACGTGAAACGGCTGGATTGACTTCCTGTTAGGTCACAACCAAATCTTTAACAAAATAAAAGTCTCCAATGATTTCTGATGCGTCTGTTTTTGTTTCCCACGAAACTGATTCTCTTGTCATTGTTCATTTCTGCATAAAATGGGCCACATTTCTATATTAAATAAGAAATAACAAACTTAGAAAATAATAGTTAAGGTATTTAATATTGCGTCATTTGCGTGTAAATAACACAAAAAGAAATGTTGTTAAATAATTTTCAACTAGGTCTACATATATTTATATGATTTATACCATAATATAATTATTTATATGATCTAAAAGTTTTTCTAAATGAAGTATACACACTAACATCTTAAAAGGGTGAAAAATTGCACTTCGTCAAAAAAAAAAAAAAAGACAGGACAGTGTAAGCAAGAAAAATGACTTTTTGCTGGTTTATACAGCCATTTCTTATTATATTTTATTGCTAATTTATACACAAAATGTGCTTACAAACTGAAGAAAACAGGGCTGTTATCCTAAAGCAACATAGTGCCAGAGGGTTATATGTAAATATGCAGTGTTTATGTATATTTAAATGTATTGGTGGTATTGTCTTTGGGACATTGTTTTCTGACCATCTATTATTCACTGCATCTTTATTTTTAAAATAAAATATTTCTACTCCTCCTGTTATTTCTTATTGGAACAATCTCTTTCATAATGTAAGTTGGACTCAAGTTTGGTCACTGCCCCAGAAGTTGCTCCTTACAAATAAGGTTAAGGAAATTTCATACAAAATAATTCATAGAGTCTATCCTACTAAACAATTTATACAAAGATTTAAAAGTGATATCGAAGTAAAATGCTCTTTTTGTGAAAATTCCACTGAAACCATCTCTCATTTGTTTTGGTCCTGTGAAGATACACAGTGTTTCTGGAAAGATGTTGAGAACTTTATTGCTGGCAATATCTTAAAAACTTTTATTTTATCCTATATGCATGTGATTTTAGGTTATTATGTTAAAACCCAAAGGATTATAAATCCAATATCAAAGGATATTTGATTTATAATTAATTTAATCTTATTTTTTTGTAAATTTCATATCCACAAATGCAAGTTTACAAATGGCAAGCTCAATTTCATAGTGTTTAAGAGGGAGATTAAATTGTGCTTAGATGCAATGCCAGATTCAAAAAATAGTAAAGCAATTAAAACTACTACAATATGCTCTTCATTAAACATTTTTGGATAATAGAAATCTATGTATTTTCTTGCATTGATAGAATGTATGTATTTTCTTTCAACAAAGTATGGAATGTCTCTCTTCTCTTATTTCCTCTTCTATTTGTTTTTCTGTTTGTTTTGTTAGGTTTACTCTTATGTAATACAGATTGTATTCTGAAGCATATTATGCTTTGATCTTGTTACAATTCTGTACATCTTTTGCGTTAATAAAGCATTAAAAAATAAATAAAATAAAAAATTATTCACTGCACACTCTGTAGGCTTAAAAAGTAACACTGTCTGCAAGAAATTACTATAGCCTCTGTGGGTGCGCCTACTTCACAGGTATTTTAAGAATTTATGGCTGTCTAATCTCTTTCTTATATAACATTGCTTAGCCAAGATTACTGTATATTCAAGTTCAGCCTCCGTATTGTAGGCGGGCAATGTCACAGCGCTGCCGTGTGATTGATGGACGGAACAGCCAATAAAATCTTTCCCTCGCTCGACGTCACCAGAATCTTCTCGATTTGAACCAATCTCTCACAAAGTCGAACTTGAGGTGGAGGCACGTAGTAAATAAACTGAATGGATCATAGAGCATTCTGCAGTTACCACAGCGAGCAATTTACACTGAAATCTTCAGTATTTCCTCTGGGTGTTGTCGAATTCAGTTGACAGTCGTTGGCTACTCTTAAAATAGGCTGTTGGAGGAACGAACTAAACGTTTGTTTTTTGACGTTTAGGTAATGTAGCAAGCCACAGACCGTATGGTGAGTGAGTTACTTCAATGAGGACATACCAGGCCTGTCCAGTTAAATAGACAGAACAGAAACCTTGAATTAAGGAAGCGAATACTGGATAAGACGTAAGATAACATTAATTTCAGGCACAAATTAAACCCTTATGAGGTTAACAGGGCGGTTGTTGTGTGCTGTCGTTAGAGGCTAGAGAAGCTAACGTTCTTTCAGGGTTTTGGCGCGAGCGTTCGATCATTCATTGCTCGCGGGACAGTTTACGCACCAGTAGCGCATCTGTGGCCAATGCCACCTGATCACCAAAGCAAAATCTTTTAAGATTCAGCGGAACACAAAAGCAGGCCAGGACGAGTGCGCTAGCCACGTCGCGTGCACTACAGTGGTTAGCTGTCACAAGGATCTCCATTGGTCTTGATGCTTGGTTTGAGTTAATATCAACGAAGATCCAGAGCAGAAATGTCAGATACGAGTAAAGAAGTGGTGGATCTGGTGTGGGGCAGACCCAGT
Organism: Megalobrama amblycephala; assembly: GCF_018812025.1. Lineage (NCBI taxonomy): Eukaryota > Metazoa > Chordata > Actinopteri > Cypriniformes > Xenocyprididae > Megalobrama > Megalobrama amblycephala. Next base: position 26,478,293 of record NC_063056.1, read on the forward strand.
GGCGGAGGAGTGCCTGCATCCCTCTTCCGCAGGTGGTCTCAAGGTAAGCGATTGGCTGGAATACGCTGCACGACTTTAAAAATCCGAACATATTTTACAAACACAAGGCGTCATACACATCGACTTTAAAAGATTACAGAGTAAAACCGAACATCATACAGTTAACGACTGAGGATCACGCTTATCCAGGCTTTTCTAGTTTTTCTGGATGGATAGTTTTCCTGAAGGCAAGCTTAAAAAATTGAGCAAGTCATGCTGTGTATTCCAGCCTTAATGCTGACTCAGATTTTGTAGTTTGAAGCTCCTTTTGAAGGATATACTGTACATCATCCATTACTTGTGTTGTAAAAAAATCTGCAGTGGTCAGCAAAGAAGACCTATGCCAAGTCCACATTACTTCAACCTGACTGCTTGCCCAGTTGAATTGTGATGAATTGCTTAAATGAGACTTGTGGCAATGACTACGTTTTTTTGTTCACTGCATTTCTTTCTACAGGCTTTGTGTTCAGTGAGGCTGAGCGCTCTGCACTGGAGCAGTTTGAAGGCGGACCGTGTGCTGTCATTGCACCTGTACAGGTATTCACCTTTCCCTCAAGCCTTATTATTTCTATTAATAGCTTATGATGATGTTCAGTAATGAATTACAGTATGTCTACACCCATGGGTTTGTATAGACCACACACAAAAGCTGCATTGTAGTGATGTAGAATACAGGTTGGTGACAAATTTTTAAAAAATCAGGGGAACTGCAACCTTGCTGAACCATGTACTTGTTGTTGACATCATCAGCACTCTTCACTGCAATCCTCAAAACACCAAGTGAAGGAATATCATTTGGAAGAATTGGGTTACTTTCTGCCAGTAGAATTCCAGAATAGAAAGTATGCCAGGGTGAATTGAAGCTGTTCTGCCAGCATGTTTACCTTAAGACACTTCATTTAGGTTTTTCTTTTAATTTGTCAACTGTCTTTTATTAATATCAATTTATAAAATGGGCCACATTACTATATTAAATAAGAAATAACAACTTATAAAATAATAGGTGAAATATGTTTAAGGTGTGTTGCCTGGATTTAATATTGCATCATTTGCGTGTAAATAACACAAAAAGATATGTTGTTAAATAATTTTCAACTAGGTCTACATATATTTATATGATTTATATCATAATATAATTATTTATATGATTTAAAAGGTTTTTTTTAAATGAAGTATACACTTCATTTAAGTTTTTCCTTTCATTTTTTCACCTGTCTTTTATTAATATCAATGTATATTTTATTTGTATATATTATTTATATATAAAGGCTTGAATACACTACAGATTTTTGATTCCATCTAGTCGGTTTGATATTTTGAGCCAATTTTAGAATGCATATCATTTTATAATTAAATATTTTCATGCATCTCCTACTAGCTCGATGCTTGTTTCTGTGTGATTTTGTTGTGGTCAAGTCTGGTAGTGTGTGATCCTCAGTTGTTTAATGTATGATCCTCAGCTGTTTAGTGTATGATGCCCAGTTTTTCTCTGTAACCATTACAAAGTCAAAAAGTTTATAATTCCTAGTGTTTTAAAATCTGTTCAGTTATTAAGTCGTTACTGTTTATTCCAGCCTTTAGTCTTGCACTGACAGTCCATTTCTATCACACATTCTGCTTGATTTGTGGATGATGTCCTTCTCTATTCTCAAACTCTGTTTGTAACACTGTGGTGCAGTTGCTGAAACTGATATTATTGTGTTGACATGCTATTTTGTCAGATTGTTCCTTATGGCTGGTTAAGTGGAGCCCAAATAATTTGTTTGTTTTGTTTGTTTTATTCCTTAGGCTTTCCTGTTGAAGAACATTTTGTTTAACACTGAAGGCTCAAACTGGAAAGATATCTCAGGTTTGCTGTGCATTATTTAAGAGAATTCCACCTTTTTTCCACTTTTAAGTACTCAATAACTCCCAGACCCAGCCCATCAAACCGTTTTAAGGATACACTGATAATCTCAACCTACTCTAAATCCTGTTTCAGGTTCTGAACAAAAGTCTTTGTAGTGTATTCTTTTCTTTGATTGAAAAAGAGCTTGTAAAAATATTTTGCCTAATAAACATGAACAATAAACATAATGTGAGTTTTGTTGCAATATGCCAATAGTTACTTATTTTATTGGTTTCTTAATGTTATTATGCAGACTACACAAATGACACTATAATTTGATATTTAGACTGTGCCTATACATAAATTGCACAGTCTAAATATCAATGCATCGTTATGAGTGCATTTTGGAAATATGATGGCATAAAAGCAAAAGACATCATCCTGAATCTTATTACAGGTACATATCTCTATTGCAGTCTTACTGTGTGCTTAAAAGTGGAGAAAGTGGTGATTCACAACAATGTCTTTATATAAATACTTGGATCACTTCCAAAGGAAGAATCGTTATGTGAGACTTTGTGTCATTTTGTTTTATAGCTAAAGTGATTTTTTTTGTTGTTGTTGTTGTTTTTTTCCCTTCCTCCTCCTGTTGTCATCTCATTCCTTTATGTTGATCATGTTTGACATTCTTAGCTGTTGCTCTCATTAGTATGTTGTGTATATTTGGTATCCTGCTTGGAATGCTGCTTGCATCGTCATAAATGAAGAAAAGAACAGTCATGTCCTAGCAAATTACACTTGCATTTTCATTTTTGTCCCATATATTTGGTTGACACTGTTTATAGAGAGAAGCGGGACTCGACAGTAGAAAAAAATCCTTAGCGTTGAGCCTAGCACAAATACTCGACATAGACGACATATAGTTCATTTTCCACGTTTCGTCTTGTCTCGTGCACAGTCGTGTCCGCGTGGCTTTTAAAGTACATTTAATCGCGGACGAGCGCGGATTGGATGTGTTCAACGCGTGCAGTATGTGCATATTACCACCTAGTGGTCTTATCTGTCTCATCATTCATCTTACGTATGCACTGTTTTACGAGCATTATCCGCGGACCCTCCCTCCGGACAGTGCGTGGAACAAGGACAGCCAAAGTATACTTTGGCCTTTACTCTTACACCATGTCTACACCAGACGCGACTGTTGTTGCGTTGCGGCTTGAGGCTGTCTTCACTGGACGCTACAAAGCAACCATTGCAAATCCATTTGTTCTTCATGTCAGAAGAAGCGTGAGCATTTAAAGGTCCCTGTCCCAAATGGCACACTTCAAATGCACTTACGGTCTTTTGGACTTACAATGTCCACTGCGTGCATGTGATCGTAAAGTCCATGCGACCATAGGGTGTCACATTTGTTATTTTAGGTTTCAAAAGGGTTCTCACGAGCACCCTCTTTGAGGTCAATGTGTGCACTTTTGATGAGCCCGCACTGAAGTGAGTTCAGCAGTAGACTTCTTCCTGAAAGTCAAAGCAGTGTTACGTCATGAAAGTGCGGACTCAAAGGAAGACAGCGAGTTTTAGGATGCCATTTGGAACAGGGCCAAGTATGTCAGAAATGGAACAGGCATCAGTTTACTTTTTGAATTTTGTTGTGTCACGTCGTGCTGTATCCAGTGTAGACAGCATCACTGATTATAATTGGTTTTATCTGCTTTTGTCTCATTGTGTTGTGCCGCTCGTGTCTGGTGTAGACACGTTGTTAGTCAGTGCAACATCTTGAATGCAGCTTAGAAATCAGATGCATGGCTTGATGTATGTGCTGTTTGCCCCTACAGAGGAAGAGCAGCGGACGGTCTTGTGCTCCACCCTTAGTGAGATCCTGGAGTCGGCCTGCCTAAATAAGACACAGGCATTTCACCTGGCCACCTGGCCTCGTGCTAAAACCACAGACAGCAGTGACATCACAGACAGCCACCCAGAGCCTGAGTCCAGCCAAACTACTGACACACCAAGTAAGAGAATTTGTAACAGTCTTTCTGGATGTTGTACAGATACTGAACAAGACTACATGCCAGTGTTTGAATAACACCTAACACTAATCTGTAAGGTTTGGTATATTTGAACTCCCCTTTGACAGTGAATGCGTAAATTAGATGATTTGAAACAGCATGCTAGTCTAAACTTGCTGAGATGTCTATTATCATTAATTTTGTATGATCTTACATATAATTTCTCTGGACTTGTGTGTTTTGTTAAATGCGTTTATGTTTTTGCATGGTGTGTGTTTAGCTGCTTTGGCTGCTGAGGAGCTTGGCTTTGAGAGGTTTCACAGCGTCATACAGTAAGTGCTCAAACTGTCTTTTCACACAGCGTCACTTGTTTCTCTTTGCTAATGTCTTTTCTGGCTTACCACTTTCTTCTCCTTGTGCTACAAATATATGGTAGATTACTTCAGTGGTGCAGAAGTAATTAAATTTAAAAAGAAATCGGCCTAAAAAAAAAAAAAAACTTCAGGCTAAATTAGTCAGTAACTCATGACATTGTATGTACAGTAAGGATCTTCCCCAATTAACAGTCACATTGTAGTTACTCCTTCCTCAGGAAGAGGACTCTCCGGACTGTTGCAGAGTTGAGAGAGGCCGTGTTGTCACTGTACGACACCTGGAAGAACAAATTTGGAGTTCTGCTCTTCCTGTACTCTGTCATACTTACAAAGGTATAACTTTACATTTCCAGCTCCTGAAAGGTCTTCATGCCAATTTGTTTGTTCCTTTGAAACAAAATTAATGAGACTTTCTACAATACAGTATCTACAATACCACTGGGGCCTGTATTATTATTATTTTTTTTATTTTATTTTTTTTTATGTTTTTGAGAGAAGTCTCTTACGCTCACCAAGGCTGCATTTATTTGATCGAAAATGCAGAAATATTTTTACTATTTAAAGAAATTTTCTATTGTAATGTATTTTAAAATGTAATTTATTCTTTTAATGACAGAGCTGAATTTTCAGCCTAATTACTCCAGTGTTCAGTTTCACATCATCCTTCATTCTAATGTGCTGATTTGTTGCCCAAGAAATATCGCTTATTAATATCAATGTTGAAATCAGTTGTGCTGTTTTATGTTCTTGTGGAACCCGTCATGCATTTCAGGATACTTTGATGAATTGTACAGCATGTACAGCATTTATAGAAATGTTTTTGTTTTGTAACCTCACAAATGTCTTTACTGTCTCTTTAGATCAATTTAATGCACCCTTGCTGAATAAAAGAAATCTTACTGACTCCAAACTTTTGTAGAGTACATGACAAATTTTGCCATCGTTGTATGTTATTTGCTAGCTAGCTATGCTCATCCATTATGTGTCTGTGTGATTGTACTTGTGCTGTAACTTCTACTTTTTTTTGAAGGGGATTGAGAACATAAAGAATGAGATCGAAGACACCTCTGAACCTCTGATTGATCCTGTTTACGGCCACGGCAGGTAAAATACATGCTGAGAGATCAAGTTCTTTACATTATCATAGCTTAGACTATTAGACAGCTGTTTTTATTGGATTGTAACTTTGTAGATTGATCTTGTGTTGCTATAGTATAATGCTGGTTTTTAGCACTCTGTTTCAGCACATTTTAACTCTGAAATTCTGAATCTTATGCATTTAGGTATAATTTAATGTATATTTTTAGTCATTGCTGACTGTTTCATTTTGATCTTGCACTTTATAAAGATCTTTCTTTCTATACTTTTAGCCAAAGTCTAATCAACTGCTGGTGACAGGTCATGCCGTGTCTAACGTGTGGGACGGTGATAGAGAATGTTCTGGAATGAGTAAGCTTCATATTTTTTGCTGAATAATAATCTGTTGATGTACTGTTTTAAATAATTAGATTCACAGTAGGTAATCAGTTGTTCTGCTGTTGCAGACCACTTGGTGGCAGCATTATCTAATGTTTTGCTCAAACTTTAGCACATTTAACATATGCCTACTGAGAAAATAACACAGATTTAATTACAGAGTTGTTAAGGTTATTGGGTTTCAAGGAGTGTTTTATGTTAGACTTTTTATTTGTAGACTTGATGGGTATTTATTTATTCTTTTATTTTTGTGTTCTCTAGAGCTTCATGGCATCCATCAGCAGGCCTCTGTTGGCTTCCTTACACTAATGGAGTCACTGCGCTATTGCAAGGTGGGTTTCTACTCATACTCACCCTCACAGGAGCTTACAGTATAACTCGTGTGCTATAGATTGTGTTCCCACTATCTGCAGTGTTGATAAATCTGGAGACCAATTTTGGCATGTGTTGTGTGAAAGATGCAGAGTGTCCAAATGCCAAAACTCAGTTTGTTTGTGGGTTTGCTATTTTCCAGCAGTACATTTCACAGGGAATTTGTGAAACGTAATTGCACTGACTGTGACATTCATCCGTCTATATTTTACACAGTTTTGGTTCTTGAAGAATTTTTATGGTGAGAAAGAAACTCTTTCTCTGGGTTTGTTCTCACACACAAAACAATTATGGAAATTCAGCATTGGAGAAGGGAAATTCTGTGGTCTTTACTAGTTTTGTATAGTTTTTACCAAGATATTAACTTTTTTTCTTTCTTTCTTTCATGCATCACTATGAAACTAATGCCATCTAGCACAGCGGATCTCAAACTTGTAAAACTTTTTTTATTAACAGTAATTATGAATATTGAGATATTAAATTAATTAACCATAATTCATTTTGTTATTCCAGAATATTCAAGTATTTGATTCTGTGTGTTCTTCAATAAAACAATGGTAGTTTATTTATTTATATATTATTATATTATTTTTACAATCATAAAAGATATTATTTCATATATTGTTAATGTAATTCAATAATTTTAAGTCATCTTGCAGCCTCCTTGGATATTTGCTGAGACCTTCAATTATCCAGATAATATTCTGTACAGTATTACCAGGTTTTTTTTTTTTTTTTTTTTTTTTTTTTTTTTTTTTTCTCTTCCCCAGAAGTTAAATAGTTCCCTTCTCCCTAAAGCCCAAAGTATACTTCAGCTGTCTGAGTTCCATGACAGTTCACGCACTGTTCACGTGATGTAATTTTCATCATCGGGAGGACGTACACGCGTACAACATCGCATGCGCAAGGTGAATGTTGAGACAGAAGAGTCCACTACATAGTTGTGATGCATTGTGCAGTAGTCGAAGAAGAGTGCATAAATATTGATACAAAACAACCCACTGTTCCAAGAACAGTAAACAAAGCATCATATATTTCTCCATGGTTTTTGTTTTGGTTATTGTTCTAAAGTTTGCATGCAATGGCGGATCTGCTACTTTTCTTCTATCTTTTTGAGGAAATGTTTTGCAAATGACATGACTCTGTGCTGCCTTTTGTCGTCTGGCAGAGTATAAAAAAGCAATCGTACTGCACGTTTCAAATGCGTCCATTTGCGGTCGAATATACTTTGAAAGCTGTGCGGAGTGCGGACACGACTGCACGAGATGGAGCAGAACGTGGAAAATGAAGTATACCCAGGCCTTAACATCTTTTCTCATGCTAATGTGGTGCCCTCTAAAGCCCAACATCTGAGATTTTTGCCAACAACGCCTGGCACAAACACATCCTGTAGGAATGGCCCTATTGTTTTAACCTGTGGATAAAGTAATTAAGAAGCTGCTTTATTTTGAATGGCGCTGTGCTAAGCAGAGCTTCAGGATATGTGCAGTGAGTTGTGTTTGGAATAGAAGAACGTAGGAATGTATCGCCTCATATTTAGAACCATCTGAGCCCCCATCACAATATTCATGATCTTTTTAATCTGCACACCCCTGGATCTCCTCTCCACCCAAATCTGCTGCTGATACTCACCTGTTGAGTGATGTGAGATGACTGTGAGGGCTTTCGGTGTTTGAATGCACTGCTGGAGATGGAGCTGTAGGCAGATTAGTCAGAGTTACACTTTGAACTCTGTGTTCTTGAATTTTCTGCAGTTTTTTTTAAACTGCTGATTTGGTTTTTGTTGGTGGATGTGGTTTTTGTACGTAGGGAACCTTTTTTAAATCAAGAGCCATTCATGTGCACTACCGTTCAGAAGTTTTAGTTTCTTGAGCCTTAAATCAGCATATTAGAATAATTTCTGAAGGATCATGTGACACTGGAGACTGGTTGTAATGGCTGCTAAAAATTCAGCTATGCCATCACAGAAATAAATGACATTTTAAATTATTTTTTTAAAAAATAGTTTTTTTTAGTTGTGCAGTAGTAATACAGATTTTACTGTATTTTTGGTCAAATAAATGCAGCCTTGCAAGCGTCAGAACCTGCATAAAGCATAACTTAAATTTAATGCAATGGCTGAAACTGCATTCACCTTTACATTGTGGAATTAAACTAATTGATTCTGTGCATGCTTGTAAAAAAAAACATTCAATAAATTTTTTGAAAGGGAACAATATTATAATTATTTATTCATTTTATTTAAAGTATATATGTTATTTTATGTTACTAATATATTTTTAATTTATAGAACAGTTTTTATTATTTTTATATAGACAGTTTTTATACTTTTTTTTTTTTTTTTTAAATTGCATTGTCAAATGGCCTTGCGAGCCTGTTCAAATGGTCTTGGAGGCCATATATAGGAGGCCGGATGTTCCCCACCCCTGATGTAGATCATGTTTCAGATCATGATCATGTGTTCATATAATTCACTCAACATTGATAATTAGTTATAGTGAACATATCATCATAGTGTAAAATGGTTTCAAAACATTTTTATCCATTCCTTAACAAAGTTCCAAAATAAGCCTAATGATTGAATAGTTGGCCATTCTTATAAGTGTTACCAATCATCTTATCGCAGTGAATCAACCTGTTTGTGATGGTTCTGGAATGTGGCTGGCCAGGCCGTCATGGCATTGGTATGGAGATTGGTGCTCAAGCACTGTTTCTTTTTTTCTGCTTTTAAAGGTTGGCTCTTTTCTCAAATCTCCAAAATTCCCTATTTGGATCCTTGGCAGCGAGACTCATCTCTCAGTATTCTTCACTAAGGTGAGTTAAGAAAATAATTCTTCCTTACTGCACTCTTCTACTTTTTCTTTTTCTTATCTGAAACAGTCTGGCAGTTTGTTTTCTTTTATTTCGTTATTGAGCAAAGACTCAAAAACACAAGAATGTGCTTGCTAATAGATTTAGTGCTCTAGACGTCTTCTGGAAGAGAAAAGAAGAAAGAAAGGGGGAGTATGGGGTGGATGATGAGAGGCAGAAAAAGGTGTGTCCTGGCCTCAGCCCACGCGGCATGCGGTCAGCTTTGGCACTCCAACATGCTCACATAAAGGGGTTGCTAATGTGGGGTGGTTGCTATGCTGCTATGGGTAGTTTCTCACTGGCCAATTTCAAAAGAGCCTACTCCAAGTCTCTAATATTGTTGGCCCCAGATATGGTCTGGGTCCCTCTTTCAGTATTTTTTTTTTTTTTTTTTTTTTTTTTTTTTTGAGCCATGTTATTGTCCCCCAGTTGGAAACTCGTCCCATGGGGACATCCCATCATCCCATTGCAAACTTTATTCAGACAACCCACACAATGTCATTCCTAAATGACAACGACTCGGCCATGTCTATTAAACCTTTGACAAAATCACACCAGGACATTCAAATATGTGTTTGCGCTGCCACTGACCCAGAGAAAGCAGTTATGTTATCTAGGTATGAAACGGCTTCACAGTCATTTCAACCACACAGTATCATTATTTCCATTTTACAAATATTCAAATTATCACAGAAGTACTGCGATAAAAGTTTATAGTTCGGATATAAACACTGATGTCTATGGAAGCGATCAAAATTATACCGCTGTACAAAATTACAGTTCTATTTGTCATTGAATCATTCATTCATGAGATTTGTTCAGAAATGCTGATTCATCCAGTAGTCAAACAAGTCTTTATGAGTGAGTCATTGAATCATTCATTCAAACCAATTTTTAGAAAAAAAAATTATTCAAATTAATTAAATATTTTAAATAGACTTCAGCAATTTACATTTTGTCAGAAATCGAGATGGAGGAACAACTGATCATAGTTGTACAGGGTTTTTTTTTTTTTTTTTTTTTTCTTTGCTGAAACTTCCTTGTTGTCACGGAGAGGGCAACTTACAGTAGCTTAGCAACAGCAGACGCTCCCGTGCGCTTTGGAAAGGAAGAGAAGGCAACGCAGCTGGCGTTTTCCATGCATTTTTAGATGCGACTTGAACAGCCCCTATGGAAGCCATGGAATAAAGGAATAAAAAAGATTGTTTTTGACTTTTTTTTTTTTTTTTTTTTTTTTGCAATTCCAAAAAAGAAGAAAAATTAGAATTGTTAAATATAAACTCAATATTCTGCCTTTCTTAATCATAATTGTGAGTTAAAGTCCAAAGTCCGGACTCCGAATTGAGATATAAAGTTGCAATTGTAAGAAAAATGTTATAGGATAAAATATTATTTCATGCTGTAACTATAGGGCTAATACATTATGCTCCCTATGAAACCGCATGTGAATATTATGAAGATCTCTTGTTTAAATCAAATGTATGCTTTAATAGTAGGGTAATGCCACAACTTGGCAACCGCTAAATGTCTTGTAATCCTCAGATGCATCTCTATTGCTTTATTGCTGGAGTATTTCTGTGTTTGTTTCTCTCTTGTATTTACTACTACATGTAGTAGCCTCGCCGTGAGTAAATCGAGGCTTAATAGCACACCTCAAGCTGCATTCGTTGAGGTATCATTCATGTCTGCAGCACAAATGGTTTGGGTCAAGTTATGCCCTGAGGTTTTATACTTGGGGATAAGGGTTCATTTAACCCTCTAGCTATAAGTATAAGCAATAGAAATAGTGTTACTTGGTGTTTTCTATTATATTGCTATTGTCAACTTTTTAATTCTTTGTGCCTAAAGTCTCCCTTAACAATTGTAAATTGGTACTCCTCATGGCTTACAGCTTTATTCTATTATAGGAGAGCAAGACTTTTTAAAAACCCCTGGATTACAGTGTTTACTGTGTTTTGTGTGAGTGCCCATGTGCTTTATCCCTTTACTTAACAGAGGAAATGCTTGTTTCTCATAAGGATTTCCACCTGGAGGCAAATGAGATTGACAGCGGGCATTAATCATGGTCTTACACTTAAGGCCATTTACTGTCAGTACATTATCCTCATCCGTGTGTGTGTGTGTGTGTGTGTGCCGAGAGAGGGTGTGCACTGGAGACTCTTTTTGTCCATGATTTGTTTCCTTCCTGTTCATGGAATTTTCTGACAGTGATGGAGTATTCTTATCATTATTATTAATATTTTAACTTTAAATTGGACACTTTTTTATATATATATCCAGTATAATCAGAAGATTTCGTTAATATTATGTCATTTATTTTTTGTTACAGTTTTTTTGTTTACTTTTAAATGTCACAAAAAATATTTAATAAAAGTTATACAGTTACAAGATTACCAGTGTCACGGTAACAATGTTACCCTGTCTATTTATGTAGGCAGCGCTAACATTCCCTTAAGTACTTTGTTTATACTTAGAATGTAGATATGTATTATTTAGAAAGATACAGGTCTCTGAACTGGGCCAGTTGATTTACTGTTAAAGCATAATGGGCCTGGACCAGCTAAGTCTTTCAGGATTGATGTCTCTCATTGTGATTAGAGCTGCAGGATCAAAATCCTTAGGACTAACAAAGGCTCATCTCATACTTCTGCACATAAATCACTCTTAATTTTTCCTGTGTGTAGGCTGGTAGTATTGTGTGTTATAGTCTGTTAGTATAGTAACTATATAGTCTGTGTAGAGATTTTCTACATTAAAGCTTGGAAAGTAAAATTTATGTTAAGTGTCTGTCTCATCTCTCATTCCACACTGGAATGAATCATCATATGCTGATAGTTTCCCCATCCTTTGCTCCTGCTTCTCTGGACTCCTCAATTTCTTCTTGAGTTTCTTAGATCAAATCTAAACTAGACTCTATCTGTTAGCCCCATTGTAGTCGTGGGAAGTACATAAGCGCTACTACATTCTTTAGTAGCATATTCTTTAGTTCAGTAGCATTCATAATATAAAATACATTCTATCAAGTAGCATCTTCTGTCTGATTTACCAAATAGCAGATTGGTTGGTTCAAAAATTTGATTCATGTAGGTTGTCCCTTAAAGGGGATCTATTATGCCCCTTTTCACAAGATGTAATATAAGTCTCTGGTAGCCCCAGAATGTGACTGTAAAGTTTCAGCTCAAAATACCCCACAGATAATTTATTATAGCTTGTCAAATTTGCACCTATTTGGGTGTGAACAAAAACACGCTGTTTTTGTGTGTGTCCCTTTAAGTGCACAAGCCACGCAGCCAAAAAGACAATTGTCAGTAGCTGTGTTCAACCTTACATTGTTCAAACCGGAGTCGAACACTGATGGAGAGACTCAGGAAGAACTTTTAGAATGCAACTGGACGTTTCTGAATGGTTAGTGGATAAATTCATGTAGTTGTGGAGTTGATTCAACTCATCAACTAGCATGTGCCGTCATGTTAATCTTTTGTGCAAATCCAGTGTTGAATTGACCCTCGTTTGTGAAGCAGCAGATTTGCGCATATATAACACTTTACTGACTTTCTTCAGCACATTTCCTTCATATTTAAAATTCAACCACGGTGCAGAGAGTCTAAGGAGACTCTTATGTTCTGTTATTGGATGTACCAGCAAACATAACAGAACTCTTACGTAAGAGTAGTTCTAAATCTTGAACCACGCGTTTGAAGAGACTGTTTATGATTTATGGGATTATAAAAAAAAAAGAGGGGTAAGTGGATTTTTACCATTTTTGGCTAAAAGTAAATTTTGTGTAATAAGTCCCCTTTAATGTTGCCAGAAATCTCTGTGCTGTATTGTCTTTCATTTACTAGCAAAATAATTATTCAATGAAATACTGCTGCTTATCATTATAATGCAAAACTCTTGATACCTGTATAATTGACCATTGCCCCAGGCAAACATCAGTTTAATATCACTCTGTGGTCTCTTTCTTCTTACATAATACAATAATTCCAACTCAAATATTTCATGTATATTATTTATATATTTAGGAAATACCTCAACAGAAAAGATAGCTGTGTTTTAAGAGCATTTTATAGGGTCTTTGAAACTGATGTTTGACAAGATTCAAGCTACTTGGCTATCAAAGTTCAAAATCCGTTCCATCACTGCTCATAATTTATTTTTATTTTTTTTTATTTTTTCTCTCCCCCTCACTAGCTTATTGTGATGGCCCTTATTCACTAATTTTGTGTATAAAGCAGCTTGGTGGAGAGCTACATAGTCTGCTCTAGTCCTCTCTTCATTCAACCTAAAGCAGATTTCACACATTCTCACACTCATAGCTGCTCCATTCCCATGAGCTTTAGAAGATCTTACAGATTTAAGGGCCTGTTACTCTCTGCTCTCTTATACAAACAGCAGCCCTGTTCAGTACGCACACATACACAATCAGTTTAACCCTTATGCTCTCACAGGGCACCCACTTCTTTCTCTCCACCTTCTCTCTGGGGATGGTTAGCGGGAGCATAGCCTAAGGTGAGTAATGCCATGATTTCCGGTTGGAAAGGCGATCTCTTTCCCCCTAGAGCTCAGGGTCTCTGTGTGTCCATCTGGTTTAGTTTTCCCGCTGGAGTCACCAGAAGAGTCAGCCACTCTACCAGGCCCTCAGAGAGGGGATAAACTCTCAAACGACAACCCAAAGAGCAGCTGTTAACAGGAAGCCTTTGGACTAAGTTTAGCTTGCTTTGCCTAAATCTCTGATAAAATTCAGTTAATTTAACTTCTTTATTGTGCCGCAACAGCCTGTTTTTTGTTGTTGTTATGTGTGTGTGTGTGTGTGTGTGTGTGTGTGTGTGTGTGTATATACACATATATATATATAAAAAAACAAAAAAAAACTTCTCATTAGAAAGAAATCTTTGTCCAAAAAAAAAAAAGGTAAGAAATCAGTCAAACTGCCACCAAAAATTTATATATATATATATATATATATATATATATATATATATATATATATATATATATATATATATTAATTTTTGGTGGCAGTTTGACTGATTTCTTACCTTTTTTTTTTTTTTTTTTTTTTTTTTTTTTTTTTTTGGACAAAGATTTCTTTCTAATGAGAAGTTTTTTTTTGTAGTGTGTCACGGAAGGTGGCTTTTTCCCCTCTCTCTCTCTCTGTGCGCATGAGTTAGGTGTCTCTAATGACAAGTTTTAAGCCTGTCTCCCAGCGGATCCATACTCCCGTTACCGTCTTTGTTTGTCTCTATGTCTCTGCTTTTAGCTTCTAATAGGGTTTGTGTTCCACTCTTATCTGATTTACGTGCACACAAAGCAGCAGACACTACACAAATGACCTTTTACAGAGGTCCTGAGAGGGCCACGGACACACATAGACACAACAGTGGACACTAAAGGAATGATCTCAAGTCCCAGTAGACGGACAGCCACACACAACCTGAAGACAGTGAGTAATGGAATAGCAGCTTTTAAGGCAGCACACTGGTAACTATAACCGTGTAATGCAGAGAAACACGATCCGTGACTACTGAACCACAGTACCCCTGTTTATACCAAATCTGATGCTTCTCTTGGTCACACACCCACTCACAAGGTGATAATGGTTGTACTGGTGATGTGGCCTGTATTGGACACCAAGATGTTGGTGTCCCTCTTTGAACGCTTTCACTTTTAGCTCTTCTCTTAAACCTGCTTTCAAGCTTTCTTCTTTGATTTGAGGTGATGAGCTTCACATCCCTTATTTCCTTCCATCCTGCTCTCTCTCTCTCTCTTGAGGCCATTTGTATCTAAGTATAGGATGTTAACCTTCTTCTTGTCCCTTCCTTCCTTGTTCCACTCATTCTGTCTCAGCTCTGATGAGGTTAACATCCTCATCTCTTTACTGATCCCTTGGTCCTCCTCTCCTTCCTGTCCACCCTTCAGGGGCCTGATCCCTTCTTATACCCACAAACTACTACAACCGGCCCTTAGCTCACAAAGTTGTTTTCGTACAGTTTTCAATTCGGCCCCCTGCTTGGAGCAAAAGACTTTGTAAATGATGGCGCTACAAAGCTGGGGAAGTTCGTGGCTCTGTTCCAAAACATGAGATACCTATGGAGAAAGTGTTTTGAGGCATCATGTATATGCTCACGAAGATTGACACGAAGGTTTCATTTATCCGTCACGGAGAAGGCAATCTCATAATGCAGACTCAGATGAGCTTGGTATAAAAAAAAAAAGTAAATAAAAAAAATTAAAAAAAGGCAAGCTGGCAGGCAAAGCAAAAAATGTTGATTATAAATATTTGTAATTCCTTTAAAGTATTTAATTTTTATTCAAAAAGTATTTCTTTTTAATAAATTTATAATGAATGATTATTAAAACTCTAAGAGACTCAATGGCTAAATTTGCGTTGCATAATTTGGAAAAACATTGCAAAATTATAATATTTAGGGTTGTAAAATTTTATTTATTTATTTATTTATTTATTTTTTAAATACACTTAGTGAAAGTTAAAATGTAACAAATGTATTTGCAACCGGTAAGGATGCAGTCATGAAAAGTTAAGAAATGTCACCATTTAAATACTGTAATAAATATTCATATAAAAGAATATTTTAAATGCAATGTAATCATTTTAATACTGCTTAATTAAAATAAATAAAATTTATATATATATATATATATATATATCACTGAGACAATGGAAAAACTGCTTACGTTAATATGACATTGATGCATCCCCCCCCCCCCCCCACCATGTTGTTAAAAAGAGTGTCAGCTACTGTTTTGTGTATTTTTACATATATTTTTGTGAAAAATGGTTATTGATTAAATGCTTTTTTTTTTTTTTTTTTTTTTTTTTATACAAACGTTACAATTCTACTATGCTGAAACTTCCATTTTGGGTTAGCATCATTGACATTTCAGGCTAAAATATTGATACAAGTAGTGCTGTAAAGTGAAGATGAAATGGGTAATTTTACCCTTTATTTGTAACTTGGCAACATGCTATCATCAAACTATTAAAATCAATGTGGAGCATTAAGGTTCAATGACAGTTAGGATGTTACCTTAGAAGGCAACTGCCAGTGTAGGCAATAGAGAGTCAGCTCACTAGGTTTTGGAACAGAGATTTTTGAGAGGGGGAAAAAAAAACAATGCAATGCTGGTAAAGTCGTCTGGTGCACCCCAGTGCTCTGACATCCTCACTAATTTACTGACTCCATGCCCCCAAACACAAACACTCGCCTTTATTTTTGTGAGTCCCACAGGAGCTCACCTCACTGCGGCGGTCATGCGTCTGTAGAGCCCTGCTCTGCTACCACAACAAGCTCTCGATCTTTTGTACCGCCACGCAGGACCACCGTGTTCTCACAGCATTAGCGCAACAGTGAATGTGAGCCGAAACCAACACAGGCTCTGATTTCTGTCAGCCTGAAAGACTTCAATCATCACATTCTTACATGTCCTCCATGAAAGGATGGCACTGTGGGATATACACTAACGTGTAAAAGAACAGAATAGAAAGGAAGGAAAATAATATAGCTTAATAGGTTCCCGTCTCATCAGACACTGTGTGTGTTTCCAGTTTCATCAGACAGTTGTCTCTCTCAGGCATTGTGCTGCCTGACATATCATTAATCATTCCTTTAGTGTGATCTTATCTATTACACATGCTTCAGCTTTGTAGTACTGCACTTATGCACGCATAGAAATGCGCAATTCTAGGGAATTATATACAAACTCTAAAGGCACTTTCACACCAAGAATAACTATAACAATACTTAATTTGGCGTCCACACCAGCGGATGGCAATTTTCTGTTTTTTATGAGGGTGCACAGCATTTGTCATCTGCCGCTCTAAACACTAGCTCTAAAGTCGTGTAATTCTATTTGGCTGTCATTGTTTTTATCATTTTTATAATTTATCAACTGGAAGAAGTCATTCTGAAAGTGATTCCAACAATAACGTTCCTCTGTGTCTTTATCATTGTAATTGTGGTGTTGACTTTACTGTTCTCAAAGAATAAAAATGATTATTTAAACTGTATAGTTATCATTATGGTTATTGTCTTTGGTGTGAACATGCCTTTACAGTCATGCAAATGCCATCATTGGTCTTGTCTTGGTTTTCATCTCTATCAAGGCTCAACGTGGCTGTATGGCCAAACATACACACACTATTTCGTACCCAAGGGGCTCGTAATACATGCAGGGCCTCACATCCCCTCTTAACCCACAACAATGGCCTCTTTAGCAGCCTCTCACTAACACTGACGCCTGTGTAGGGAATACTTCACCAACAAAAGACATGGACACAATGAGAGAACGACAAGGAGATGGGCAGATAGTGTTAAATGTAGAAACAGACAGACCTTGACTTCAAGAGGGAGACGCCAGAGGGAGTAAAGAGTGGATGTGATAGTCTAGTCTCTGACCCAGCCAGCTCTGATGTATCGGGTGTCTAAACCACTGCTGTCTGATACTGGTGACATTTCTGTGTAGTGGAGAACTTCAGAGGAGCAGATCTACCTGTAGTTTGAGTTACAGTGGTCTGGTAGCAGTAAGTGGTAATGTGGCTAGTGTAACAGTGTAATTGTTGGCGCTGCTTTGATGTTGATTAAACACTGTGCTTGTTGTTCGTAGTTCGACTGGTGAGAAGACCTCCATGAATAGATTTTCACCTTAAAACGCATGAACCTTTGCATCTGACCCAGACTCTTTCAGAGATGCCAATCTTTCCTTCAAGGCTAATCTCATTTGGTTGAAAGTTTCAGTGATAACAAGGAGTCTTTTACAAAACATGGTCAATTCAGAATTAGGATTGTGTTTTCTGAAGGGGCATTCACACTGATTTAAATTGCAGCAGGTCGCTAAGTTGCTCTACTGTTGGTTGCTAGTCAACCGTTAGTTGCTGTCACACGATCCTTCAGAAATCTTTTTAATATGCTGATTTTATGGAGGCAGTTGTGGCCTAATGGTTAGAGAGTCGGACTTGTAACCCGAACATCACGGGTTTGAGTCTCAGTACTGGCAGGAAATGTAGGTGGGGGGATTGAATGAACAGCGCTCCTTTCCAATCATTACCTTGAGCAAGGCACCTAACCCCCAATTACTCCCCTAGCACCACAGCAAAAATGGCTGCTCACTGTTTCAAGTGTGTGTTCGCAGTGTGTGTTCAATACTCACTGCTACACACAGGATAGGTGAAATGCAGAGCACAAATTCCGAGTATGGGACACCTTGGCTACACTTTTACTGCTTTTTTTTTTTTGTAACAATGTAAAAGTCTTTACTGTCGCTTTTTATCAATGTAATGCATTCTTTGCCAAATAATACAATTTAAAAAAAAAATCTTTACATTTAAAAAAAATCTTACTGACCCTAAATTTTGAAGGGTAGTATATAACGTCTTTTTTTTACTTGCATATGAAAATTATTTTCTCTTAGCTATTTATTTATTAAAATCTCATGAATGGGATTATACATGGGACTATAGTGATATGCTACACGTTTTTGATTCTTTGATTTTTTTTAGAAGTCATGATACCAACAACTAGCAATTGTCTTGTCCCGTTAAGAAACGGGGAGGTGAGCATCACTGTCTACAATCCCATTGGTAGTTGTTTCTTTGTGTTGCTGCTCATTTGAATAAAGTTGAACTATGCTCAACTCAAGGCACCTAAAATAGCGCACTCTGATGTTAAAATGAATGATCAGTGTCGACATGAACTCCCCTTTTGTTCATACTACAGTTAAATTGTGAAATGGATTTGAGGGCCAGATGGAATTATCTTAAATCTGATCTGACCTCAGGATTTTTACCTTGCTAGAGCTGGAATGTATCAGACTGGCCTGGGGATTGTGTGGTTGACAGGAGTGTAAAAATACTCATGTTCAGTCTAATGAAAAATCTCACATCACCTTTTAAGGTTAGACAGTTTTTACTCTAAACTTTCAAAAAAAAACAAAAAACAGAGTTGAGCACACTATCGACATGTTCTCTTATCCCTCATCTCCATTTGACTCACTTTATCAGAGATTTGATACTTTATTTAATCAGGTGACTTTCTTAGAGTTGAGGAAAAGGTCTCTCTCTCTGTCATTATCATTTTTTGACTTTATTTCTCTTCGGCTTGCTGGCTTGTATAAGCAGAGTATCCTTCACATTTGCAAAGAAAACACTGCCCATAAACGATCTTAAAGTGATTTTGTGTGTGTGTTCATGAGATTCGTGTACAGTCTCATGGATATTTCTGAAGCTCAGTCATCTGCATCTATTGGCTTTTCTCGCACTTGTGTGAGAGCCACCTTTCTGATCTCCATCTACGGCCTCTGACTGTTGCCTTCTCCAAGAAAATAATGAAAATCGTCTCAAGAAAATAATGAAAGCCAGACTCAGGATTCTTTATTTGAGACTCTGCCTTACAGATATGTTGATTAATTATGCTCGCTGAGCCTGTTTATAAACAGGCATATATAATATCACCGTATCTAAGTGCACAGAGCCCAGTTGGGAATATTACCGATGCCCTGACAGAAACGCTAAAGGCATTTGGCCAAAAACACCTCTATGACTTGTCAGTGCTACTTTACTATGTGCAATTTAAGACCATGTTAACCTTGTTTTAGCATTCAGCATTTCAGTCTTTTTTGTTACTTTTTTTTAGTCAATACATGAGGCTTTATTTTCTTTGTGTCCCTGAAACCCAAAACCATCCAGAATAGCCGGTCTGTGTCGAGCATCCCACTTCAGTGTGGCTCCACGGGTCCGTCTGGGTCCGTCTGCACTCATCGTGCAGAACCATCCTGCCCCGAGCTGAAGTCTTTACCCAACTTGCTGCTCTGTAATTCCCCTCTATTAGAGTGTGTGTGTGCAAGAGATGGAGGAACGCTGACTCAGCAGGGTTGATTACAGGCCTGGTTGCGTTGTTGTGAAGCCACAGTGTAAACATCAGCGGAACAGCATGTTGTTTTTGTCACCAGGGGTCAGACTTTATAACAAGACATGCACTCATTCGCTATTATCATGGAGCCACAGTGCATGTTTGTGTGCAAGAAAGGTGAGGTGAAGGGTTTATGTGTACAAATATGTGCCATGATGGATATACTTGATGTCAGTGCACACACACAGAATAAGTATGGTATTTGCAAGCATGTTGTGATTTGACCAACAAAACATTTTGCTTCATTGACATTCTCCACAATGACTGGTTTATGTCTGTATCTTTGTTTTGCAGTTACTGAATCAGCATCAAGTTATCATTACTTTCAATGATATAAAAATACATTTAAAAATGATTTATACAGTTGTAACAGTTTTACACAGGAAATGCAGTTTACTTCATTTGGTATTCACTGAGCAGTTTTGACCAGTTAACTATGCAGTTCAATTGCTATTTGTTTTTTGAAATCACTATTTGTGTAATGTACAGTACAAAGTTACAAGGATCCCTATATAATTTACAGCATTTGCTAAAATAATTGCCTTCACATCCAAGTAAAAATGACATTGTACCAGAGATGGAAACTCGAGTCGCACTTATATCGCAAAAAAAAAATGGACTTGCGACTTCATTTCGACTTATTGGCATACAATGAGGCTGCAAAAAACCCACACCATTAAAGATAAACTTAAATTAGTCTAGATTCCAACCTTTTTGACTGAAGTTTTGGTCTGTTCCACACTCATATCTACCATATGGCTTCAGAAGACTTGCCTATACTATCAGTGATGGTTTTTAGAGTCATTTAGGGATCGAGACACGAATACTGGAGTGAAAGTTCTAGACATATTTTGAAACTTTTAATTTGAGCACCATGTTTTAAAAATGCCTTGCCATGTGTGATATTGAGCAAGATGGCGTCCTTCTGGCGCATGTTTACATAGGAAAACAATGGAAAAGCAATGCAGTGAAATGCAAAAACGCTCTGTGTGAAACGCCCCTATAGTGTTTCTTGGCCGTTTTTCTCACTTTGTGTTCTACGGAAGAAAGTAATGCGGGTTTAAAAAATTTTAAAGGGTTTAGATCTTTGGGCGAAACCTTTTGAGTTTGTCAGATTGTTTTACCCATATTTATGGTGCAATTAAACTCTTAAGAGTTCATTGCAGATGTCTCCCCTCCACTACCTATTGAAACTTCTCACTTGTATTAAGCACTCATACATGTTTCTGTCTTTCACCACTGCTGAGCTATTTGCTACTGTTTTAAGTAAAGACTAACACATCTTTTTCATTACTGGAGGAATGAAGGTTTATAACTCCACTTGGCCTCAGGCAAGGGCTCTGAAAGTTTAAATTCATTTTGACAACCTGCCATTTGACTGGAAAGGTGTCCGGTTTGTCTATATGGAGTACTAGCTCAGATTGTAGTATATTAAAGCAAACAGTATCCAGCTGCAACTTCTCCTTGTCATCTACTTTCTCAGTCCTTTGTACCTTCTTTTTCTTTAGCGTTTTATCTCCTCTGTTGCTGTCCCTCTGTCTTGGTGTGACTGTGAGCTGTATATTTACTCTGTGAAATAAGAGGAGATATTTGTGAGTGTTGCACTGAAGCATACTGTGAAAGTACACAGCCTGTGTTTATGTTCACTCTTCCATGACCATGTTTGTATGTTCATTGCTAATGTTTGTTCTTTTTGATTGCAGTAAAACACTTCATATTTACTAGACTGTTAGATTTTCTTAAAAAAAAAAAAAAAAAAGTGGTTCTTGCCTGTGCAAAACTTAATGCTAAGGTGTCGTATTCTTGGTCTAGCAGGCAAAAATTGTATTTCTGATCATATCAGTAATAGCTCATCTCTCAACAAGCCACATGATATGATCCATCATTCATGTACTTTGCCCAAACTGTAAATTTGCCCTATTCTATTTATTTTTTTTCCAAATTTCCAAGTGGATGCTGCACACTGGTGGTGGATCAGGAGAGACCCCTGATAAGATTGTAAAGCGCTTTGGTAGTACATAGGAAAACGCTATATAAATGCCTTCATTGATTGATTGATTGATTCGTTCGTTCATTCATTCATTCATTCATTCATTCATTCATTCATTCATTCATCTGTTTTCCATTTTGATTTTTCTTGATTTAATGGTTTAGTAACACATTAATAATTAAAACATGTGTAATTAATTGAATTTATTAAGTATATTATTTATTTATTTATTTATATTTAAGCAATAATAGGACATTTTCCCAAATTCCATGTTATTTATTTTTTTTTTCAAAATTCTGTTTGGGTTTTCTGGTTTCTGTGTTTTTATGATTTAGTACAAATTTGTCCTCCAAAACAAATGAATTTGTTAAACTTTAACAGTTTAATCAAAACTAAAATGTAATCAAATGAAAATACAACAATTTGTTTAAAACTAATTATTGCATTTTTTAAAAATGTGTAGACGAAACTGTGCCTCTCATTCACCAGAACATGCAGACTCATTTAAGCAGAATTCAAAGAGTATTGATGAATTCCCACGCAGAGTTTTGATAACTTGACCTTGTTCAGTCAGCATGAGAACTAGTTAACCCCATAATCCCATGCCTTCCCTTCTAATAATGGGAATCAGAAAGTGTGTGAGTGAAAGACCGATGTGTGAGTGAATGTGTTCAAAACGGGTCAGATTAAGTTGGCATTGCTAGATAGGCAACTACCTTCTTATTCACCATCCTAACTGAAATGGCACTGATTTGAAAATTTCTGGTCACTTAGTGGTTAACGAAACTAAGATTGAAATAGTACATTTTTAAGTAGGTGGAGATGTTTTGTTGATACTTTGGAGTGCATAAGGCATATTTACATCATAATGAATGTTCAAATGCATCTATGATTCCAAAAAATGCTGTCTAGTTACAAATCCTGATTCATATATGAGGCTAAATGACATTGAATGTTATTGGAATGTACAGATGGAAAACTCTGTGAACTGTTTTAGTTGTACGTGATTCAGCTGTGCATGCTGACTCTGCATATTCCAACTTGAGTCGTTTTTACACACACACAGATGTGTTTTGTTGTCCCAAGTCCCTCAGGCAACACATATTGATGGGGCAGTGATCCCACTGGAACTCAAACATGAACAAACACACATGGATCTTGGTTTGTTTTCTATTAATCAGCGAAATTCGTTGTCTGTTTGTGAGTTGTGTGCATGTTGGGAGAGAGATAGAATATTGTTTTCATTAAAAGATCTGTAAGATTGCTTGATGGAAGGGCAATTTTGCCATTTATGAGTTTATCTCTAGATCATATACACACACCCAAAACTTAATCACTCAGTCTCTTTGCAAATGCACACACAAACAAAATGACACAAGTACAGTAAACAAACATTTTTGCTGTTATATTTCAGCAAGGGCCCTTAATGCACACTGTATCATCAGTTCATGCCTCCCTGTTCTTCAAACAGATTGTGTAAATGGTCACACTTAGGCCAAATGAACTCCATGCTCCCTCATCCGCTCAGGAAATCAACTTATGAACAGCTTATCGTTGTCTCTACATAATAAACCTGGAATAATAGTATTTTAGCTAGGGTTGGTGGACTGCCAACTTGGCATCGGACAATGTCTACAGTGAAACATCGCGATGGACAATGACATCAGGGTGGGGGGATTTAATCCAGACGGACCCAACTGCTCCACGCCAGTGGACATGCGCCGTTAAGGTGGTGCATGTCTAGAGAAAGAGGGAACGTGCACTGAGCTCGAAGGGCTTGAATATAGCGCGTTTGGCTTTAGATAAAACTGCTAGAGGATCTAGCCCTGAAATATCATTACCACAAACTATCCTTGTGTGCTTGTGGTGTGATCCACACCACTGTTTTGGCGTGCAGCTCACTTCACCTAGAAACCGTAAAATGGTGCCACCGTTGTGTCTCGTGGTCCAGATGGAAACATGACAGGGTGTGGACCACAGTCCGCCACAATATCAGTGGTTTAGTTCGTGTAAAACAGTAGCCTATAATTCATTTGCTGTTTTTTGCACAATAAAATCTTTACTGTTTAAATTGTTCATTATTAACAGTTTATATTGTTATTACCTAATCAGAATTTTTTTTTAAATAACTGCGTGGAAATTGAAAGCATGCATTGCACTGGGAGATGTACTGTTATTTAATTAAGATGTTTTTTGTGGGCGCAGGTAATCACAATGCTGGGTCAACATCGTGATGTCTGTCAGCATCAGCGATTAGACAATGCCATCATCCAATTGGCCCAACCCTAATTTTAGCATCGCAAAAATGGCACCCATACCATAATGCTCATTTCTTTTTGATATTTTTCTTTCTCTCTCTAGGAGATGGCTTTGGTTGCCCCTGAGTCTCCATCAGAGCAGGCCAGAAGAGTCTTCCAGACATTTGACCCAGAAGGTAAAATTATAAAAAAGGAAGTTCAGATGTTCTTTACGTGTGTGTGTGTGTGTGTGTGTGTGTGTGTGTGTGTGTGTGTGTGTGTGTGTGTGTGTGTGTGTGTGTGTGTGTGTGTGTGTGTGTGTGTGTGTGTGTGTGTGTGTGTGTGTGTGTGTGTGTGTGAGACATCAGGACACAAATTTGTATAATGACATAGGTATTACAAGGAGAGGGTGACTTATGAGGACATTACCCCATGTCCCCAGTTTTCAAAAGGCTTATAATATAATCATACAGAATGAGTTTTTTGGAGAAAGTAAAAATGTGCACAGTTTCCTGTGAGGGGTAGGGGTAGGGATAGTGTAGGGGGATAGAAAATACGGTTTCTACAGTATAAAAAACATTATGCCTATGGAATGTCCCCACAATTCACAAAAACAAACGTGTGTGTGTGTGAGCGAGAATAAGAGACTACAAAAACTCAAAATGTCAACTCAACCCCAGCAGCTGAGTCAACTTGTCCTTCTCTGAGTAGAAGATGAGCTGTAGCTCCACAAAACACAGACCAAGTTTATTATCTCTGCAGCTTATCAGACAGTGCAAAGATCCAATACTTACTGTATTTATGTTTTACTGTAACTGCGGATGAGGGAGAAAAGAATAGGAAATTGAAAAGAGAAGGCCAAATTTGATCTGATGCTAAAGGTGTTATTTCAGCGGCGTAAAAGAGCAGTGCGTTGAAGTGTAAGGGAGTGAGAGCACATTTGTGGAACAGATATGTATTTCGGAGGCTACATTTTTAGTTTTAAGGTTAAGCCCTCCATTCTTTTAATGACTCTCCCACAGTATCTCTTTACACAAGCCCAGATATCAGTCATAAAGACAAGACTACACATTCGCACACTCCCTCACATTTACCAACATACGGTTTCACTGCCACTATTTAATCATGCTTCAGTTGACAAGTCAAACCTTAACATAGGAAGTACAAACAAAACCAGACATTTCACACAACTGATCTTTGACAGAGATCCTGGCATATTAACAGAATTCACAAAGTATATGTTTCCTGATACAGTAATAGTATAGCTCCCAAACAAACAAACAAAAAATGTTCTAACCTCTCAGGTTCTCATCATGTAGAAACTATTTTTGTTTATGTATTTATGCTGCCCTTTTTTGAGATCAGTAAGATTTTTAAATGTTTTTGAAAGAAGTCTCTTATGCTAAGCATGCTGCATTTATTTGAACAAATTTTTTTTGTTTGTTTTTTTCCTGTAATGGCACAGATGTCATTACTCCAGTCTTCAGTGTCACATGATCCTTCAAATGATCTTCCAGCTGATTTGCTGCTTAAGAAACATTTTTATAACATCTTTATCAATGTTGAAAACAGTTTTTATGGAAGCTGTGATTTTGTTCACAGGATTTTTAAAATAGAAATGTAGAATTTGTTTGGAATAAAAATCTTTTTATATTAGAAATGTCGTTACTGTCTCTTGTGATCAATTTAATGTGTCCTAGCTGAATAAAAGTATTCATTAAAAATAGTCTTACTGAAAATTTGAACTGTATATTGTCCCCACATTACTCTAGTTTTCCCCATATTTATAACAAACCTGCTGATTACTTTCTCACTAGTAATGATTGCAGTCTAAATGTCACTATGTCTTACAGTATATATGATTCATGACCAGCAGTGATTTGTTTGTGAGCAGTTCTGCTGAGGATTTTTGGGGAGGATGGTCTCACGTGATGATTTATCTGTTAAGATAGTCGTTGTGCTCAGATGGCAAAGTCAGCAGTGTAGCTTTATGAACAAACCCCTGATGCTCCCTTAGTCATATGTAGTGCAGTATATCCTGTTTTTTTTTTTGTTTGTTTTTTTCCTTCCTAGAGCTGTTGCCTGAAGTTATATTTTCCTCCCCTACTGATATTTATTGCTGTTGTATTAAACCTAAGACTCCTGGTGATGACAGAGAATATCGAGAGAGGGTGTTTGATGAAATAAACGAGAACCTAGAGAAGTGATCGCCCACTGCACTGTCTCATGTCAGGTAGAAGAGGTTTGTGCGTGTGTGTATATATATATCACTGAATGTGTCAGAGTAAGAACGCAAGTCGCCTTCCAAAGTTTTGATTTAAAGAATCTAATTTACAACACACACTCAAAATGTCATCAAGAACAAGATTAGATGTTCTTGCTTGGCATCTTTTTACCTTTTGATGCAGTAAACAACATTCCTGTTCCTCGCATTAATAAGAACAATACTATCAATGTGTGTTCATGTGATGAGAAAGGAGCCTGTGTATTTTAGCTCAGTTTCAACACTTTGGATGTGTTTATGCCAACTCTAAACATAGAAATGAGATCTTTCCATGCATTTAATTTGTTCAAAGGAGAAAAACACTTGCATAATTTCTCAAGCATCTGACTGTGTGATTCTGTAGCATGGTGATATGCTAAATATGAATGCTATTTTCATATGCTAAAATGAAATAACATGATATCAAAAATAACGAAGTTCGAAGTTCGGCTCGAGCTCCGAGTTACCAAACCCCCATCTGCGTGCTGTGCGATTTAGTCAGTGTGATTTTAGTCGTTTTAATTTCTGCTTTAACATAGTAAGCAATCAATTGTTTTTAGGTTAAGTTTACCCTTTTTTTGCTTATAATGTACAGCATAGCCTACATTCACTATATTTGTTTTCATAGGCTTTATGTTACACATTGTTTGGAGGACAGCATTGGGCAGAATGTGGAATAATATTGTCTAAAATGATGGATTAAAACTAAATTTTAATTTAAAATAATTTTTTAAAAATCATATTATTTTAATAATAATATTATTGAAAAATAATCATTTGTTGCAGCCCTATTTATGTCAATAATATAGACACTATTTTAGCCAAAGTTCTATTTGGCACACTGTTCAAAACGCCTGACTGTATCTAATTTCATGCCGTGGTACAGATATTTATTGTTCTTAATCCAGTCACTCCAGTCTCCACTGGAGGAGAGAGTTCATTTTATAGTGAATGGAAAAGAGTTAGCATACCAGCTGCTCTGCAAACATCCTGTCTGACACTTGGAGACCAGAGAGGAGGAAAAACAACATACAGCACTCATCCATCTATTTATCAGCCATTGTCTGGCGTGTGTTTTGCACATATGTGTACGTGGTCGGCAGCATGGCTTCGATTAGAGAGATGAAACTCATGTTTCATGTTGGGCATAAGACACGGGCAAACTGTGTGGGTGGTGATCAAGACTCTCAGAAGCTCTAAGCATCTGCCTCTTTCTCCTCATCTTTAGATAATGGGTTCATTCCAGACACGCTGCTTGAAGATGTTATGAAAGCCTTGGATCTCGTCTCCGAGCCAGACTAGTAAGTTTATGTGTGTGTTTGAGTGCGTGAATGTGATGTTTTTGATTATAAAACAGATCATTACAGTCCTGGGTGCTGATTGGTTAGTACATTGTTCTAGCATTGTTCTAAAATACACAAGATTGTAACTGTCATTACCTTGAAATAATGTTTAAATTGTTTATACTAATTATACTAAAATAGAAATAGCCTTTTATGAACATAAGAAACTTTTTTTTTTTAATTTAAAAAAAAATCCTACTGACCATAAACCTTTGAACAGTAGTGTATGTGATATTTTTATTATGTAGAGTAAGCATTTTTAAAGCAACAAGCCACTGTAATTTACAAATA
This sequence comes from Megalobrama amblycephala, assembly GCF_018812025.1. Lineage (NCBI taxonomy): Eukaryota > Metazoa > Chordata > Actinopteri > Cypriniformes > Xenocyprididae > Megalobrama > Megalobrama amblycephala. The sequence goes on from NC_063056.1 coordinate 26,506,290, forward strand.
TAGCACATCATCTTTATTGCTTAATTCACGCATGTTACATTTGTTTCATGAAGTGATGTGAACAGGTTTGTTCATGTTACAATACCTATACCCCCTCTCTTTGCACAACTTGTTCACATGCCACTCAAACAGACTCATGTAGAGCAGAGAAGAGAAATAGAGTAATGTCCCTTCCTTCATCTTTAGCCCCATTTAAAGCCACTCACCAGAGTCCTTTGAAACCTTCACCTCTTAAACAGCCTCCCAATGAAATCTGAGTGATTTCAAACCACCTGCTTTCTTAAATCACATCAACCTTTGACAGCTTGAAAGACAACTTCAGCCTTTGTTACATGAATGTCAAATTGACAGAATAAAGTTTAGGTCATGTGTTTGTTTTTACACAGCACCATGTTCTAAAGCAGTTTAATCAAGTGTCGAAAAGGTCTAAACCCTGCTTTGACCTCTTCTGAAACTACATACAACATAATTAGTAATGTTATCAGTCTTGCTGTATGACTTTAAAAGGAAAAGTCTATCCTGTTTTAACATCACTGAGGTTGTTTTCGTCAGATTCCAAGCATTAACTCACGGTTATATGTTTAGTATCTGAACGTAATTCGTCATTATGACTACAGCCACAGACAACACATTTCACTGCTCTAGGATGCAAGTGAGCGTTACATGCCGAAAACATGCAATATTCGCACACACAGCAAGCTACATCTCTCATAATCCCCCAATTTTTTTTTCTCTCTCACTCACTCACTCTCACTCTCTCTCTCTCTCTCTCTCTCTCTCTCTCTCTCTCTCTCTCTCTCTCTCTCTCTCTCTCTCTCTCTCTCAGTGTGAATTTGATGAAGAGTAAGCTGGATCCAGAGGGATTGGGTATTATTCTGTTGGGCCAGTTTCTGCTGGAGTTCTTCCCTGATCAGGTACACACACCTGTGTCTCTCTTTCATATTAAATGTTCAAACATGTTTACAATAACCAAAATGACCCTCCAGAAGCTTGCGTTCTGCAAGTGAGCTGTGTCTTGTGGTGCCATCCCAAAGAGGCACAAAATCACTTTCATGGACCTTTACCTTTGAAGAAACGTCTAAATATGCATCTTTCCGTCAACACTTGGCCAATTAATATTAACACTTTCTAATTTATTTCACTTCTATCATTTTTTTTCTTCAAGTAAAAAAAAAAACCTTGCTACATGTACTCTGCTAGACCTACTGGGACTTGTCACAGCACTTACATATTGTCGATCTTGTGTTGGTTTAACTTAATTGGTTTAAATGAGTGAATAGCTTATTTGGCTTTCAGACAGTCATAGAGGCCACTTTCACACAGCAGCAGTATACAGTTATCAGTCCTGTATTTGAGTCCTTAATGTGGTTACATTCGCCCACAGTACAGTTATTTACAGGAATGACAACCGTCATACAGTGTGAGAGAGCCGCTCTGCAAAGGGGTATTGTGTTTGAGTTTGGAGTTGACAAGGTAAAAGTATACATGATAATGCATCATCTAGAAGACCCCAGCTGATCCTTGTGGCAGAGTGAAAAGGTTTGTAGATCTTTGTAAAATACTGGTAAAAACTTCTAATTTCAAGTATGGGTAGGTTGGTACACTTTCCATGTCAGGTGGTACAACTACATACAACTTGGAAAAATAAAAAAAGAGTCATAAAATAAATTTACTTTGAAATGTTATTTAACAATTTAAACTTGTTTTAAACACATTGTTCATGACTCAAAAATATGCATTACTTCAGTTTTGAAAAGATTTTTTTAAAACAACTTTTTTGAAGCTTTATTTGTCAATGACCCACTTCTATGATGATTCTACATTAGTTTTGGGGGTTCAGTACTTAACTTCAGTACTTCAATAATTGCAAATTTTAATGTTTAATAAATTTCTGAACAGCCAAAGTCTATACAGCTATATTTCAACCTTTTTTAGAGGAATACGCCATTATCTTAGTAACATGCTAACGTCAAACTCTATTGGAATCAGCTGTGAGTTGAGTATTTGTGTGGTGCACAGAGTTGCAGCCAGTGTAGGGAGTTTAAAATCAGTCATTTATAAGGTTGATTGGTTAGGATGTAGGAAGGCAGCTCACTAGGTTTTGGGATAGGGCTGGCCATCATGCTGTCTTTTTTTTTTTTTTTTTTTTTTTTTTTTTTTTTTTTTCTCCTCCTCGATTCTTGCTCTTGCTCTTGCTCAACATTGTTTGCTTTTTCTCACTGTTTTTTCATTACGTTCAAATAAACCTACAATCAGCCCCAGATTAAATCTATGTACATGTAGCCCCTCAGAGAGAGAGAGGGAGAAGCTGACGGTTATAGTTGGCATGGACTTGCAGCTCCACTGGTCTATGTTAAATAGATTAGGGCTTTAGGGATACATACAAAAAAGGCCTCAATTTACCATCAAATCAAATACTCTAACCCTATTTCAGGCCCACTCAAACACATGCACGCACTCGACTCGCTGTTGTAGTTTTGGCAGTGAGGCAGGCATGTGGTATGGGGGCTAGACAGAGGTATTTGGCTCCTGTCAAGACTCTGTGCTTGGGTTTTGCTGCTAGTTTGAGTTGGTCTGCAGAGTTCTGGCACCGGTTTGTAATCGAGTCTATTCAGCAGCTACACGGGGGGGTGTAATTGTTTTGGACTTAAAGCAATGTATCTCAGTGTGCTGTCAGCATTGAGCATGTCATTACATCTAAAACCATCCACTGGACCGTTGTTTTAGGCTCTCTGGTTTGAGTTTATGGCGTGTGTTGTGATGTGTTTGAGCTGGAATTGGACATTTTGGTTAAGTTGTCTCAATTCACGGAAATATTTTTCTGGCGTCCTATAGATGGAGTCAGATCTAGGCAGTATATGTCACAATGACACATAGAGATGTTTGCTGATGTTCCACAGACCCGATGATGTACATGTCCGCACTGACACGTGCCGTCTCTCTTTTCCAGGATTCTGTGATCCCAGACTCATTTCCTGTGTATCACTATAATGGCCTGAAGCAGTCCAACCACAACGAGAAGGTAAGACACACTCTGCTTGCTTTCTAATGGCTACGCATGCAGGCACACTTTAATAACACACATTATCCTTGCTGGTATGTAAGCCCTGGTGGGTCAGTCTTATCCTGTCTGATTCCTGGGACATGATGTTAGTGAGCCACCCCGTCCTATGGCCCACAACATTAAGTCCTCTCAGCCTCCTAAAACCCAAACTTTCCTGTGAGTGTCGACAGCTTTCGAGACTGGGCAGAGTATATTGAAGCCACAAAGACCTGAAACTGTTTCAATATACTGATGTCTCATGCTCTCTCTTCTCTTGATGTGTGTTTATACAAAGTCAAACCAGGCAAGATGATTTGCATCATTTAAAAGACACATGGTCAAATGCATTTTAGTGTAATATTATTTTCAAATTGATTTTAAATTTTAGTTGTATTTCTTCAGTGAGTTTGTTAGTCACAGTTCAGTTTTATTTCATGGTCTCATTTCTATTTAGTTTTAATATATGTCATCTATATTGTAACTTTTAGTTCTTTTCTGTGCTTTTCCGACCATTGTGAACCATTTTCATTTTCCATGCACGTCCCTATACAGAGTGCTGATGACATTTACACATGCTTTCCTTAAGCAATAGAGAAAGATGCAACCCGACCACCTCATACATTGATTTATCAAGGAGTGTGTGTGACCTATGCTTCTTAGCGGAAGTGCGTGTGTGTGAGAAAGAGATTGACAGAAGTTAAGGGGTAATGGGTAGGAATTGCCACATCAGGCCCCTGAGGACACACAGGTTACTCTTCATTACTCTGGCAAACGCATTAGCAGCAGCAGTAAAGTGTGCAGCCTTTGTTGTTGAGGTTTCCTCTGTGCCACTCGTTTATTCACAGGGGCCCTTTCTCAGGAACCAAACACCTTGCAAAATGTAAGGAGCTCCTGGCTGTAACACGGACCATACTGGCATTTGAAGCCCAGATTTCCTTTCTGCTCAAGTAATATAATCATCCAAAGGGATCTGCTCTCATTCTGTCTTTCTTCAGCACTTCTGCTTCGTGTCATGTGCGTTCTTGATTTTTTTTTTTTTTTTTTTTTTAAGAAATTAATTCTTTTATTTAGCAAGGATGCATTAAATTGATCAAAAGTGGCAGTAAAGACATTTATAATGTTACAAAAGATTTATATTTCAAAGACATTTCATCAAAGAATCCTGAAAAATCTATTACAGTTAACATAAAAAATTGAGCACTAAATCAGCATATTAGAAGGATTTCTGAAGGGTCATGTGATTTGTCATTGCAGGAATAAATTAGATTTTAAAAATATATTAAAATAGGAAAATGTTCTTTTAAATAGTAATAATATTTCACAAATGTATTGTTTTTACTGTTTTCAATCAAATAAATGCAGCCTTGGTGAATACTTTTTTTTTTTTTTTTTATTCTTACAGAAACTAAACTGTTTGAAAGACCTGAATCTTTGCCCATAGGGAAAACTGCAGATTTCAACAGGTTATGAATCTTTCACAGAATATTCCTTGTTAGAGTTTTAAAGTCCCCCTAAAATCAAAATTTAAGTTTTTTTTTTTAGCTTTTAGTATGAATATGTTAGCCTGTTATGTTATGAATAAGCTGGTGTGTTCCAAAACAATGACAAAATATATATTTAGTAGATATAAGCTTTGAAAACTTCTCTCATTTCCTTTAAAATGGATCACGGATTTTCATGACATCACGCAAATTATGTCAACACATTGAATAATCATGCGTGTTCCAAGGCACTTCAGTGGGCCTTTAAAATCAGTTTTCTAGTTATGCTCAACTAGAAACTGTAAACTAGAAATGCACAACAAGACATTTCTGGAGAGAAATCTCCAGGAAACGTGTTTTAATATCATTATCCAATAGTAAATGTTTTGAAATGTCATTGGCCTTGGAACTTCATCTGGTAAAAAGTGTGGCACCAATCAGTTCTTGATGTGGTACTTGTTCAGTCACTGCTTTTATTCAATCCTTGTGTATACAGTCAGACTGATTATGCACACATGCATTCGTTTTAGTTTGAATATACAGAAATATTTATTTTAAAATATAGACATATAACTGAGCACAAAGCCAAGCTGACCCACCGTAGACTATTATCTTTGGGTGAATAGGCCAAAAACCTTCAGAACATGAAATCTGTCCAGCTTGTGGAAATATTTGGATTATTTCAAGTAAACATACACCGATTGTTGACAAGTTTTATGAAAGACATGTTCTGACTAACATAGATAACCCCACTGTTCCACACGATCACAGTTGACTGGCAGCTATGATGAATGTGTGCCTTCAGACAAGATGTAGCGCTTTATTGGGCCTTGAAATGCCTGGTTATGATTTACTTTCTAGTCAGCTAGAAGATGTCACCCTTCCTTCCATTGCATTCTACTGCCAAAAGCTAGAGTACGGCTATAAAATGAGGAATGATGGGGTTGGGTAACAAAGGCTGCTTGAAAAGAATGGAAGTAATAGCATAAGTTTAGTAAGCTGCACTCAGGAAGTTTAAAGATCCTCAAAGTTCAGATCTGAAAACTTAAAGTTCAAGAGATCATCTCTCAACATCCTTTTCTTCACCTGCCTATTGGCTGCTTTTGCTTTTGTAGTCACAGAGAGCATCAATGTGTGTTTTGATGGATAGTTCTCTTAACTCTGGGAAAACCGATGAACGCTCATGGTTGATGACAAAAGCAACTTTTTTGCTGAAACACAGGGTTGAGCAGAGGTTAGTTGGCCACTTGGAAGAAAAATGACAAGTGGAGTCTTGCAAGTGTGTGATGTGCTTCCCAATGACTTGGACAGAGAGACTTGTGCTGTCAGCATGTCTGAGCCTCACTGCATAGTGGGCTGGTAATGTTGGTGTAGAGATGTTTGTGGCTGCCACCAGAGGGAGTGCCGTAGAGCTTTATGGCTTTCACCCAAGACTGGGTTGAATTAGGCAATGCTAATGAGCTCGAAAAAAATGTTGAGTGGTCAGTGATGATTGTCTGTGTGTGAAGGGATGTCTCGGAGTCTTGATTAAGCTTAATTCCTGGATTTACAGATCATCAGGAGTCAGTGGATCTCTCATCACACTCAATACTGGCACAATTAGACCCTGTGAAACACACATGCTGCCTTTATATAAGTGAATGGATTTTCAGGTTTCACTTGGGTAACACATGTAACATGTATAGCAGCAACACAAAATATTCAGAAAAATGAGGGCGCATGTTTATATCGTGACACTTTGTCAAGGGCAGATTCCTTCCTGGCAATATGACGCCCTCCATATGGAAGCCATCGACTGTCTTATGTCTGATGATGTCATAGCAGGAGGCCGGTCGCTAATGAGACTCATACAGAGAGAGAAACACTGGCATTCCCAAAAATGGGCCAGGTTTTATTTAGAAGGTCAGGAAGTGACTGTATGTATGCAAATGTGTTGCATGTTCACATCTTGTGCTTTTCTCTTCCAGGTGAGTTATGTCGAGGGCACTGCTTTGGTCATGGGTTTTGAGGACCCCATGGTACGTACAGACGACACCCCGGTCAAGCGCTGTCTACAGACCAAATGGCCCTACATCGAGCTCCTGTGGACCACGGAAAGGTCGCCCTCCCTCAATTAACCTTTCTCTCTCACCTTTCACCTGCCAACCTCTGGCTGCACAGCCCGCTGACTTCAGGAACGCTCATAGGACTCCTCACTCTCTCGGCACTGCATTTAGGAGGCCAACACGGGGCCTGAAGTTCAAATGAGAGACGATGCTCTTCGCCTGGCACTCACACAAAGCCTGTTGTTTGCTTTTTACAGTTTGTGTTTAAAGCCTTTGAGTTGAACAAATATTTTTTTTTTTTTTGGGGAGGTGGGGGTGGAATTATGCGTTCTCTTTTGCCATCTGTTATGTATACCAAATGTATTTGCTTTTGCAGGTGTTCGTTTTTTTTTTTTTTTTTTGTTAACTTACTACATGATTTTGTTTACTGGTCTGAAATGATAAACCTTTGAATTAGCACACCGACTGTGATGATCTTATGAGTAATTTATGGAATTATTAATATATTTTTTTTATTTGAAATTTCAGTGTTAGTAGTTGTGAATATTTAAGGGATCATTTGACCAAAGCCTCTTGTTGGACATAATGTATTTGTGTTTTGTCAATGGTCAGCTAAGGAGCGGCCATGTTCTGCAGCACTCAGTCCTGAGAGGAAGTCTGTTTAGACAGGTTTACAAAAGAATGCACTACAACCCCATGCTGGGCACCAAACGACAGTGGAGGAATAGGGCAATTTTATTATTTAAACTTTGAAGTAACAACCCTCCAGGAGGGACTGTGGAATGACACTATGATTCTCTGCATGAGAGAGAAGAATAACACAGACAAATGCTCACCCTTTATTTATTCTGATCCTGATGGTTCACTAAAATAAACACTTTTGTTCTTCACATCTGGACTGTGGCGTGTTTGTTTTGTATAAGATGAAATGTTCCTGAGCAAAAGATAACTGAAAAAAATTCTAGCACTTTATTTTTTATTAATTTTGTATTAAAAAAATGTGTGTGTTTCATGGTTTCTTATGCTGTCAAAAGCATTAAGAAATTTTAAGCGACACCTGTGGATGAAAAAATATCATTTGCATGAATTCAACTCAGTACTTCTTGACTCTACTACAGGAAAATTGCTTTACTTTTGCTGTAGTCAAAACTACAGGTAAGTGGTTTGACGTTCACATTACATTTGGGCTTAAGACTGCCATCAAATAAATGTGATGTCACAGGATGTGATCATTGTGGCCCATACAATCCTCAGGGTCACAGATCAAGCTGCTCTGGTTTCCTCTGTAAAGGTCAGACCAACAGATAATTAAAAACGTTTCCACTAAGGGTGCATGTGACATATGGAACACATCTTTCATGGGCCAAGTGACTTGCCCAAATTCCACGTTATTACAGAAAGAAATAAAAGCGACATTTAGTGGGACCAAATTTTTCATTAAGCTCTCAGCGAAACGACTTGGCGCCACATCAAACAAGCAATATTCAATGGCAGAGAAAATAAATTCAAAACAAGATGCAGAATATAGGATACAACGCATTTATTTGCCAGAAGGTGCCTGTTGAAGTCTTTCATGTCTGTGTAGTTCCTGTTAAGTTTTTTGCTTTAAAGAATATCAGTGGGCCTGGGTCAGCTGGGAGCTATCAGACACTTGTTGCGTCATCATAAACAATCTTAGCTACAATGATGTAAACATTGAGGACACTGAAGTTATCGCTCCGTAAACATTATGAAGTGCACACTGTAAGGGATCCTGTTAAGGCTCACCGTGATAAAATATCACTCCAGCCAATCCAAGACAAGTGTATATATTATAATGACTTATTATCAACATAAACTGGTGTTTGACAGGTGCTTCTATTCTTGGTTAGATGATGCTAATATTGATGTCTGTCTGGAATATGAAAACATGGAGGATTTTATATATCACAGCCAGAGTTTATCAGTTCTTGGCAGAACAAAAGTTCAAAAAATCCTTATAAATGAAGAAAAAATGTGGAGGAGAGAGTATTCTGGGATGGTTTATTTCAAACATCACTAAAATAGAAATAGAAAGTGACATCTGTGAAACAGTATTTGGACCCTTCAGCATTTTCTTTAAGTTCTCTGATCCTTTTTTTTATTGAAACTTGATTGTCATTTTTACTAATGGTTGTTCGGTTTTAGTAATAACTGAAAGTGGTTGTAGTGACTGTGATATAGCAGGTTATAAAGGTTTGTCACTAAAAACTCGATGCAAAAACAGGCTACAGAGTTAAGTAGTTGAGACCAAGATTTCCATCATATAAAGAGCTTTACAGAACACTGGCTTGTACGACAGGATAGAGCAAAAGAAGCTGTTACTTAAGAACCATATAAAGCACATCTGGAGTTTGCCAATAATGTGTAATAGTAACCCAGAATGAATGGAGTTTGTAATCAAACGAGACTAAGATTAAGCTTTTAATCAAATATCAAAGTATATGTGGTGCAAATCAAACTCTGTAGACACTTCAGTCTGCTATCAAGTTCAGGGGGTGGGGGGATATTTTTACAGCAAGAAAATAATCCAACAAGCCAAATTAAAGGAATATACTAGTTTCAATACAAGTTAAGTTTAATAGACAGACAATGTTAATTATTGCAAGCAATTATTTTGACCTCATTTTATTCATCATATTTATTATTTAAAAAAAAAAAAAGTAAAATCAAGTTTATGAGGCACTTATAAAATGGAAGTGAATGAGCCTATTTTTGAGGATTTACAAGCAGGAATTTGTATTTAGTTTTTTTTTAAAGAATTTGCATAAATTCTTGTTAAAGCTTGGGTTTTATTTGACCTGTAAAATTGCTCTAGTCATTTTTACAGTCATTTTAGGTGTTATCATAGCAACAAAGTTGTAAAATTGGATAGAATTCTAATTTATTCTTTTTTTTTTTTTTTTTTTATCATATCACATTAAAATAATTACATTAATTGTAATAAAAATACCACAGAAAAGGGGGGGGGGGGGGGGGAATCACACACAGTTTCTGCCAATCTCATGTTAATCTATAGTATATAGTATAGCATCCTACATATCGCCGAAAAGTCTTTAGTTTTATCATATTTATAAAAGATACATAGGCTGTACCGAGTCTTTCCGAAAACATCCGAGTGCCTGGAGGCGTGTCGTTGTGAGTGGAGATGGAGTGACGAGCTGTCACAAGAACGCGCAGCTTTTGCCTAGAGATGGTCAGCTAAACAAATATATTTAAACACGCGCAATACACCATCGTGTTATCCATGGATAACTTTTGAATCACTATAATGAATAAAGCATATAGTGAATGATGAATAATGAATTTATAAATTCACTACGTTCGTATTGTTTACATTAGATGCACTTAGGTGCCTATTGCCAACAAAACAGACATTTGAAGCAGTTTTTGGGTTCCCACCTGCAGTTCCCACTCATGACCGGGATCATTATCACTGTGACGGCTCCATCTTTCAGTTTCAAACGATCTGTAAATCCAGCGTAGAACTGGGCCTTGTTTATGAAACCATAAGCACCGATCCTAAGGGCTTGAGCAGCCACGGAAAAACACAAGATATTCTCCATTCATTTTAACCAATAAAAACGCGATTGCAACTATCAGTTTCTATGGTTATTTTAATGACAAATATCGAGAGTACATCAATGTAATGCGTGAACACAAAACTCTCAGCTCCTCTTAACACTGGGTTCTTTGGGAAGCAAGGTTATCTTTCCCTCACAACCAAAAACACTTTTTTGGTGATCACTGTTGAGTCCTGTGACCTGTGCAGCGCTGCCGACGACTTCCGTAAAGCCGAACGCGCATTGATGGGCGTGCTCTTGCTCTCTTGCTCTGGTCGACGTGTGCGTGCGCGCTTTTCCGGGAGAAGTGCCCGTACAAGGAATTCCACCCTCGTTTACGTCACTCAGGCCTATACTCAAAAAAAACCCGAAATTCGTGAAGATTTGGAAGAGTATTTTTTGGCACAGAAATACTCCATCATACGTCCAACTCATGTTTTGAAACTTTGGTCATGTTTAGTATGATAATCCAACTCTTTAACAGTGTAAATAAGTCAGAATGCATGAAATAGAATTAACCCCCCCCCCCCCTTTAAGCTAGTCCTAGACTAAAATGCATGTTTGAGCTGTTTTGACTGAAAGCAACTTGTACTGACATATCTTAAAATATGTCAGTGCCATTGTTTCATCTCAAGATGCACACCTGTAATGTTTTTTAGTGGACATTTATAAAAGCTACTTAAGTGCCCTAATTGAACTAAGGCCAAATCCTGGTTTAGGCTAAGCCCTGTCTGTGAAACCGGGCCTATGTAGTTGCTGTAAGGCCACATTTAGTATATACAATCTCTGCTAAATCATGCTTGTGTTTAATGAACATCCATGCTGAGCAACCAAGAGCAAAATCAACGATGAAGGTCAACAGGTTCTTGGTCGACGTGTCAATTTTTGCAGATACATATATTCTTTTTTGCATGTTTAAGCTTGTGAGCCTTGTTTTAAAATCCAGTTGTTTCTGGACAGCGTGATAAACAGTATGTCTGGCTCTTTGCCTCTCAGAGCCTTAGAGGGGAATTCAGAGAATGTTCTCCAGCTCTCTCATTCCTCCTGGAATGAGAGAACAATACATGGACCATGCCTGATCTATTATTTTTCCTGAAATCTGTGTCTGTTAGATATGAACCCTTCTCATTGTTTACAAAAAGACTTCAGAGGCAGCTGAGCTAAACATGTCACTTCTGAGAAGAGAAGCGGGTATCGACTCGCTACTGTGAATGTGTTTTATTAGACCAGACAGAGTGATGACAACAATCTGAAAGATTCAATACTGAACCCATTATTGTGTGTGCAGAATCGAATCATCATGCTTTTAGTTCTCAGATGCACAGACAGCACTATATCTAAGAATGTCGCCAATAATCTTCACCAGGACCCAAAAATGGACAGAGGAGCAATACTTCAGTCCTGGCTGATGCATGTGTGCTGCTGTGGAGCTTTTTATGTAGTTCACCTGGTTTTCTTTGAGAGAGGGCCAAAGACATACATTATCTCAACATCAGTAAGCTATGTAAGGAAATGTTTTGCTAGTTCTACTGTGGAGTTCTTTATAGTGACCAGGGAAGCAGTCTTGATCTATACACTTTTTAGAGTTTTTTTTTTTTTTTTATCTTTGGTTTGTGCTATAGCCTACAAATAAATGTGAACTGAATTGAAATGTGAATTCTTTTCAGGCACACAGCTTCTGATAGGACTCGTGATTCGATGCCTGACTTCTGAAAGTGGACTTACATGATTGGTCATTTATCACATGCTGATGCTGATTGGCTGATGGCACAACAAGAAAGCATACAATCCTTCACTATGGCTCTGTCCCAAATGGTGCACTGATTCTATTTATAAATGGTATGTTCTTTTGGATTGTATGCTCTGTAAGCTTTTGTGTATTACATAAGGTCACCGTTTTATTATATTATCATAATTAACATGCAAAGCAATAATAATATCCACATGATAGGCACCCTATAGCAATTTCAAATGTGTTTTGAGTGGTTTAGAAAGTGTGAGATTGTTTACAGTTGGAACTTGCAACAGACTGTTTGGTGATCACAGGATAGGCGGTGAAGGGAATGACTTCATTTAGACAAGATTAAAACTCTGACACGCAGATGGAGAGCAGAACCAGTCTGTGTCTTGAGCTCAGATGTGAACAGCCTAAATTTAGATTTGCTGCAAGGAAACAGGTCGAAAAGGATGTACGATTGTAGGTTCTCTTCAAAACACCCGCACCGTTTATTTTCCAAAGGTTATACTTATCTCGCGCACGCTTTGTACAAAAGTTTAACTTTTTTACATCTGACGAGGATAATTACCGTTCATTATTCACAACCGGTGTTAAAATTGTGTAATTAAAAGCATTCGCTGTAATTTTGACACAAACTGAATCAACTTTATCGAGTAGCTAATATGGCAATATTAATGTTCATTTTTTTACTTTGATATAAACTATTATCTAATTAAAAATAAATAATATTTGACGTTGCTATTTTTTCATATAAAATTAAAAATATATATATTTAACAACAAATTAGGCTAACTATACAAATGGACTTATTTTGATGTTATTTTAAAGCCAAAGATTATGAAATAAATATAAAGACAGAATGTGTGTGTGTATATATATATATATATGTAGAGAGAGAGAGAGAGAGAGAGAGCATTTCATGCTACATCAAAATGTAGTTTCAATTCTTTTGATAAATATTCAAAGTAACTGTCCAAGTAATATTGTGTAAAATTAATAATATGTCTATTTATAATGTTAGTAATAGAGGTCTTTTCATTTCTTATTTGTCTAATTTGTGTGTATATTCATTTTATGTGTGTGTTTCCATAAAAGGAGTTGGCCGGATGCTGTGTGATGTGGTGCAGGAGTCCGGTCTCGTGCGCAGCTCATTATAATGTTTAGTACGCAGAGAGCTCGCGCATAGAAAGGCGCGCGGCTTGCATGAAGGCAGCAGCAGACGCATGGAGCGCGCACACTCAAACTTATGACAGCTGAGCACGGACATACCTTACATTCTGTCTTCACATCTTTAATCAATACATTTGGATTACATTTGGAGAAACTGGGCTGAAGCCATGCATCCTTGTTTATTCCGCGTATTTTCTCGTGGGTTTTTGCTCACTTTTTCAATTTTTTGCGAAGCTGCTGGTTTTAACCTGGATTTAGAAAAGCCAACGGTTTACAATGGACCAGAAGGAAGTTATTTTGGATACTCACTGGACTTTTACCACCCAACACAGGACAGAAACGCGTAAGTGGGATAAAAGAAAAAAAAAAAATTTTTTTGTTGTTTTTATGTATAAAATTGACAAGCTCCCAAAGAGAAGCATCTTGCCATAGGCTATATATCGTAATAACTACTATCTCACTGGTTTTGCTTACAATGTTCGAGGCATTTGTCGCAGCTAAAAAATATACGCTTTCAGCACCACCAAAATGGACCAATGAACTCAGACGCCTGAAGTTGATATTGAAGTACATTTAATTGGAATGCTGAACTAAAATAGGCTAACTCACATTTGAATTAATTTTCTAAGGTTCATATTGTCACTTTTGATTCAGTAGGATGCGGTTGTGTGTAGATTTATGCCTTTCTCTCTCCAGAATGTCGGTGCTGGTTGGGGCTCCTAAAGCGAACACCTCTCAGCCAGGGATTGTGGAAGGAGGAGCGGTGTACTACTGTCCCTGGCCGGCATCAGACCCAGACTCCTGCCGCCAGATCCCCTTTGATAAAGCAAGTAGGTACCCTCATGATTTATAACCCTTCAACTAATGCAAAATGATCAGAGCAGTTTCCATTGAAACAATTGCCCCTTTGAGTTATAACAATGTCGTCTTAAACCTTTTCATACATTCATTATAAACTCGTACATTTTAAATAATGTGAAAATAATTCAGAAACACACTTTATCGTATTTATTAACACAGCTTTTCTATATCAAGCAACATCTTTAGAGTATAGGCTTCATAAATTCCTGCTACTCCAATAAAAAGATCAAAAACCACATCCAAGAAAGAGTTAATTTCACCGCATATGGTTTGGTTTAAAATTTCAGGAGCGGAGTAATTACCAGAGAAAGGCGCGTAACTTTACCTCAGTGCGTAATCTGCTGTAATTTCGACGTCCATTAGGCGCGTCAATTCTTCAGGTCACCAGAATATTTTATCTATACGTTTGAATTTCTTCCTTCACTATTTCCCAGTAATTTTGTACTGTTTATGTCGTCTAATTAATTTAGTGAGGGAAAGGTGTAAATGGTGTCTGTAGCTATTGTGCAACAGAGTCAAACTTGAAGTGCCAGAAAGAGAAAGATTGTTGTCACGTTTAGATACTTTCTGTCATCTGTGATGTAGCTTACAGGGTTGTTCAAGATAGTAGCTATTGGACTATTTTTAGGAGCCATGGCTTGCTGGTAAATGCAGTCGTCGGTTTGGAACTCAGAAATGCGGCATGGACTTGAGACAAACTTGAATGATGCGGAATGTGAGCGCTGATGTTTCTTCACAGTCGCGTGGTGTTATTCAAAGCGTTCTCTAGAGGGAGCTTTAGTCGCAGTATTTATGTGCTGTTCCTGGTTCTAATATGGGCTCTTATTAGAACTGGCTTTGCCCTCCTAAATAAAGTTAAAGAACCACGCGACCAGTGCGGTACGATTCTCAAACGAGTGATTCATACGAGTCGGTTCGGTATAGTGACTAAAGAACATGCAGGTCGAGTAATGTAGTCCGATTCCCAAACAAATGAATCAAATGAGCCGGTTCTTTTTTAGTGAATCGAAACATGCAATGCAGAGAGTTGGTGTATCAATAACTGAGATGGGGAACCACGAGGAAACAGAATCAACTGTCTTCTGTATGTTTAGCATTCACATTTAATCAGACTATTCGGAAAACTACAATTTCAAAAATGAAATTGATGTTTGAAATGATTTTCATAGCTTTGGAATAACTGATGCTGAAATTGCTTTTTAGATATTATTATTATTATTTGATTATTACTATTTGATTATTATTTTGTCAACTTTTTGTTTTGTAATTTGACGTTTGTAGGGAATGCCACTGGGAAGCACTGTTTGCAGATCAGGTACTGATAATATGTTATGGAACAAAACGTCCCCACAAAGATAGCATAATCCAAAAAACTTGTCCTTTTGGGAAAATTATTTGGTCATTTTTGGTTTATAAATCATACAGAATGATGTTTTTTGAAAATGTAAAAATGCAGAATGTTACCTGTGATGGGTAGTTTTAGAGGTAGGGTTAAGGTTATGGGATAAAATATACAGTTTGTACCGTTTAAAATTCATCATTGTCAATGGAATATCCCCATAAAACATTAAAACCCAGCGTGTGTGTGTGTGTGTGTGTGTGCGCGCGCTTGTGTGTGTGTGTGTAATAAGCATCAGTGAGGAATTGTCTTTGAAGTGGATTGTCTGTTGGAGATGAAAGCAGTGGCACTCTGGTTTGAGATGGCTGGATTTAGAAGGAGCCTGATGGTGATGAGGTGAGAGAGGCAGAAAGAGATAGAGGGTTAAAGAGCTGTGAACACAAGGGAACTAAGGAAAGAAATCAGACCCTGTCGACTCGAGGGAGGGCAAAAACGCTGTCTGTTCTTTGTTAGTGTCTAAGAAAACACGTCATGCATTTCCAGAATCTACTCCTTCAAGAACGTCTACTCAGAACACACACGTTTCCAGATTCATTAGTCACATTGTTTTTAACACACTTGACCTTTGATCCTATGCGCTCTTCCCACTGTGGCCCTTAGAGCTCTCCATGGGGGGCATGGCACGTGTTTGTGCGACTGACATTTCTGATGACAGTCTCTGTGTGTGTGACTAATGCAGTCCTGACTGAGAAGAGTTAATTCATTAGATACACCAGACAGGGTCATGTACCAGTGGACCTTGTCTTGCAAGTTTTCACACAATTCTCACACACACAACTTCATAGTTATATGGCCAGGTGTTCTAGAGGTCTTACAACAAGAACGTTTTACAGATTTGAGGTAAATTTGTAGTATTACATTTTTAATATCAGAGATGAGTGAATGTGTAAGTTCAGACTGTCTGATTAGCAGCACAGGTCACTTTCATTTACAAAGATCGTCGTTTTTATTATTATTGGAGCTTTCATTCATAACAGGAGGAATCATTTACAACATCAATGCATAAAATGAAAAGAAAAATGACAAGCATGTGTTTTGGACCCCCCCAAAAAAATGAAACAGATGTTTTAAAGCTCCAAATGATGCCCTACTGTGTTTTTATATTGTAAGTCTGGCCTTGCATTTTAGCGCCGTGTGTGACAGCAGAACATGTGTCCATTTAAAAAGGATGTCCTGATTTTTCTGGCCTGTTTCATACTTTTGGTTTTGAAAAGGATCATTGTGTTTATGAATTGGAAATAGTTCTGCATGAGCATATTTGTATTAAGAATTTGTGCATGTTTATCTGTTTACTGTTATTTTGTTTATCCAGTCTGCTGATCTCCATCAGCGACAACAACTTCCTACAATGCAGCGTGATCATATTGCGCTTATAGGTGTGCAAAACATAATATCAACATACACAAATTGTAGCTAAACCTTCACATAATAATAAGAAAAAAGTGTTTTGGCATGAGGACAATTTGCATACTAAGTTTTAGTGATGCTTTCCTGTGCAAAAGTCTGCTGTCATGTTGATTTGTGGTTGATTTGTGGTTTCTGTTCTGGGTGGTACTAGGACTTTGCTATAGGTTGTTAGGGTGTTCCCAGGGTAGGTTTGCTATGTGGTTATTATTACGATGTTGTTTATTGTTGCTATGGCATGCTGTGCAGGTTATAATGTGTTCTGGCTAGACCGCTGATATGAAGTTGCTGTGGTATTTTTGCTGGTTGCTAAGGTGTTTCTGTGCAGTTTGGCCAAGTCAAAAAAAGTGTACACCCAAGTCTCAGTTATGGCTCTTTCAAAGTAGGTCTACAGAACTGTATCGCCAGGTGAATATCGTAAATCAAATTCTTTAGAAAAGGACTCGGAGTAGCAGACCTGGCTGCATGGTTTAAGGTATCATTACACATTCATTGAACAAATAGTGAGGAACAAGCTACGTCCCAAACCCTAATACTTTAAGAGTGGACAGATTAGCAAAATTTCACAGAAAGGCAAAAAGGGCTCATTCAGGGGTCACTTTCAAACCAAGCAGCTTTCTGTTGGTCAAGCCAGTTAATTCACTTGACCAAATTCTTAATCGTGTTGATTCCTATTGAAATGACTCAATTTAATCACTGGATAACTCTAAATGTGACTGCACCTTTAGAAATTTGTCAATTATAGGATCCACAATATTAATGGTGATGTTGACTTTAGTAAGCACCCTTAAAGAATGATATATATAGAGAGAAAATTACTTAAAATCTTGTTAATCGAGCTGAAGTATAAGATTTTCATTTAGCGTGAAGAAAAAGGCCCACAGTAAAGGCCTGAGAGATGGTGAGAAGAAAGCAGAGAAGTATTAAAATTGATGTGTTTTTATGAGGTGTAGACTGTACCTTATGGAGCTCTAAACAGGCCCAGCTGTAGTGGGATCTTTTCTGGATCACACAGAACCCCTGTAGATACAGATCCACAGAATCATGTACATGTGTGTAGACACTCTGAGAGTAAAACGACCCCCTGTAGATGTGCCTTCACATAAACAAAAACACTCGTTTGAAACCAGGCTAATTTGCTGTTTCATGGCTCATATTTTTCGAAAGTAAGTATATTGGCTCAAGTGCTCACAATGTCTTACTCAGCAGCCTGATGTTTTCTGTTTATTATATAATGAAGTCCCTCTCTCTGTTTTTCGTTGACTTTTATTCTTCCTCTCTCTTTTGACCAGATAACAGGATGATTAAAGTGAACGGGACACGGGAGCCTCTAGAATTTAAATCCCATCAGTGGTTTGGAGCCACAGTCAGGACCCACAAAGGCAAAGTAGTGGTAAGTGATGCTCAGGAACATAATCCGTTTAAAGACCATTTGCAGTCATCCTCATGCTGGACGCATGCTTCCGTACGTTCATGGATGTGGTTGGAATATAGCTGCCCTTCAATGGGTTTAATGTTATTTAATAGCACTGCATTAGTGTTTCATTCATGAACGCATGGGAGCCAGAATCAGAGTTTCATTCATGAATGCATGGGAGAGTTGTTTTGGGGAAATGTTTTGATAGGCAATGTAGCTCTGTCCTGTTACTAAGGGGATTTTGGAAAATGTTGATTTGAGGTTGACCATGAGAGGTGGGGAACTGCTGATGTTTGAAAGAAACAGGCCAGAGTTTTTACATGAGGGGAGGCACGGTGCCCAAATGTGACTATTGTTCTCCAAATGATCAAATACTGAAACAAGCTCTTTTCAGAAACTTACACAAGACGGATGTTTTTCCATCTCCATCCCCAGCTCAGTCTTAAGGAGCTTCTTTATGTTCTTCTTTATGTTCTATCGGTGCTGTTATTTACAGTAACATGGTGCTTGTGTGTTTCTGTAGGCCTGTGCTCCCCTCTATCACTGGAGGACAGTGAAGGTCAGCAGTGAGATGGATCCAGTGGGAACCTGTTATGTGGCTGTGCAGAACTTCAGTGCCTATGCTGAGTATTCCCCTTGTAGAACCAGTGAGTACACACACACACACACACACACACACAGAACCAGTGAGCTTGCAGTTAACTTTAACTAATTGCAAATTTGAAAGCATGTTTTTTTTAACTTTACTAAAGTTTAGATCAGTTGTTGGGTCTGGGTCTCCTAATTATTATATTTAAAATCAGTAGTTGTGCCAGCCCTGCTTTTCACACGGAATAACAGAACAGAATAGAATGGACTGCCCATTTGTGCCAGTTGGCATGGCAATCATATGCTCTGCTGTAAACAGAGATCAAAGGGGAAACTCATATGTTTGTTTTGATGTAATTTCTTGCTAATTTCCTGTACTTTGAAGTCTCATTCACAGTTAGGGGTAGTTGATAAATTTACTCTGATTTCTTGCCGTCAAATCAGATACACATATTTTCTTAAATTTACAGACACACACTGAGACAGTCTGTATTAACAGTTAGTGTAGAGTGAAGTGGTATATTAATAATGATGACTGTGCCTCATCTGTTCAGAGGGAAAATTATTATATGATATATGAGGCCATAATGACTGTGAATTACTTTCCAACTCTTTGTCAAACAGTTTGAAGTGCCAGCCATCTCCCTGGCAGGTCAGCTAGGAGTCCTTGCCAAGGCGCAGGGCAGGGACGCTCTGCGTTGATATTATCCAGCTTGTGTTCGCAGGGGACTAGACACACTCATCCGTGTGTATACACATACATTTGCAAATAGTGACAGTAGTGTTAAGTAAGTGTGAGGAATGAAATACTAGGTGAAGTCTGGCAGAGGAGTGAAAGAAGAGAAACAGGGATGGAATGAGAGAGAGAGAGAGAGTTTATTGTATTCCAGAGAACATGCTGTGTTGCAGTCGCTGGGATTTGGAATTTGTTCTGCCTCATTAACTCACCCCACCTACTGTACAACTATTATATCAACATACACAGGACATAACTTACTGTACTACATAATATTTTCAGTTCCTAGATCAACATCCTTTTTTCTTTTTTTTCCTGGAGCAAGATTCCTGTCCTCCAATCAGATTTTAGGGTTAGATTTTAGCCTGGACTTGGGGTTTGATATTAATGATATGATATGATTAATGATATTAATCATAGGCCATAGATTCCACTTCATTCTATAATGAAATTGGGACAATTTGGAAGATTTGCGGAGATGTGTATATTGTGATGTTATGAAATGCCAGTGGGCTTAGCTCATGAATATGAATTACTGTATATTATGCTTAATTACTGAATATATTGAAAACAATTTTTTTTAATTGCAAATAGACTTAGGGGTACATACAATACATACAAGTCAAACCATGCACATAAGGAAACATACATATACGACCATAAGATACATATACACAGCTATACATACACTGCAGAATACAACGACAGGACAACAAACAGATAAAAACAAGAGAAAAAACGCTGGTCACCAAACATCTAATTTATGATTTTGATTATATGCATTAAAGAGATAGTTCACCCAAAAATGAAAACCCTGCCATCACCCACCCACCCCCAAGCAGCCCCAAACCAGCACGACCCCCGCCAATTCAGATGCAACTTCTGTTTCACTTCTGCAGTGTAAAGATGAATTTGATTGTTAGTGATTTCAATTGATTGGTAACAGCTCTATAGTTTCTTATTATTCTAATTGTAATTATTGATTAAAAATA
The DNA here is from genome assembly GCF_018812025.1 of Megalobrama amblycephala. Lineage (NCBI taxonomy): Eukaryota > Metazoa > Chordata > Actinopteri > Cypriniformes > Xenocyprididae > Megalobrama > Megalobrama amblycephala. The sequence goes on from NC_063056.1 coordinate 26,526,745, forward strand.
AGACATTTCTCAAGCAGTAAATGTGGATCTTTGAGATTTTGAGATTTGAATTTGAGGAGTGCTAGTCTGGTCTTGGTCTTGACTCGGTCTTGACTTGCCTTGGTCTTGGTCTTGTCTTGGTCTCGACACACACTGGTCTTGGTCTCGGTTTAGGTGACTACAACACTACTTTTTATAGCTTCCTTTAATTGTATATATTGGTAGCGTGTTTTTTCCAGAATATTTATTTTGCAACTGATCAAAAGTCATAAATGAATGATTTTCAAAAATATCTCCTAGATTTGATATTCCTTTCTCTTTCATTTTCGGAAAGGTAAACGGCTTTTTGTTGTATAATAAACATGTTGTTATTCCATAATGGTGTCAAACTGGATGGTGAAGGGGTGAGATGAAAAAGACTATTAGCTTTCCACCATGCTGATAAAGTCGTTCTCATGGTGAGATATTTATAACAATTATGTTTCTTAATGTTACTGTCAATAAAAGGAATATTTTTTATTGGTATTTCTTGAATTAATGATTGTTCTATATCTTTCCATGCTAAACTAGATCACTAGACCAATATTTTATATACTGTAGCTGTGTTGCTAAAAAATAATAATATAAATATGGTGCATTTAATCCTCCCAAAGGTTTGGGCTTTGGTAAAGTAGTGAGTTTAATGATCAATACATCCAAATTTAGACCTCATATTTACATTAATCTCATTCAAGAATAATATGAAGTGTGAACTTGTGAACTTTCATTGCATCACCTCATCCATTTACAGAAGTATTTTACAGTTTTGTCTTCAAAGTGTTGAAACTGTACTCAGGCATATCTTAATGACTTGTATTACTGAGGTTCCTCTGATCTTTGTAGATAACCCAGACCCTGAGGGTCAGGGCTTCTGCCAGGCAGGCTTCAGTGTTGATTTCACTAAGGTAACAAATCTCCCTCCTTAACCATGTCCGTGTGTTTCATCTTTATGTTTACATGTTGTCCTTACTTTTTTTTTTTTTTTTGTTCAAAATCTTAAAACATTCACTTTTCATCCATTTTTAAATGAAAAAATTACTTTTGGACCCCACTTTGACCCTTCATCTAATCAGGAAGAAGGCTGATTTCTTTATGTTCATGCCTTATTTTTTAAATCTCTATTACTCACTCTTGTGTGTAACATTTTTGGCACCCACCTCTCCCTAAGTCTTTCCTGCTCAAAATGTGCAAGCAAACACACAGAAATAAACACAAAACATTTTTGAGGTCTGTGTCTTCATTTCTACCTTTTCTTCTAGTTTCTCACTCATTTTTTCTCCTTCTTTCAGGAAGGGACTCTAGTTGTGGGAGGACCAGGGAGTTTCTACTGGCAAGGTAACACACTTCTCCTCATTACTTTTTTTTTCGATCATTCCATCCTTTTACAGAGTATCTCTGAGTGAGATTGGCAGACACAAGTCTCTCATATCCCAGACTCACAGTCTCACAGGAGCCCAAGAATCTCAGCTCCATCCAACAAACTGACCAGGCTGACCTTTCCTCCACCTTCAGAGCAGAATAACAGACACTCAGATGATGACACGTCACCTCCCATGAGCCCCGTTAGCAAAATAATCAGGGATTATCTCAGTGTGTTAGCGCTACCATTGCTGAGTCTGTTCAGCCAATCAGAGCTCAGCGTTCTCCAGTGAAGTGTTCTGTCACAGTTCACTCATCACAGATGGGTCAGTGATGGCGGTAATACAGCGGTTGTGATAATAGAAGACAGGTCGAGGTCAATGAGCTGCTCTCTCTGGTCAGTGGCTTTAGTGTTGGCTCGCAGTTAGATCTGTAATCATCGCTTTTAACCTCCAGTGACTGCAGGTTAATGAACACATGCACTTCCTCACTTTTAGCCAGCATTATACATTCTGCTCAATTAACAATGAAGTACTTTTGAAGAGCATAAACATTGCTAAACAAATGCAGGTGTACAGATCAAGATCAAGATCCGTACACCTGCATTTGTTTAGCAATGTTTATGTTAGGGATAGAACAGCAAGTATTTAGCTATTTTGAGACCGGGAGCATCCACTCATCTGGCTGATTGATTCAATATCTATTTACAGCTTAATTAAGGCATTGAATTTGAATTTTAAGCAAATATTGCATAAAATAAATGTTTATTTAATTTCTGTTTTTAAAAAATTTAAATTAATAAAGTTGTGAAATTTCTATAATGGAAATATGTTTTGTTCCACTATAATACTAATAATAAACAGTCTGTCTTAGTGCAATATCTATAATTTTTTTTTATAATTTTATCAATTATTTTATCCAGTAATCATGAATGACTGAATAAGTAATAGAAATGATGTGTCAAATCCAAAAGGTGTGGGAAATCTTAGGTATTGCTTGTAGAGAGAGCAAGAGAGGACATTGCAAAAATGTGTGGAATGGATGTTTGGCCCTGACTAAATGAGGCACAGCTAAATATTTTGTGGCCGGATGTATATGTGATTGTTTGTGTCTGAATTTGGATCATAATGCTAGATGCTGATTGTTGTGTAATTGCAGTCGTATGTTAAGACATGAAAACATATGAGCTCAATCATTAGACCCCCCACAGACTGAACTCAGAGTTACAGTCCTTAATAAATACTGATAATAGTGGGTTCCACATCACATCTCACATGTGTTATTGGTTTTTGATTGTAATGGAGAGACAGATGACTAGAGATGGTGCAAAAATCTAATGTCAGACACAGGGTCTTTCTCTCTCTCCCCCTCTATCTCTCATATAGGCTACTTTCATGCTGTGGACAAATACTAATGCATTAGGAGTTATGACCTGCCACTCGCTTTCTCTCCTCTCCTCTTTTCCCATGCTCAGTCCATCTTAACCTTTGCCTTTCATCTCTTTTTTCTGAGGAAAGACAACAAATTGTGAGGAGAAAAAGTACCACATGTTGTGTCATGTGTCCATAAAACAAATGCAAGTTAATAGAGACACATGTACACAGCTAAACACACACATTAAGAGAGATTAATGGTTAGGGTTCAGGTCAGGCTGTAGCCTGGTAGTAAATGAGAGTAATGTATGTATTGTACTTGAACAACAAAATGAGAGAAAATATCTCTCCCTCACTCTCTCTTTTTTTTGCTTTCTTTATTCACCATGTCAGATCTTAATTTATGAGGCGAACTCGTGTCTGTGTTATTTTCCTCAGAGCTTGTGTAATGACCCTGTTGATGGTTGCAGAATGACAAATCTGAATTTTGTTAAAGCATTACAGGGAGGTTTTGACACAGTTTGGGAGATAAATTGTGTCCCTTTGTTTTCATTTTTGTCTTTCTGCAAAACCTTGGACCAAAACATCAGTTATTGGGTCATTCTACAATAGCACTGGAGTTTCCACTGGAAAAATATTTTAAATATGAAACTTATCAAACCTATTATGTGACCCTGGACCACAAAACCAGTCATAAGGGTACATTTTTTGAAATTGAGATTTATACATCATCTGAAAGCTGAATAAATCACCAAGATCATACATTGATGTATGGTTTGTTAGGATAGGACAATATTTGGCCGAGATAGCTACAACTATTTGAAAATCTGGAATCTGAGGGTGTAAAAAAATCTAAATATTGAAAAAAATCACCTTTAAAGTTGTCCAAACGAAGTCCTTTTCTTTTGATATATTTACAGTAGGAAATTTACAAAATATCTTCATGGAACATGATCTTTACTTAAAGGTGCCCTAGATTCAAAAATTGAATTTACCTCAGCATAGTTAAATAACAAGAGTTCAGTACATGGAAAAGACATACAGTGAGTCTCAAACTCCATTGTTTCCTCCTTCTTATATAAATCTCATTTGTTTAAAAGACCTCCGAAGAACAGGCGAATCTCAACATAACACCGACTGTTACGTAACAGTCGGAGTGTACGCCCCCAATATTTGCATATGCCTGCCAGTGTTCCCAACATTATGAAATGCATTAGACAAGGGCAGAACATCTGGATGTGCACAGCTGAATCGTCAGACTAGGTAAGCAAGCAAGGACACTAGCAAAAAATGGCAGATGGAGCAATAATAACTGACATGATATGATTCATGATAACATGATATTTTTAGTGATATTTGTAAATTGTCTTTCTAAATGTTTCGTTAGCATGTTGCTAATGTACTGTTAAATGTGGTTAAAGTTACCATCGTTTCTTACTGTATTCACGGAGACAAGAGCCATCGCTATTTTAATTTTTAAACACTTGCAGTCTGTATAATTCATAAACACAACTTCATTCTTTATAAATCTCTCCAACAGTGTAGCTTTAGCCGTTAGCCACGGAGCACTATCAAACTCATTCAAAATCAAATGTAAACATTAAAATAAACACTGTACTTATGCGATTAGACATGCTGCATGACGAACACTTTGTAAAGATCCATTTTGAGGGTTATATTAGCTGTTTGAACTTTTTTTATGTTGTTTAAGGCAAGTGCGAGCTCTTGGGGCGTGGAGCACGAGATTTAAAGGGCCACAGACCCTGAATCAGCTCATTTCTAATTATGCCCCAAAATAGGCAGTTAAAAAAATGAATTAAAAAAATCTATGGGGTATTTTGACCTGAAACTTCACAGACACATTCAGGGGACACCTTAGACTTATATTACATCTTTTAAAAAAAGGTTCTAGGGCACCTTTACTTAATATCCTAAAGATTTTTGGCATAAAAGAAAAATCGATAATTTTGACCCATACAATGTATTGTTGGCTATTGCTACAAATGTGACTCATGACTGGTTTTGTGGTCCAGTGTCACATATTATACATATCCTGCTATATTAAAAATGTTGTCTTTTTTATTCAGTTCAAGGTCACACTAATTAATCTTAGAATTTAAAAACAAGTTAGAAAGATATTGCAAAAATAAACAGCTATCATTAATCTCAATATAATTGTGTAATTATTGTTAAATATTGATACAACTATCAATATTTAAAAAATAGTTTTAAAAATTAAGAAAAAAATGGCATAAAATAAAAAACAACTGATCTTTTCAACTGAAAGAATGCCACATGTAGAACTGTGACCTTAGTCATGACATGACCTTTAGCCTATGGGTTTCTTTCATTAAAATTCTTTTTATGAAATATTGCATTAACTTTATTGACATTAAAGGACAAATGCTTTTTGTAATTATTATTTTATTTTGTCCAATTATGTCCAAGAATATATTTTACGTAAAAATCTTTATTGCTACTTTTATTCATATTCTTTTAGTGCATATGGTTTTCTGTAGGAATTTTGTGCATTGAAGTTTGATGTTTTGCCATCCAAAAAATGAGTAACAACATCTGCCACCACAATTGCACAATTTGTCTAATACACATCAACCCACACATTCACACAAAATCAGTGTGTGAAAATTAACAGAAATGTGTAATTGTGTGTTTAGGTCAAGTGATCACAGCAGGAGTTGCAGAAATATTGAACGGCTATTCCCTGAAAAATATCCTTCGCAAAGTTCAGGGAGAGAAGCAGACTGTGGCTGCATCAGACACATATGATGACAGTTACCTAGGTAAGAGATGTGTCTGTGTGTTTGCCTTTGAAAGGTAAAGATGCTTTATGGGACACCAGCGATTTCCTTGAGGCCCTGTCTATGGGTCAGGGGAACCAGCCCTCAGTCAAATGAACACACAAGCTTTTTTTGTGGATGTTGAGGTAACCTTGACCCTCTGTCCCATAGCTCAGTTTGGTGCTGAATTTGTGCCTACAGATAATATTTCCATCTGGAACTGCAGACCTCAACACACACACATACACACACACACACACAAATATTTCTTGAATACACACTTCAAAATCCATAAGGGAGCATTTTCCCTTATGTACTGTAAGTAATCATCATCACAGCTGGATGGTCACGATAATAGTGCAATCAATAATAAAATGACGAGATAAAGCCAACATGACTAAACATTTTTAACTGACCCACTTTTGTTAGCAGCATCAACTGTTTCTCTCACTGTAATGTCTCTGGTTTTCTTACGTTCTCTCTCTGTGTCTGTTAGGGTACTCTGTAGCGGTCGGAGAGTTCACAGGTGATTCGGAACAAGGTGAGAACTTCCTATTATGTTTTTTTACACTTTCATTGGTTTGTAATGTTACTGTTTGAGCATGAAAAAGTCAGTAAATTTACAAAGTCCAAAGGGAGTTATTCTCTATATCAGTAAGCACTGTTTCTGAACTCTCTGAAATGTTTTTTTTTTTTCTGGGAATGTGAAATTTGCAGTTATGGTAAGGGGCGTGAAATTTTCGAAACAAGCTCGAAACAGTTGACCAATCACAGTACATTGGTCCTGCCGACCAATCAGAGCACATTATGCTTTTCGGAAGGAGGGGCTTAATAAAGAGGAAAAACTAAAAACTAAATCCGCTTTTCCACCGAAATTACCTGGAAAAATTTGTCCCAGGAACATATTTTTCTCTCAGACCTGTTGCTGTCTGCGTTTCCATCGCAGTCTAAAGTACCGTGAAGATTAAGGCCCAATCCCAATTCTACCCCTTACCCCTTCCCCTTTCCCCTTCCCCTTTGTTTCGCGCGTTCACGTGAAGGGGTAGGGGTGTCCCAATTCTCATTTGGTTGGAGGGGAAGGGGTAGGGGGAAGGGCAAGGTAGCCCTTCAAACGAAGATTTTTTGGGACCACACTACAGACGAAGGGGTATGATAAATTTCTAACATGGCCGACCGAGCGAGCAGAGAGACCCATAAATGTAAGTATTTTTTTACGGAAAACAGTATTTTAGTAATAAATAATCACTTGTTTTATGTTGCCTTTAATCTTGTGTTCATGTATACGGTTATGTTCTCCGAAAAAAGATTTGTTAAAATCGCTATGAAAAAAGTTCGCTAATGTTTTTTACTTTATGATAGTTCCACAACATATTTTTTTATATTTTATTGAAACTCGCGTTGATTTGACAACATAAATTCAAATCCGGTGGCAGCTAACTTGTCTTTTTGCCGCATGCCTGATTAATGTATTGTTTTGTTGTGGTTACGTCCATAAATACGTGTACGTTACATGACATAAAGCTATCGATGGCATCTTAGAAGTGTGTGATAAACATCGGCGCATCTATGACGTAGGAGCTAGCGACGACTTATGATGACGTGTAACGGTCTAGTAGTGGTGTCCCATTTCTTAGGGGAATATTTTCAGCCCTACCCCTTGACACTCTGTTTCAAGGGGCAAGGGGAAGGGGAAGGGGTAGGCGTAGGGGTAAGGGGAAGGGGAAGGGGTATAAAATAGAATTGGGATTGGGCCTAAGTCTGGTGACATAGGACTGCTTGCGACTTTCCAGTTCCCGCTGGATTTTGTCCTCTGCATATAAGCTTAATAAACCCTGAACCTCATCATCAGTCGATCAGTCATAGTTTTTGAACTCCATTGTTGATTCAAATAGCAAACGACTGTTACTGCACGCACCGCAGCAGACTTTTAAAAATGGTAGTTGAAATAAAATGCTCAACTCAACCAGCATGTTCAGCACCCAAGTCCTGCCCCCAAAAGTTCCTGAACTTTTAAAAAGTACTATCTCGCGAGCAGGGACTTTCCGAGGAGGGATTTTTTACCCGGTAATTCATTTAGACCCTGGTACCTGCGGTTGAAACACACCAAGTACCAACCCAAAGTCCCTAGTTCCTGGGGAAAGTTCTGCGGTGGAAACGCAGCTTAAGAGAGGGAATATGCCCAAAAAAGAAAATTCTGTCATTTACTCACCTTCATATCATTCTAAACCTATATGACTGACTCACTTCTGTGAAATAAAAAGAAGATATGTTGACAATATCCCATTGTTGTTGTTTTGTTTTTTTTACTCCAATAAGCTAAGTCAGTAAACTCCAGTGTTGTTTTGGACCCCACTGACTTTCATTGTGTGGAAGAAAACGTTCTTTAAAATATCTTCTTTCGCCAGTTTGTCACATGTCGTAATATTCGGGTTGAGTAGCAGACCTCTATCTCAGACACATAAACAAACCTTTGCATCTTTTGTAGAGTTTGAATACACGTGTATGAGAGAGAGAGAGCTCTGTCTCTGTGTGTGGTTGTTGTGTGGATTTGTTGCTTGCTGAGCTTTGATCGGACCCTTCAGCTTCAGACCATAATTACAGAGCCCTCACAGGATTCTGTCCCTGACATGCCACCCAGTGACAAACAGCCTGTCTGCAGTCTGTCATCCCTCTCTAACACACACATGTGTGCACCCACATCAACTCATAAGCAATCATTAGCATACCTATCCATCAGACAGTACTGTTCTGCAAAATCATGCATCTTACTTACTAACCGCCCACAATCCAGCTGAAACACTCTAACATCTGGTATAAAATCACCTTATGTAAATGAAAGTAAATTATGATATATTATAGATTGGCCTTATTGACAAAAGTACACATTTTATTTTAAAGAGATGATTGTGTACATTTTCTGAAAAATCCTGTAAAAAAAAAACTGGCAGCTGTACTTTTATTCACATTACAAAAGCACAATGACAATGTTTATGATGTTACAGGATGAGATTTTGGTGCCTGCATACAGGTGGAACAATAGAAAGCCACATGATGAATCAGAGTTGCAACAAAATTGTTCAGCACCATTTTTTGAGGGAAGTGTGCTCTGTTTCTTGATTTGCCCAATTCATACGCTTAAACAACGCAGACAGAATGCACAAATAAAACCGCTATCAGTGGGTTCAGTTCATTCTTCCCAGAATTCTCTCTCTGTCTCCGTCATACATATGTTCTGTCTGGTCTGGATTTGTGGTGATACCAGAGAGAAGAGACATGCTGATTTCTTTTTGTCAGAGTTTCATAAATGGGCTCTTTCTGTGGCGTACTTTGCGGTCAAAAACGGCGGGAAATTTGTTGGAAGGTTGTGGGGGGAAGGGTTGAGGAAGAGCAGGGTGTGATGGGTCCCTGACAGTCTGGGAGATTTCGAGTTAGAAACGAGTCAAACATTTGAATAGTCCTTCTCCGTTCTCAGTGGGTGGGACAGATCTGACAGACAGCCACAAACCCTCCCACCACATCACTATCTCCAAGACCATCCATCAGGCCTCAGACAGCCTCTGTCTCCTTTGCTATGTGTCTTTCTCTTCTCTGTCTCTTTCTTCTAAATATTTATAATAAATGAGTGACTGACATGGTGTTGACAGAGAAGAGATTTACAACACTCACAAGTCTCACCTCACTGTTTACCCCGAGATGCACTGGATAAGTGGTTGTATGTGTGTGAAACATTCACTCATACACACTCTTCTCAAAACAGGAAAAGTGATTGTTTTATTATTGTTCTGTAGTGAAGCACACCATTTGTTTCTTCAAACTGTGCTAGTCTAAAATATATAAACCTGCTGGCACATATGTCAATATCTCAGGTATGTATACTTATACTGTATGATTTTCTTATGTCCTTTATTCAGAACTGGTAGCAGGGGTTCCTCGAGGAGCACACAACTTTGGTTATGTAAGTATACAGTCCTAAACATACTTTGTTTCCTGTGTTTCTATCATGGTAAGAGCAAGAATCAAAGGTCAGAGGTGAAGGTCAAGGGGGAAGGAAGAATGTGAGAAATGTTCGAGAGGTTATCCGCTTCATTTGTACTAAAATTTAAACATTTATTAATTCAAATAAACAAAGAAAAGCTGTATGTTTTGCAAAGATGTATTCTGGTAAGAGTAAAGCCTCTAAGTCACTTGTGTAAGTGGATGTGAGTTTCTCATCTGGATGTGATTTGAAGTCTTAAGAAGGAATTCCCAATTAGGGTTGTAGCATCTAGGATGTAGGGGTGTCCCCTTTGGCCCTCAATTAAACAGAATCATATTCAGCTGGATGGGTGGGTTTTAAAGCAGACAGTGATTTTGGGACTTTTTTTCACTGAATGTTATATTTTTGGGTATTAGCCATATGTGGCTTTGTTTGATTTAGGATCTCAGTCATGAGTGCCCCATAAAACATCCACTAAGATCAATCTGGATGTAATTATTAGAGTGCTAGATGCCTAACATGAGGAAAATCACTCTGGTTTTGGGTTGAGGACAGGCATGTGGTCAGATACACAAGTCCTGCAGTACATCAGGGAATAATCCAGAATCATGACAGTCTGTCATGAATGTAAAAAGTGTTTTATGAGCATTATTTAATATAATCTAACTTTTCTTTTTTTAGGTGGCTGTGATCAATGCAACAAACTTGACGTTTATTCAAAATTTTACTGGGGAGCAGGTGAGCGACTCTCCAACCTTTAATGTGTTTTCAATACTTCTACAGCATTTATTAATTAATGTTCATCTCAACATTTACTAATATCTGTTAACAGTAGTTAATGCACTGTGAACTAACATGAACATTTTTATTAACTAACATATGATATTTTATAGTAAAATATTACTGTTTTGTTTCGTAGTGCCTAGTTAAATGAGACTAAAAGTAGTTTTTGAATAAGACACAGAACTTTTTTAAAGCTTTTTGATTCAGCAGAAGATATTATAGCAATTTTTATAGCAATGCGTCCCATTTATTTATTTGTGTCCCACTTCAGTTTCATTTGATTTCATATATGATTGTTTCTCACAGATGGCCTCTTATTTTGGATACACCATTGCAGTGACTGATCTAAATGGAGATGGGTAAGTCAGCTTGAACAATGTCAATGTCCCATGCAAAAGTTGGTACTAATATAAGTCTGTTTGCATTGAGTTCTTTCTTAATAAATCTAAGATTTATCCCCATGTGAATGACTCAAAAGTGCACATTCCATAGTCATAGTAACTAGGTGTTCCTCACGGTCTGTCTGCACTGAAACAAGGCTTTCTTATCTGCCTGTATTATTTATTTTGAGCTAATTTAATTTGCCAGCTCTTGCTGTATTTAGTTACAAGTTGTATTTAGAGCTTTATAGGACCATATAAACTATATAAATAGGAACATCAGTTTTTCTTTAGGGTTTGGCTTATTTAGACTCATGCATTACGTTCTGGTTTACTTGACCCTTGTTTAAATGCTTGCATCATCCAGGGGGGAAATTTGATATACAGTATATAAAATTTGTTTCTAATTTGGTCTTATGAGGATACAAAACCTTGCTGACACTTCAGCGCCAAAGCTCCTTCTCTTATGGCTGAAATTCGGACATGTGTTTATGCCATTAACTGAAAGGCTTCCTTACCAACAGCACATAGTTGAATACACAGTAAATCAACAGAATACACAGAGAAAGAGCAGTTAAATGATAAACCAGCAATGACCAATGCACAGAGAGAGAATTACAGCTCATTACACTTAAAGCTGTTGAAATGGCTCATTTGCTGGAAACTGGGCCAATCAGTCTGTAGTGTTGAAGTCAATGTATCGTTTTTGTTATTTTGGCTACCAAATGCTGAAACGTATTACTTATTTTTAGATATCAAAAAACACAACTTAGATCTGAGAAGTCTGAGAAGTACAAATGTGAACGTTTCATTTCATTTCATCATGGAATCGCGCCACCATCTTTGTTGGTTTTAGTCCTGGTTATTCTCATAATATCATTTATGGACCTCTAAAAATGCAAAGAGGTGTTTTTATCAAATTTGTGAATTTATTTGTCCACACACAGGCTTGATGACGTGCTAGTTGGAGCCCCACTCTACATGGACCGTGAGTTTGAGAGTAAACCACGTGAGGTGGGCCGTGTGTACTTGTACCTGCAAGAGGACGTGCTTCTCTTCTCCCCTCCCATCACACTCACTGGAACACACATGTTTGGCCGATACGGAAGTGCCATCGCCCCTCTTGGAGATATCAACCAGGATGGCTACCTTGGTGAGTGTTCATGCTAATGCACTTGTATCGTGTTGTATTGCGTGTTTTTTCAAGGCTAGTGAGACACGAAGTTACATATACACCCATTTCCTACTTGCCTTTTTTGTGTAGGATATCCTGTCTTTCTATCACACACTTAAAATGTTCAGTTTTAATCCAGTCAGGAAGTGTAAAATTAGTGATTTGGTGCCCTTGTCTGCATTTTCCTTTGAAGAGTTGGGTGTTAACCACTTTGCTGTGTGTGTTTTGTTGAGCCTGCAGATGGAGGTCACGTGGTTCATATTTATGTTGCTGATCAACCAATATTATTGCAAAAAAAAAAAAAAAACCTTAACATTAACATTCAAAAATTATGTTTGTCAATAAATATTTAAATAGTTTAAAAATGTCTATTAAATACTGTATTCAGTGTATGTACAGAGCATGAACACTCTAAAAACAAATATTTTGGCAAAAAAAAAAAAACTTTCTGAGTTATGAAAGCTAATCAAATTCTTCAACTAACAAACTTCAAGTTAGAGGAGCTTATTAATTTGAAGCATAAACAAAGTTTGAAGTTGATTACTCATAAAAACTAAGTTATTCCAACTAGTTTCCACATAAATGGAGTGGTGGCCATGTAACAATTTGATCTCATCTATTTCAGTTCCAATTAAGGGCTAGCATGACACATGCTAAATGTAATTTATTAGCATGTGAATTTATCAAACAAGTAAGATATTACTGGTCACTGGCATTAGCCCAGTCATTGTTCATAGAACAACATGTCAAACATAACAGCATTAAACTCTAACAGGTCTTTTGCTTTACTAAAAACACATATAAATAACACTTAATTTCAACATTTATTCTCCTTATCCATAAGCATGCTGGAAAGTTATCAAGACAATTTCATCACTACAACTACGACGGCTCATTATTGGCCGACGCTGTTCACGTATAAGCACCACGATGCAGGCGTGTGATGCTGACACAGGAGTCGGCCAATACTGAGTCGACATTCTGACGTAAACATGGAAGCTCTGCATTGTGTCTTCAACTTAAACTGCATAGGAGAATGACAGGGTAGAGAAGAAACTGTTGAATAAAGTCATTATTTTTGTTTCCTTTTTGTGCTCAAAAAGTATTCTCACATCGCTTCATAGCATTGAGGTTGAAGCACTGTAGTCACTTTGACTATTTTAAACGTCTTTACTACTTTTCTGGACCTTGAATGTGGTCATTTCTTTGCTTTTTATGGGAGATAAAAAAATATCACGGATTTCATCAAAAATATCTTAATTTGTGTTCTGAAGATGAACGAAGGTCTTATGGGTTTGGAATGACATGAGGGTACTCATCAAATTTCATTTTTGGGTGAACTAACCCTTTAAGTTGTTCGACATTATTATGTCAACAGAATTCAATTTATCACATAATGTTTGCAACTTAAAAGGTTTAATTAAATCAATACATTTTTATGTAATTAAGTTGTGGTAATAGATCCCCTGGATTTTAAAGTGTAGAAGTCTGAACTGCTGGCTGTATGAATTGTTCAAGAGTTCCTCGGGCATCTGAATTGAACCAGGTGTCCAGGGGTGGAGTCCAGACCAAACTAATCACCCACAGATCATCTTTATCAGTTCAGACAGACTGAGTTGGGTTGGGAACAGAGAGGTTTTCTGTTATACTGATTACTGTGTGTGTATGTGTGTGACTTTACTGTGCAATCTATGAATCTGCTCCATATGTTACTGTAACATGACCTGATATGTCACTGTAATTTTAAAATGACACTTGATGTGGATGAAAGTAAGATGAGGATATTATATCCATGCATGATATGCAAGCCACCTGATCCTCAATCAGCAGACACTGATTTAAAAAAAAAAAAAAAACATGTTGTAATATTATATGAAATGTAAATGTGCTTAGAGACTGAAATACTGTATATAATTTGTCTGTGTGTTTCAGAGAAAAGCTAATGGTAACAAAACACTTTAATTTATGCAGGGATTCACTTTGTGGATTATTTATGCGCCTTGATTCATATTTTCTGGCTATGTAAAAGTATCGCATTATGAGATGATGCTGCCTGGGAGTTTTGGAGAATAATGACTTAATCAATATCTTATATGGTCATAAAGAATCTGATATCGCACACGGCATCTCTGTTACACCAGCCATATGGCTGCACTGGAGTGATGAAGTGACACAATGTCTCTGTGTGTTTTTTGTGCCTCTGCTGTATGAATTATTCTGTCATATACTGTAGTTGTTTGCATAGCTAGCTGAGTCCCTCTAGCTGCTTTGCTATGAGCTTCGTTTGTTCAGTTTTGTTGCTCATGTGCCTCCAGATTTACTGTTTCCTGCTTTCATGCGAAACAACAGTGTAGCAGTCAAACACTGACATACAGAGCAAAGTGAGATCCATGAAGAGTATCTAGTGAGACGCATCCCTTATGTTTGTGTATACAGTCTGTAGTGTCCTGTGACCTGTCACACGAAAAACGTTCTGCATCAACTTAGGGTTTGATCTAGAGATTGTTTAACTTTGGGCCGCTTGCAGCCAATCACACTAAACATGAAGAGCATAACTTTGATTCACTTCTTGCGAGAGATTCAGCAAAGTTCACTTATGTTCTGAAGATTAAAAGATTAAGAATAAGAAATATCATGAATTGAAACATTTACATGGCAGGAAGTATCTGCAGCTGCCACAAAAGTTTGAGATGGCACATAAAAGCAAATATCTGACAATATATGTCATGTGTATATATATATATACATACACATATATACAGTATATTCATAGTTTATCAGCATTTGATTGCCCTCATTCTATTGAATATTAAATGATAAATTACATGTAAATGGTTGAAAAATGCTGTATATAAATCCATTTATTTAACAAAATGCATATATATTTATAATTATAATTCCATTAGGGCCAGAAAATGAGATTAGGCCCGTGAGCATGATTTTATGATGTATGTCTGTTATTTTTGGACCCAGTGGTTTCTTATGTCTGTAAAACGTCTGTTTCTCTCCGCTGTGGCATGTAGTGTATGTATGCAGTCGATTAAGGCCAAGCCACACAATTAAGTGTCTTGTAAAGTGTCATAATGAATTCTCTCTCATATATATTATGCAGTTCTTTTTCGTCGACCATCAGGCTGTTAATGTTGGGGGTCTTTGGGCATTGTGCCAGCTACTGTGCCCTCTGCCAGAAAACAGGAAAAGGAAATGATCAAGAATCACCAAAAACACGCGATGGATATTTATAGAAAGGAACTCGCCCAAGAGAAACAGTGAAACAGAGCATTATTACATACACTGAGGCACGTGCGCATACACACTTCCCACTCAGAAACACACACACACACGGTGGTCCGGTGGACGGAAATGAGTGCTTTCTTGTGGTGATGATTTTATTTTTCTAAGTGTAATTAAACTTTTCTTTCCCTTCTACCTCAGAATGGTTTGCTTAGCTTAGAAGATTTCCATGAGCACACATTCCTCTCAGATCTGTCATTAGTCATGGGCTCTCTCTCTTTCCTGAATTTCTATCCTTTTGTCCCTTTGTTTTTGTCCATTCTTTGGAGTTCATCAGATTTTTTTTTTTTATAATAGAGTGTGGACATAGATCAGGGATATCCAAAGTCCGGCCTTCGAGCAAAATACAGCTCCCTATGAGGTTATCAGCAGACAAAACTATCCTCAACAACATTGTTATTGTCTTTGACAGTTCGGTTGCAGTTTCCATGTCTACACTGCTGCAACCAAACAGGACAAAACTGCTTCCTTTATAATCAGAAAGGTTGTGTGCACTGCAGGTGCTTATCATGTGACCGTTCTACATCATGCCACTTGCTTGCAGTGTAGACAGTGACATGCCACTTCGTGTTGATTCCTTGTTGTATGCAGGGCTTGATTTAAGGGGGATGCGGGGGGTGGAATCCCCCTTGTTGAAAAAAATGCATCCCCTCTGTAAAGCCACCCCCCCCCCCCCCCTACCATCCCCTTTAGATTAACAGTGTTCTGTATTATGTAAAACTTATCAGGGAAACGAAATTTTAAAATTCTCTGTATGATAATTAAACTATAAATAACAGCGATTGACCAATCAGAACTCAGTATTGTGTAACGCGCTGTGCACAGTCACGCCAGAGCTCTGATTCAAGCAAGCTTTTGGCATTTTTCGCGCTTGTTCAAAAGGATCAGGAAAATGGTTCAAGCGCATCTTTTGACGTTCTTTAAAAAGAAGAGAACAGAAGGTATGATATTACTTTGATTAGTGTGTCAAGAACATTCCCGACACATTAGAACGAATAATGAACATACTGTAGCTAAAGTGCATTGATGCCGCAAGGGATCATTGTCAAGGTGAATTATTGACAGTGAATGTCATCAACGAGGTGATAATGCACAGATGCATATAGCCTAGGCTATGTTTGGTACATTTACATGTGTCTATTTATTTTATTTAATACAAAACCGGGCTCTGTTCATACTTTGCTGTTTAAAAATGCATTAACCATCCATTCAAGACACAGCTAACAAAGACTGTACCACTATAAGAACTCAAGAGTTGCATTTAATTCAGAATAACTCTATTATTTTTGTCCAAACTATCCAATGTTAAGCTCTGGAGCGCTGAAAAGTGTGGGGCTCAAAAATAAGTGTCATTTGGAACTCATTTATAGAGTTATTTTTATTAAAAAATATATGTTGATAATAATTAAAACTTCAGTGCACCATTTTAGGTACAGTATATAAAAATGGATGGATTGTTTGTGTGACAGAGAGAGAGTCTGGTGGTTACTCATCCTGTACTACAAATAATTGAATGAATAATGCCTATTTTTCTGTTCTTTAAACCAATAAATAAAAATGTTTAAGGTACAGTAGCCCCAAAAGTTCGCTCTTTGTTATATTGCAGCCATTTGCTAAAATCATTTAAGTTCATTTTTTTCCTCATTAATGTATACACAGCACCCCATATTGACAGAAAAACACAAAATTGTTGACATTTTTGCAGATTTATTAAAAAAGAAAAACTGAAATATCACATGGTCCTAAGTATTCAGACCTTTTGCTGTGACACTCATATATTTAACTCAGGTGCTGTCCATTTCTTCTGATCATCCTTGAGATGGTTCTACACCTTCATTTGAGTCCAGCTGTGTTTGATCATACTGATTGGACTTGATTAGGAAAGCCACACACCTGTCTATATAAGACCTTACAGCTCACAGTGCATGTCAGAGCAAATGAGAATCATGAGGTCAAAGGAACTGCCTGAAGAGCTCAGAGACAGAATTGTGGCAAGGCACAGATCTGGCCAAGGTTACAAAAAAATTTCTGCTGCACTTAAGGTTCCTAAGAGCACAGTGGCCTCCATAATCCTTAAATGTAAGACATTTGGGACAACCAGAACCCTTCCTAGAGCTGAGCTATCGGGGGAGAAGAGCCTTGGTGAGAGAGGTAAAGAAGAACCCAAAGATCACTGTGGCTGAGCTCCAGAAATGCAGTCGGGAGATGGGAGAAAGTTGTAGAAAGTCAACCATCACTGCAGCCCTCCACCAGTCGGGGCTTTATGGCAGAGTGGCCGACAGAAGCCCCTCCTCAGTGCAAGACACACGAAAGCCTGCATGGAGTTTGCTAAAAAACACCTGAAGGACTCCAAGATGGTGAGAAATAAGATTCTCTGGTCTGATGAGACCAAGATAGAACTTTTTGGCCTTAATTCTAAGCGGTACGTGTGGAGAAAACCAGGCACTGCTCATCACCTGTCCAATACAGTCCCAACAGTGAAGCATGGTGGTGGCAGCATCATGCTGTGGTGGTGTTTTTCAGCTGCAGGGACAGGAAGACTGGTTGCAATCAAGGGAAAGATGAATGCGGCCAAGTACAGGGATATCCTGGATGAAAACCTTCTCCAGATTGCTCAGGACCTCAGACTGGGCCGAAGCAGTGGCTTCACAACAACTCTGTGACTGTTCTTGAATGGCCCAGCCAGAGCCCTGACTTAAACCCAATTGAGCATCTCTGGAGAGACCTAAAAATGGCTGTCCACCAACGTTTACCATCCAACGTGACAGAACTGGAGAGGATCTGCAAGGAGGAATGGCAGAGGATCCCCAAATCCAGGTGTGAAAAACTTGCTGCATCTTTCCCAAAAAGACTCATGGCTGTATTAGATCAAAAGGGTGCTTCTACTAAATACTGAGCAAAGGGTCTGAATACTTAGGAGGACCATGTGATATTTCAGTTTTTTCTTTTTTAATAAATCTGCAAAAATGTCAACAATTCTGTGTTTTTCTGCCAATATGGGGTGCTGTGTGTACATTAATGAGGAAAAAAATGAACTTAAATGATTTTAGCAAATGGCTGCAATATAACAAAGAGTGAAAAATTTAAGGAGGTCTGAATACTTTCCGTACCCACTGTACAATAGCTGTGATTGGTGGTTACTGGACACTTTAAAAAAAAAAGAAAAAATGTATCACTACTAGATCATTCCCAGATCATTCACTGGCCCCTGGTAATTTTCTAAAAGTGGCCCTAAAGCAAAGTAATGTGAATATCCCTGACATAGATCTTTATAGAGCTTATTTCCTCAACATCCCTGCAGTTGCTTTGTTTCTCTGCCTTTCTGCCCCTCAGCGGGCATCTCTGTCTGGGTCAGCATTTTTCTGTTTCTTCAGTTTTCCTCTTGTGTGTGTGCCGCTGCCCAAATGTAGGTTAATGACTTGAGCAGTGCTGCTGGCAAGAGGAACACTTGAATAGATAACTCTACCCTGGAGATTTATTGGCCATGCAGTAGTGGACTTGGACTTGTGCTTGTGCATGAGTCTGTTATTGTTCAGTAATAGTCCCTCAGTGCCGAGGAGAAAAGAGCGGTCGCTCCCTGTGGAGCTTTGTGTAAATCATCAGTATTCTTTTCAGCATCCTCCTCTTTTCTTCTGCTTAAAAGCATCTCTCTGTTCCTCTCTACCATAGCCAACATTGAAATAATCAATAATAAATAATACATGACAAAATGGAGCAGAACCAAATGTAGTGCACTGTCACCGAAAGTATGTGGGTTGATGATGTAAAACTCCGGACAAGTTTTCAAGCGCGTGTCCGTTTTTAACGCTTCTTGACTGTCGTACAGTCTGACATATAGGACGGCTGAGATCCCACAGTGTGACATGAGGATCATGTTCGTACAGTCTGACAAGCAACAATCGTAAAGGACTATTATAAATCGCACAGTGTGCACCAGCCTTAAGATATAGTCTCATTCTGACATATAAAGTCATATCTCACACTCTTCACAAGTATTTCTCTGAATTCAGACTTTATATCTCAGAAATGAGACTTTATATCTTATCTTATATCTGTATATCTTATATCAGAGAAATACTGTATATATTTTATATCACTTTATATGTTATATCAGAGAAATTCTCACGAGTGTGAGATATGAGGTCTTAATACTTGAGAGTATTTCTCTGAATTGAGACTTTATATCTCACTATTTATCATTTATTTCTCATAATTGCCACTTTATCACACACTTTACTCCCACAATTGATTGTATCTCACAGTTGTAACTTTATTTCTCATAATCGTGACTTTTTTCAAATTTTTTAATTTATATCACAATCTTTTTTATTTAGTTAGTGTAAATGCTGTTGATGAAATATGGTTTCTCCATCTCTTTCTCACTTAGACGTGGCAATAGGGGCTCCGTTCGCAGGGGAGGACCGTGGTGGCAGGGTCTTCATCTATAATGGGCAGAAATCCGGACTGATGTTACAGGCATCTCAAGTGCTGAGAGGCGACTGGGCCTCATCCTCCATCCCAGCAGGCTTTGGATTCACCCTGCGTGGAGATTCTGACCTCGATAACAACCAGTACCCTGGTGAGTAAAGAAAAACCTTCAGTCTCTTCCTCTCTCTGTTTATGCAAGTTTCTGTTAAGACAATCATGCTTAGGAACTGATGTAAGCCAAGGAGATTAGATGTAGGAGGAATGAAAGTCTGGACTGAGACTTCCAGGTTGAGTCACTTTGTTGATCAGTCCGCTGGTCAGTTTTTTACAAATGTGTTGCAAGTATTTCCACTCATTCTTGTTCTTTTCTTTTGTTTTTCTTCGCCTCCTTTTACTGTGGAATACTCGGCATATTATTCTCATTACTATGTTTATCACGATTTATTTATAATGTTTTCATTGAGAACAATCTTCCACTGAGAATGATGACACTCTTGACACTCTCTGCTGTCTGAACCACATCAAATCACGCATATATTAATGGATGATGTTTCTGCTTGTTTTCATTGAGCACATGGATTTGGAGTTTGCCTGAGAAGGTCAAATCTTACTGAACATTTTAGATACCTTAAAGTCGATTGTTTTGAGACTATGGAGATAAACATTTGCAGGTGACTGAACAAACTATTTGTAGCCTGTGTGTGTGACAGAGATGTTGACTGGGCTCCAGATGAAGTTTTAAGGGTGCAACTCTTGTTCCTCAGACCCAGTTGTCTCTGAGTATCTGTGAGAAGAAATGATCAGGAATTTTAAAGCAGCTACACAAATGTTTCAGTAAAATGTTTATTTGAATTTGAAATTATCCCAGCTAGACTTCACGTGGTGTTTGTGGATTAGTTTATATTGAAATGAACTGTCTGAGTGAATATCCAGAGCTTTTATAAGAATACAGATCTGCATGTTCTCACAATCCATCACAGCTGCGCCGTAATTTTGTTTTGACTAACAGAAACATGAATTAACTGATTCACTCACAGAAACAGAACTTCAGAAACACCCAGCGTGTTTCTAAAGCCAATCTCTGCTGTAACGCCTCAAGCCCATTTCAACAAAAACAGAGCGGTGTGTTCGTTCTTTCTGTCCTTTAATCTCCTCTTTCATTTTTTAATGGCATTGTACAAAATCATCAAAGCAGATGCTGTCACATGCTTTCTTTATAGAGACAGGAAGTCAGATGGTTAGGCAGCTTATATGCACATGTGTGTCACACGAGTATGTGTGGGAGTTTGTTCTTTCATGGCGACAGGATTGTCATCTTAAGTATGCTCTAATAAATGAAGATCTTTTCCATACACGAAAACCATAGATGGATGGTAGAACAATCACACACAGGTGTACATACACACACACACATAATGATGTTGAACAGACCCAGAAAGCAAAACGAAAGACAGAAAACAGGTTTTCCTGTCTCTTCTTCTCAGAATGGATAAATTGCAGCTTTTTAGATATGTGATCTCAGTAATCTTTGATCTGTGTGAATGTTCTTATCGTCCTCTAAGTATATCAGTGATGTGTGTGCAATGTGCATGTTCATTTCTTCAGATATTTATCACTTTCCTCAGTTCATTCTGATTAAAATTGCTTTTGCAAGATGCTTTGGATAAAGGCATCTGCTAGATGAATAAGTGTAAATGGGGCATGTTGAACATTTTATTTTAATCTTTGAAGACTGTTAATAATGTTAGTTATGGTTTTTACATGACCATTTTATACCTTGTAGATTTTGATATGTAAATCTCTATTATGATTTCTTGACATCTAAGCAAACTCTATGTAAACTGACTTAATGTTCCAGAACATGCGTAGATATGTTAATGTAAGCACTCTTATATTAAAGTGTTGATTGTTCTAACATGTTCTGAAATATTATTTACAGTTTAGTTTCGATAAATGGCCTTTGTTGATAGAGGAAGTAGCTTTGTGTTACTTTGTGTCCAAAACCAGTTAGAGAAATTTTGTAAATTGCCTGATTTCTTTTCATCTGGCATTGTACTGGGCAGCTCGACCAACTATGACTCATTGTGAAAAAACCGCGCTCCTCATAATTGCACACTAAATGGAAGGTTCACCCTACATGAAATCTGTCATTATCTACTCAACCTCATGTCATTCCAATCTTGTATTATTTTTTTCTTCTGTGGAGTATATCTTGAGAAATGTCTCAAAAAGTGTGTTTTTACATACAATGGAAGTCAGTAATAACCAAAATTTTTTGGTTACCAACATTCTTTAATATATCTTCTTTTGTGGTCTGCAGAAGAAAGTCATACAGGTTTAAAACCCATGAGCGTGAGTAAATTATGACAGAATTATAATTTTCAGATGAACCATCCCTTTAAGCATCAAATATCAGTGCATCATCTCATTTGAAACGTGCATCTTAAGAGACTGCTCAAATGAGGTACCTCAGGGCTCTATCCTTGGGCCCTTATGTTTTAGCTTGTATTCGAACAATCTGTCCCGATGTAAATATTCAAATGTATGCAGATGACACTGTGATTTATGTACATGCCGAAACCAGAGAACAAGTGGCGCTTAAATTATCTTCTGTTATGAAAAAAATATATGACTGACTTACTCAGTGCTGTTAAATGCTAAATGTTCAGAAAACTGCATGCATGTTACTATTAAAATAAGGAAGCTGTTTAATCTGAAATTTTAGTTAATGGTGAGAAATTAAAAAAATGTGCCAAATTTTAAGTGTCTTGGAATTATTTTAGACTCAACCCTGACAGTTGAGAAGCATGTCTGTATGGTGACAAATAAGATTTTTTTTATTTATACAGAATCAGCTTTCCACAGATGCTGCTAAAGTGATATTTTCTCATTTTTAATATTGTGTATCATCATGGTCGGTCACAAAATCTACTCTTAAACCTTTACCTAGTTTATATAAAGACAGACAAGTTGTTGTGAAGTGCAGTATAGAGCTGCTTTTTCTATAAGAGCTGTTCATATTTGGAATACATTACCAATTAACATTAGACAGCATTAGACTTACGCAGTTCAAGTTACAATTAAGAACATGGCTAAAGAGGAGTCAAACATGTGATAATTGAATTTTTTAATACTTCAGTTGTTACAGAAATTTTTATAGTGTATTGTGCTTGTATTTGGATTGTGAGATGTATTTTTAAAAATTAGGTTTGATGGATTTATCTATGTGTGCTACGCCATGTATTCCTCCTTTTTTTTCCTGCTCAGGGACAGCAGCTCTGTAGCTAATTCTGGGGCAGTCATGTACTGTCCAGTGTCCCTGTGTAATACACTTTTAAAATAATAATAAAAAATCTTATGATTGGCTGTGATTTTGTCACATTGTGCTGCAGTTTCACGTTCAGTGTGTACA
Source organism: Megalobrama amblycephala (assembly GCF_018812025.1). Lineage (NCBI taxonomy): Eukaryota > Metazoa > Chordata > Actinopteri > Cypriniformes > Xenocyprididae > Megalobrama > Megalobrama amblycephala. The sequence goes on from NC_063056.1 coordinate 26,549,740, forward strand.
AACTAACTAAACTAAACTAAAATTCAGTTTTTCTCCTTACATGAATAAAATCATCACACCGGATATATTCTCTGTTTATATGCCTTTTCCTTTGTGTGTGTGTGTGTGTGTGGTTTGGGGTTTATGTGGGGGTTAGAGTGAACTTTGTGGTTAAATGCAGGGTTAAAGTCAAAGGTCAAGGGTCATTCATCATGACCTGCTTAAACAGCAGTGGAGATTACGTACTCCACATTTCCTGCCCACCGCTTCAGGCATCGTTCTCAGATAGAACACAAACAGACATACATTGCACATTTAGAAACAATTACTTAATTAATTTGAGAGAAAAACACTTCAAAATACCAAATGGCAACATAGAGGAACAAAATTTGGCATTCTGAGAATAAAAAAAGGAAAAATAGTGGAAAGATTTGCAATCAGGATTCCCCTTTCCACTATATTTCTACATTATGTTACCAAAAACATATGTTGTATGTGAAACTAATGTTACATTCAGGACATATTAGAAATGTTTTAGGAACTTGGGTGGGCACCATATAAATATGCATGTACTAGCAATCCGATCAAGAACATTTCCATCCAGACATCCACAGGGAGGAGTTCGGTTCCGATGTTTTTTTGGAGGGAAAGAGATTGATGGATGCGTGAATGTATATTAGGTGAAATGAGAGAGAAATTCAGAACTGGAGGTAAAAGAAAAGATTGCATTAGTTGGCTGTGCTCCGGCATTTCATTGGCTAGAGGATGAAGATGACTATAACAGACTCTAACCTTATTAAAGTTCAAGTGTTTGAGCTTCTTCCATCTCCTCCCTCCATCATTCCACCTCCTATTAACCTATTCATGCGGTTAAGACCCTTGTGTTGTGGCGGCCGGAGGGTTCGACCTGAATATTTTGAGGTTGACTATTGCAGTGCACACACACATTTACACCTCACTGCCATTTGAGGAAGTTGAGCACTCAAATGGACTTTCCAGATGTAAGAATGTAATAAATTGAATTATTCTGTCATCTTCTCTGCCTTTACAAGATGAGAGCTCAGGCCTTCAGGATGTGCGTGTGTCTATCAGTCGGTGTTAGCGCGCATGTTTCTGTCCATTGTGTTCGAGGTGTGTTTTCTGTCACAATACCAAAAGCTGCTGACTCTGGTTTACAGCGGGCTCTTTGCCAGGGGTGTCTCATTCCTGAAGGCAGGACCTGATGGAAAGAGAAGCCAGTGATCGACCTCAGTGAAACAGGAATCAAAGCCGCAGTCTCTGAGCACTCATTAGGGTGCTGGAGCTGTTCTGGAACATTCCTGCATGTGAGTCTCTGAGTTTGCCTGACTGCAAGCATCCCTCCAGGAGCGATTTGTACTCTTCCTTCCTATTAATGCTTTGTACAATTCAGAAACTAAGGAGAGGGAACGGTCTCTCGTTCAAGTTTGATTAAAGACTGAATGAAACCGACCTTGTGTAAAGGTTAAAGTTTAATGTTTACTTAATAGAAATTCTATAGTTATCACAAAAACTCTTTCACCATCAAAGAAAACTAAATGTCTAATATTGTCTGAGTGGGTGTCAGAAGCAGCTCTTTGCTATGGTTTATGTTGGTTCAATTATAGTTTAATGAGATGTCAGAGATGAATGGATGGTTATAGCTTTAGCAGAGGCCACAGAGGAAGCAACACACACACACACACACACACACACACACACACTCTTCCAACATTTCCACTGTTCCATCTCAGGTAATGGAGGTGTGGTTTGTTTGCACACTGACCTGAATATTTGGTTATGTTGTCCATGACCAGGTTTTGTTTTGTCTGATTATTTAAAAAAAAAAAATCTGGATTTAAATATTTTCTAAAGACAAAATTCTGACATTTTCTTTATGCTATTTCTGCTACCTATGTTACATTAGTTAAAGGATTAGTCCACTTTTAAATACACTTTTCCTGATAAATTTACTCACCCCCATGTCATCCAAGATGTTCATGTCTTTCTTTCGTCAGTCGAAAAGAAATGAAGGTTTTTGAGAAAAACATTCCAGGATTATTCTCCTTACAGTGGATTTCAATGGCTACCAACAGGTTGAAGGTCAAAATTACAGTTTCAGTGCAGCTTCAAGGGCTTTAAACGATACCAGATGAGTAATAAGGGTCTTATCTAGCGAATCGATCGGTCATTTTCGGAAAAAATACAACCGTTTATGCTTTATAAATAAAATATCGCCTTGAACGTACTTTCCGCTTCCGCATTCTTCATAACGCTTACGCTGAATGTCCTATGCCTTCCCTATTCAAGTTACGAAAAAAAAAAAAAAAACTGCGCCGTGTTCGTTCCGTAAGTAGAATAGGGAAGGCGTAGAACATTCAGCGTAAGCGTTATGAAGAATGCGGAAGCGGAAAGTACGTTCAAGGCGATATTTTATTTATAAAGCATAAACGGTTGTATTTTTTTCGAAAATGACCGATCGATTCGCTAGATAAGACCCTTATTACTCATCTGGTATCGTTTAAAGCCCTTGAAGCTGCACTGAAACTGCAATTTTGACCTTCAATCTGTTGGTAGCCATTGAAATCCACTGTAAGGAGAATAATCCTGGAATGTTTTCCCAAAAACCTTCATTTCTTTTCGATTGACGAAAGAAAGACATGAACATCTTGGATGACATGGGGGTGAGTAAATTTATCAGGAAAAGTGTATTTAAAAGTGGACTAATCCTTTAAATAAAGGATTTTGATGCTGTGTAGGGCTATGTAGAGAAACAGGAAAGATTTGGAGGAAAGGGAAAGAATGGAAGAATATTTTCTATCTTAATATATTTTGAAATTTAATTTATTCCTGTGATGGCAAAGCTGAATTTTCAAAAATTATTCAGACACTTTGACCTGACCATGTTTTGCTTAAGTGTTATCTGACATAATTAAGATTAATTTTTTTCTGACACAGTTTAACTCTGAGATCTTGTCATATTTTATTACCTTTTTTAAAATTATAGTGAATAAACTCTATTAATGAATGAAATGTTCAAGGTGTCTGAATACATGCTTTGTCTGTATATGTATAGAGAGAGAGAGAGAGAGAGAGAGAGTGTGTGTAAAAGAGAGTAATAAAAATATTAGCTAGTTTAATCACAATATCACAATTAAGGGGATAGTTCACCCAAAAATTAAAATTCTGTCATCATTTACTCCCCCTCAATTTGTTCTAAACCTGTATACATTTCTTTGTTCTGTTGAACACAAAGGAAGATATTTGGAAGAATGTTTGTAACCAAGCAGATCTCGCCTCCCATTGACTACTATAGTAGGAAAAAAAATACTATGGTAGTCCATGGGGGGCGAGATCTTATCCCTTTAAGTGAACATAGCAGATGTCCTTAACCTTTGATTTAAGCAGATGTCATCATATTTGTCTTATTCCCAAGTGCTTTATTTATTAAGAAATAATCAGTTTTTATTTTTTTTCCTTAATCTAATCAAAATGTGTGAAACAAAACATGTTTTCATTGTTTTTGTCATTTTATAAAATCTATTTAACTTCTCTTAAAAATGTTTCATCTACCAGGAAAACAGCAACAACTGCATGAGCAAGTATTAGCAATCAATTACTAATAAATTCTATCATGTTTTGTGGCATTAGTTGGTTTGTGTCACTCAACATTAGATTTACAAATTAGTGATGGAGATCACACTGTTTTTATTAAACCTCGTCACGTGATTTTTGTGAAGGCCCTGATTCATTTAAACTACATTATGATTTTTCCACTGCATCACATTAAAATCTCATATAGGTTGAAATTCAGGCTTATCGTGCCCATCTTCATTAAGAGAAGAGGGAAACCATTCAGCATGCTGTATTTACCTTTCCATTAATCAGATGTGGCTTGGTGCACCTCTGAGTAGAATGAGATTAAAGCCTCACACGTTCTCCGTGGCTCTCTGGGGTTTCTCTTTGGCTCTGCTCTGTTCAGAGATGGCAGGTGATGTAAGACTGGTAGAATGAGAAACGGGTCGACGAATCTTTGATGGAGACTGCTGGAGGCCCAAATCACTTCCAGCTGCATTGTGCTTTGAAGCTTTATGATCCAGCCACTCGTTCTCTTTCTTCCTCTTTCTCTTGCAACACACATTTTTCATATTTTCATATATATTTTGCATACATATTTTCATATCATATTGTTTCTGTCCTGTGCCTCTCAGTATATTTCCCTCTCTTTACAGATTTGCTGGTCGGTGCATTTGGAGTGAGTAAAGTTGTAGCTTACAGGTGAGATACTTTAAATGCACAACATTATACAACATTGTCAATTACAAATGTTGAGAATTTCATATTTTATATTTTAAAATGTTATATTATACCTACATGAATATGTGACATGCACCATCATAAGTTGTAACTCGCAAGGGGTCAACTTTGGTTTTGAGTTTTGTTTCTTAGCTTTAAAGGGTTAGTTCACCCAAAAATGAAAATTCTGTCATTAATTACTCACCCTCATGCCGCTCCAAACCCAGAAGACTTTCGTTCATCTTCGGAAGACAAATGAAGATCTTTTTGATGAAATCTGAGAGCTTTCTGTCCCTCCATGTGGCTACCACTTTGACGCTTCAAAAAGTTCATAAAGAGATCATAAAACTAATCCATATGAATTGAGTGGTTTATCAAAATTTTCTGAAGAGACACGATTGTTTTATACGATGAGCAGTTTGAATTTAGGCTATTGTTCACATATAAACATTTACCATACCTGTTACTGATGTCTTAATTATTTGAAGTATGTTTAAATAAAAAGTCAGAAAATTGTTTGGAATTTTTCTAGGCCATTTTGTATGTAATAAGAAACAATAATTACGTCATTAGAAAGCATAGACTTTTTCATTCAGTGCTACAAAAATCAACATTTTCAGGGTCAAAGCTAATAGATAATAGATTTTTTTTATGTATTTTATATATATATAATCATTTGTGTGTGTGTATATATATATATATATATACACACACTTATTCTGGCCTAAACTCACTTACAGCTCACATGTTTTCTTAGTTAGAGTGAATGGCACAGAAAACACCTGTGTTTGAGGTTTAGCTGGAAGGAAACCTGATACAAATGAAGTTGTTTTTCTCTGTTCCATGATACGATAGTAACATATTTTCAAATTGCATAACAGCCTAAATTGAAATGTCAGGCTTCATAATGCATTCATGAAGAATTGTTCAGCTGTAGTTGTCAGGAGTACAGTCAGCGAACATTATCTACAGACTTGCGGCATGTCTAGTCTGAGTAGTCAAGACTTCAATTGGGTGTTTTAGCTCAGGTTTCCCTCAGAAATGTTTCAAAATAGTCCCTTTTTCCTGCCTCAAAGCCACCAAAAACACACAGACACATTAACATGTCCCAGCACACACTCTCACACACAAGCGGTGTCTCGGTGTCAGTGTTAAAGTGATTAGCTGTAGTGGGCTCTGGTGTATTTGTGTAAGCTAACATTTCCACTGTTAATCCAGTTTGAGTGCTAGTCTCAACAGACTAAATGTGAGACCGGAGCAGAACAGAGACTGACCTCATGTTAAGTTCTCATTTACTCAGGCTGTCTGATGTTTTATTAGAATAGGACTCTGAATGTTTAGTTTCTGTTGGTTAAATGTTCTGTAAGTGATTCTTTATGTAATACTGTGCATTGAATGTTCATTCATATGTGTCCTAAGAAATAACTTAAATTAGCTTTTTTTAGCAAATCAGAAATGCTTTCTGCTTGTTAGTCATTTTGAATATTTAGGTTTGCTGATAGAGAGAGATTTTCTGTCTGTTGTGGAAGTTAGCAAAATGGAAAAAGCAAGAAAAAGGGCTAAAATTGCTCACAGCACCATTCAAGTCACAATAAATCAAAATTTACACTCTTAATGCAGGTTCCTGGTCTTGCTGTAAATGATTCATAGATACATGTTATTCTATATAAAAAATAAACAAATAAAAATGCTCTTCATTAGAAATTTCACTTTTCTGCTGATATCATTTAGCCCATGTGAGCTATTGGATGTTAACCAACAACCAAAAAGCTATATATTTTGTTTTAGCAAACTCATATTCTCATTTAAAATGGCTACTTTTTATGATCCAATCATTTTGAGATGGACAAAATAGGATACAAGTCTTCAAATCTTTTTCATTGAATATCCTGTTTCACTCTAAAATGCGTCACATTACAGAAGTAAAATGTTACCAACTGAAATTCACATTGACAGCTTTAATGTGTTCATAATGTGTATGCATAGCTCTGAATTAAGCTTCCAGTTCAAACTCACTGCCACAATACAATCATATCAGTTAAATCAGTAATTTTTTATTTATTTTTGTGATATTATTCCCACTGTATTGTCTCTTAACAATGCTAGGTCAAGGCCAGTGGTCACTGTGAATGCTCAGCTGATTTTGATGCCCAGAATTCTCAACCCTGAAGACAAGTCCTGCCGCATGCCCAATTCTGATAACATGGTAACCTGGTAAGTGTCAACTAACTATTTATCTAGTGCTAGTTACTGAAATATACTCTTAGCTTCTGACACAAATAGTGACTTTTATGTACTAAATGCTCATAAAAGAACATTTGAAAGTTCATGTTTTGATTTATCTCTTCTATGAAGTGTTCAGTTGATGGGACAGATATGTTGATCTTTAGTCCTGGTTAAGGGTAAACCAAAGCCGTCTGGGCCAAAGAGCTATGGCTGACTGGGAGGCTTTAAATCCATGTGGTCTATAGTACCACATTACAGCAGTTTTTTTTCTTCTCTGTGGTAAATCTAAGTGTTTCTGGAAGTCTCAATGCATTCTTCCAAACCACACAAACATACACACAGCCCTGCATTCTTACCCCGTATGTGGATGGACATTGTGTCCCACAAGCAGTTTTTGGGCTCTATGACTAAACATACCAGATCTGTTTGGCTGCTTGGGGTGCATGTGCTTGTGTGTTGAGGTTGGCGTAAGGAATAAAGGACTAGAGGTTTTGGAGAGACAAACGAAAGAACTAAAGTGTGGAATTCAGCAATAACAAAAGAGTAGCTTAGTAAAATAAATGTACAAACTGTGGCTGCAAATAGAGAGAGACAGAGAGAAACATTGAGACACACAGATGAACACAGAGAGAAACGGAACAAGACAGAGAAGAGAGCATAAAACGATCTAGAGGATAGAAACACCACCATGGTTAAGGTTGAAAACCTCTATCTTTAATTTGTTTCATTTGTTTCGTTTTATTTTATATTCTTCTGTATGTATATTCTTCCAGCAAAAATGAAACAAATTGTATGAAATTAGAAAAATGCAAAATAGAAGTATTTTATATATATTATATTATATTATATTATATTATATTATATTATAATATAAAACATAATTTCACTAGACAACAAGGACATAAGTATACTGTACATAAAACAAATATGATAATAATTAAGAATTTTATTAACTATAAATTATATTTTTGATGTGAGTCATAATTTTTGATTTGAGTTAAATTTGTTTGAAGGCAGTAATGCTTTATAAATGAAGGTTTACCAATAAAACAGCATATGTACATGCAGAGTGTAAAAGTGTGTGTGAATGACTCGTGTCAAACCACACATACACACGGGTGCCATTAATACTCTGAGGAGTGGGCAGTAATTACAGATGGCAGATGGGCTGCAAGGTTAGAAGAGTTCCAGTAGGGTCAGAGCAGGGGTCAGGGGGGTCAACCTCTGGGCACTGCAGTGTTTGCATGTGTTGTAGGCCTGCGTGATTATGCGTCTACCCTTGTCACGGGGAGGAGAACTAACAAGGCATCATTAAATTAGCGGGGCCACTTCCTCCTCCCTAAATATGCATACTCTCTCCCCTTCCTCTCTCACTGTACAACATGCACATGGATTCTGCTGTGCATTTTAAAATACACCACTACCTGGAGGGGTCATGGCAGGGTTTGCATGGTTAAAGCACAAAGCACAATGCTGGATTCCATCAGGCATGGCCTCATGGGTATTTCGTGTTGTTCATGAGGCACAGCATCCAGCTGTTTATCGCTAATTTAAACTAAGACACGCTCAATGCTGTCTAAGTGTGTTTTTTAGGGGGCCTAATGGGGTGTTTCTGATTAGACATATTTGGGTTGTATGGAATGCTATGCATCGGATTGGCCCGTTGGGCCATTAAGACTGCAGTTGTGAGTCCCCGAGCACAGATATCATTACACGTTCAACATAACGGAAATACAGTTATTGAGCACCAGCTGGAGAGGTGCGAGCATGTTTGAATAAGTGTTTTTCTGTGCTCTCACCTTACAGCTTGTGAGCGTGTGAGATGTTTGTGATGGAGTACCATGTTTTAAATCCTCAGTCCTGGTTGTATTTGTGTTTTTTTTGGAAATAAAGGGGTCTAGTTTTATACAAGACCCCTATGGCAACAGAACTGCCATCTTTAGATTCCAGTAAATTAATTGTGTGGGCCATACTCGGGACATCCTGTGCCGTATCTGTACGGGATGTGTGTGTGTGTGTGTGTGTGTGTGTGTGTTGATGTTTGCATATTAGACTTCATATAAATATGGTTTTGAAATGTTCTTAGAATATTTAATGGCAATAAAGAGTTTGTATGAGATCTTGAAGAGTGAAAAAGTGTTTGTCCCATTTTTTTTTTTTTGCCAGGAACAGGAAGTCATTCTTGGGCCGCTCTAATTGTCGGCCTCTATTACCAGATTATTAGAGTGAGGGAGGGATAGAGAGATGAAGTGAGGAAAGGACAAACGGAAGAGGCAAATTCGATTAAGTTATTAAATATTGAGGAGCACAGAGTCCCTCAGCGTCCCACTTTCCATTCAGCTCCATGTACAAACACTCCACCCTTATTAACAATCCTCTTCCTCTCTTTTGTTAATGTCACTTTATTTTTTTTATTTTTTGGCTAGGTTCTTCTGTACTAAATGTCTGTTTTATTCTTTCTCTTAGTCTGTCAGTAAATGTGTGTGCTAAGATCTCTGGGATTGGTATTCCTGATTATGTAGGTAAGTGTATTTGAATTTCTTTTAATTAAATACATTTTGTTTCAGTAAACTAATGGAGTCTTATTAACAAATGTTTTGAGGAAATGTATTCTGGATGTGTTTCTCCATATTTTAAAAATGTAGCCAATCATACTCACGACTTCCTCAAAACAGTTAAAATCTCTCTGCATTTAATCTGGATTTTTTCCCCCATTCATTTTCTCCATAAGCTTTTTCATTTTCCCCATAAGCCAAACAACTCTAAACGAATTACAAATTTTCATTCAAAGCAAAAAAAAAAAAAGGTAAAGGTAAGTACACATTACAAGGTACTTGTACCTAAAAAACTTTATTAACATTCTAAGTGAACCTCAAGGAACATATTAAAATAAATTAAATAAATATCCATGTCATGACCTTTTCATTTCAGAGCTTATAGTATATTTTGAATATTGTTTATAAAAGTCAATTTCTATATGGAGAAAACGAATGAGACTTCCAAAACTCTGTTGCACAGGCAAAACAAATGATTTTGTCATGCAGTATACATTTTCTCTTGATGCTTGCTAAGATGGAGACATTTTATTATTTTCACTTATACGTGTTGTGCCCAGTGTGAGTTTGTGTGTCTCAGCACTTGTTGAACATCTGTATGTAAGTGAATTCAGTAATGGCCAAAATGGAGAAGGTGCCAAACTCAGTTAAACCAACAGGCAATAAAATCCTCTTTCCCAGCACTTCTGAACGCAGGCCTGTTAAAACTCAGTGCATATGGTTTTGGAGATGACAAAGAACAGGTGTGGCTGTGTGCGTTCCTGTGCCTGTGAGAGTAACACAGGCTGGTGTGTGTGAGGTGCACATTTGTTGGAAGCACTATTTGATTGTTTTTCAGAAGCCCTAGTCATTAACCTTAGGAACGTGCAATTTTTATGGTCCAAAACCTTTTTGGTCCAAGCTGAAATTGCAGGAAATAGACTCTGTAAAGGTGGAACTAACAATAGCGTGCCTGTCTTTCTTTCTCTCTCTCTCTCACTCTTTCAGCTCTGACAATGGACCTGCAGTTGGATTGGCTGAAGCAACGTGGAGCAGTTAAGCGAATCTTGTTCATGGACACTCACCAGCACCAAAGAACCCAACAGTTAGTTCTGGGTCAAGGGGACCGCCAACATTGCCACAACTACTCTGTTTACCTGCGGGTAAGCCTTATAATCCAGGCGCAGCACAGAGCATTGCTGAACTGGCCTCATTCCTCATGAAAAATTCTTGTTTTACCGTCACTACAAATGAACCCATGGGAAAGTTAATTGTGAGCCAAACCAAGCTTCTAGTACAACACTGCTCATCTGGACGGAATAAACGATGTGAGAACCCCTCCGTGAGAAAGTGTCGCAAAAATGAGACCGAGGTGACACAGCCAGGAATCAAATGCAATCTTAAGTGTTTCTCTGTGTTTATATGATAACATGCCATGGGAAATACTTTTATTTGCCAGCTCAATTTGAATTATGATTACATCTAAGGCAACATGACCTTTATTATTCATTAAAGGGATAGTTCACCCAAAAATGAAAATTATCCCATAATTTACTCACCCTCAAGCCATCCTAGGTGTATATGACTTTCTTTTTTCAGCCAAACACAGTTTTTGAAGTCCAAAAAAGTGCATCCATTGATCATAAAACATACTCCACACGGCTCCAGGGGTTAATAAAGGCTTTCTGAAGTGAATAGATGCATTTATGTAAGACAAATATCCTTATTTTAAACTTTATAAAGGCGCAACATTCATGCACATTCGACTTGCGTCCAAAAAGTGTTAACTTCCGCAACTTAGTACACAATGCCATGACATACTATGCTATGTCCTACGTTATAACGCATAGTGCATCATGTAATTGTGTACTATGTCGTAGAAGTTACCACTTTTTGGACGTATGTCGAATGCGCCGGAAGCTTGTTATTTTACTTTATAAAGTTTTAAATAAGGATATTTGCATCATTTCGCTTCAGAAGGCCTTTTTTAACCCCAACCTCCTCTAATCACTCCCATTATAAAGCTTGGACGAGCCAGGGTATTTTTAATATAACTCTGATTGTGTTTGCCTGAAAGAAGAAAGTCATGTACACCTAGGATGGCTTGAGGGTGAGTAAATTATGGGGAAATTATGGGGAAATATGGAAGTGAACTAACCCTTTAAGGTCATGATTTTTACAAATTTAGTTTGAGTAGCAGTTCACTTAGAAATTGAGAGAATATTTGTGTCTCTAACAATTAGTTTGGATTCGTTCAAACAATGCGTGTTTTAATGCAGCAGCCTCACATACTTTATCACAGCCTGGCTGCTTTTGTGTTTATAAGCTTTTCCTTCACAAATCATTGTGCATTTCTGTTCAAAAACATAAACATACTTTCTCATTTTCTCAAATCCTTGTAACTTATTAAATAACTATATTTATTGCCCTTGGCTCTCTAAAGCAAGCATGCTCATACAGCAGCTGTGAGTCAATAAAACAGACTGATGTCAAAGGACGAAGATAATCAAAAGAGTAGAAAGTGTAAAGTGAAACTTGTATGTTCTGTTTGCAATCCACCACTCTTTTTTTGTCTGATCCTTCTCTGTTTATGTGTAGGATGAGGGAGAGTTTAGGGATAAACTGAGCCCTATCAGCGTGGCACTGAACTACAGCCTGGACCAGAATTCCCCTCCACCTGGCCTACAGCTGCGGCCCATTTTAGACCACTATAGCAAGACCTTCCACCATGAGCAGGTTTGCATGCAACATTAGTGTTTAGTTAGAGACTGCATGTGTGCATTACATTAAATTAATTAAATTATGATGGCATGACATGCAGGGTTTAAAAGAGGGTTTAAAACAAGACAACATATTGTTATCTTATTTAAACAGTAAACAGTTAATTAGAGGGGAAAAAAGACATAAGTTCAATTTAGTGAACAAACAAACCCAAAGACGGAAAGAGAAGATTTTTTTTTTTTTTTTTTGTCTCCCTTAGGCAAACATCCTGTTGGATTGTGGGGAAGACAACATGTGCATCCCAGATCTCAAACTTTCTGCTAAAATGTGAGTTTGTGGGCCTGAAAGCATACATGTGTGTGCCATTGAGCAACTGTTTGTATATTTGTTGTAATTTATGTGCTGTGTTGTATCAGGCATCCTTTGTTTATGTTGTCATACCATGTACTTCCTTGATTTCGGCCTCATATAATATATCTAGACAGCAAATGTGTTAACATTAAGAAGCGATTTTAAATACAGATTTCATCATTTTTTTGTACAGGGACCGGACAGAACTTATAATCGGGGATGACAACTTGCTTATGTTGACCATTAATGCCGCCAATGAGGGCGAGGGGGCGTACGAGGCAGAGCTTCATGTGACCCTCCCACCAGAGGCGGATTATATTGGTGTGGAGCGCAGACGTGAGGTAAGCAACATTACCTTCTATCTTTTTTTACTTATATGTGTGCAAGATATCGCTGTGTTATGTGCTTATGTGGGTTTCAGTAGCCGATTGGATGTAGAAGATAATAAATACTTAGTGAAAGCCCTTTGTATGATATCTTTCATTTTTAATCGAAATTTCATTTCATTTTCATCTTTCATAATTAATCGAATTATTGAAGGTTTATTTTAGTCTCAGACTTTTAGTCTATCTGTCTATCTATCTATAGATCTCGGGGCTGATTTTTAAAACTGATCGGTATTGGCTGCGACACTGGCATGAGAACCAATGAGGTCTGTTCTAGCATGTCACGCACGTTTAAGCTTCCGTGTTTTGCATATTTGATGCACACTTTGTAACAAATCACTCGAAAGTAATTTATTTATATCTGCCATCAGACGTCATTGCTATAACACATTGCTATGGGTTGCATCTTGCTTCAGACTTGACTGAGAGACTGGCATTCTGAAACTGCAAGCTTCAAGCTTAAATCCACCTTTTTTCCCCTTTTTTGTTGCAAATATCAGTATTGGCAATATTCAATGACTCTGATCGAATCGGGGCAGAAAAACTTGATTGGGACATCCCTAAAAAAAAATACTATGGAAGTCAATAGCTACCCGTTTGATTACCCACAATCTTCAAAATATCTTCAAATCAAATCAAATCAAATCAGACTTTATTTATGAAGCACTTTAAAACAACCGAAGTTGACCAAAGTGCTGTACAGAAAAATATATAAACATAAAATACTCAACTCATACAAGACATAAAAACAAGAAAAACAAATTAAGAAACAAAGGTCAAAATCTAGTGTCAAAGGCCAAAGAGAAAAGGTGGGTTTTAAGAAGCGACTTAAAAGAAGACAATGAAGAGGCCTGTCTAATGGACAGTGGCAGATCATTCCACATTTTAGGAGCTGCCACAGCAAAGGCACGGTCCCATCTAAGCTTCCGTTTTGTTTTGGGCACATTCAGGAGCAGCTGATCAGCTGACCTGAGAGAAGGGGGGGGGGGCTATAAGGGTGTAGCAGCTCAGAAACATAGGGTGGAGCAAGACCATTTAGACATTTAAAAACAAATAAGAGAATTTTAAAATGGATCCTAAAATGTATGGGCAGCCAGTGAAGTGAGGCTAAAATAGGGGAAATGTGCTCGTATTTGCGCATTCCCATTAACAGACGTGCTGCAGCGTTTTGAACCATCTGCAGACGAGCAACAGAAGACCCACTAACCCCCACATACAGTGCATTACAGTAATCCAGCCGAGTGGTGACAAAGGTGTGGATTACTGTCTCAAAGTGTTGCCTCGAAAGAAATGGCTTTACTTTGGCCAGCTGCCTCAAGTGAAAAAAGCTTGATTTAACGACTGCCCTGATCTGACTGTCAAGCTTGAGGTCAGCGTCGATTTTAACCCCTAGGTTAGTGATTGTTTGTTTGTTGTACTGGGCCAAGGCCCCCAAATCAACAGAAGGGGTCCCAATGGTGCCACCTCTGTCTTTTTTACATTAAAACTTAAAAAATTAAGAGACATCCAGGCCTGTATATCATCAAGACACTCGAGTAACGGTCTGACAGTGTCGTTCTTTTTAAGAGGCACATAAATCTGGCTATCATCTGCATAAAAGTGGAAAGACATGCCATGCTTCCTGATTATTGAACCTAGTGGGAGCAAATACAAAGAGCCCTGTGGGACCCCACAAGAGAGAGGAGCAGAGGAGGACTCAGAGTCACCACAACTGACACAGAAAGTCCGACCGTCCATGTAGGACCTAAACCATTCAAGTGCTATGGCCTTGATGCCCTCCCACTGCTCCAAACGTGAGATCAGGATTTCATGGTCCACAGTGTCAAACGCAGCAGTTAAATCAAGAAGCACAAGAATAACACAATCACCAGAGTCAGTAGCTTCTGTGTTCAGCAGAAGAAAGAAATTCATATATGTTTGGAACAACTTGAGGGTGAGTAAATGATGACAGAATATTCATTTTTGGGTGAACTATCCCTTTAAGGCAAAAACCTTTACATTTACATGAATAGCTTGTATTTCTTGATATTTTATCACATCGCACCTGGTTATGACACATTGTAATGTGAACTCAGTTCTTGTGAAATATCAGATTTTCTGAACGGCTTTAAATCCATCATGGTGAAATTCTAAATCTGTAATCCATTCTGACACAGAGTTAAAAACACAAACATGAGTGCTGCAATGGCTTTGATGTAGTAATGAGGCAGGAATGCACTGAATGTTGATCTAATTATGGCTAAGGTTTCTTATTAAACATTGTCTAAAACATGCCTCATGCCTAGGTGTGTACTGTAATGCTTTGCCGAGATCTAACAGACTGTTTATTTCATTGCATACAGTCCTACTTATCTTCATTCATATATTCTGCTGTCATCCCGTTCATGCATCTCTGCAAACACACTGTTTCTTCTTCCATGAGACACTGGCGCTGTGCGGCACTAACCGCAGAAGATCTGATTGCTCTCTGTCTGTCAGTTATGAGTTTAACAGATGCAGTGTATAACTGGTAATTGCAGCGCGTGTTTGAGAGTGGCTCTTAATGCAATTTGCACAACTCCATTAGCTGCTCTTCTGGGAACCGACTGGTTACGGTTTGACTCTGTTTTGGTGAGAGGAAATAGTTACCAGAGGAGGGAGATGGAGGAAAAGAGAGACTGATGTGGGGGGTTGATGAGATGACAGGGGTAGGGCCTCAGTGATGTATGATGTGATTACTATCAGAGAATTCGTCATGTACTTTCTCTCCCTCGTTTCCTTTCCTCCGCCCCTCCCTTGACCCTCCAGAGACATGTTTTCACTGGATTATGCTAGTTATTGACCGGGTTTATTATTGCCTGGTTTTGTTTTCAGTGATGTAATGTGCCTATTTTATTTTATTTTATTTTATTTTATTTTATTTTATTTTATTTTATTTTATTTTATTTTATTTTATTTTATTTTATTTTATTTTATTTTATTTTATTTTATTTTATTTTATCAATTGAAATAATTATTTGAATATTTGTTGAAAGTTCTGAGGTGGCATGTGTCCCTTTGAATGGGCATAATGCTTCTGTTTGTGTTCCTTAGACATTCAGCATGTAGATCAACACATCAGCTATTATAGATTAAATAATGAAGATCTGTTTTCTCTTTCTCTCTCAGGATCTTCAGCGGCTGAACTGCGAACACAGAACAGAGAATGATACCAGAGTTGTAGTGTGTGACCTGGGAAACCCAATGGTAGCTGACACAAACGTAAGATCCATGTCACATAAACTCTATTGATGTGATGTAATATGTACAGTTTGATCCAAAAATGAATGAATGAAACATACTCTACAGTAGTACACTGACATGAATGCTTCGCCAATGCTTTGTAAGTGTGCAGTACATATTTACATTTCTTGCATTTCAGTGACAGTAACAAACCTTAGTACTCAAGGGAGCAATAGAGTTTCATTCAAATGTCTGTGCCATTAAACCAGATGTGTTATCATTTAGGTAGCAAACTATAAACCTGTCAACAGTCTAACTAACATAACTAATTTGCTCAGTAATCTTCATTTCAAACTAATGCTTTTCTCGTACAGCCACCATGACAGACGTTTACCTAAAAGAGACAACAGACAACAAGACAAAAAAAAAGATTGCAGTATGTACTTGCATTGCATTATGAAATGCATTCTGATGCATCAACACATAAAATTGGGCTTGTGTTCATTTGTTTGTGTAGACTTTGTATCTCCTGGACTTGCATATGTTGGCCTTAGCTTGCAGTGAGAGCTTGTATCCCTCAGCGCATTAACATAAATGAGCAGGACAGAGGTAGGAGGATTTTAGAGGGGTGAGAAAAGGGTAAGACAGCATATCAGTTTGCCCTTTAATAGCCAGATATTTAGCAGTGCTGTCAGCTTACTGAGACTTCAAGTCCTGTATGAGACACCTGCAGATGCATCACTCACACACATACCTTTTGGTCAAAAAAACAGGATGTTGAAATTTTGAAGGAGAGAAGTCCTTTCAGTAATGAAACCAGAGATAAGTTCATAAATACTACCTTTCAAAAGTTTGTTTTTTTAATTCAGCAAAGACATTTAAATTAATCAAAAAGTGACAGTAAAGACATTTATATTATATTTATCAAAGAATCCTGAAAAATGTATCATGTTTTGCACAAAAATGTTAAGCATTGATTATAATAAGAAATGTTTCTTGAGTATCAAATCAGCATATTAGAATGATTTCTGAAATGTAGCATTGTCATCACAGAATTAAAATACATTTTAAAATATATTACAATAGAAAACATTTTAAATTATAGTTAATCACACACACACACACACATATATATGAAATCACATTATTACTGTTTAACATTTACTCTATTTTTGATCAAATTAATGAAACCTAAGATATTAAGACGTTTTCAGAGAATATATTTTAACTGTTTATTTTTTTTATATCTAAACAAAAATTCATTTTTTCTTGTTTTCAGCATAAACCGCTTTACATTTTGATAGATTTGTGCTGAAAGCAAGATATTATTATTTGTATTTTTGTTTGTACTGTAAATTCTTACTGAAAAATGACAAAAAACTAATTAAGAAAATATTTTTTAGCTGGGTATCATTTATTGAACCATTAATCCAGAGGAAGGAAACCATGTTCCTCTCTCGGTGTGTGTTAGTGTGTATGTACGTGCCTTCACTAACCCAGACTGCTTGTCTACTGGCCCCACGGACCTTCAGGAATCTGTTCTACAGATGTATTCATTCATGTGCTATTAAGGACACATATGCATCTCCTGCTGAGATCAGCATATATGTTCACTAAAGAGAAAACACACATACCTTACGTAGAACTTTTCTTGCACAGTCAGTACCTTGATTTGTGCATTGTGTGATATTTTTTCCTTCTCCCTCTCCTCTCTCTTTCTTTCCTACCTCTTTCTTCCCAGTTTCTCTGTCAGGTTGATTTTGGACATTGTTAATGAGAGTACAGAAAACAAAACAGCGGGTTGAGAGAAAAAGTGGAATAATGGAGTGAGTGAGTGAAGGGAGGGTGTAAACACATTGGGACAAAGTTTGAGGTTCAGTCTAAACACGCTCTCCATCTATTTACTAGTCACCATGACAACTCGTCTCCAGCCATCCCAAATATCTCAGCCTGGGGTGCAATTACATCGGTTACAAAACACACTCTTGACCTGTCACAACACACTCCCAACACAACATCCTGCCCTGCATCTCATATGTAGGCATATACACACAAACACACACACACAGTTGTGTTCCTGAGTATGTCCAGATCATCTTTACATTAATTTGTGTATTTTAAACTACATATTCATGGTTGGTGGTATGTTGTTGTTTGCTATTTCTACTAGTTGTAATGGCTGTAATTTGTAAGCTCTAAGGTGACATTAGTCCTCCTCTTTACCATCTCTGTTTCTCATTCCATTAGTTTCCCATTTCCTCAAAGCCCTAAGGGTGAACTGCTCATTAGGCTCAAGTCCGATTTATTCATGTTTCATCCCTATTGAGTATCACTCATTGAAATACAAAAAAAAAAAAAATCTAAGTAGGGAAGATTACTTGAGTAAATTGTATCATTGTCCCAAATAGATGTATGCAGCTGTTAAGGTTATTTTGGCTGTAGAAGAAATTTTGTGACTACGATAGATTTCCAGACATAATATATTTTGGAACATATGAAGAAAACCGAGGTCTGTCCAACTACAAAAAATGACTTGTTGCATCTAAAGTTCTAAAGTTGGCCGGATAGAAATTCTGTAAAATAATGAATTTGAGTTGCAGTAACTATATTCCGCTTTGCAGAGAGGGTTTTAAATGGACTCACTGTCTTTGTGAATCTGTGTGCAGCATTAATTTCATTGGATACAACATGTCCACTGTTGCATTAAATCTAGATTTTTGTGTGGTTAATTATAATGAACTAAGTAATATAATCTGATACATGATTTAAACCAATTGTTATCAATTATTTACTTTATTTCTTTCTTATTTTTCTGAGAATTCATTTTTACATTGTGTATCACACACACGCACACCTGCATCTTTATTAGACAGTTTACTCCCTTCCTTTTCTGTTTGTTTGGATTGCAGTGCTTGTTAAAGCCAAGGCAAATTGAAATGTAATTTGTCAGTAATTTGATGCAAAGCTGGTAAATACTTGGGCTCGAGCAGCGCCAGCTCTCTGAGAGCGGAGGCAGGGCAGAGTGGTTTATTACTGTGTTTACTACAGCAGGTCAAAAGATTATGTTGCTCATAAGCTATAAATCAGAGCATCACAACTGAATAGGCAGAATATTAACTGCGGATGGACCTGCGGTTTTAAAATGGTATTGGTCAGTGTGTGTAGGCAGTTGGCTGGATACTCAGAGGTCTGTGTTATTATATGTCAAACTGGCCTGTCATGTTGGTGGATTGTGGGTTTGGAAGAGAGCCTGTAGAGAAATTCTGTGGCAGCATGTAGAATGTAAAAGGAGCAAATTAATCATGAGACAAAATAAATGCCTCACACAGAAATAGCCTTAAAGGTGAACTTAAAGGTACATTTTTGAAGTAGGGTGGGATTATAGACTGATCATTATAGTTGCTCTGCCTCTACTGCCGTGGATCCGCTCCTCATCTACCAACGAGTCTGAACCTCATCTACTGACCACGATACAGCCATTTCTTTTTTCAAGTTGTGTGTGACAGTCGTTTAAAGCAAGTCTTTTCACAAACAAATGATACTGCGGTGGCTGTTACGGACTATTTAAATCTAGTAGGTTTGGTGTCTCGTGTTTCAAATCCAATGACGCTGGTAGTGACGATTCTCTCTGACCAATCAGGGATCTGCAGTGTTTACATGTCACATTTGGTATCGGTACGTCTTGCTTGGAACCTCAGCTGAGGTACTATTTAAGCGAGCCATACCATTCCATACCAAGCCATCCCATGCAGTAGAAAAGCGCCGAAAAGTGAACCCTCATGTCATTCCAAACCTGTATGACTTTCTTTATTCTGTGGAACACAAAGGAAGAGAGAGTTGTTTGGCTCTATGACCTGTTAACATGTTCCAGATTTGGAAGGAGGGGGCGTTGTCATGGTGACAGGCTGTGTCATGGAGCCTCTGGAGTTAAACCCACATGGGCCAAATTATCATGGCACCAGCCAGAGGAGGGTGACATGGCCACAGATCCCCCATCTCACACATACATCAAGCAAACTACGAGACCCGTCATGAACTCACACTCACAAAACACTCACACACTGTTGTCACTGGCGTCACTAAACAATCGTACCACACATGGAATCAGCGCAAGGCCTGTGATCAAATTCAATACTGTTTTTTTCTCTCATTTTCTGTTTTCTTTTTCAAAACTTTCCAAGCTATCCTCTCATAGCCCATAAAAGTAAGTCATAACCATGTGGTGCAGCTCATTCATCACAAATAAGCCATCACAAGACCAATGTGCAGAAAACATGTTAGTCACACCACCTCAAATGGTCTGGGCGCCACAAACAGTTCCTATACGAGGAACAGCAGAGTTTTGTATTGACCGTGTTGTCTGAAGTAGAAGCTTCCAGTTGTATTGTATTTTTAGAAGTAAACAGTACAAATGCATCTAGCTCAGTACACTGACTGTGAAAGGAAGATGTGATGGAGGCTCTCCTGCACAATCGTTGAGCCACCAATTAGGGCACAAATAAGCCACCAATAAAACACTTTGTTTCATGGGGACTTTGATGAATGGGCCTTTGCACATACACATTGGTTGTTACCTCACAACATCAGTTGCTAATATCTGAGTCAAAGCTAAAACAATTAATGACATTACAGTTTGAAATGTCTAAGTTATATGTTAAGTTAATACTCTAATTTTTTTTTTTTAAGAAATTTACTCTGATCAAATAGTTGCAGCCTTGCATGGTTAGCCGAAGTGTGTTCTTTAACATTAAAAATTTTAAATTAAAGGCGCTCTAAGCGATTCTGAGCGGAGTAACTTCCTGTTGACGTTCGAAGTGTTGTCAAACAAAACAGATGCTAGCTAGACCCTCCCTCCTACTCCTCCTGGCCCTCCCCTCCGTGCTTCCTGAAACAGTCATGAACGCGCACTTAAAATGTAAGTAGCTTGCGTATTGACGCTGCTTGTCGGTTATTGGCTGGAGCATGTTTATTATGGTCCAGGCTGCATCAGTTTGTTTTTATTGCAGTTTTCGGAGCTTGTGGCGACTACAGAGACCGCGTTTTTTTACAGTGTGTTCAGGGGACAGGCAGCTAGCGGATAGTGAGGAGATGTTTGCGGTATGTGACAAAAAAAAAATGGGCCTAAAAACGCGTCAAATCGCTTAGAGCGCCTTTAAAATTCTTACCCTCCCCAAACTTTTGAATGGTTGTGTATGAAGTGTGTCGTACCTAGTGCTCAAATGAACTCATGATTACATTTCATGTAATATATTCATTCCTATATCCTCCACTGTCAGTCTCAGGATTCTGTCGGTCTGGCGATTAGTTTATTAACCAGTAGGTGAACAGCAAACAGGGCTTGCTAGTCCAGTATAGTGTTGTCAAAAGTACAGACTTCAGTACCAAATCGGTACTGAAATTTTAAAAAGATGAGACGATACCATCATTTCCCCCTAGCATTTTTAGCGCTGTTGAACGGATTCTTAAACAACTTTGATTGGCCATTGTGTTCACGTGCTCAACAGATATGTTTGTGAGTCTTGCTGTTCACCGAGTGCTTACACAGATACACATGGGAGCGTTTGAAAGCTGGCATCTATCAGTGGATCCCTAATATATCCGCTGATAGACAGATCCGCTGATAGACACCTGTTTTCAAACGCTCCCATGTGTATCTGTGTAAGCGCTCGGTGAAGAGCGTCACAGATGTCTATTCACAACATGTTTTTGAAGCATTGATCGTTGTAGCCAATCTCAGACATATCTGTTGAACGCGTGAACACAATGGCCAATCAGAGGTAAATCCGCTCAACAGCACTCAAAATACTTGGGGGAAATGCTGGTATTGTCACATTTTTAAAATTTCAGTACTTTTGACACTAGTCCAGTAGTAATTATGTTTAGTAACATTAGTAACATAAAATTAGTAACATTTCTGGGCATTTTCTGCCTTTATTAGATGGGACAGCTGAGTAAAGACAGGAAGTTGACAGAAGAGCTACTGCACAGAGTGCCGCCCATAAAGCCTTGGATCTTTTGGCTCTTAATTTCAATAAAACAAAACTGCAGTTGTTTGTCATATTGTGATTTCATGAAGTGAAGTGTCTTGTATTCTATTAGTCTCACAAATGTGAATCTTCTTCTCTATATGATAATGCATTAAATTCCCCAGTAGTCTTAAAATAACAGTGTAAATGTATTTTCTGAGCCATAAATCCGACATGACTCGCCCCATCTATTGCTCTCTTTCAATGAAGAGAGGAGTTTCATGGTCTGTAAAATAAAACGCATTGAATGAGTTTATTGTTTCACTGACTCCTACCTATTTTAGCTAATGTCACATTAGGGTGATATAAATTCACAGAATTTGGCAACAGTTAATGGCTTTAGTCTCTATCCACATCACCTCGTATTTCCCAGCAACATGAAGCGATGTATTATTTCTTAACAGAGTGGGCTGATATTTTGGGAGCATCCTAGCAATATGCTTCTGATGACACTGTAAATAACAGACTGACAGGCTCATCTTTGACTTACGTTGTTCATTGTTTTTTAATCATGCAAAATCCAGCCATCTTCATGCTTTCTGGATGCACTCTGTCCAGCTTTCCTTAGTCAATCTGTAATCCATCTGAATAAATACCAATGCACATATGTATTCATACACAGTGCTTTTGATGTGTGTGTTTGTGCTGTTTCAAATGGAAACTGCATCTTACATTTCATTCCTATGTTGTGAAATGCACTTAATCAAACACACTTGAAGAACTTGTACATTTTTCTCATGTTATACGCTGTGTTCTGCTCTGAGTTTCATTAAAACTTTCGATTTAGAATTATTGTCTCATTAGTGTAATTAGATGATTACTGTTGCCACAGAAACATATGAACCAGCCCTTGTAAACTCCAATCTCTGATGAAGTCTCATTTCTCAACACATGTATGAAGTTGCGCAGATATGATCTTCATTTGTTATTTACCAACTCTGTGGGTTTTAAAAAAGGACGCAAGACCACAAAAAGAGGCTCCGTGGCCAGTTCCCTCTTTAAAGTTTAACAGCACTTGTTACTCTCACCCGTCTGTTATGAGGGGGCTTTGTAGTGAGGAAGGTTTCCGCCTGGGGAAGCTCATTTATGGGGCTCCAGAGTTAGCACATAGCCTTTAGCTAAAGGACTGGCCTTCATTAACTATCCTAGCAGCCATTATCAGACTTCTTCTAATGAACTACACCATATGGACACAGTTACAGCCACAGAGAGAGAGAGAGAGAGAGAGATGATTGGTGAAATTTTACTATTTGTTTGTGAATGAAGATTTCAGTGTTTAGACTTTGTTCAGCAGAGCAGAAAAACAACAAAAGTAATTAATCAAAGAAAATGGCTTTATAAAGACTTGTTTTTTAAAAGCTGACAGACTTTTAACTGTACGTAAGGACAAATTGCAATTATATAAATACAATAAATATGGTAACATTTTACAAAAAGATTTCAATATGTTAGCAATAGCTAATATGATACCTAATGCAAAAAAGAATAATGAGCTATATATACATTTTTAGCATTTCAAGGGGCCATTTACACAGAATGCTTTTTTGTTTGACCATTGCATTCACATCTTGCATCTTTTGCAGCCTCTCGCACATGACACACCATTCTAAAAATGCGGTATTCAAGTTAAACTTTTAAAGGTCTCTAAACCTTTCTCTTTTTTCAGTCCACTGCACTGCGTCTTGTGTTTTAAATGTAAAAAAATGTGAATACCATGCCAAGTTGTATAAATTACCATTAGCAGATTTAGCACTCTGGAATAATTGTTTCTGATTGGTCAATCGTGATATTCAGCAATCGGTAGAGATGTGTTGTTTATGAGTGACTCGTTCATTTGTCACATGACAAATGAACTGAAGACTCGGGAAGTGAACTACTTATTTATGTTTCTCATAATTTAGATTTGGCCGCATTATGATTTCCTAATACAAATATGAAGATTTAACATTTTAACTAATGAATAAAATGACTTGAATACAGATTTGTGCATTTTGCTGCACAAGATTCAAAGATCAAGTATGTAAAATAAACCAGTCTTTACATCACTAGTGGTCAGATATCTTCTAATTAGGGATGCACCGATATTGATACCAGTATCGGTATCGGGCCGATACCAAGCTCATGTACTTGTACTCATACTCGTATACCTCACGTGACGTAACTGACAGAATTGCCGACGGCGGCAGCAGAAACAATGTCAGCCTCAGGGGTGTGGAAATACTTCAAAATTAATGATGACAACCCACGCATTGCGAACTGCATGCAAATCTCGCTAAATGACACAGACCAGAGGCTGAGAGAACTCCCAGTTCTCTCAGACAGTGAAATAAAATTTCTCATATCATGGTCATATTGCCCACTCGTCTCATATTCAACCATGACAAATCTGGTCACCCTAGGTTGTTTACATTGGTTCACAGTGTTATGTTATAAACATTTGTTCTGTAATATTTGTTTAGCACTTTTGAAAGGCTGGTAAAAAAAGACAATGTTTGTTTTTGTTTTTTATTATGACTTTGGTAATTATGCCCTTTGAAGGTTATTGGACACTGTGAAATTTTGACAAGCACATAAAAATTATTACTTTTTTCATTGGAGTAATAATAAAGAAGCTGTCCTACATTCATTAGTCTCACTGTGTTGTGCTTGGAAAACTGCCACATCAGCAAAAAAAAAAAAAAAGAAAAGAAAAAAGAAATTAATAAATGTATAGGCATCGGTATCGGCGAATACCAGAAAAAAAAATATCAGTACTCATACTCGGTCCTTAGAAAATGGTATCGGTACATCCCTACTTCTAATATTTGTTGTATATCAAACCGCTCACCCCGAACACGGTATATGAAGTTGGAGCTACTTGCATGTCTGTCATATAACGCTGTGGACTCGCATTCCCATTTCACACGAACTAGCACCATCTTGCATATCAGTAGTTTACTGTAATGAAAATGATCTCAGATGACTTCATTATAAATATTACTGTAATGTTGGTGCAGTGTTCCTCTTTTTTGCTAGGGTGATTGTTTAGTATATTGTAGTTGACTGCCTAATATTGACAGCTAATATTTATAGCTATAATTTTGACTCAAATCAGTATTTCATGTCCATTTTTTATTGATTTAACGAGTTACACTTGTATACTTGTAGTTAAATAATTTTCATGTTATTTGTTGGGGGTATAAGAGCAGTGAGACTATCCAGACAGACCCCACACTCCTCCCCCCAGCATGTAAGACGGCACAGTGTTAATTGTGGTGGGTTTTTCCTGTATGAGCCAGTGGGGGGAGAACTCTATTCTGTTTTACTGAGCACTTACAGATGTCCCTTAAGCTTTTGATGTCTTCATGTTTTCCCCTTTCTTCTCTCTCTCTCTCACTCTCTCATTTTGGCTCTAGTTGTCAGTAGGTTTACGGTTTTCTGTACAGAGGCTGGAAGACGCCCCTCCTACCATTGGCTTTGAGCTGCAGATACACAGGTACAGTAACTATCACCTTTCATTTCAACCATATCCCAATTCAATTCAAGTAAGCATAATGTATTCTCACAGCAATTATCTTTCACTCACACTCACACACACAATCATTTGCATTTCTGGCCAAATCATTGTCAACACCCAAGTCCTTACGTTCCCACTGGTCATAAACTTATACAATGTGTAAGTGTGTCTGAGAAGCAGAATGTGTGTGGCTAACATTTCTGGTCCAGGTATTCCCAATGTTGTTGGGTCCAAATGTCCCCACAAGGATAGTGGGAAACAATTTTTGGCATTGTGGTGAAAAATTTCGGCCCCCATGAGGGAAATGGTTTATAAATCATACTAATAGTTTTTTTGAAATGTAAAATTGCAACATGTTTTCTGTAAGAGCTAGGTTTAGGGGTAGGGGATAGAATATTCAGTTTGTACAGTATAAAAATCATTATGTCTATGGAGAGTCCTCATAAAGCACAAAAACTTAAACGGATAGTTCACCCAAAAATGAAAATTTGATTGTTATCTGCTTACCCCCAGCGCATCCAAGATGTAGGTGACTTTGTTTCTTCAGTAGAACACAAATGATGATTTTTAACTTCAACCGTTGCCGTCTGTCAGTCAAATAATGCTAGTGGATGGGAACTTCTATAAGAGTAAATAAAACTTGCATAGACAAGTCCAAATTAAACCCTGCGGCTCGTGACGACACATTGATGTCCTAAGACACGAAACGATCTGTTTGTGTGATAAACCGAATAGTATTTATATCATTTTTTAACTGTAATACACCACTATGTCCAACCGCATTCAGCACTCGTTAGTAAGGTCTGATCGCGCTCTAAAAAATGATATAAATACTGTTCGGTTTATCGAACAAACCGATCGTTTCGTGTCTTAGGACATCAATGTGTCGTCACGATCCGCAGGGTTTAATTTGGACTTGTCTATGCAAGTTTTATTTACTCTTATAGTAGAAGTTCCCATTGGAGGCTGGAGTTAAAAATCATAATTTGTGTTCTACTGAAGAAACAAAGTCACCTACATCTTGGATGCACTGGGGGTAAGCAGATAAATATCAAATTTTCATTTTTGGGTGAACTATCCCTTTAACATGTGGTACCGTAACTTATAATTTAATGTATAGGTCTCTCGCACTACTCAGTTGTGTGTGTGTGTGTGTGTGTGTGTGAGAGAGAGAGAGAGAGAGAGAGAGAGAGAGAGAGAGAGAGAGAACAAGGTAAGTGGTGCGTGTCACTTTGATGTATGTTTTGGGGGGTCATTTTGTAAGCTAGGGCCCCAAATGTTGGTCGTTATAGAGCCAGACTTTAGAACAGGAAGCTGAGTGTTGATAAGATGTCCTTGGATGGGTCACAGAAAATGGATGGCATACTTTAAGAGACTCTGTTGTCTGTGTGTGGGTGTATGTGGAGAAAAATGGCAATTTTGTATTTATATACTGAGAAAAAAGCTTTTTTTTCCGGTCATCTATTTTTTCATGTTTAGGGATGGGTCATAATGGTTAAATAACCCAATAGCCAGCTAGTCAAATAATCATTCATTTTATAAATACATGTATTATTATTATTTTTATTTATTAACATGATTTTTTTAAATAAAAATTATAAAAGGCTTTCTTAAAACCAGGTCAGTCACTGGCTAGTTAGTTTTAGAGTTTCACAATGCATATTATTCAATTCAATTCACATTTATTTGTATTGCGCTTTTCACAATACATATCATTTCATAGCAGCTTTACAGAGAATGCATGTCAATATTACAATTTAGAGTAATCTTTTATCAAAGATGATTGTGTCCAATTTGTGTTATTTTAGCAATGTACATATACAAATCATGCAGTTAGCTAACAATGTATTAATTTACGGTAGAAGCAATGAGCTCATGGAAGTAATGAATACAATATTGCATTATGCATTTAGCAAAACAATCTCAATCACACTGTTTTCTCCCCACTTGGTTTGCATGTCCTTGGCCATGTTCTGTTAAGCACAAGGGTGAAGCGTATTTGTTATAATAACACTCCTCACTGTGATGTTACTCACACATATGCACAGGGAGGTTTTTATGAGCACATGTTAGTTTTGGGGTGTTGAGATGACTGCCAGGCTGCTCTCAGTGGAAGGGATATTTCCCTAAGGGTTTAATCACTGAACCCTAAAGTCTCAGAGCAAGGTTAGGTCAAACAGGAGGGTGAGTCTACGTATGTGTATGTGTTTTCGCCTGCACATGTAATATGTTTGCACTTAAGTGTGTGTGCTGTATGAATGCATTTGTGGTGTGTGTCTTATCTGTTTCGGTATGTGTGTCTCTAGAGAATAGAGAAATTTTCTGGTGACTAATGTTAGCCACATGTTCCTCTGCCCACTCTGATTTTTCACCTTGAGACGGAATAAGAGTGAAAGACAGAGAAGGGGGGGGGGGGAGCTGCAGATACAGAGAGATAGAAGCCAGGTGTCATGCAGCAAAAAAGATGTTTTGTCTTTCAAGTCTTTCACATTTCTGTGTGTGATACATATGGCTCTGATGGTTGATTTATTTTAACTTTTAAAAGTAATTCAAATTATGTAATTATTATTAGTTCTAAAAAGTACACTACCATTCAAAAGGTTTTTGGTAAGATTTGTAAATGTTTTTGAAAGTAGTCTCTTATTCCTACCAAGATGCATTTATTTGATCAAAAATAAAATTGTACTGTATTTATGGTAAAACTGAATTTTCAGCATCATGACTTCAGTCTTCAGTGTCACATGATCCTTCAGAAATCATTCTAATATGCTTATTTGGTGCTTAAAAACTTATAAGTCTTATTATTATCAATGTTGAAAACAGCTGCTAAATATATTTATGCAAACTGTGATATATTTTAAGAACTAAAATTATTTTCTAACATTAATATATTTTGTAACATTATAAATGTGCTTACTAATACATAATGTAGTCACTTTAAAACTGAATAAAAATTAATTTCTGAGCCCAAACTTTTAATATATAATTTAAACAATACACTTTATGAATTATTCTTTTTCTGCTTTATGTTGGTTGTATTCTGATTCTCTCAGGGTGGAAATGTAGGTGCTGGAATGAATGTAACACATTTCTTGATTCATGATTTAGTATTTAATAAGTCCTGAATGAATGAAACAAAATCTTACAAGGCTTCAAAGATTCTTCCATCTCCTTGTTCCTTTCAGTCAGACAGTGAGTTTTATGGCATATAGTAAATATATCATTTTTGTGAGCCCCAGTTATTCCACAAGATCAAAGTTACAATTGTCAGATTTTTTATGGGTTTTTTTTTTATGCATACATCCTCTCCTTTGACTTCTGAGCTTCCCTGGAATTATATATATATTTTGCTTTTAACTCTATGTTTTTAACAGCTGCATAGTTACCAGGGTGACATTTAATAAGGTGTGCGTCACTGGCAGATATATTAGGACAGAATCTGAGATTATGTAGTTTCCCTAGACCAAAAAGAGTCCCTTAAGTATTTCAAATACAGTACATTGTCTAATTATCTTATAATTACATTACTTCTTTACACACTTGTCACACAAAATTGGTAAACCAATTTTAGGACTTTAGTTTGTATTTCTTTTTGTGCATTCTCACATTTGTCCAGATTTGTGTTTGTCCACACACTCCAGGTGAAATTCCTTTTTGTATAATATTTGCGTTCATTGTTGTGTTGTATGAAATGAGAGTGCCGTCTAGTGTACCGGTGTGTGTGTGTGGCTGGTGGTGTTTCTATGGTTTTCACTCCACAATGACCGGCGAGACAGTTGACTCAGGGAATTCTAGGACAACGACATGCTCAGAAGAAAACAGTATTGTTCCCTGTTCATCCTCTCATCCTCGCACCCTCAAAGGACAGACACATTCACAGAACACAGATGCTCCCTGCCTCAGGCTCACACATGGAAATGTTCAGGAGTCTGAGACACTGTGGCCAGTTCACTAAGACCTTCTACAGAAGAGCCTTACTGTCTCATAGTGCACATTACATAACTCTGTATGTTACTGGCACTTTATTTTATATCAAAATGTTACCTTGATAATGCAGCATACAATGTTTATGAAAGTAAAGATTGTTGTTACACATAAATGTTATTTTGTTTGTTTCTCTGAACAGCTCTAATAAGGACAACTCAAGAAGCGTTCCAGTGAATCTGACTCTAAGCATTGCGGCGAGAGCACAGGTTGAGATCAGAGGGTAAGTATCTCTTTTATCTGTCTCTCTCTGTCTAACTGAGCAGAAAATGAGCAGTCCCTCTAAAAAATGCTGGGTTGTTTCAACCCATGTTTTAGAGTCTAATTTTAATAAAAGAACCCAAACTGCCACTGTTCAGAGAGATCTGGAGAAGTTATTCACCAGGCCCATATTGATTATTAAATACTTCTGTTCATTTAAAATACTGTCTTGCCATAAAGTCAAAGTGAAGGATAAATAAGGCATATCATAGAAAATAAGACTAACATCTGTTTTTATGACATATTAGCCAATAAATATCTTACTTTGCCTCAGTCAAATGTGTTTTTCTTATTGAATATCCTGTTTAAATTGGAAATCTGCCACACTACAAAATTAAAACGGGTTTGAAACTTGTACAGTCTCATAAATATTTTCCAATAAACACATGTTAATAGTTTGCATCTTACAGTACCTGCTTGAAAATCTTCTCTCTGTTTTTCTCAGTGTGTCTCACCCAGCTCAGGTTGTTTTGCCTTTCCCTCGATGGGAACCCAAAGAGAAACCTGTGAGAGAAGATGACGTCGGCCCTCAGGTTCAACACATATATGAGGTACGGAATAAACAGACACGAAAACAAAACATATTTGGTAAACATGGAGAGCCTCATAGACAGGAATAGAAGAAGAGATGTATGGAAAAGTATGGAACTATCGTGCTCTGTTAAATGGCCATCAAACATTTAAAACTTTGTTGTGATCAAAGGGATCCAGATCAGTAGTAATCACTTTTCATAAAACACACTCGCAAACACACACGCATACTACAGAACATAGAAAGTAGACATACAAGCATGCCACAACTAATCACAGCTGATGTACAGCAGATCTTATCTTTAACATTGTTTGTTTTATTTAGATAGGGACAGATACAAATAACATAGATAAACTTTGACAGTCATCTGATGCCTGTATCATAATGTTTTTAGCTTAAAGCTAATTTACAACACTTGTCCCTAGTAGGGCTTTTTTGGAAAAAAAAAAAAAACTATACAGTTTAATAAGTTTTTAGCTTAGCTTAACAAACAAAACAAAAAAAAACAAAAAAAAAAACAATACAGTTTAATATTAACATCAACATTAATAAAAGACCAGGAAGGAATAAGAATAAAAATGTAATACAATAGAAATCTAACACACTGAGTGTGTGTGAATTTAATCCATATTTATACGAAAAACAGTTTAACTTTGTGACTCAACGTTACTTTTTTAACAACCCAATTCTCTCTCCAGCAATAAAATCTAACACTAATCTATTATATGAAGTAAACCACAATAAACTTTTCTCATGGAGTGTAGTGCATTCAGCTAGCAAAAACCAACTTCTGTAAAGCTATTTATTTGTTGTTTGTTTTTGTGTAGACTCCTGACCTCTTTTTGCTATGAGTGGGCCTCACTAAACACCATCTGTCCTGCGGCTATTAATTTTTTAATTGCCTGTAATGTTGGCCAGACGCTGTACAGATGGTTTGTGTTAGAAGCAGCTTCAGCTCTACCATGTTCAGTCCAACCGCTAATGCTAATGCTAGCCCAGAGTGTTTGATTTAATGTTCATCAATTCTTGTACATTCTTCCATATCAAATGAAAATCTGATGATTCATATTAAAAGTATTTGGCATCAACAGCACCTCTTATGGAAATTTACCATAGTATTTCACTATAGTAAAATTTTGAAAGTGGTATTTTGGAAGAAACATTGTTTCATACTGTAAAGGAATCTACTTTATTTTTATTAATTCTACATGTTTTTAAGATATTGGATATTTAATTGTTCATGCGTATTTCCTCTATTTTAACATTCTAACATTCACTTAAAGTTATTTTGTCACATGTGGCTGCGGTGAATAAAGCACACAACAATAGAAATACTACAGCAACAGTCTTTAAAGGGTTAGTTCACCCAAAAATGAAAATTATGTCATTAATGACTCACCCTCATGTCGTTCCAAACCCGTAAGACCTCCTTTCATCTTTGGAACACAGTTTAAGATATTTTAGATTTAGTCCAAGAGCTTTCTGTCCCTCCATTGAAAATGTATGTGCAGTATACTGTCCATGTCCATAAAGGTAATAAAAACATCATCAATGCAGTCCATGTGACATCAGTGGGTTAGTTAGAGGTTTTTGAAGCATCTAAAATGCATTTTGGTCCAAAAATAACAAAAACTACGACTTTATTCAGCATTGTATTCTCTTCCGGGTCTGTTGTTCATCCGGGTTCACGACTCGGGGTCAGTAAACCGCATGCGCACTGCTGACGTAAGACGCTGCTGACGTGTTATCTGGTGCACCAGAGTTTCGTTTACAGTCTGAGGGAGACGCACGCTGTATTCAAGCAATTTTTAAAATGGTGCGTAAGTGTGCATGTCGCGGATGTCCTAATCGCCAA
Source organism: Megalobrama amblycephala (assembly GCF_018812025.1). Taxonomy (NCBI): domain Eukaryota; kingdom Metazoa; phylum Chordata; class Actinopteri; order Cypriniformes; family Xenocyprididae; genus Megalobrama; species Megalobrama amblycephala. The sequence goes on from NC_063056.1 coordinate 26,581,585, forward strand.
AAACAACGACATAAAAGTGCATTACCAACGCCGACAGATGAAAGGATTCAATGGAATCAATTCAGTGGAATCAATTCAATGGAATCAATTCAATGGAAAGGATTCCGGAAGAGAATACAATGCTGAATAAAGTCGCATTTTTTACTATTTTTGGACCAAAATCTATATAAGATGCTTCAAAAACTTCTAACTAACCCACTGATGTCACATGGACTACTTTGATGATGTTTTTATTACCTTTATGGACATGGACAGTATACTGCACACACATTTTCAATGGAGGGACTGAAAGCTCTCGGACTAAATCTAAAATATCTTAAACTGTGTTCCGAAGATGAAAGGAGGTCTTACGGGTTTGGAACGACATGAGGGTGAGTCATTAATGACATAATTTTCATTTTTGGGTGAACTAACCCTTTAATGTAACTCAGGAATTACAGGAGAACACAATAAGGCAAACACAACCACTAAACATTAAAGTCCCCCTGAAATCAAAATGTAAGTTTTTTTAGCTTTTAGCATTAATATTTTAGCCTTAAGGTTATGAATAAGTTCCAAAACAATGACAAAATTCCCATTTAGGAGATATAAGCATTCAAAACTTACAGTCTCTCACTTCTGCTACAATGGATCACAGATTTTCATGACATCACTGTGCACATCAGCTTCTCATCAAATCTTCTGTCCAATCAAATGCTCTCTAGAATCTGAAGTCCCGCCCCTCCTACACTATGAACAGACACTGAAGCTGCGGCTGAAATCAGTCATTTGTTCACACATTTACTAGTTTCTATATGGTGCACGTAGTGCACTATATAGGGGATAGTGAACGATTCAGACAGTGTAAATATGCTTTCCATTGAGGTGAAAGAAGTCCATTTTCACGTTAGTGTCACATGAACCGCCGCAGCGCGAGCAGTCTGCTCTGGTCATATCACCCATTTTTCGGCTATAACATGAAAATAATTGGAAATATATCAAATATATAATGGTATCGGCCATAATTTCCTTATTGGTGCATCTCTATAAGTGTTTATAAACTTGAATATTTTTAAATAGATTTAAATGTATATTTTTAAGTTTGGTAATTTGAAGTTTCTCTTTTTGTTTCTCTCTTCTTTTTCCCAGTTACATAATAAGGGTCCAAGTTCAATAAGCAGGACTGTTTTGGAGGTGGGCTGGCCCAGTCAGTTCCATGAGGAACACCTCCTCTATGCCCTTCAGATCATTACCGACGGACCTGTTCACTGCAGCGTCAACGGCTCCCTCAACCCACTGGAGCTAGAGGTAAACTTACTCTTATCTCTCTATCTCTCAGTTCCAGGAGAAAGAGTCCACATCCAAACATTTTTACACTGTTTCAGTGAAGTCGGCCCCCTGACAAGATCTTTCCTCATACACAGAGCCAGTTACTTGAATGAATGTTTCTTTCTCCATATGCATCACAAATCTCTCTCTTGCCTGTGTCCTTATAAATCTCAGGTTTCTGTGCTTTTACTAATGAGCCTCAAAAAAATGTAAAACTGTGACGGCTGAGTCCTGCTTGTTTTTGATCAGAGGGTGTTGGACTAATTCTGACCCCTCTGCTCTCTTGACTGGACTTTATTATCGCTGTTCAGATTTCATGTGCAGTCATTATGAAGCGTCACAACGTCCTCATGAAGCCTCTGTGCCTTGTAACTGATCTGCGTTCATGCTGAGTTCAGAATTTTAACCACCTGGACTGATATTAGAGCTCTCTTCCTGTGAACTTTAGAGGAGAGAATTATGCTTAACCAGAGTTTTGGCCCTGAACTCTATGTCTGCTTCTCTGACCACATTCACACAGTGCATTATATAATACAAGTGACTTATTTTTTTCTATTTGTTTTTTTTTTTTTTTACATTTTAACTTAAAATACTAACTACACATACAGTAATTGTATAGATAAATAAATAATAGAAATACAAAATATTTAATTAGTGTTTTTCTTTCCTTCCGTGTGACACATTCAGAAATCATTCAGTGCTGAAAACTGCTTTGGAACAATTTTATTTTGAAAAGTGGTATATAAATAAAGTTAAATTAGTTACTTTATAAAGTTAAAACTGAAAATTTAAGACTGAAAATATAAAAAATAGTAGTGTAACACCGTTCGTAGATAAGGAAGAAGGAGGCGGGAACCGGCGAACGTTAAACATAAATTTAATTCAAAATAAACAAATACTAAACGACAGTAATAAAACATAATAACATAATAAACACACAAACATAATAAAACATAAAATAATATCCAGGCCTGGTCCTCTCTCATCCTTCACTGTCATCGCTCCTCCTTTTATGCTTCCGGAGCTCCTCCGTGAGAAACTCGAGGCCGGTGCGCCTCGCAGGTGGAGCTCATTATCTCTCGCGTCACCGGCCTCGCGCCGTTCCCTCACAGCTCTCGCCCGCCCTGCTCGCCACAAGTAGCTAATTCAAAATATTAATAAATGCTATAATAATATAAAAAAATAATACTAAAACTGCTTTATGAGTGTAACTGTTATTTCCTACACACAGCAGGTTCCATCTAATATTCATTTTTCAATTCCTCTCCTATCTCTTGCATGCTTAGACCTCCACTCTTCAGGACACTCCAGAATTACTGGGCTTTCTGAGGAACAGCAGCGGTCCGACTCGCCATAGACGATCTGTTTCTACAGCCCAGAGCAGCAGCACGACACTGGTACGCACATTCACTCCCACCAGAACCACAAACACTCTCACAAACCACCTAAAGCACATGGCTGCACGCCCTGTGGGAACACTCTCATAGATGTGACGGATAGATTCTTATGTTGAACTTGACGTGTTATGGGGACCTGTGTTAACCTCAAAGGGTGAGTTCACCTGTAAATCTCATAACAGGTCATTCATATTATGCTTATTGTCCTGCTCTCTCAAACTGTCTCTTTAGGGAGTGTGTGTGTGTGAGTGAGTGTGAGTGCATTGACCAGGTGGTTTTGATAATCTTAGTCTATCACACCTTAGGCACTGTGATAAGACAGGGCAGAGGTCATGTCCTATGCACATACACAAACAGTTGGCATTGATACTACATACATACACACCATCACTCAACTCTTTAAATGTGACCACTAAAATCACATAAAATCAAGTGTGAGGCTTTTAAAACATACAGCATATCTGCAGAGGTACAACAAGGTGAAAATGCTCATATTTTACTTTTTTTTTTTACATGTTTTTATTACAAATTGTATTATCAGTAGAAGAACTCGAGTGAAATGTTGAATTGAAAAATGTTTAATTTTATGTCTAAATGGTTCAAAATCCTAAAAAGTTTATTTCCAGGTTTTATTTAGATGTTGAATCTTAGATTTTTAATGTGGTCTCAAACGTTTGGAGTCGCTGTACGTACTGATTAATGTGAAAGATGTTCTCTACTTTTTCCTCTAGAACTGCTCTAATATCAAATGCCTGATGGTGGATTGTGTCGTGGATCGTTTGGATCGAGGGCAAAGCGCAGTGATCAAGTTCAGATCTCGTCTCTGGGCTCACACCTTCTTACAGGTACTTTTAACAGACAAATATCCTTTAATTTCTTGCTAATCGACCATGGAAGTCTTGTTGGTTAACATAGTTAAAGGAATAGTTCACTCAAAAATAAAATTTCATCATTTACTTACCCTCATGTTGTTCTAAAAAATGTGACTTTCTTCTGTATTTCATAAAAAAATATATTTTGTGAAATCTTCTTTTTTTTTTTTTCATGTACATACAATTAAAGTCACTGGGCTCAAATGTTTTTGCTTGCCAACAGGTTTGGGAAAAAATGGTCAAACAATGAAAGTCAGTGGGTCCAAAACAACACTGAACTCCATTAACTTTCAATGCTTCGACCCACAAAAAAAACACAACGAAACATTCTTAAAAATTTGTTATATTCCATTCTGAAGAAGAAAAAAAAAGGCATACAGTTTGGAATGACATGAGGGGGAGTAAACAGAATTTTGACAGAATTTTCTGAGTGACAGAATTCATGTCTCGGTGAACTATCCCTTTAAAGTCCCCCTGTAGTCAATAATTTTATCTGTGAAAACTCATCTTTGATCACCAAAATGACATTTGAAAGTTTTTTCCTTGAAAAAAATTCTTCATGCCTTAAAATAGCTTGAATGTAATTCTATACCCTTGCCTCATTTAGTATACCCGGTTCAATGAATATGCTAATTAGCCCCACCTCCACTCACTCGCACGAGCTCAGAGATCCACTCGTTGATGTTCACACGTTGACACGATTGGTTACAAGGTAGTTTGTTGCGTCAGAAACACCAGCGATTTCAAACCGCATTTTTGAGACTGTCTTTGGTTCGCTGTAGTTTTAAGAAGAAAATACTCAGCAATTGACCCTTTGCAAAGATCCGCCCCCCTTAGTTACTGTCGCTACGTCCGACAAGCCATGGCGCTCTTGTGCCACACTTCATGTTTTCCCGCTGTGAAAAATACATTGCGAAGCAAGAAATAAAACACGAAATTAACTAAATAAACATGAATGAACATCAGAATCAGAAGATATGTTGTTTCAACCGTGGAAAGACATCAATACACCATTTTTCAAGTTCAAGTCCACCTACGTTACTACTATCTCTCATATCTGGTATGTTTGTCGGACAAAACGGCAGATTTGGCGTTATGATTGGTCAGATCATCTGTCAGTCAAACTCCCGGTGGAGAGTGAATTGTGTTGACTTATGAATTTGCACATGGTTTGTCTTAAAGCATATTAAAAACACCACACAGGCATATAGACAACATTAAAAGCATGATTTTCACCACAGGGGACTAACCTGCTTGCAACCATTCTTTTCAACAGGGACACAGTGTATGTAATCACAGAGAAGGATGCAGCATGGAATCTACTGTAGTGTATAAACATTCACGAACTGTCGCAGTGTTTTTAGATGTTATCTTCAGAGCATCCCTGTAAAGTCCAGCTGGTGATTTTCACTTCTTAAATCACTGTACGATCAAAGGCTCTTATTAAACTGCGTTTACACTGACTGTGGTTTGCAGCAACAAACTGACCGGCAGTAATTCATTTTCAATGAGCGTTGGCTATTTGGGGTGACATGACCGACCGTGGCTGATGCAACAAAGTTGAGCAGAGTTCAGCTTCTACGCCAAATGCACAACAACAGAATTCCGCAACTACCAATGGGAGTGCAGACAGCGAAGCATAAGAACAGTGTAGTTTTATCGGGACAGTTCACTCACCCTCATGTCATTTTAAACCTGTATGACTTACTTTCTTCTGTGAAACACAAAAGAAGATATAATGTTTAAGGTTTTTGTTTGTTTGTTTGTTTGTTTGCTGATACAATGAAAGTTCTTTTCATTCCAAAGAAATAAACTCATACAGGTTTGGAACAGAATGATGACAGGATGTAAATTTTCCCTTTAACATGGTGTTCCTCTGAACACGACCAAGTGTTTAACTCAACCTCAGATGGTAGGCTCGTGTCACAGGAGATGACATCACCAGTCTGATTAGACACCTCAGTCATGTGACGCCATAAACCCTGACATCGTCAGAACAAAATGCTTTCATCTCATCTTCAGAGGAAGGTCCACAGAAAGCAGACACATGTTTGAGAGCACGTACGCTGGTGTGTCTGCAGGACAGTAGTGCTCTTTGCATGTGTGTGTGTCTGTGTGAGTGATCCTAGTTTAAAGGAAGTGCTTTAAGTTTTTGTTTTGCTGCTCTTTTGACCACTGCTTCTCGTTAAGCCTCATCCATGCTGAAACCATTACAACTCAGCGCCCTGTCAGACACCCGCCATGTGCGTTCTGTTAATGTTAATCTGACATTTTCCTCTTCGGCGAGGGGCCGGCCTCTGTCCTGCTCACTCTGAGATGTTTCCATGTGTGTTGTATTTATGCTAATCCATTGCTTTCCTCTGGCAGAGACGGAATGACCACTACACGCTAAACTCCACAGTGTCCTTTCAAGTGACGGCCATGCCTTATCGGATCAAAGCTGATAGACTGCCACACCAGAGCAAATCAGTGAGTGATCTAGTGTGTTTGGGTGCAAATAGAAGAAAGTAGAAAATACATAGTATTTTAAATACATAGTAAAGACATATAGTACTACCATGGTATTTTGGACATGTACCATGTTATTCTTAGAAATACCATATAAATACCATGGCATTGAAATTCATGTATTAAAGTACCATGGTATCACCAACACTTACTGATGCAATGCGCAGTACTTTTTTGTAAGGCTCTTTATGTGTATTAACAGCATTAGGGCTTAGCTGAGTGCTATAATCAAATCATAACACCCCTACTTTCTTCTCTGTGTACTGTATAAAACTGTCAAAAAGGAAGGAAATTAAATAATTAAGATAAACAAAACATTCTTGAGGAGCTTCTGTTACATTTAGTTTAAAACAAGACAGAGGTGAGAGATGATAAGGCAAAGTAAGCTGTCAACCTGCTTTATGTGTGCTAATATCATAGCTGCATCAGTGGTAGTAAAATATGAATGACTTTTGTGTTTGCGCGCTTGTGTTTTTAAGATCGGCACATTTGTGGTGTGGGCCATTCCTGACGTTTCCTTTGCCATTCCCCTGTGGGTAATAATTTTGGCTATACTGCTGGGACTGCTGGTGCTGGCTATGCTTAGCTTAGCAATGTGGAAGGTAGGTTGGCCATAACACACAAACACACACACACACACACACACACACACACATGATGCTGTTGTGAACACACTGATAATCAGTCACAAAACTACCATCCAAAATATTGGGGTTTGTAAGATTTTTTTGTTGTTGTTGTTTTGAAAGAAATTAATACTTTATTCAGCAAGGACATTCAATTGATCAAAAGTGATGGTAAAAACATTTATAATGTTACAAAAGAATTTCAATTTTAAATAGAAATTATAAATGCTGTTCTTTTGAACTTTATATTCATCAAACATTTCTGAAAAAAAATCATCATGGTTTCCACAAAAATATTAAGCAGCACACATGTTTTTTGAGCAGCAAATCAGCATATCAGAATGATTTCTGAAGGATCATGTGACACTGAAGACTGGAGTAATAATGCTGAAAGTTGCCGTCACAGAGATAAATTACAATTTAAAATACATTCAAATAGGGGGAAAAAGGTCTTTTGAATTATAATAACATCTCACAATATTATTGTTTTTACTGTATTTTTGATCAAATAAATGCAGCCTTGGTGAGCATAAGAGACTTCTTTCAAAAACATTAAAACAAACTTGCCAACCCCAAACTTTTTGCTTTTTCATTAAGCTACAGTCTTCATCTCTCTGTCCAATTATAAAACACACAGATTAATGAAAGTCTTGAAGGATTAAATAGCTCTGCATTTCAGATGAGGTTAACAGAGGAAATACATGTTCTCAAAGTGTTCTATGTATATGTTGGCATTGGTCTTCAAGTCTTCAAGAACAGCAAAATCCGTCTGTAACTGCGTCTCTGCTTCAGTGAAATAGCAAAACAAAGGAACTACAGGGGGTAGAGAAAAAGATGGCTGTTAGAGATAGAGTGAGAGGAGGAGATGGTGGAGGAAGTGGAGAAGGGGGTTGGAGGAAGTGAAGTGAAAAGAGGTATGGGGAACATTGAACATCTTGATGAAAATTGGCAAATCAGATTAACTGATAAAGGAGAGGGGGGCTGGGGGGGGAATACTGTTGCAGTTGGTCAGTAATGAGCCATTTTTGATATTATCAGTGTTTTGTCTACAGGGCTGTTCTCAGGCACTTGATTGGGTCCCTATGGAGGAGACGTGCCCTAATTGGCTAACATGCACAAACACACACATATGCATTAAACACGCTGAAGAGTGATGAGTGTGCGTGGGTGCACAGGAGGAAAATGTCAATCAGATGTTAAGAGGGGTTTTTAGAGCAGCTGAGGCTCTAAATTTTAGTTTAACAAAGACTATTATACATTATATAGATAGTGTCACATATAACGGATCTGAAAAGTGAGGAAAACAAAGATCCATCCTACTGAGAATACAATGTAATTGCCCCCTCTTGTGGTGAAAAGGGTTGTTGACAATGTGTTAATGAACTTTATCAAAATGAAAATTTTCAATAAAAATGTATACATACATTATATATTTAAAATTATATAAATGTATATATGCTAATTTAAATATAAATTTAATTGTGTGTATATATATTTGAGATCACACAATTTTCTAATTTAATGCAGTTTAATAGAGTTATGTTATCAGCATGACAATTTGAGTGAAAATTGTCACACACACACACACACACATATATATATATATATATATATATATATATATATATATATATATATATATATATATATATATATACTACCATTCAAAAGTTTGGGATCGGTAAGATTTTTAATGTTTTTAAAAGAAGTTTCGTCTGCTCACCAAGGATGCATTTATTTAATTAAAAATACAGTAAAAACAGTAATATTGTGAAATATTATTACAATTTAAAATAACTGTTTTCTATTTGAATATATTTTACAAAGTAATTTATTCCTGTGATGGCAAAGCTGAATTTTCAGCATCATTACTCCAGTCTTCAGTGTCACATGATCCTTCAGAAATCATTATAATACGCTGATTTGCTGCTCAGGAAACATTTATTATTATTATCAATGTTGAAAACAGTTGTGTACTTTTTTTTTCAGAATTCCCTGATGAATAGAAAGTTCAAAAGAACAGTATTTATCTGAAATACAAAGCTTTTGTAACATTATACACTACTGTTCAAAAGTTTGGAGTCAGTAAGATTTTTTTTTAAAAGAAATTAATACTTTTATTCAGCAAGGATACATTAAATTGATCAAAAGTGAGTGTAAAGACATTTATAATGTTACAAAAGATTATATTTCAAATAAACACTGTTCTTTTAAACTTTCTGTTTATCAAAGAATCCTGAAAAAAAATATTGTACACAAATGTTTCTTGAGCAGCAAATCATCATATTAGAATGATTTCTGAAGGATCATGTGACACTGAAGACTGGAGAAATGATGCTGAAAATTCAGCTTTGCCAACACAAGAATAAATTACATTTTAAAATATTTTCAAATAGAAAAGTTATTTTAAATTGTAATAATATTTCACAATATTACTGTTTTTACTGTATTTTTACTTAAATAAATGCACCCTTGGTGAGCAGACGAAACTTCTTTTAAAAACATTAAAAATCTTACCGATCCCAAACTTTTGAACGGTAGCTGCTTACAACTAAATGTTTCTGATTTTAAATGATATTATATCAGTACAATCAGCATATCCATAAATAGATCTATTTACTTGATCTCCACTGATTCCAGTCCTCTGAATCTCTGGTCTTAAATGGGTCAACGTCTTCAAACTCTAAGAGCACATCTGTGCAAGTGTTTTAGCAGACAAAACATTGGAAGAAAAGAAAGGAATCATGTCTGTTATCCCATGATCACATTCTCATCCTCTGTTCTTTTTCTTTTTTTTTATTTTCCCCACTCGCCTCATCCCACCTGCTCTCCTTCTTCAGTGCGGCTTCTTCGATCGGGCGCGGCCACCCAAAGACGATGACGTGTCAGACCGCGAGCAGCTGACCGCAGAAAAATCCACAGATGCGTGAGAGCAGAACAGATGAGAAGTATGAATAAAGAGGCCATGGGATGCTTCACCATGAAGACAGTGGAGGAGTTGTGTTCGAAGGTTTCGGTATCTTTGTAGAAGACTACAGATCCAAGCCTCTAAATAAACTACAGCTGCCACACTGGACTGCGATCTGTGAGCTGGGCCACAGTACCACTCAGAAACTTTCATAAAGCTTTATTTAAAATGGCAGAAGATCAAGAACTCTGATAGAGCTGCAATATCCACAGTGTCCAAAGAGCCACATGCCAGTACAAGACTATAGGCTGACCAATACAGTCCCAAAGATTAAGATCTCACTGTCTGATCAACTCCATCGACTTCCTGTTAGGTTACGATGAAACACAGTGATTACTTCTGACAAAATATTTTTTAACATTATCAATGGAACTTAAGATAATATGATCTCAGTCACCAGCTCAGCAAGATCTGGATCATTCCACAATACACTTCACATTGTATGGCCACATACACACTGCAGCTAAATACGGATCCACTCCTCTTTTAAGTCATTTTCTGATATTTTTTGTTTTCATATTTCAATATCTGACACCAAACAGATTAAACTGTTGGCATCCATGTTTCATGTTTACAGCAGAGAGATGCAAAAACATTGTCATGAGTATAGCAGTCTTGGGAGTGAATCCTGTTTTCTGTACACACACAGAACAATAATCTAGGGGATTCACTCCCACATTTGTCACTTCCAAAACTTTGCAGTGTGTATATGGCCATTTTAACATTTTCACATATACTGCATACAAAGTGTATTGTACTATATACAAATCATTTGCCACCTACAGTATGTAAATTATGTTTTGTCAGAAAAGAAACTGAATTTTACAGATAGGAATGCAGCTCATTGATAATGATAATGATAAAGAAAATGATAAAGGTGTAGCAGTAAATTCTGCTATCTGTGGCTAACTAGAATCTTTATTCTTAAAGAGCTGGTGCTTTGCATCAGCCCACAATGTAGTTTCACAGCATTGCCTCATATGTCTACATGCCTTGTTCAATGATTGTACTGATTACATATTGATGCTTGTAAAAGAATTCAGTTAGTACAAAGATGTGGGGAAGGGGGAATTAACAGATATAAATTACATGTGCAATAATGGGACATTTTTGAGTTGATAATTTGTGTGTACACTGGCTCCAAAATGTTTAAAACCTGAGGTTCAGGTTGTTTTGTATATAAAGTTAAAATACTTATTTGTCAGGCTGACATGAATATTTCATTTCCAAACTAAAGGGAACAAAAATAATTTGTCTTGCAGCACTCTAAATGCATAGCTAATGTTAGATGAAGTGCACATTTATTTCATCTGTTGGGAATTCATGTTTTTTTCTGACTGCTGCTGTAACATGTTGCATTCAGACCATGTTAATGATAAAAAAACTGTTTGTTTCATATGTTTTTTTTTTGTTTTTTTTTTTTTTACCTCAGTGCCCACCAGTGTCTTTCAATAAATGGACTGATAATTTTTACGTTTTTAAATAATCTTAAAGTCATTACAAAACCACATCTTGTTATATTTTCTCCTTTGGAAAGATATGATCAATGTTTCACTCCATGAATGATGTATTGTGATGTGCACCCCTGTCTATTCTACACAGATCTGAAATTAAAATGAAATTTGAAACTATGTAGCCTATTTGAAAATTTGCATTATTCTTCCTTTTAATTTTATAAAGTGGTGCGCGCGCGGGGGGAATTCCTTTCGTTGTTTGTATAACCGAATTTCTTTATTTCGCTCACGATTCAAAATGTCTTAGTGTTTGTCTTAAGCCGAGTTCAGACTGCACGATTTTCAAAATAGTCGGGTCACTGTTCTTTTCACACTGCATGACTATCTTGGCCAGCATTCAGTCGCTGCTGTGTTCAAACTGCACGATGGATCGGCGACAGAAGGTTTCACACTGCATGACTTTACAATAGGAAGAATCGCCGACAACTCTGTCTGGTACGCAAATTACGTTTCACAACCAAACACACGCGAGATGTGACAAGGAAACAACACGATATCACGCGTTCAAGACCGGAGTTCTCACGTGAGACTGGCCCTGCGTTTCAATCAGCTCCCTAGCTCCCTAGGTAGTGAATCAGTAGGTAATGAAAGTGAATGTGGCTGATACCCTGATCAGTGCCCTGACTACTGAACTAGGGAGCTGACTGAGACACACGGTGGGATTATTATTAAAAATAGTAGTCCGCAAGAAGCTTGAAATACGAATTGCCTGTGCGCTGATTTGCAGCGAAAACAACATAAATAAAAGAAGAATATGGAGAAGGAAATGTTTGGGGAGACTGTGGATTATGTGTTCTGCAACGACAGTTGGAACTAAATACATAACTTTTCAATGTGCTGCTGTTGCGGATGGTCAAGCAAATGTGTGTGCTTTGTTTTTGTTTGATATAATTGTAATGTTTATCTGAAATGAAGCCATGCTTGCTGATATTGTGGTCTATAACTCCTCCCCGAACTCTCCGCTGCTCTGTATCTTGCTCTCTCATTGGCCGTCGGTCATCGCCGATGTAGTTTCAGTCAGTCAAAACACTTTTCACACTGCAGGATTTTGAATCGCCGACAGGTCCAGATATTTAGCATGCCAAATATCTCACGGGTGTCGGCGACTCGTCGGCGATTCTCTCATATTGCGTCTTTGCTCATTCACACTGCGTGATTGTCACTCGCGTGAACGAGCACCGATTTGCCTGTGATTTCGGGCATTTGTCGGCGAGCCAAAATCGGGGCTAAAATCGTGCAGTCTGAACTCGGCTTTATGGATTGTTGGGTAGTTAGGCCCACTGGCCATAAAGTCAAGTGACTGACTGATACGCAAAGCTCTTCTTTATTGCGCGGTAAAGTTAGTTTCAGGTTCCATATTCGCTGCATATTCGCCTATAGGCTGCTTAAGGAACCGTCTGCAAATTCCACTCAGTGCAAAAACATAAACAAAGTGATTTTTTTTTTTTTTTTTTTTTTTACAATGTTAGCCTATAGTAAATGGCTGGTGTGCAGTCTGACTTTCTATATATATGTGCTTTTGCCAATATCTCACTATACGCGTACAGTACTCAATTATTTTAGGGGAAAATTGCAGGAATTCACCTAAATGTTATTTTCACATTCCAGTTGCTGTAGTACACCAGACAATACACTGTACATGTAAAGTGGCCTATAGCCTAATATTATTTTTAGAAAAAAAAAAAAAAAAAAACGAATTCACCCGCGTAACCTAATTCACAAAAGTTTTTTTTTTTTTTTCACGTTTCAAAGGTTGAAATAGGTCTAAATTACTAACCAGACTATACCGCTAACAGAAAGCGAAAGTGTAGGCTACAGTGCAACTCATTCTGACAGAAAACGAAAACGAAATGTTTTTTGCGTGTTCATGCGATTCAGCGTCATTGACTAGCGCAAACTGGCAGAGATGGCGTCGAAACGTCCCTTTTCTGAAGAGGATTTTATGTGCCCTGTTTGTTATGACATTTTCAAAGATCCTGTGTTGCTTGGGTGCGGTCACAGTCTGTGCAGAGACTGTACCCAGCAGTACTGGGCGGCCAAAGGTTCAAGAGAATGTCCGCTGTGCAGAAAAAGATCCACAAAGAACCCTCCCGTTAACCTGGCTCTGAAAAACTTATGCCAAACTTTCCTGGATTACCGGGGTCCTTCAGAGGAGCTGTGTGAGGTTCACCGGGAGAGGTTGAGTCTGTTCTGTCTGCATGATGAACAGCTCGTGTGTGTGCTTTGCAGAGAGTCACACGAACACAAAACACACACGTGCCGTCCTGTCGGTGAGATCGCTGAAGAACGTAAGGTATATGCTTTGATATTGATATTTATTGACCTTAATCCATTTTGGCCATATTTTATATTCTGATAAATTCTCCTTGACTTAATTTTAGAGACCTTTTCGAAGTGAACTTAATTTTTTGACTAGAAAAATTAAGATGATAGAACATGCCAAATTTGAATGCAATCACCAGGCTGAGCATATATGTGTAAGTATGAGTCTGATCTATTATTATTGTTATTGTTACTGAGAATTATATGACATTATATAACATGTATTTGTATGTGTTTGGTGTTCAGCACCAGGCCTGGCACACAGCGAATGTCATCAAGAAGGACTTTAAGCATCTTCATCAGCTTCTGTATGTTGAAGAAAAAGCCATGCTTGCTGCACTGAACGAGGAAAAAACACAGAAAACACAGCTCATGAAAGACACAATTGAGAAGATGAATGATGAAATATTATCTCTGTCCAGACTGATGACAAAATTGAGAGGTCATTTGGATAGTGGGGACATCCAGTTCCTTCAGGTTAGCCCTTTATTACTTCTTCTCTGCTTGTCTTTTATAGTTTAGACAATGCACCATTCCCACTGCACGATTTTAGGTACAGCAGGACAATAACCTGAGCAGTAAAACACTGAAAAAAATGTACATATTCCAACCTTAAAACTGATCAAAATGATCAAAAATACAGTTTAACCAAATGATTTAGTGTATGCTGCCTTCATTAACTTTTCTAATTCCCTACATTTTCAATAGAAATTCAAGGATGTGATGAAGAGGTGAGCAGGCGTACCTCTTTTTTCCTCTCAGTATTGAAGTTCAGTGGTAGTGCTGAGTCTGACCTCTGAATGTGCTTCCAGAGCCCAGGACATGAACAAGGATCCAGATCCAGTTCAAGGAGGACTTATTGATACCGCACAATACCTGGGCAATTTGAAGTTCACGGTGTGGTCAAAAATAAGACAGTCTGTCAGTTACTGTGAGTTGATTTATAAAACATTCAGACACTTTTCATGGACAATATAAAGCTTTCTCCAATTAAACTGACAAGCAATTATTTGCTACTTAATGACAAATAAGAGTGTCTGTAATAAAAACCATATTGCATGACATTTTTATAACCTGAACTAACCTTGTGTTGTGTAAAAAGTACAATTATCTAATGTTTTCAAAAAAATGATTGACATTGACAGAGTCAGTTTATTTTTTCTGTTGGACCACATCACTATGATTTAGCAGACAAGTTTTTTTCAAATATTAAGGAGTTTTGTTCATTTGTTCCTAAATATAATTGATTGATTACATTTATAAAGTAGTGTCCTTGCAACATTGTCTTTTTCAGCTCCTGTGGTGCTCGATCCCAACACCGCTAACTCTCAACTTATACTGTCTGAAGATCTGACAAGCTTGAGGAACGAAGATGAGCTTGAAGAGGAAGACGTGGCTGGCGTGCAGAGGAAGAAGCTTCCCTCTAACCCGGAGAGATTTGATAAGTTTCCCTGTGTTCTGGGCTCTGTGGGCTATTCCTCAGGGACACACATTTGGGATGTGGATGTGGGAGACAGCACTTTCTGGATGCTGGGAGTCACTACAGAGTCTGTCCAGAGAAAAGGAACCACCAGTTTGCCCAGCGGGGTCTGGTGCATTGGCTATGACAGCGACACGCTCAGTCTGAAGGCTCCTCAGGAGTCATGCATCCCTTTGCCTGCGTGTGAGAAACCGAAGCGAGTGAGAGTGAAGCTAGATTTGGATGAAGGACACCTTTCATTCTCAGATCCTCTCAGCAATACACTCTATCACACATTCATGACCAATTTCACGGAGAAGGTCTTTCCATTCCTCTGCAGTCTGTGCAGCTTCTCTCCTCTGAGGATTGTGCCTGTGGTCAAGCCCTGTAATTAAAAGAGATATAGGGCCCTATAATACACCCGGCGCAATGCGACGCAAGGCGCAGCGCAAGTGTGTTTGCTAGTTTGCGTCCGGCGCTGTTCGCGTTTTCCCGTTCAGCGCCACGTCCTTAAATTAGTAAATGCATTTGCGGCAGTTAGTGCGCCCATGGGCGTGCTGGTCTAAAAAAGAGGTGTGTTCAGGTGCATTGCCGGCGCATTGCTATTTTAAGGAGCTGAAAATAGACTGCGCCATAGACCAACTCAAACCTGGTCTAAAGTCTAAAGTCAATGGTGCAATATTTTTTTGTTAGAGCGCGTTGGTAGAAACTGCGCCTCTGGGCGCGTCCACAGTGCGCGTTGACTTTGCTTATTACACACAAGGATGCGCATCACACAAACATGCCAAATATTAAAAACAAAAGGATTACAGTGTAAAAGAATATTATTGTGTAGGCTACATAAATATAAAAATGTAATGATGAATAGTCATTGTGTGTATTAGAATTAGGCTACCTATTTTCAATTCAGCCTATTACTACTTATAATGATGAACGAAATTGGCTAATTAATTGAACAATTGTGCCAATACACACACATATTAACTGACTCATCGCGTGTATGCCATGTAAATAGCAATCCGCCATGGCGCGAGCGCATCTCGCTCTTAAAGGGAATGGGAGATGACACTTTGATTGGTTTATTGAACGTTACGCCCATTACTCATTAAGAGAATAGGGACAACCCATTTCAAAAATGCGCCCCGGCGCACAGACGTTTTTCCGTCGTTAAAATAGCAAACGTGGATTTGGACACGCCCTGAGTGCACCTGCGCCGTGCGCTTTACACTTTGCGTTTAGATCGTTAAAATAGGGCCCATAAAGTTTGTTCTGAAGTTTGTTTTGGCATGCTGTCATGTCAGTTTGCAGTCATTCTTGATTACTTTGCCAATATGGAAGAAAATCAGCAAGGCAAATAAGAAACACTACAAACTGACTGTTATTTATCTTCTTGGCATATGTTGACTCTCAGTGTTCTTGTGTCACGGTTCATGGGTTCACTTACTCGCCCTCGTGTGGTTTTGGTGTGAATTGCCTGTGAGTGAGTGATTGTGTGGGCGTCACCCACCTGTCTGATTGTGATGTGCTGCCAGCCGTGTCTTGTTCAGTGTTTGCTATTTAATGTGCATGTCTACATGGTGTCTTTGTCAGTTCGTTGCAGGCTGTCCCGATGTTGTGTGTTCCGTGTTTCACTTCCCGTTTCCTGGATTTCTGGACTATCGTCTTGTGCCCGCGTCTGGGTGGATTATATGAACTGTCGTCTTGTGCCCGCGTCTGGGTTGGATTATCCTTGGTTTCTGATACCCGCTGCAGCCCTGTGCCACCCTGTTCATCTGCCTCCGCACGCCATTGCTTCAGCATGCCTCAGTCACTGCAACGACTGCCCATTTGGAGTGAAGTTATTGTACAGCGTATTCTGTCAATAAATATTGTTTTATTTGCACTTGGATCCTCTCTCCGTGTTCATATCCTGACAGAACGAACTGACCAAGAATGGATCCAGCAAGTTCGTCGAATCTTCAGGAGTTTTGGAGTGAGAGCGCTCAACGGATGGATCAGCAGGACGAGCAGGTGATGGCCACTGCTCGTGCCGTGCAAGCTTTGGTGGCGCAGGTAGCTGAGCTCTCGACCCAGGTATTACATCTTTCATCTCCCACTGCGCCAGCCCCACCGTCCGTTCCCCACTCATCCGCCAGCACGCAACAAGAACCTCGTATTCCTGCACCTGAGAGGTATGGTGGAGAACCTGATGCTTGTAGAGCTTTTTTGTCTAAATGCTCTATTTATTTCTCTCTGCAACCTAACAAGTTCTCTTCTGAGGAGTCTAAAGTAGCGTTGGTTGAGACTGCAGTGGGTATCGGGACATCACATCTGCCAGGCTCTGGTCGACTCGGGCGCTGAGGGAAGCATTATGGACTGGGATCTGGCAACACAATTGCACATTCCTATTCGTCCTCTGGACTATGCCAAAATCTGTTTTCGCTCTCAACGGACAGAAATTACCCACCATCACACACGCCACGGAGTCCATAACCGTCATCATTTCCGGTAATCATACTGAACTGCTGTCATTTTACCTCTCCAGATCTGTTCATCATCCCATCGTCCTGGGGCACCCATGGCTGACGGAACACAAGCCCAGGATCGAGTGGGGCCAGGGATCCGTGGCGGAGTGGAGTCAGCACTGTCATGCGTCTTGTTTGTTGTCTGCTTGTTCTTCTATATCTCGTTCTGTGTTGCAGGAGGAGTCGGTGAACCTGTCAAACGTGCCCCAGGAGTACCACGACCTGAAGGAAGTGTTCAGTAAGTCCCGGGCTGCTTCTCTCCCTCCGCATCATCTCTATGACTGTGCCATAGACTTAGTTCAAGGGTCTTCTCCTGCCTAAAGGCAAGTTATATTCACTTTCTAATCCAGAAAGGGAGGTCATGGAGAAATATATTTCTGATTCTCTGGCAGCTGGGATCATCCGCCCTTCCTCGTCTCCCACGGGGGCAGGCTTTTTTTTCGTGGGTAAGAAGGATGGGTCCCTGCGGCCGTGCATTGATTACAGAGGACTGAACAACATCACGGTAAAGAATACTTATCCTTTGCCGTTGATGTCTTCTGCCTTTGAACGGCTGCAGGGCGCATCTCTATTCACGAAATTGGACCTGCGCAATGCTTATCATTTGGTTCGCATTAGGGAAGGGGATGAGTGGAAGACGGCTTTTAACACCCCTAGAGGGCACTTTGAATACTTGGTTATGCCCTTCGGCCTTTCCAACTCGCCCGCCGTCTTCCAAGCACTCGTCAATGACGTGTTGAGAGACATGGTCGATCAGTTCATATATGTCTACCTGGACGACATACTGATATTTTCTTCTTCTCTCCAGGAACATGTGCAACACATCAGACGAGTGCTCCAGAGGCTGTTAGAGAATGGGCTTTTTGTCAAGGCGGAGAAGTGCGTTTTTCATGCACAGTCAGTTCCCTTTTTGGGGTACATTGTGTCGTCCGAGGGGGTGCGCATGGATCCTGACATGGTTAAGGCTGTGGTGGATTGGCCAATTCCAGATTCCCACAAGGCCCTGCAGAGGTTTTTGGGATTCGCCAATTTTTACCGGCGTTTTTTTCGAAATTTCAGCCAACTAGCCGCTCCTCTGACTGCCTTGACCTCCGACGCAACGTCGTTCAGGTGGTCGGATGCAGCTGAGGCTGCATTCTCCAACCTCAAAAGCCGCTTTGTTTCGGCTCCCATTCTTGTCGCCCCTGATCCTTCACATCAGTTTGTGGTGGAGGTTGATGCGTCAGAGGTGGGGGTAGGTGCAGTTCTATCCCAGCGCTCCGCAGCGGACGATAAGATGCATCCTTGCGCGTTTTTTTTCACATCGTTTAACCGCTGCTGAACGCAATTACGACATTGGTAACAGGGAGCTGCTGGCAGTCAAATTAGCTTTGGAAGAGTGGCGTCACTGGTTGGAGGGTTCGGGGGTACCTTTCATCATCTGGACTGATCATAAGAACCTTGAATATATCAGATCCGCTAAACGACTTAACTCTAGGCAGGCTCGGTGGGCTCTGTTTTTCGGTCGTTTTGAGTTTTCTTTATCTTACCGTCCCGGGTCCAAAAACATCAAGCCCGATGCTTTATCTCGTGTTTTTGATCGTTCCGAGCGCCCGTCCACTCCCGAGTGTATTCTACCTGAGAGACTCATTGTCTCTTCACTCACATGGGAGGTCGAGTCGAAGGTCCGCACGGCCTTAGAAGGGGTAACGCCTCCGCCCGGGTGCCCACCGAGTCGGTTATTTGTGCCAGAGGGGTTACGTTCAGACGTTATCCGATGGGGCCACGATTCCAATCTGGCTTGTCATCCAGGGGTTAGTCGTACCAATTTTTTGGTTAAACAACGATTCTGGTGGCCCTGCATGGCTCGCGACGTTCACAATTTTGTTTTGGCTTGCTCTGTCTGTGCTCGTGGTAAGACTTCCAATCGTTCCCCTGATGGACTCCTTCAACCGCTGTCTGTCCCTTCGAGACCCTGGTCCCACATAGCGCTAGATTTTGTCACAGGCCTCCCTCCTTCACAGGGCAATACGGTGATTTTGACCGTAGTGGACCGGTTCTCAAAGGCGGCACATTTCATCCCCTTGCCCAAATTACCCACTGCCAAGGAGACAGCGGTTACTGTCATTAATCACGTCTTCCGTATCCATGGCCTCCCGGTAGACATGGTTTCTGACAGGGGATCCCAATTTACCTCCAAATTCTGGAAGGAGTTTTGTCGTTTACTGGGGGCGACTGTTAGTTTGTCATCTGGGTTCCATCCCCAGACAAACGGGCAAGCTGAGAGAGCCAACCAGGATTTGGAGAGAATGTTGCGATGTCGGGTTGCTCAGAATCCTTCCTCCTGGAGTCAGCAGCTTCCTTGGGTGGAGTACGCGCACAACTCGTTACCAGTGTCGGCTACGGGCCTGTCGCCTTTTCAGTGTAGTCTAGGTTACCAGCCACCTGCCTTTCCCAGTCTGGAATCCGAAGTCGCGGTCCCCTCCGCTCACCCCTTCATCCAGAGGTGTCGTCACACGTGGAGAAGAGCCCGAGAGACTCTTCTTCAGGTGGGAGCGCGCACCAAGGCCCAGGCCGACCGCCACCGGCTGAAGCCTCCCGTATACGTCGTTGGTCAAAAAGTGTGGCTTTCATCCAAGAACATTCCGCTCTGCTCCGTGAGTAACAAGTTAGCACCCAAATTTATTGGCCCGTTTACGGTCACCAAAATTCTTAGCCCGGTGACTGTCCGCCTCAAATTGCCACCGTTTTTCACGTGTCTAAAATTAAACCTGTTTTTCATTCTAACATTAATCCGCCGGTTCCGGTTCCTCCCCCGCCGCGACTCGTAGTTGGGGAACCTACTTATTCGGTCCGTCGTATCTTGGACGCTAGGCGGAGGGGACGCGGATTCCAGTACTTGGTGGACTGGGAAGGTTATGGTCCAGAGGAGAGGAGTTGGGTTCCTGCCAGGGACATCCTGGACCACTCTCTTATTGATGATTACAATCGACAGGTAGGCTCTCCTGGGAGCGCCAGGAGGCGCTCGTAGGAGAGGGGGTACTGTCACGGTTCATGGGTTCACTTACTCGCCCTCGTGTGGTTGTGGTGTGTATTGCCTGTGAGTGAGTGATTGTGTGGGCGTCACCCTACCTGTCTGATTGTGATGTGCTGCCATCCGTGTCTTGTTCAGTGTTTGCTATTTAATGTGCATGTCTACATGGTGTCTTTGTCAGTTCATTGCAGGCTGTCCCGGTGTCGTGTGTTCCGTGTTTCACTTCCCGTTTCCTGGATTTCTGGACTATCGTCTTGTGCCCGCGTCTGGGTGGATTATATGAACTGTCGTCTTGTGCCCGCGTCTGGGTTGGATTATCCTTGGTTTCTGATACCCGCTGCAGCCCTGCGCCACCCTGTTCATCTGCCTCCGCACGCCATTGCTTCAGCACGCCTCAGTCACTGCAACGACTGCCCATTTGGAGTGAAGTTATTGTACAGCGTATTCTGTCAATAAATATTGTTTTACTTGCACTTGGATCCTCTCTCCGTGTTCATTTCCTGACATCTTGAGTGTTCTCTTCTTTCTTTAAGTAAACTCGCATAACATTAATTTCAGTTTTGTTAAACTGTTCCATACTGATCTATAATGCTCAATCTTTTGGTAACTTTAGATACAGTAAGAGTTTAAGAAGTTCATTTGGTTTTCTTTGAAAAAAGTGTGAATTGCTACATACAAATAAAGTATAGAGTTCACCGTGATCTCTTTATCATCATTTAATGCACCTCGTCTCTCGTTTGCACGCTAAGAGAAGGCAAATACCTCACAGAAAGACAACTGTTTTTCAGTTCAATTAAATATCTTACTAGTATAAGATTAAAGATGTTACTAGTAACAATTGCAGTGCAAATTAATCTGTACTAAATAGTGCAAGTAATACCTAATGAATAAATGGTAAACAGGAACAGATAACACAATTCAGATATCATAGTAAAACTGTAAGAGTGACCAGCAACAGTTAATAGTTAATATCTGAACCACAGATCCCCATAGAAATCGAAAGCAAAAAAGTAACAATGGAATAGTTACTGGTAAACGTTGGGATACTGACTAGCAGCAAAGTATTCAGTACTGCTATTATGTATTATGGTCTATCCATCCATTCTCCAAATTGTGGGGATGCCGGAGAGCCTATCCCTTTTTATAGTATTATAGTAAAAAAAATAAGTTGATTTTAAATTTCATGGCATCAACACATCTCAAAAAACTTGGGACAAGGTCATGTTTACCACTGTGTGGCATCCCCTCTTCTTTTTATAACAGTCTGCAAACATCTGGGGACTGAGGAGACAAGTTGCTCAAGTTTAGGAATAGGAATGTTGTCCCATTTTTGTCTAATACATTCTTCTAGTTGCTCAACTGTCTTAGGTCTTCTTTGTCGCATCTTCCTCTTTATGATGCACCAAATGTTTTCTATGGGTGAAAGATCTGGACTGCAGGCTGGCCATTTCAGTACCCGGATCCTTCTTCTACGCAGCCATGATGTTGTAAATGCAGTATATGGTCTGGCATTGTCATGTTGGAAAATGCAAGGTCTTCCCTGAAAGAGACGACGTCTGGATGGGAGCATATGTTGTTCTAGAACTTGGATATACCTTTCAGCATTGATGGTGCCTTTCCAGATGTGTAAGCTGCCCATGCCACACGCACTCATGCAACCCCATACCATCAGAGATGCAGGCTTCTGAACTGAGCGCTGATAACAACTTGGGTTGTCCTTGTCCTCTTTAGTCCGGATGACATGGCGTCCCAGTTTTCCAAAAAGAACTTCAAATTTTGATTCGTCTGACCACAGAACAGTTTTCCACTTTGCCACAGTCCATTTTAAATGAGCCTTGGCCCAGAGAAAACGCCTGTGCTTCTGGATCATGTTTAGATATGGCTTCTTTTTTGACCTATAGAGTTTTAGCCGGCAACGGCGAATGGCACGGTGGATTGTGTTCACCGACAATGTTTTCTGGAAGTATTCCTGAGCCCATGATGTGATTTCCATTACAGTAGCATTCCTGTATGTGATGCAGTGCCGTCTAAGGGCCCGAAGATCACGGGCATCCAGTATGGTTTTCCGGCCTTGACCCTTACGCACAGAGATTGTTCCAGATTCTCTGAATCTTTGGATGATATCATATTATGCACTGTAGATGATGATAACTTCAAACTCTTTGCAATTTTTTGGGAATGTGTAGCTCTCATGAAATCCAAAATGAGCCAATATTTGGCATGACATTTCAAAATGTCTCACTTTCAACATTTGATATGTTATCTATATTCTACTGTATATAAAATATAAGTTTATGAGATTTGTAAATTATTGCATTCCTTTTTTGGAATTGGGTTTGTAGGATATTTGGTATCATTAATTTAAAATAATTACAAAAAAACATCAGATGTATTATATGAATATTATATTCAGATGAATAATTAAATTGTTATACACTTTCCAATAAAGATCTGTAAAGCTTAGCTGTATTTTACAAAATTATCTTTAAAATACAGTATCCTGAAGTAGGATTTTTTAATTTTTTTATTTATTTTTCATTTTTTTGCTGAGATTATATATCAGATGTATCTTACATATCATGCAAAAATCATGACAGTTGGAATAAATTTACTAGTTTACTAGTGAATTCAATATATTATATTATACTCAAATTCCCAAGGGGCTGCAGGGTGTTTTAGAATTATTTCATTTAATATATTATTATAATTTAGATAATTATGATTAGATATTAAAATAATGTAACTTAATTTAATTGCTAAAAAAACATACAATCAAGATGTAAACTGAAATCAAAATTAGTTGGGGTTTTTTTTACATTTTTATTTATTTTTTTTACAAAATACAATAGTTACAATTTCTGGGATAACCAGATAATCTTTGTTAATAAATATATCCTCACTCCCAGTTTCTTTTAATAAAAAAGTTGGGAAAACAAGCAACTGATTGGTTGACAAATGTGTTGGATAATGAGCAACTGTTGTGAGGTAATTGACAGTATTGGACAGCAGATGGCGGTCTAATCCTTCTTTCTGTATGACAGACCAGCACCACCTGGTGGTGGCATTGAAATGGTTAAACTGGTGGAGTTGACTCGCTTCGCCTTCTGTCTTCTCGAGTTGATTTGGGGGGAAAACAGCGGCAACACGGAGATGCTGAGCGGAGGGTTTTTCTAATCGCCCATCGGTGTTCAATGACATGAGCAGATTTGCTAAAACACCAAATAATGGCAGGGAACCTCAGCTGCTCCGAGTCTCTAGATACCCCTGTCGCATAGAAAAGCCGCATTGTTGAGCAAAATCCTTGTAACCGTGAGCAGCAATAATGCGAGGGGCGGACAGCAGCAGGTCTGCCGTGATTGTGCTCTGCCTGCTGGGATGCGATTTATGGACGGCGGCCGCTAAAACACTGCAGGAGAACAGCGATGCCAAAGGTAAGAGACACACCGTTAACACATGCAAACGCATCACTTCTGTTTATGTTTATAAAGATTTTGATGGAAATTTGGGAGCTTTGCTTTGACTTTCTGGATGGCATTCCCAGTGCTAACTGTTAGCAACCTTAGCATATTAAAACGCAGAGTAACGGCCATAAAGCGAAAACATGTCTTATTAATTAAATAGTTTTCAGCGTATTGCTTTAACGACGCAAACTTTGTTAAATGTTCGTGGTTCGATGGCTATGGTGTTTTGTAAATCTTAAGCCATATGTTTGAAATCGGATCTCATTTTTGTAATGCCTGTCGTTGCAACAAGCATCACTGCAGCTTCCAAAGCACATGAACCGAGTGGCGCTCATGTCATTTTCTGTAGGTGAGACCGACGAGTGTAACATTTATTTTGCCTGTAACTCGGTGTTTTTGAGCATCATGCGTTTTTACCTTTGATGTAACATTCCCATATTTATCTGCTACAGCTTAAAGTACTTTAGAAATCTACAGCTTATCTATAGACTGTATACATGTGTTGTCATATATCTATTGTAAATAGTAAACATGGGCGTTGTACATCTTGTGCATGAATTTTTTTTAAATTTGATACACACACACATATATATATATATATATATATATATATATATATATATATATATATATATATATATATATTATTATTATTATTTATTTAAATAAAATAATTCATGCATAATGGTCAATACTGCACAAAATGTGTCAAATGTGGCCTACACACTTTCCTAACACTGTCCTATGTTTATACATGCATATACATCTATATCTATCTATCCATCTATCTATAGATAGATGGATAGATATAGATGTATGCATGTATAAACATAAGATATGTGTCATGATGGTCACTTAGGACAGTGTGTTGGCCACATTTGACACATTTTGTGCAGTATTGACAATTATGCATGAATTTTTTTATTTAAAAAAAAAAATAACAAGAAACACTACAAACTGACTTTTTGCAGTTTTGATTTTGTGCAGTATTGTCCATTATAAGTTCATTGGAAAGTACAACTCTTTCTGTCAGTCACGATATATCTTTTTTATTATTATTTTTAAGTGTAGATCAAAAGCTTGTGTTGAAGTTACATGTCTATATGTCAAAGTAATCTGCTGCTTCAGATAATGCAAGTTCTGTAACATTCATTATTAGCCAAATGCTAATTTATACTTTGTTGGAAATTGTTGTTTTTGTCCTCTAAATCCTTTATATTTTTGGCTTTCTATGGTGTCATTTAGTTCAGTACTTAGAGCTCACTGAAACCCAAATGGACATGGTTTATTTATGGCGTGATGGTTTTATTATGAGATTATTTCTGGCTTCTGACTATTTCAGACTGTTATACTCTAAATGATCTCGCTAATGTACGAAGTAATGCAAGGTTAAGTGTCTGTGCATTAGGATATCAGTGTGCCTGCAAGGAAGGAAATTGAAAAAGCTGTTTTCATGTTGTTTGACGTTTACATAATACAGATATTATGTCAATGATTCGATGTTGAATACTTTTAGGTGAGGCATGAATGTCAGATTGCAAAAACCTGTTTAAATGATATGGTTGGCAAAGCTCACCTTTTGACAGCTGATTGATTTTAGCAGCTTATAGACTGGCAGTTTGGTTAAATCCTCCATGTCTGAGCTTATAATATGAGGAATCCCCTTAAACCCCCTCCTCCCTCCTGACGGAGTCTCCACCTCCCCCTCGTCTCCTGCTGATGAGCAGCGGCAGCACAGATGGGTCTGCTGCTCTCTCTTCTTTAGGACAGTAGACTGGCACAGTGTAAGCTTTGAGTATGCAAAACAGGGCTTTCCTGCCTTTTGTCCGGGCTGTACCACTTCCTCATCACCAGGATCTGAAAAGGGAATGCTGTGTGTGAGGCCTTGACACAGTTTAGTCAGGACTGGTTACTGGAATGAGTTATGCCGTAAAGCTTTGAATATTATTGCCTGTATATTTTTTTAACTTCAATCCTTAGTTAGTAGTTTATGCAAAGCTTTAGATTTAGTTATTATAACTGTGTTATGTTTTTATGCACCACACTGTTTAAATGAGTTTGTCAAAGTAGTAGTTGATATTAATAATTATGCTACTTAATAGGACTGTGCGATATTGCAAAAAAACTGACATTGTGATATATTGTTTTTCTTTGATTATATATTGCGATTCACCAGATGATTTGAATAGCTCTGACAGTTTCTAAAAAAAAAAAAAAAAAAAAAAAAAAAAAATTAAGCAATGGTGACTGTTTTCAACATTGATAATAATAATAATAATAATAAATGTTTCTAGAGCACCAAATCAGCATATTAGAATGATTTCTGAAGAATCACGTGAAACTGGAGACTGGAGTAATGGATGCTGAAAATTCAGCAGATAATATAAACGGATAATATGCAAACGGATAATTATATATGTGCTTGCAAATAACATGTTTTTTGGTTTCTGTATGTTATAAAATGGCTCCGGTACTGCCAATATTGCTTATGCCAACAGTCCAATATTTACTGTAAGCAGTTGCTTGTTGTTACACACGCACCGAAAAAACAAAGACTAAATGAACTCCTTAATAGTTTCCTACTATAGTGCGCAAGGGTTTAGAACAATGGGCCTTAGGAAACCAGTTATGTTTTAGAGCTTTAGAGACTCATAAAAGCTGATAAAGGAAAAATAATCTGGTGTTTCCCCACTCATTAATTATCAGTAATGGAAATTTCTAGTCTCTGGATTTTGGACATTGCTGTAGTGCAGAAATGGAAAGGTCTGTTTGTTTGCCCGCTAGCATTTCAAAGCATTTTAAGCACACTGGAGACCCCTGTTGTGCTTAATTTTTTATGGGGTCATGTTTTCAGCGAACACTCAGACATTTTCTCATCTCTGATTACCCAAACCAGACTATCTCCCTTGGGAAAGCCAGTCAGGCAGCTCTCTCTCTCTCTTTCTCTTCACTTGCATGCATTATCTTGCAAACAGAGATAGTGGACTCTTATATCACTGTAATGCCCTGTTTACTAGAGGTCGACCAGTGGTGGATTTTTCAAATAACTAGGTTGGACCGTACTGGCCGATAACCGATTAATCAACCGATGGTTTAAAATTGGGTACTGAATGAAAATGAACATAACACTCCCAAGTAAACTAATGCTGAACTTTATTACAAAAAGTAGTACTGATCCATGAAAATGTACTGTACTTTTTAAATGAAATATTAATCTCGATATGAAGCTTACAGATGATATTAAATCCACAGAAAGACAAACGTTTCACCAACTCTCCACTTACTGACCTAATGCGTAAACATTATGGGAAGCACACTGGCCAACTTTGTTGGCTGAAGGCCCAAGTTTAGTTTGAAGATGAAAAACGTACCAAGATCAATGTTCTCTCACCTTTCCTGATTTCTAACACACACTCGCCGCGTTCGAAGTGGTCTTGAAGCCGTCAGAGCAGAAATGAAAGTTGCCGCTCTCCATACATTTTTCTGTAGTCTCTGGTCACATTCATATGTAAAATGTGCAAGCTTATTTTGTCCATTAGATCAAAAGAACTGGAAAGGCTCACACATTTAACCATACATAGACCCTTCCACCCTAAGAAATAAGGAATGAAGTGGTTGAAAGTAAACAAAAGAAACAGATTAAAACATTATGTGTCTCCCTTGTCTACTTGTGATCTGCTCAACCAAAACGCATAAGGTATAAACGGGGCCTAAATGTGCCTAGTTAATCTGTATCTTAAAGAGGCTTGGAGAGGTTTACATCTCAAATCTGTCATGGATACAGATACTGAAAGTGCAGCTTTTGTGTTAATCGCTCTAGGCCTATTTTCTGAGCCAGTTTGTGTCTTTATTTTAGAAAATTGTGCTATTTCACTGATATATAGGGTTATGTTTGACTGGTAACACTTGACATGTCATTAAAGACCCTTTAAAATCACTTGATAAGCACAATTTCTTATCCCATTCTTTCTTTTGAAACAGGAAGTTTGGTTTTATAAGAGTTTTTAATAGCATTGTTTTAGTTGTGAAGGTGTTTTGAGAGGGAAGGTAGAAGAATCACCCGCAAAAAAAAAATCCTCTGAAGGGAATACTTTCAGATCTGATTAGAATCGTCTGTTTTCATGCCTGTGAAACATGATAATCCTCCACACAACAGCAGTCTTTTAACTTTAAGCAGATCCTGGACGTACTGAATGAGCGTGGAGCTCTCTCTCATTCACACACAGTCTCTGTGTCTCCTTTTATAGGGGGTGGGGGGGGGGAGACATCCAGTCTGCTGCACATCTGGATAAGTCATTTTCCCACAAAACGGGAAGACAAGCTTGTTTTATGTTTTAAGATATGTAAAACGTACAAAAAAAATGTGTTGGATTATTTTATTTCTAAATATAATTCAGTAACAATTAAGAACAGTTACATTAACATTCAAATATATATTTTTTGAGAAGTGTTGTACTTTAGAGGGATGGTCTCTGTAATGGGAAACAAATTTTCCAATGGAGAAGCCTTGTTAATAACCTCTAGATAATCAAGCTGTGTTTGTTGTGACAGAGTAAATTGTTACTGTTAAGGTCCTGATATACTTCAAACGAAGTTCTTTTTAGTTCATCATTTAGGGGTAAAACGAAGTTCGAAATGCGTGGGCAGCGATATACTGTAATCGAACATCTGACGCCGCCCACACTGATATAAGAGAGCGATGTTTAGATGAATATGTAAATACGTGCTGTACGCTTTTTTTTTCTCAGTAATTAAGTAGACACAACAAAAATGAGAAAACAGCAAGCATTTTTTTATAGAAAGCGTCTGATCATAACAACATTGGTATGTTAGCACGAGCTCTGCAAATTAGCACTCCAGTCACATCATGTTTATTTATGTAGCACTTTATTCAATAGATTGCTTAAAATCAAGCAGCTTTACCATATCAAACATGAAAAACAGTGTCAGTGCCTCATTTAATCAGAAGCACAACTTCATTTTGTACTATAAAGCGGCTATCCAGTGTGTTCATATTTTCACCCACGGAGATCTTACCTCAACAAACTCAACAGATGAATTTTTTTCGAAATTTTGTTGGAAGTATATCGGGGCCTTTACCCTTATTAATGTAAAAAGAGGTCTGATGTCTGATCTAATAATACATAAAGTATAATGAGTCCACGATTTTGACCAGAATTACTTACTAGTATTAAAGTGCTAAATAACTTGCTGTTGGTCTTACAGAACTAAAACTGGAGAATGAGACAATCTCTGAGGAAGTCTTTTTTTTTTTCCTTTTTTTTTTTAAGATGTGGTTGATTACTAAATTGTGGTAAGGGTTTGGTTATTTGACTTTCTTTCAAATTCTTATAATTAGGAAGAGGGTAAGTCCCAGTGAAACAACATTTCAATATTGTTGGTGACTGTTGGAACTCATGACCTTAATATTATTGTAAGTCGGACTGTTGTTGACTGTCTGGACTCTGGCACTGTGATTTTAAAGAAGCAGTAGGTACCTGTTAGCTTGGCCAAATTGTGGCCTGTAAAGTTACCAAATGACAGTTTAGTTTAATTTGGTGTGAAAGGTTTCCAAAAGATGACTTCTTTCTTTTTTCCCCACTTTTTTTTTAAGCACATTATAACTATGCTTCAGCACTCAACCCCAGAATACAAAACATTTTTGAAGGAGAGCTTTCCACAACTTTTTATAGATAATATTTCATCATTGGAGAATATGTAAATTGGGGAGGAAATCTTTAGGCACCTCACAGTCACAATCTAATGCGATTCTGGGAATCACAATCCAATTCTAAAACAATTTATGAGCTCATTTTTTTTTCTTATTAATTAATGAGTTTACTGACTTTGACTAAAACTATTTAGCATTTGAAAGCAGACTTTTGTCACTAAGTGAGTTTCATATATTGAATTTATACTCCTCTATATGGCATAAATGATGCCTTTGTAGAGCATTTGAAAGGGAAATGCTGGCAGGTGAAACCCCAAATTGTCAAGTAAATTCAGTTTCTCACAACACACATCCTGTGCAATGAAGCCTGTGATTACCATTGTATTTTGCTTCAACCTTAAAACCTCACACAAGTCTATACTTGTCGGATGGTTTTGTGTTTGTTTTTCTGCAACTGTCAGCAAGCGAAATACGTCTCTCTTGCACAGAATTCCATTGCGAATATGCGGATTTAAAAAAAAACTAAGCTCAGAATTGAGAATCCGTGAAGAGAGAATCACAATGAATTGGAGAATCTTTTTTTTTTCCCTCCCACCTGTAATGGAAATATTTGCATAAATTTTTTTTAGTGTATATTTTCACTAATGTTAATATACATGAAATTAAAAAAAAAATTGAAAATATGCGATTCTCCCTTTCTCTCCCATGCACACCCGAGACAACTCTTGCACACTTTAACCCAGTATGCCCTTGACAGTTAATGCTGTTTTTTCAGATTAATCAATAATATGGTTTCCTGAGGCGTTCTTAAGGTTTAGAATCCAGCGTATTGACTGATTACACTATTCATTACTGCACACATGACTCTTGGGGTTAATGATGCCTAGCTTCTATGGCAGATAGAAGTGGGTTGGGTATTAAATGTCTTTGTGATGTCATGGTTCAATGGAGCTCTAACATTTTAGTTTGTTGAGTTTGAATTAGAACTCGTAGCTAATTCGTTTTTCAAACTGTAATATGAAAGTCTAAAAACATAATGCTTATACACGGGCAAGCCTTTAGAAATGTAATACATTAACCTAAATATTAGTAGTGTCTATATTCCTCTTTCCCTCTGCCTTTTTCTATCAGCATCCTCAGTGGTTTGTATGCATAAACACTCTTACATAAACATATCTTTAGTTATAATGGACAGAAAGCAGGGTGCAAGGCAGCCATATCGTCCCTTATTATTTGCAAGGCACAGCTGTAGTCATACATATACATATCCTGTAGACCCCTGCTCTTTGATATGTATGAATATATACGTTATGTTCCATCTGGAGATCTTCAACACAGAAATATAACAGTAGTAAAGCCTTTTGAATTATACCTATAGTCTGTGTACGTCAGAATTGTGGTGCCGTTGTCTTTTATGAAGCTTGAAAGCTTCTATTCTCCATTATTTTGTAATTGCAGGGGGAAAAACCAACCAGTATATTATTAAAAAATTATCCTTTTGTCTTCTACTAAAGAAAGATAGTCATACAGGTTTGGAGTGAATGATGATAGAATTTGTTTTTGAATGAACTGTTTGTTTACTGTTAGAAAACACCAAATCAAAATAATAAATCTCATTTATGATCAGATTGTGACCTGCCGACCAGCTGCAGTACATAAGAGCTGACTGCACATGATCTGCCTTGAAGTGAAGTGGTGATGTCATAGATTCAGAGAGGGAGTCAGCAGTTCACAGCATGTGTGTATCATTCGGAGTGGAGGAGGGAGAGGGGAATTCCCAGAGAGCGGAAAGAAAGAAGGAGCCGTGCTGCAGACCATCCTGCAATGAAACAGTGAATAACCCTTTGCAAAACACTGACAAATAAGATTGATCCTGTTAGGTTAAAAGTTAACTAGAGGTTTCCTGAGACCAGAAACAGTGTCTTTTTTGTTTTATTACTATACTATACTATAATTATCTTATAGAGAATTCTCATGTAGCGACTAAATCACGCTCTCTGAATCGAGCTTCATGAAGATGAGGCCTTCTTGCAGTGTGCCATTTATTCGTCTAATTATGCTTTGGTTTTTGCTTGTTTAAGTTAAAACAGCTGGTCTTTTATTCAAACATTGATTTGATCCTTCAGTCCTAAAAGTCAGTTTCAGAGACATTGATTTTTTTTTTTTCTCCCCCCATTTCTCCAGAATGTATTGACTCTTGGAATCCAGATTTTAAGTAATGAAAATACTAATTGTGTATTTTCAGCAAAGTAAATGTTATATTTAATTTATTTGTTATATTTATATTATTTTATTTATTATACTTTTTATAATTCTATAATAGTAATAATAAAAATAACATACTGTATAATAAAATAATATCTATAATCTGTAATTATACTACAGATTAGTCTTTGCGTGTGTGTGTGTGTATATGTAAGATATAAAATCCTTTAATGCATGGCTAGCCGTGGATTATCCCGCTTATACCTTGGTTATTTGCCAAGTTAAAAACAAGTTAAAGCTGTAACTGATGTTTACAGTGTCATTTTTTTAACAGACGGGTAAAAATGACGGTTATTTACAGCTCGTTAGTTCTAGCACCCCGTCCGCTTTAAATAAAGTAGAGCCATCAGATTGCTTTTATTTTAACGAATTATCACATTTATTTAAATTCATTATTAAAAGAAAGAGTCAGAGAACTGAAAGAGAAAGATTAGTGAGAGAGAGAGAGAGATGTGTGCGCGTTACCTGCACTGTGTGCGTCTCTTCTTTAAAGATGTACATTTCCTGAAGAAAATGTGAATGGTGCTTGCAGTGGCAAAACTCGGCACTCTTGATTAACATGATGCTAACATAATTACCATCCTGCTAGGATGTTTTTAACAAAATGCTAACATGATTAGCATGTTGTTACCATGATGCTAACACCCTTAACATACTGTTAGCATGTTTTTAGCAAGATGCTAATCATGTTAGCATAAGGCTAGCAACATGCTAACATGATTAGCATAATGCTAACATGATGCTAGCATGATTACCATGTTACTAGCATGTTTTAACAAGATGCTAATCATGTTAACATTATGCTAGTAACATGCTACCATGATGCTAGCATTACTACCATTTGGCTAGCATGTTTTAACAAGATGCTAACCTGATTAGCATGTTACTAGCATTATGCTAACATGATTAGCATGCTACTAGCATGATGCTAACATGATTAGCATTCCACTAGCATGATGCTAACACATTTTTACTAGTTTGTGTCATGTTTAAACCCTAAACTAATTGTTATTAGCATGTAGCTATTCACTGCTAGCATGTGTAGCATGTTGGAAGTCCAGTTTGTTAGCATTAGTCAAAAAAGCCAAGCCCCATGTCTCTACGATGTTCTGATGCAGAGATATAGGTCTTGCTAAACGGTTGCTAGGGTACTCTGTTTGGTTGCTATGGAGTGGCTTGGCAGCTGCCAATGGTGATACTCCAACGGCTACTTGACAATATAAGCCAACCCCCATGTCACTACGATGTTCTGTTGCAGAGATATAGGTCTTGCAAAACGGTTGCTAGGTTACTCTGTTTGGTTGCTAGGGAGCAGCTTGGCAGCTACCAATGATGATACACCAAAGGCTGCTTGCCAGTATGAATGATATAAACCAACCCCCATGCCTCTACGATATTCAGATTTGAAGATATCCCTTTATGCTTTGGGTTGCTAAGGTGCTTTAAATAGTTGCTAGGGCATGGTTATGAAGTCCTGAAGGTGATTCGTGATTGGCCGGTTGCTGCCCCGAGTCAAATGAGCCCACCCTCATGTTTCTATGACACTTCTATCCAACGATATTCCTTTGATCTTTTTCAATGGAAGTCTATGGAACTTGTTGCTATGGTGCTCTATATGGTTGCTAAGGCGTGGCTTGATAGCTTCACAATGATCCTGGGAGACTGATTGGTCGCCTGAGTGAAATGAGCCCCACCCCCTTGTCTCTATGTCATTGTGATCCAGAGTTATGTTCAATACAAAATCCCTATGTAATTTCCCATAGTAGGAAAAACACAGTACTTCCTGGTTCATGGGCATCACACACAGTTCAGTAAAATACGAGAGTGACAACCGCATTCTACAACCGTATTAACTCCCGAAAAATACAGGTAGTGACAACCGCATTTACAGAAATTCTATGCAGTGTGTACGGAACCGAACTGAACAACTAGTTGTTAATGACGTTTACGTGCACCGGCAACGTGTGTCTCTCGTGTATGCGCGGCGAATCACAAAACACAAGCCTATCCAAATGCTTTATGCTGAAAATCGCGATTCATGTTTGCTCACTTTAATAACTCCATAAACCCGTTTGCTTTATGAGGCTTAAACAACAAGCCCAAAAACGCTTATAGTGAGTGGCCATGGCAACACAGAAAGAGCGCGCACTGTGGGAAACAGGCTGTCCAAGCATAAAACACGACGCCTCCGTCGACAGTGTTATTAGTGTGTTTAAATTGCTGAAAATAACGAGTGTTTTGTCACTTTAATATTACTTTGGTCACAATAACGGATACCAAACATGAGAGACGCCAGAACGTCGCTATGGTTTCCAAGCTGTCAATCATCGCAGTTTCGAGAGTGAGTCGTGTTCCGTACACACACGTAACGATAATTTAGGAGATTCACTCCCGCATTTAAATGCGGTTGTCACTCCTGAAACTTACAGTGTGTACGTGGCCATTTAAAAGAGGAGCAGAGTAGGTCTCGACATCACAATTGTTCTGTCTTTGGCGCAAAAAGTGTTAACTGCCCATTTAGTTGTCTTTTTCGTATTGACCTTGTCGTCTTCTATCTAGCTCTGCCGGTGTTAATTCTTTGTGCTGCTTTTTGTCATTCAACGTCTTCTCCAAGTCTTCTATTTCGTCTTGTGCCTGGGCCCATTTCTTAAAATTGCCATATTCACCATACAAATGAAACGATATGCAAAAATCATCCGTTTAGCCTACCTAAATAAACGCTTTCATATATGGCTCTCACTCAGTTTGCAAGCGTAACTGTGTTACTATGGTTACCAGTGTTTATAGTGGTGGATTAATTTCGATCTGTAATCAAACAGACTGGAACTAACTGTGCATTAAACAGTTTTACTGCACACCTTCCAGCCAATCAGAATCGAGTATTTAAACAGACCAAGGTGTATATATATATATATATATATATATATATATATATATATATATATATATATATATATATATATATATATATATATATATATATATATATATATATATATATATAAAAATTATATAATATAAATTATATATATATATAAACATGTATGTGCTTGTTTGGGGAAAGGGTATTATAAATAGGAGCATGAGAAGTGAAAGGCTCTGGAACAGGAGAAGATATGGGCATTAGAGAGTGTGTTATGGAGCTTACTGTGTGAAGAGATAGAGAGAGACTGAAGTGTGCAGGATGACTGAAGATGTTGGATGGCTTTATTGTCTCTGAATATCTCAGCAATTCCCAGTAGAGCTTAAGGGCAAAGGAAAATTCTTACTATTCATCACAGTGCTATTTTTCAAGTCAAATATTTACCTAGTGTTGGATGACTGCGTTCCCTTCAGAGTGCCGGATAACATTTCAAAAGCTGCTTACAGTAAACACTGCAAAGAGTGCTGCGTTGACACTGCCTGCACCTGTGCTTTGAAAAAAGACCACAGGTGGCTGCTTATTGTATGTGATTTTTTTGTTATTATTATTTAATGAAATGAAATAGGAATTTATTAGCTAAAAATACCCCACAGATCATTTATTATAGCTTGCTAAATTTTCCCCTGTTTGGCTGTGAGCGAAAACAAAACAACTTTTTTTTGTATGTGTCCCTTTAAATGCAAATGAGCTGCTGCTCCCGGCCCCCTTTCCAGAATATGGCGGAGCTTTAGCAGCTGGCGATTCAGTCACTCAACAACAACAAAGCTGGAGAATCTCACACAGCCAAAATGACGATTATCAGTAACGGTGTTCAGCCTTACATTGTTCAAACCGGAGTCGGACACTGATGGAGAGACTCAGGAACAACAACTTTTAGAATGGAACTGGATGTTTTTGAATGGTTGGTGGATAAATTTATGTAGTTGCTGTGGAGTTGATTCAACTCATCGACTAGCATGTGCCGTCATGTTAATCTTTTGTGCGAATCCAGCGTTGAATTGACCCTCGTTTGTGAAACAGTCCGGTGTAAAATGACAGCATGGCAACAACACTCAACTACAACGACTCTTCCTCTTCTCTAAAGCAGCCCAACATGGCCTCGCCCCCTTTGTTGTGTGTTCCCGGGGGCAGGGTTTATGTAAATTTTGGGGTTTGACCAACCCAGGAAGAAACTCGTTGTAGTCCCTATCAGCCATTTGTTGTAGTCCTTAATTTTTATACAAGAAAAAATCTCCCTTTGTATTGAAGTTTAAGCATCGTAACTTTGCAGATGTTGTTTATGCTTAAACAGCAACATTACACACTAACTAAAGTTAAAAAAGTGAATCCCTTTAAGTAATGGACACTTTTGTTTGCACAATAAATGAATTATGCTTGACCAGTATACCATAGTGACCATGTGAAAATATATGTGAAACATAATGATAAATACACATTTAAGTACCTGTAAGTGAAACCTAACGGCTGCCTTCTGTTCAGTCAGTCAATGGCTAAATATGCAGTGTTTTGAGTTTAGAGGAAACTCATGAGGATTTCAGAAAGGCTCACAAGGAACTATAACATAATGGATCTAACACACATTCCGCTTTAGAGATAAGCAAGCAAATATTTTGTCTCTATTCTGCTTATTTCTTAGTAGAAATTGAGCCATAGGTTGAAGAAATGGAAAAAAAAGAACGTTTGGTGATTTTTTTTTTTTTTTTTTTTTTTTTTTTTTTTTTTTTTTCACCAATTTGGTTCAGAGTTATATACAAATAAAGTACTCTGTGGTGACTGTTTGACACACCCAAGGCTGTTGTATTATGTTTAAATTATGTAAAGTGTTCTTACTGACATCCTGATTGGTCCATGGTTATGTGTCCTTCCAAATCTGTCAGTGCTGACTGGATTATTCTGTAACCTCCTCACCCCTCTGTGAGTGGGAATCTCTCTCCACTCAGTGAAATCAATACCCCCCCCCCCCCCCCCCCCCCCCCCAGTCCATTAGATATGTTTCACTGTTTTAATTCAAATATTTTACGTAAGCTATTTTTTATTAATGGCCTCAATTTGACTTTGTTCCTGACAACTAGTCCCCTGCACTGCTAGTTTAATGTCCATGTTCTTTTCCATCTCATATAAAACATTTTACTCAAATCAGTATTTCACATCTGTTTGTTTACTTGTCTGGTAAGTAGCTGTGTAATAAGCGGGATAACATGCAATCAGCAGGTCATTATCGCAAAATGAATTCCCTTCAGGATGATTCAAAGCCTGATCGCCATAATCCTTTATTAGCGTGTATTAATCTAAGCTCTGTAGGTTCTCAGGGTTTGCGTACAGTATGTGCTCTTTAGGTGCAGTAAGTGTCTGTACACACAGCTGTCAGCCTTTCACTGATAAATCACTGGGGAGGGAAGTGACTTGACGGTTACTGCATTTAAACTTGTGTGTGTTCATGTGCGTCAGTGTTTTGGACGGTTTTCCTTTGGCTTTATGGCGGATTTCAAATGTACATGCTGTATACGAAATAATAGGTAGGCTGTTTTTACTCTTAATCCTTAAGATAAACTCTAGTAGGTGCTATAATCTGTTTGCCGATCGTGTGGATTGCATTAAAATACAATTAATAAAGGACTCCTAAAGGTATTTATAAGTCATTCTGACATTGACATGAGTGTATATATGTAAAATGTTTTATATAAATGTCTAGGTTCTCTTGGCAGTTCAGAAGTGTGAATGTCTTTGCAGTTTGTTCGTTTTGCTTATACATTTAATTTTTCCTCATTGTTTGTGTGTTTTGGTAGATAAGTGTTTATTGCAGGAAAGTAACATTCATGTTTTTTTAATAAATTCTTTTGTCAAGTTTTCCTTTTGTTGTTTTAATCATGTCTCTTTAGTAAAAGCAAACAAACAGGTTTTGTGCGAATCAGCCTGAAAAATAGAATCAAGTATCAGACTTGCAATGATACAAACATACCTTTCCCCCATCTTTTCCACTATAGCAGTATTCACTTAAATTTGTCTGTCTCTACCCAAGAACATTTTCTTCTCTTTGATTTGTTCATGTGGAGCAGGTCAATGGAATGTATCACTACATAAAAAGGAAGTGTGTTTTGCAGTGGCTTCCTAAAAAGGAGCCAAAGTATTTTAGAGGAAGGAAAAGCAGCCCATTGTTTTCAGCAGTTTTTTTTCCATTGGCCGATGCAAAGGATGTGGAAGGGATTTTCTTTGTGTGATGATTGGTTCTTTTCCTTAAGTGCCCTTTGAGGATTTCTATGAAAACGGACAAGGGAACCTGAAGAACATTTCTCAACGTCAACATTATGGAGCACTTTATGTAATTAAAGAGGGTCACTCACATGTAATACAATTACTCATTTTTATTGGCTGTTGCAGATGGTCAATTCTGCTTATAATTCTGTGCACTAATTGCTTTTCGTCTTGTGTAAAACGTAACCTCAATAAATTGTAAGCCTAAACTGAAGGTTTTTAATTAATTTGATGCTTCACAATTGCTTCTGTCCATAGAGTGGTAAGTCATGATGCTTTATTTTTGTATTGAGCGTAAACTCTTATGATTTGAGTTTTGTGTATTTGCAGAAAGTAATTTCATTGCATTTGTGTATTTTCAGAAAAATTTCTTTATGGCTCAATTACTAATCTAAAAAGAGCAGTACAGAATGGCTAAGCTACAGAAATTAAATGGTTTTGCATACCAGTAAAAAACTGCTCATGTTGGCACACAAGTATGTTTGTTTATATTTTTAAATATTGTAACGCAAATAATGTATTATTTAGAGCACATTTCAAGAGTTACACGTTACTACATGTACTTACTGTAGTAATA
Source organism: Megalobrama amblycephala (assembly GCF_018812025.1). Classification (NCBI taxonomy): domain Eukaryota; kingdom Metazoa; phylum Chordata; class Actinopteri; order Cypriniformes; family Xenocyprididae; genus Megalobrama; species Megalobrama amblycephala. The sequence continues at coordinate 26,620,225 of NC_063056.1, forward strand.
ACAGTAAATTATGCATAAGTAACTAACCCTAAACCAAACCCTAACTGTAACTCTACAGTAAGTTCATGTAGTTAATTAATAGTACTCAGTACTTATTTGAGTAATTACAATGTAACTACGGCACTGTAAAATAAAGTGTAACCCAATTTTATGGGATTATTTTGTAGTATAAATAGTGCGAGTAGTATGTTCACATTTAAAAATTCAAAAAGAAAAAGCACTTAAAATACCCGAATGATGCACTTAATTAACTGAAAAAACAAAGTGTGGAATGTTGGACACTTCATGCACTCAATGGTCACATTTTTCCTTACGTAGTCCCCCACCACCACCATAATATAAAATAATATATATTAAACTATTATATTCATTCTCGTAAGCCACCTAACATGGGTTTGTTCATTCAATAGTATTTGTGCACTGAAAGTGATGTAGTTGAGTGTAACGAAAAAAGAGGTGAGGGTCTCCACAAAATCTGCATTTGAAATGCGTGATAATACCAGGTGTAACCGTAATGCGTCTTGGTTGACCACTTGTGATCGGCTCACCGAAAATGCATCTTAATACCAGGTGGAAAAAGGCTTTCTTTCTTGCTTGCTTGATTTTGGGATATTGTATATAATTTGCAGGCATCAGCAATCAATAATGCGTGAGACTCCCGGACCTTCTGGGAGAGGTGGGATGTCTGAGACTAGACGGTTGAGTACATAGTGCATAGTGTAGAGTATGTAATTTGGGACACAACTAATGTGACTGTCATGCTGATATTTTGTTTTGTTTTTTTCTTCAGAAGTGGCGCTGAAGGTTCACCTGAGTGACGCTAGCACTCATCAGCCTCTCTCTGGCGTCACCGTGGAGATCTTCACTAACCACACCCCTGTTGCCTCGGATATCTCTGGTGCCGATGGCAACGCCTTCATCAGGTTCCCCTATCGCCTTGGCGATCTTCTTGTAGTCACGGCAACCAAGCGTGGCTACGTACCCAACTCCATTCCATGGCTACCAAGCAGGCTACCTGGTATTGACTTCATATTGGATAATTAATTGTGTATGCTCATTTGATCTGTTTTTTACGGAAGAGCATTAGGGCCAAGCAATAATAAAAAAATAAAACCATCTCAAGATTAAAGTTGTTAAATTTAGAGAAAAAAGTCGAGATAAAATGTTGAGAATAAACTCGTTAAATTACGAGAAAAAACTCGTTAAATTTCGAGAAACAAGTTGAGATAAAATGTTGAGAATAAAGTCATTACATTACGAGAAAAAACTTGTTAAATTTCTGGAAAAAAGTTGTTAAATTATGAGAACAAATTCGTTAAATTATGAGAAAAATGTTAAATTTCTAGAAAAAAGTCGGGATAAAATGTTGAGAATAAAGTCATTAAATTATGAGAAAAAAGTCGTTAAATTACGAGAACAAATTCGAAATTACGAATTTAACAAGTTTATTCTCAACATTTTTATCTCGACTTTTTTCTTGAAATTTAACGAATATGTTCTCGTAATTTAACAACTTTTTTCTCAAAATTTAACGAGTTTTTTCTCAAAATTTAACAACTTAATCTCGAGATGGTTTTATTTTTTTATTATTGCTTGGCCCTAATCCTCTTCCGTAGTTTTTACAATTAAAATACACTTTGCGTCAGCAAAAGTTGATTTTTAAAAGCGCCGCCCCTTTAAATCGCGTGCTCCCTGCCACACGAGCTCTCGACTATATTACAGCGCATTTACAAAGTTCACACAGCTAATATAACCCTCAAATGGATCTTTACATGATGTTCGTCATGCATGCTGTGTGCATACATCGAATCATGTGAGTAAAGTATTTATTTTGATGTTTACATTTGATTCTCTATGAGTTTGAGGATATGTTCTGTGGCTAACGGCTAATGCTACACTGTTTGAGAGATTTATAAAGAATTAAGTTGTGTTTATGAATTATACAGACTGCAAGTGTAAATAGCGACAGCTCTTTTCTCCGTGAATACAGTAATAAACAATGGTAACTTTAACCTCCTTTAACAGTACATTAGCAACATGCTAACGAAACATTTAGATAGACAATTTACAAATATCACTAAAAATATCATGCTATCATGGATTATGTCAGTTATTATTGCTCCATCTGCCATTTTTCGCTGTTGTTCTTGCTTGCTTACCTTGTCTGTGCACAGATCCAGACGTTAATACAGCCTTTCCTTGTCTAATGCTCGAACATGGGCTGGCATATATGCAAATATTGGGGGCGTGCATATTAATGATCCCGACTGTTACGTAACAGTCGGTGTTATGGTGAGATTCGCCTGTTTTCCGGAAGTCTTTTAAACAAATGAGATTTACATAAGAAGGAGGAAACAATTGGGGTTTGAAACTCAATGTATGTCTTTTCCATGTACTGAACTCTTGTTATTTAACTATGCCAAGATAAATTCAATTTTTCATTCAAGGGCACCTTTAAATGCAGAAAAATGCTTTTTATGTTTCAGCATGTCTGAACAAAGCCGTATTTCTTTTCTTTGAAGATTTTGTTAATGGGATGGATTAATTCTTCTGTGACTCTTGGTGACTGACACATCCTGTTGGTCACTCTATAGAGGATCTGGAACAGGAAGTGAAAACTAGAGTGGAGCAGGAATGCAGAAAGCTGTTTGAAATAAATAGAATGTTAGATTACAGCTAATGAGATTAACCTACTAACTAGCAGCAGACAAAAGAAAATACTCCTGCATACATAAACACAGCACAATCAAGCAGATGTTTCAGGGCACTTAGTTTGTTGAGTAACATTTTGTTGAGCAGGAGCTCCTTTTCTCCCTGTGCAGATCAAAAATGACAAGTGAAAGACCTTCACAGGACAGATATTGAGATGTTGTGGACATGTTGATTCTGAGCTTGCAGGCCTTGCTGTGATCCATCTTTCTAATTATCACTTTTTTGTTTTCAAGTCTTCTCATCTCTCAGTCTGGATCTGCTTCCTGAGAGGGCTGCTACTCTGATGGTGTATGATGACGTGGTGCAGATTGTCTCTGGATATCAAGGTAACAGTCACTTGTGTGAGTGTGTGTTTGAACAGGTTATTATGCTGCCTTCTGTTTACTGATGTTGTAGCTATTTCTTGATTTTGGAGCTAAATGAATGGACTTTCAACTGGTGAAAGTCTGTGTGTGTGTGTATATATATATATATATATATATATATATATATATATATATATATATATATATATATATATATATATATATATATATATATATAGACACAGTCAAACCAAAAATTATTCAGACATTATATATTATTTTGTTTTATATATTTGTACTAGTGGGTGCAGGACACCCAAAAATTCTTCATACAGTGGACTACCAGTAAAATTGATAAAAAATTTGGGACCAAAAATTATTCAGACACTTTGACTTGACCATGTTTTGCTTAAGTGTTATCTGACATTATCAAGATTAATTTTTCTGACAGTTTAATAGTAAAGACAGATAGTAAAGACATTGTTATGAATAAATGCCTTGCTTAGCATTCTTATAAAAACAATAAAAACATCTTACCAACCTCAAACTTTTTTATGATAGTGTAAATTCTGTGTGTGGAAGGTCTTCATATCCCATGCTCTGCTTCTTAAAGTAAATGTATATTGTTTTAAGGATATTTAGACATTTTTACTAGAAGACAAAATACTGAACATTGAATTGTGCCATGTGGCGTGTGCAGTGAGAATCATTCTGTACTGTTGTCCACGTGGCTCATAGGACTTCATGCTAATTAAAGCTTTCTGAGTGAGTGTGAAGCCACATTGAAATGAGACGCTGTATACGCACGCACGCACACACATAAAGCAAGAATGAGAGGAATTTGAACCAATCTTTCACGTTCCTCAATTTTCTATCTTCCTATTATCCACATGTCCCTGTTTCCTCCTAGCTTACACTGTTTTCCTTTACTCTTCCACCTAGCAAGTTCTTTTCTTTTGGTAACCTGGCCCTCAGTGTGTGATATTTCGGGAGAGAGACATGTTTATGGGCCTCAGGGGAGTACTAACACTGCACTCTCATTCAGAGCATCACCCCAATCCTGTCCCCTAAAAACACTCAATCACTATATGCTCATAACAAAAAAGGACACTGACAGACATGCAGAGCCTCAGACACACTGCTGAAACAAAGGCTTTTCTCACACACACATGCCACAGATCTGCTATTATAGTCCTCTACTTGGAGATTATCACACACTCTCAACTATTGCTCAGCCACCACAGCGTTTTCAAACAAAACATCTTTCGTATTTCACTGTAGGTGTGTGTGTACCAAACGGATATTCGAATAGTCCTAACAGGTAATCTAAATGTCAAAATATGGGAAATGGTCATGCACAATTACACATCAGTATTGTATAAATCTTTTAAAAATTGGTTATCTATCAATAACTGAAATTGTACCGATATACACTACTGTTCAAAAAGTTTGGGCTCAGTATGATATATATATATATATATATATATATATATATATATATATTTTTTTTTTTTTTTTTTTTTTTTTTTTTTTTTTTTTTAAGAAATTACTATGTTAATTCAGCAAGGATGCATTAAATTAATTAATAGTGACAGTAAAGACAATTATAATGTTACAGTTATAATACTGTTCTTTTGAACTTTCTGTTTATTAAAGGTGCCATCGAACGTTTTTTACAAGGTGTAATATAAGCCTAAGGTGTCCCCTGAATGTATCTGTGAAGTTTCAGCTCAAAATACCATATAGATTTTTTTTTTTTTATTAATTTTTTTAACTGCCTATTTTGAGGCATAATTAGAAATGCGCCGATTCATGCTGCGGCCCCTTTAAATCGCGCGCTCTCCGCCCCCTCCCGAGCTCTCGACTCTATCATTGCATAAACAAAGTTCACACAGCTAATATAACCCTCAAAATGGATCTTTACAAAGTGTTCGTCATGCAGCATGTCTAATCGCGTAAGTACAGTGTTTATTTGGATGTTTACATTTGATTCTGAATGAGTTTGAGGCTGTGCTCCGTGGCTAAAGCTAACATTACACACTGTTGGAGAGATTTATAAAGAATGAAGTTGTGTTTATGAATTATACAGACTGCAAGTGTTTAAAAATGAAAATAGCGATGGCTCTTGTCTCCGTGAATACCGTAATAAACGATGGTAACTTTAACCACTTTTAACAGTACATTAGCAACATGCTAACGAAACATTTAGAAAGACAATTTACAAATATCACTAAAAATATCATGTTATCATGAATCATGTCAGTTATTATTCCTCCATCTGCCATTTTTCGCTGTTGTCCTTGCTTGCCTACCTAGTCTGATGATTCAGCTGTGCACATCCAGACGTTAATACTGGCTGCCCTTGTGTAATGCTTGAACATGGGCTGGCATATGCAAATATTGGGGTCATACATATTAATGATCCCGACTGTTACGTAACAGTCGGTGTTATGTTGAGATTCGCCTGTTCTTCAGAGGTCTTTTAAACAAATGAGATTTATATAAGAAGGAGGAAACAATGGAGTTTGAGACTCACTGTATGTCATTTCCATGTACCGAACTCTTGTTATTTAACTATGCCGAGGTAAATTCAATTTTCAATTCGATGGCACCTTTAAAGAGTCTTGTAAAAAAAATGTTTTGTGGTTTTCACAAAAATAATGAGGAGCACAGCTGTTTTCATTAAATATAATAAGAATAATAAGAAATGTTTCCTGAGACTCAAATCATCATATTAGAATGATTTCTGAAGGATCATGTGACACTGAAGACTTGAGTAATGATGCTGAAAATTCTTTCTTTCAAAAACAAACAAACAAACAAAAAAATCTTGGCACCCTTAATTTTTGAATCATAGTATATAGTACTGAGGGTGTCATTTTGGGAGTTAAGTTTGTGTAGTGGGGTACTATGGTCCATGTGGGCTATAGCTCAGTCTCATGTCTATAGTATGTGAGATTTGCCACTATGGAAACATAATGACATCACTCTCAAGAGACAAGCTTTGCAATACCGGCAGCACTCCATCAGCTACTGATCCACTCTATTTAGATTGTCATGGATGTCGGATCATTAACCTAATGCATACTCATTTCTGCCATCTTATGTTGTTGTGTATGTGTGTGTTTGCATTTGTAGGTTCAAAGCTGCAGCCATCGGTGCAGTTCCAGAGAAGAGCATTGAGTCTTCCTTCTAATGCAACCTACACCAACCTAACCGCCTTCCTCACTGTGAGCAGTTCTACACAAGACACGCAGTACTTCCCCTACCTGCAGGGGCTTCATCCCAACTACACAGGTAACACATGAGAGAGCTGAGGATAGAGGACAACGATTGACATGACACCAAATTTCAGTGGTCATTACCAGTGAAGATCAACAGCAGTTAAAAATTTCATTATCTGCTATTGATAAAAATAATGTTAAGTGCCAGTAAAAAAGAAATACATTTTCATACTAACAACATAAATAGACAGACAGTGGCAGGTTTATTAAGATGCATCTACAATGCAAATCCAAATACACAGATCCTATATTTCGACACAAATCAGATTTTTTGACCTATCTGTTTACAGTCCCTAACTGAATTTGCTTGCATTAATACCTCACCAGACAGGCCTTTTGACTATGTTTGTCAGCCAGTGCATGGAATCACATCACCACAAAGCATATGCACTAATGCGCATATATATATATATATATATATATATATATATATATATTACAACAATAAAGTGTATTTTGTCTGTCTGTGTGTGTCTGTATGTTTATTAAGTGATTGTGAGATTGAGGCTTGCATTAATTAGCATTAGAAACAGAAAGTGTTGTCATGAGAAAAAAAAAATGTTTTGTAATCTTGGAAAGTTATTTTAACTCTGAATTCATCAGTACTGTGTTTCAGAATAACAGCTTTTTAGAAGTCTCTCTACCACTGAATAATTAATTGTTAAGCCATTACAGAGCAGGTTCTGTCATCCATAATGATGATATATGCTGCAAATATGAGTTAACTCTAAAATTAATTCAACTTAATTTTTGCTGTGGTTGTAATAATAATGGATGGCTTATGTCTGTCTGATACTGTTTTAGATGACCCTCATTATGAATATATAATAGGTCATCAAGTAACATCAAGTGTGGATCCAACAAAGTAGCAAAATGGTTTCTTGTACAGAAGTAAAAAAAGACCAAAAAAATCAAACACTGAAATGTATATTACCATTATCATGAAATGCGTAAGCCAAATTAATACTTTCAGTAAAGTTGCATTAAATTGCTCAAAAGTGACAGTAAAGACATTTTATATTGTTACAAAAGAATTCTATTTTAAATAAATGCTGTTCTTTTAAACTTTCTATTCATTAAAGGATCCTGAAAAATGAGTTTCCTCAAAAATATTAGCACAGCTGTTGTCAAATCTGATAATAATAGGAGGTGTTTCTTTAGCAGCAAATTAGCATATTAGAATGATTTCTGAAAGATCATGTGACATTGAAGACTGAACTTATGGCAGCTTCCATCAAAGGAGTAATTTACATAATAAAATATTTTAAAATAGAAAATTGTAATAAATAAAACAATAATAAATAAATTGTAGTAATATTTCACAATATCACTGTTTTATACTGTAATCTTAATCAAATAACTGCAGTCTTGGTGAGCAGGAGACTTCCTTCAAAAACATTAATAAATCTTCCCCAAACCTTTGAACAATTGTGTCTAATGATATCTTTATCTCTTTCTTTTCTTTCTTTTATATATATATATATAATATATATAAAAGAAAAAAAGAAAGAGATAAAGATATCATTAGACACTATTGTTCAAAGGTTTGGGGAAGATTTATTAATGTTTTTGAAGGAAGTCTTCAAAAATATATATATATATATATATATATATATATATATATATATCACCCTGTTTTATTCATGTTCTGTTTAACTTTTTTTCTCTGACAGGCAGTGATCGAAAGTTTGAGTTAACTCCTATAGCTGCTATCAGTGTCCATCTTTTGGGCAGCGATGGGGCGGAGCTTCACGTCAGTGAGCCAATCAGTGTGAGCATCCCTCTTCCAGCAAACAGTGGATTGAAAGAGAATGATCACATTCCTGCCTGGAGGTTTGACCCTAAACTAGGTGAGTTTATTACACACACACTTCAGATATTAAAGTATCCCTGTTTATAGCCTATGTGAACATAAATCACATGAACTGTTACTAACATATCACAACTAAAGGGTTATGCAATGAATTGTTACACCAAAAGTGCTAAAGGTTCTTCCTGCCCGAGTCGGGTTTACTGTATGTTTGTATGTGAGGTTGTGATCTCTTCAAAGCCTCCAGATTTCCTGTCTCCTGGTTTCTGAGGCAAATAAGTCCAAAGGAAGTATTCAGACCTGAGCTGAATGATGTCGGACTGTTTTTGAATCTTTCTTAAGGAATTTTGATGGAAAGATGTTCCTCGGGTCAAGAGCTCTGAAACTGACACGCACACCGACACACACATCTTCTTTTTTTCATGACCAGATTTTTTTAAACAAAAAATAAGCGCAAAAAGTATTGTAAATAAGAGTAGAGAGAACAGGACCGGGAAATTGCTGAAACGTTATTTTTTTCTTCACATTTACAGTAGAGTCGCCACGAAAAGTCTTGGTTAAGTGAAAAAACATCCTAATAGCCTGTTAAAGTTGCTGTTTTGTGCTGTGATTTTGTGAGATCATACAGATGAAAAAGGAAACTGTTCAGTAGGCAAATACTCATAATCAAATAATACACAGACAGAATAAATCTGTTCCAAATCAAATCCAAGTCACAAGGGTTTACACACTGTGGCTTTCATTTCTTGCCCCAGACTGAGGTGTAAAAATTCACAAGATGCTGTGCCAAATTGGTTTGAATTACCAGATGTATTGTAATGTATCATAAATGTATTGCTTTAAAATGTACAATAAATAACATCTATGGAGTTTAATTCTTCAAGTTGCATGGAATTGATTGTGGCAGCCAGTTATCACTGTACTTCTCTTATGCTTGATGGTCTAAAGCAGAGGTATTCAATTAAAATTCCAAGAAGTCATGTCTCTATATGTCCTTCCCAGGGGAGGTCTCTGGACAATGGAAGAGTTATACTTTTACAAAGTTATACTTTGTAAAAGAAAAGAAAAAAAAATATGAATATATTGGCCCCTCAGAGTCAAAGTGGCATTAGAGAATGTTTATATATATATATATATATATATATATATATATATATATATATATATATATATATATATATATAAATCATCAGTTGAGCTCAATTGGATTTGGATATTAAAAGGTAAGATCAGATGTTTTCTCAGGCTATTATTATTTTCACATTTAGATACCTATGTATTGCAGAAGGCCATGTGACAGAAAAGATACTGTATGGGGGTTCAAGGATTTCCTCTTGAAGTTTGGACCATTTTTATGTTTTGCTTAAAATAAATATCCACTAAAACTATGTACATGATAATCAAAATGCCCTCATCATGAGCAGAAAACAAAGTTGACTAGTAATTTCAATGTTTTAGTTGGCTTTCCATGCCATCTACAAAAAACTATTATAACATTGTTTATTATGAAATGCTCTTATCATGCTGGTTAATAATGCTAAATGTAGATGTAAATTGTTTATTTGGATGGTTGGAGTCCTATGTATGTAGGGTTGTAACGATATACCGGTATGACGATATATCACGGTACGAACATGTACGATTATCATATCGTGTACATTTGCTTATTTACGGTATTGTAATAAATAAATAAATAAATAAATAAGACGCAGAATTTCACTTGCGCAAAGTAGGCCTACCTGCAAAAGAAGGAAACACATCGAACATGTTGACCTATATTCGAGAACACCATCCGTGTAGATGCAGGTATGTTCCGTTTATAACTTAGGTCGTATGATATGCGTGATGGAGAGGGAATCCCGGAATCCAGTCATGAAAATGGAATGTACAGTATAACGCAGCGATGTCAGGTAAAAATGCGCGATTTGTTGGACTGATGAATAAAACGAAGGGCAGAGCTGTACAATAAATCAAATCGCGACATGGTCTAGGCGGGGTCTGTGAATATTAACGCGCAAAGATACTGTATAAATATATCTGTTTGTTTAACGTGTCTGCCTGTGTGAATGAGCTGAGCTGTTTCGTGTACTACATACTTAAGTATGCTCGAAGCTCTTATTGTTTTTTCAGTGTTTGCCGTCTCGTTATCTGAGGACATGAACACAAACATATCCAAGGTTGCTCTGAGATAGCGCTTAATGATTATTTCATCATTTTATTTGAGAAAAACCATTGTCAAATACACTGAAAACTCAGAGCTCTTCACTACATCCCGTCAAAATAAAAGACCGGTTTTTAACTCGAAGAAATTGACTGAAATTTATTATGATTGTCAAATAGAATGTACTTCTCAATTTTAATTATTAATAAAAGTTGTTCATCTTCTAATCCATAAATATTTATTAGATGAATTTGATTGTTTTTGATTATTGAAATCCGAATAGAGAAAACATTTTAATTAATTTATTGGTCATTTTAATTGATGATATAAATAATAATTTATTGTTTAATACTGTATACCGTGAAACCGTGATATTTACTCAGACGGTTATCATACCGTGGAAATCTCATACCGCTACAACGCAACCCTATATGTATGACAGATAATATAGTTGTATTTGCTGCATTCTCGTTTTATGCAGTGTTTTAGTGAAAGTATTCATCTGGGGTTTTTTTTTTTCACTGTGTTTTTGCTACTGTTGTTAAAATAACTGCTTCATCTGCAGCTCTTAATGTGGCACTAAAGCATCTTTAGCGAATGAAGCGTGTTTGGCTCTAGATAAAACCATTAGATGGTGTTGCGCAGAAAGATCATTACCATAAACGACCCTGAACGGTTGTGGTGTGACTGTGAACCACTCCGTTGTTTTGATGCTCTGCTCACTTTAAACTGTAGAAATGGTGAAATGATGCTACAGTTGTCATTATGTCTCGTGGTCTAGTTGTGGTCCGCTATTTGAGGACCCCTGGTCTAGAGTCTCTTTCTGACTTTTCTGTTGTTTTGAAGACTCATTTGGTGTCTGCTGGCTTGTTTTTGGTTTGAGAGTGGTGTGACACAAGAACAATTGTCTGGTGTGCTGTGTTTCTCTGAACATACACAGAATTTGTCTTGCCATGATCTGACAAACAAAGGTCTTCACCTCATAAATCTGAACTTTTGAATATCCTATAATTTCACTGTGGTAAGATGATCTTTGCTATAATTACAACCCAAAGCCAATCTGGTCATATCTTCAGTTCAGTTTTCTCTGTCTCTCTCCCTCTCTGTCTAGCTAAACTTACCCAGCATTCTCATTTTTTTCTGTCCTCGCAATAACTTGTTGGGACACACAAAGTAATCTTTTGCAATACCAGTTTCTTAAGACATCTTTTGTGTATAATAAATCTCTGACACACAATACTGTTCAACAGTTTGGGGCCAGTAAGATTTGTTTTTGAAAAAAGTCTCTTATGCTCACCAAGGCTGCATTTATTTGATAAAAAATACAGTAAAAACAGTAATATTATGAAATATCATTGAAATTTTTTAAAAATGTAATTCATTCCTGTGATGACAAAACTGAATTTTCAGCAGCCATTACTGTAGTCTCACATGATCCTTGATAAATCATTGTAATATGCTAGTTTGGTACTCAAGAAATTGTGGAAAACCATGCTAATTTTTTTCAGGATTCTGTGATGAATTGAAAGTTCAAAAGAAAAGCATTTAGAACCTCTGCTACAGCCATAAACATACAGTGCACATGTCTTTGGCTGTTGAGTCACTGTTGTTTTGGTTGTTTAACATTTAAAACATTTAAAAATGTGTCTTGAGATCTCATTCTGTTGACCTTGTCTTTTTTTAACTCAAGTACACTCCCCTGAATGTGTCTGATTTAGGTCATTTAGGCAACCCTCAACTTGTTGATTTTGAAAACATGTAGTTTTGTACATCCCTAGTGCAAATATATGCACATTTAGTGTGTATTTAATTCAGAGAAGATTCATATTTTTACATTTAGACATGCATCAAAATACCATGAGAAAATACATATAACCTGTGTATATATAAAGACACTCAGAGTCTTCTGGTTTTTAAGGCTGACTGGTTGACTGCTGGTCTAATTTATGATGCGTTCAACAAATCTTGAGGCTTTGCCGCAGAAGCCTGAGACTCAGTGCAGCTCGCTCACGCTCTCGCAGCAGGCTGGAAGAATCCAGCATTGTGTTTGGAAGGCAGGAAGACGGGCAGTGATGGATCACAATATATGCACACAGGATCTTCAATGAGTTCTTCCATTCTGTAAGCTCTGATATGTTGTGTTTTTTGAATGTCTATTCAGCCAACCAATAAGCTGATCATTATTTTTTCATATTATTAACCCTTAAATGCATCAATGTTTCTGCAATCATTATTGCATATTTGGGTCTTTAGCGACCCAGATCTATAACTAACGCAGATGGATCTCTGACTGCCACAATAGTAAAAAGCTCTCCTGATATTTTAATAACAATTTTAAAACATTAAAATAAAGCATATTTTGTTACATTTCGGAACATGGAAGTGTTCAGTTTGGGGAGATTCTTTTTACCATCATTGTCAGAGCTAATTTTCACAGTATATTTAGCTTCTGGCTCATATTCACCATCTCAATCATATTTCAAAACTATTGTTTTCAACGTCATCAAAATCAATATTTTGATTGCTGATGGCTTCTTCACTAGTTCCACCATCATGTGACAGTGACACTAAAAAATGAATAAGGGGGAGGGTAGTGAATGAAGTCGATAAAGACCAGAGGTATGCGTTTAAGAGTTAATATATTTTAAATTAAAAAGGTTAAGTGAATTTAGGCATCACCAACATTATAGTATACAGTATGAGAAAATTATATTGATTTTGAGATTTGCTAAAAAAAAAATTAACAGTATATATTATTAAATGAGCAGTGTTCTTAAAGATTAACTTTAAGCAAGCATTAAATGATGGCAAAGGTTTTCTAAATGTAAAAATAGGGGAAATCAGCATGCAGAACATGTCTGAATCTAAATCAGATCATGCAGCAGAACAAGAGGTAGACACAGAATGAAGGATATTGTGGGAAGTACTGAGGGGAGAATCCTTTCTGAATTCATAACTTCAAGCCCTGTCTCTGGGCTGCTGTTATCACTGTTGTCTCCTAGCAGCCACTCATAAACAGAGCAGAGAACAAGGTGGAAAACAGCGGCTGCGACTAACTCGATTTCCTTTCTTAGGGCACAGAGATGTAAGCTGCTTTGTTGTCTGCAGCGCACTGGGACACAGGGATAAACTAGACTGAAAGCCCCTGGCATCACAGAATATAAATAAAATTATTCCTCCCAGTGTTTTCTAGTAAGAGTGCTGCAATGAAAAATTGTCAGTCTCTGTGTGTGTGTATATACAGTATGTGTTTATATATGTGTATGTGTAGATGTACACACTACCATTCAAAAGGTTGAGGTTAGTAAGATTTTTTTTAACCAATACTTCTATTCAGCAATATATGTTGACAGTAAAAAAACATTTATAATGGTACAAAAGATTTCTATTTCAAATAAATGCTGTTCTTTCAAAATTTCTGTTCATCAAAGAATCCTGAAACAAATGTTACCACGGTTTCCACAAAAAATATTAAGCAGCCTAGTATTTTGAACATTAGTAAGAAATTTTTCTTGAGCAGTAAATTATGAATCCTCTTACATTATGGTTGTCTACACAAGACAAACGTTCGTACCCTTCTTTTCTTCATTATTCAGTCCTCCATATTCCTATTAAGCAGCGTAATAATTTCAACATTAATAATAAGAAATGTTTGTGTAATACATTGTGAAATATCAACTGGCAAAGACACCATACGTAATGCTGAGAAACAAGGCGGTTCAAACAAAGCTTTCTTTGCTTGGCAGATTGATATATTGCAGAGCTGTGCATGTGACTGTATTGTGAGAGTGTGGGAAGATGTCCAGCGATATTCCTATTCCTATGCACAAACATTCCTATGCATCATGTGTGGATGGAGGTAATTGATTGTGTGTAAACAATGCTGAATCATTCTCATTGTGTGCACATCAGCACGCTGTTTGTGTATAGTCACCATTGCAGTTTGAGTGATTGCCTATCTGGCACAGATCAGATCAATATAAGCTGTGGTGCTTAAAATTCTTAGAACCTTACAATCACAAATTACAAATTCCCTCTCATTATGGTTGTCTACACCAGAAAAACATTATTTTGTTCTTCTTTACCTAAATTAGTTTTTTTCTTTACCCACTTTCCCCTTCTATTCTTTATTATTTAGTCCTCCATAATCATTCTATCAACAAACACTGCCACCAAGTGGCCATTAAACGAATCTCTAATGCAGGGGTGTCAAACTCAGTTCCTGGAGGCCAGTAGAGTTTAGCTCCAACCCTAATTAAACACATGAACCAGCTAATCAAGGTCTTCAGGATTACTAGGCTGTGTTTGAAATCATCCTCTTTACCCTCATTCACTAATCCCTACATTATTCCACTTATAAAGTCCACTTGAAGGCAGCAGCGGCTCGTCTGTAAGGGCAGGTGGGGCAGTGCTCAACCAAAATATTCATCCAAAACATAGACTTCTATATAAACTGAATCAATAATAAATGGTAAATGTGTTCAGCATTCTGCAACAAATTATTTTGTGTATTTTAAGTTGGAAAGTGAGCAGGATATATTAAAGGTGCCATCGAACATTTTTTTACAAGATGTAATATAAGTCTAAGGTGTCCCCTGAATGTGTCTGTGAAGTTTCAGCTCAAAATACCCCATAGATTTTTTTTTAATTAATTTTTTTAACTGCCTATTTTGGGGCATAATTAGAAATGCGCCGATTCATGCTGCGGCCCCTTTAAATGCTCACGCCCTCTGCCCACGGAGCTCACGCTTGCCTTAAACAGTGCATAAACAAAGTTCACACAGCTAATATAACCTTCAAAATGGATCTTTACAAAGTGTTCGTCATGCATACTGCATGCATGCATCGAATTATGCGAGTATAGTATTTATTTGGATGTTTACATTTGATTCTGAATGAGTTTGAGGTTTTGCTCCGTGGCTAAAGCTAACATTACACACTGTTGGAGAGATTTATAAAGAATGAAGTTGTTTATGAATTATACAGACTGCAAGTTTTTAAAAATGAAAATAGCGACGGCTCTTGTCTCCGTGAATACAGTAAGAAACGATGGTAACTTTAACCACATTTAACAGTACATTAGCAACATGCTAACGAATCATTT
This sequence comes from Megalobrama amblycephala, assembly GCF_018812025.1. Taxonomy (NCBI): domain Eukaryota; kingdom Metazoa; phylum Chordata; class Actinopteri; order Cypriniformes; family Xenocyprididae; genus Megalobrama; species Megalobrama amblycephala. Next base: position 26,635,601 of record NC_063056.1, read on the forward strand.
AGAAAGACAATTTACGAATATCACTAAAAATATCATGTTATCATGGATCATGTCAGTTATTATTGCTCCATCTGCCATTTTTCGCTGTTTTTCTTGCTTGCTTACCTAGTCTGATGATTCAGCTGTGCACATCCAGACGTTAATACTGGCTGCCCTTGTGTAATGCCTCGATCATGAGCTGGCATATGCAAATATTGGGGTCATACATATTAATGATCCCGACTGTTACGTAACAGTCGGTGTTATGTTGAGATTCGCCTGTTCTTCTGAGGTCTTTTAAACAAATGAGATTTATATAAGGAGGAGGAAACAATGGAGTTTGAGACTCATTGTATGTCATTTCCATGTACTGAACTCTTGTTATTTAACTATGCCAATATAAATTCAATTTTTAATTCTAGGGCACCTTTAAAATTTAACACATGGCTTCAGCAGGGATGTATTCTGATAAGCGTGTGCACACATTACAGCGCCCCACAATTTTCCCATGTAAATCTGTGGTGGAAAACGGAACTGCAGCACGCTGTAATTGAGAGGCTCCCCCGCTTATTTTCACATTACCTTACGTAAACCTTGCTCCAGACCTAGACAGCATCAATCCGCTTCAGCTATGTGTATTAGACTGCATCAGGTCAGTAACTAGTTGGCATGTCTGTTCTTCCTATGTGGAGTAGCGTATCAAATTAATGAAAGTATAAATCCTTTGGTTTAAACATGCTCATGTGAATAGCCTTTTTATAGTTCTGTTTTGTTTGTTTTATGTTTGAAAATAGACATGGCTTTCTTTTACTCTCTGGAATTCCTCCACAGCTTGTAATCAGCTAAACACTGCAGGACAGTGGCCCTCCAGGAGTGGAGATAGACACATGTGCTCTAATGTGTACCCTTTTACGTTTCAACTTGATTAGTTCAACATGCGCATTCATTTCACAGTGTAAATTTAGTTAATACTCTTAATGGAAATACTTGAGTTTGAATCATTAATCCTATTTGAACTGTTCACCTTAATTGGGAATGCATGACAACCCAGATTCAGATCCTAATAGAGGCACTTACTGTGGTTTGTGGTTGTGCTTTGGCATGGCTTTAATCCCTGTCTGACCCCGTAAACAATTAGCAGAGCATCTAGACAGAATAATGCAGTTGAAAGTATAATGAATGCACTATGTGATCAGTAGCGAAACCTGATAGGATGACAGAACAGTGTGTGTTTTGAGTGTTATCTGCACTGCCTTGTCTCAACACTCAGCTCAAATCACTTGCTAATTGCAGATGTCTTCAAGATGGATATATTATATATGTATGTTTTATATATGTGTGTTTTGTGTGTCTGTATAGGGGCCTGGTTGAAGAGCAGTCTGGGATACATCCAGAGAGAGGGGAAGCAGCTAACTCTCACATACATTGCCCCTCAGCTTGGCTATTGGGTCGCAGCCATGTCTCCCATAAACACCGGTATCCATTTCTGGCCATTTTTCCTTAATTTCTCAATTTTGTTCAGTTGACTCTGCGTTCTTTGACCCTTTTATATGGCCATTAATGCAGAGAGAAGCCTGACGGGCAGACATACAAGTGCTTTGTGGCAGACAGAGTTATTGACTTCTGTAGTTGTTTACACATTCACTGTGCTATTCATATCCACCAGCTGAGAGAATAATGTCATTACGTGGGGGGATTTCAGTTTGGTGAATGTTCAACATGAAAATAATGTTTATAGGAAATCTCTACTGTTGAAAAATGTTATTGATTGATGCATACAGTAAAGTGGAGGTCAAGAGGACAGTGAAAATGTGCATAGGATGGATGGATTCCTCTGTGCTGAACACCAAGTATGTATGTTCTGTTGTAGGTCCAGTGGTGGCGAAGGACATTAGCACTTATCACACAGTCTTCCTGCTGGCCATACTAGGAGGAATGGCCCTGATACTGCTCTTCCTGCTATGCCTGCTGCTCTACTATTGCAGGTGTGTCTTCTTTTTGAGTCAGCACAAATCCTCATAAAATATATCTAGGAAAATACATAAATGCATGTTTTTTGGGTAGTGGAAAAGGCCCCTCTTAAAGGGTTGGTTCACCCAAAAATGAAAATTAACCCATGATTTACTTACCCTCAAGCCAGACTTTCTTCTTTCAGATGAATACAATTGGAGTTATAATAATGTCTTGGCTTTTCCAAGCTTTATAATGGCGGTAAATAGAGCATGAGATTTTTGAAGCCCAAAAAAGTGCAACCATCCATCATAAAAGATATCCACATGGTTCCGGGGGGTTAATAAAAGCCTTCTGAAGTGAAGTGATGCATTTTTGTAAGAAAAATATCCATATTTAGGCCGCACACGCGTTGGCTTACGCTGAAAGAGTGAACTCTGACCCAACGCATGATGCATTGACGAACGCGGAAGCACAGAGGAGAGAGCAAAACAAAACACCGGTCACGAATTAGAAGTCTAAAATGAGAATTGTTAAAGAGAAATGTCAGAGGATATAAGAGAAGAAGAGCTTGAGTTTGTGGCCCAGCCCTATTTGTTTGAACAGTGAGAGGCATCAAAGCTTACGCTACTCCTACATCGCATCAGGGGTTACTTTTTCTGCGTCAGTCGGCGTGCGTACGGCCGTCTGCCGGAAGCTAGTTATTTTAGTTTTTAAGGTTTTAAATATGTATGTTTTTCTCACACAAACTCTTCACTTTGCTTCAGAAGGCCTTCATTAACCCCCGGAGCCACTTTTTTGGGCTTCAAAATCTCGTCCTCTATACACTGCCATTATAGGGCTTGGAAGAACCAGGATATTTTTAATATAACTCAATAAATATAACAATATATAGCAACAACATGCCACTTGCATCTATTTATTCTAAATAGAAACATTTTTAGTTTACATAACTCTAAATATGTTACTTTGCCCAAAAATAGCCCATTATCAAATAGATATTAAAAACATTTAATATCAAACATAAAATTAATTCACAGACCACTGTTGTCCAATGACAAAAAAATTGATTTTCAGATGAAAAGTCAAGATTGTTAGCAAGAGTGTGATTGTTTAATAAGCGTATTGATATTTAGTGACCTCAGTGGTCAAGATCTTCCCTTAATGTTTCTGAGAAGTTAAACAAGTTTCTGTGCTTTCAGGAGGAAGTGTACCCGCTTGCGGCCTGCCCACAGGAAGTTCACTCTGTCCTCTGCTTTGGATGGCTCTAAACGAGACCAGGCTACTTCCATGTCCCACCTGAACCTCATCAGTGAGACTCACCTAGACCACAGTGGGGCAGAGCCGGACATGCACACGCCTATGCTTAAACCCACCCCCTACGACTCCTCCACCAATGAGCTTGCAGCTTCACATGGCGAGCTCCATAGCCGGGGATCCAACCACTATAAACACTCAGTAGAGATATTTCCCCTCAAATCAGCTTGTTCAAACAATCCTCCGAGGGTTACGATTCCCCGGCAGGACGCGGGGAGTATCGGCGAAGCTATACGTCTATCACGACTTCATCTGTCCATCCCCTCCACATGTCCGTCTCATCCTCATCCCCCCACCCGTTGCATCACACCACCTCTGCGGGACGTCTCTCTTCGGAGAGTAAATCGAGCCTACGAGATCCCCGTCTCTCTCCCGTTTCAGCTGCAAGTCCCACTGGATCCCCAGAACGGGAGCAAGGAATCGAGCGGAGGGCAGCTGAATACATGCTGTCCCGCTCTGTAGACCATTTGGAGCGTCCCACCCCACTTCCCCGACCTGGAGCCTTGCTCTGCTGCACCTCCGAATTGCAAGTCAACCACGGGGAAGAGACGTACCGCAAGGCTCGGCCCACCCTCGTTATTCCCGCCCACTACATGCGACTTCCAGGGACACACCCTCTGTCGGGCCAGGCGCTGCTTTTGCAGTCGGACGAACAGAGTGAATTGGAAAGCATTCAGGCGGAGCTCAGTGCGTGTCATCAGCCCCAGGGCCAAGTACCGCATCCATGGGGCAAAGGAGAGCAAGAAGGTGGGCCACAAGGGACGGGGGACAACCGAGGCGGAGGAGCGGAGGAGTGGACGCTGCAGACAGCTGCTCTTCCTGCCGATCTCTCCATCCCCAACTCTCTCAGTCAGGCGGGCCTGGACGTAGTGCAGATGAACGGAGAAGATCAGCTTTTGGCCGAAAAGACTTTGATGGAACTCAGGGGAGGAAAGCCACTCCCCCACCCCAGAGCTTGGTTCGTGTCACTGGACGGCCGCTCCAACGCGCACATCCGCCATTCCTACATCGACCTGCAGAGGGCAGGATGTAACAGCAGTTGTGTCGGAAGCAATGACGCCAGTCTGGACTCTGGGGTTGATATGAGCGACATCACACCAGGGCGGCGTGTTCGTGATAAAATCAGGGTTAAAGCTCAAGCTGTGGCTCAGCCCACAGTGCCGGTGGTTGGATATACGCCGCTAGTGTTTGTAGAGGATTCAAATGCTAATGCAGAGAGCAGTGGTAGCCCCACACCAGTCTGCAGCCCTGAAGAACACTCTCTTGGGGGTTTATTGCAGGAAAAAGAGAGGGAGGAGGAAGATGAAGGGACTTTGTCGCCCCCGACACCTCCACCTGAGCTTCCTTCACCACCTCCTCTCCCTGATCCTGTGGTTGAGACAGCAGAGGAGACGGGGACAGATAGCGAGGTTTTTAGGACTGAGGAGACTCAAATGCACATGAGCAGCAGCCGGCCAGACAACCTGGTTGTGCCTGATGAAGGTGGTGAAGACGAGAACAAGAAGAGTCCGTGGCAAAAAAGAGAGGAGCGACCATTACTGGCCTTTAACCTAAAATGACATGTATTTTAAAGGGGTAGTTTACCCAAAAATAAAAATTCATCATTTGCTCACACTCATGTCGTTCCAAACCTGTATGACTTTCTTTATTCTGCGGGACACAAACTTAGTTCACTTTAAAATGAAAATTTCCCCAAGATTTACTCACCCTCAAGCCGTCCTAGGTGTATGTGACTTTCTTCTTTCTGATGAAGACAATCGGAGTTATATTATTAAAGGTCCCGTTCTTCGTGATCCCATGTTTCAAACTTTAGTTTGAAATGCGTCAGTTGGATGCGTCAGGATATTTATTAACATATCTCCGATTGTGTTCATCAGAAAGAAGAAAGTCACATGTACCTAGGATGGCTTGAGGGTGAGTAAAGCTTGGGATAATTTTCATTTGAAAGTGAACTGATCCTTTAAATGTCTGTTTGTCTATACAGTGAAAGTCAGTGAAAACAGATAAGTGTTGTACTTTCTCCTGTGGAACATGAAAAGTCATACAGGTTTGAAATGTTTTAAGTGTGAGTAAATGACAGATGTTTAATTTTTTTGGCAAACTGTCTCTTTATGTGCTTCCCCTGTGGTCCCTTTCTGGACTTTGAATGGAGTTGCCTTATGAGCGCAGGTCTGTGCGTGGCTATTTGCCTGTGGCAATGAAAGCCAAAAAAGCCATAGCACAAATAATTTTTGGAGCTGCTCTGCCTCACGACTGAATGAGGAAGAACAAACTGAAGTTTCCAAGCAAAAAAACACCATTAAATACTACCAATCTAATGCACAAATGCTATGGCTTTTCAGACATACACTTTCAGCAAAAAAAAATATCGCAAGCCATTGTATTGAAGGTGAAATGTTGTTTAAGCTTTATGAGATGCTGCTGTTTTTGAGCAATATGACATCTAGTGGCAACATGTGTACACTGCAACTATACCACTAAGTGTTTCCCAGCACTTATTTTTGGACATTTTATGGGATGACCGGTGGAATGTCTTCCACATCTTAATGGGTTAAAACACATAAAACCACTATAATGGGATCTACAATCTAAATCTCACCCATTTTTAGTTTTATTGGTATCATGCATTCATGAGTAGAATACAGCTGAAGCTTTGTGAAACCAAATAAGTTTACATAATGCACCATTTGTTCCTGTTAATCAGTCATTTTAGCTTTGGTGATTTTCAAATGTGATTTTCAATTTCTTGCGACTGTAGCGTAACAGTAGGACTTTTGCCAACATTGCTAGTGGACTTCAGACAAGCAGACCCACCTGTAAAAGAAAACAAAACACTATGCATTGCTTTAAACTGAAGGATCATGTAGCTTTAGATGCCTTTTTTTATTTTAACCACTGTATTTTAATTTCAATGTATGTTGTATTGTTATTGTAATTATTTTGGTTTGGACTTGCCTTAGTGTGTGAGTGCAGTGGACGGCACATTCAGACTGGATTCAAAGTACACACTCACTCACATAAACAGCCACCAGCTTTTCTTTCCCAAACTGTTGTTTTTGTCTTAAGTGCCTTTCTAGTAATCATTTATATCCATCATTAGATGTCCTTTTCCTTTAAACCCTTATCAGTTTATTCATATAATTTGATGTTTTTCACGATATATTGCACCCCCTTTGATCTCATTGTATGCGTGTTAAGTGTTTTAATGTTGGATCTGGATATACTGTGGGGTCCAAAAGTCTGATACCACACTGAAAATCTGGGATTCAGATTCTAATTTAAGATTTTGACAAACTAAAACAGTTAGTAGTTGATGTGTTCACAATTCGATAAAGGTCACTAATCAAATATGCAAATGTCTTTATGCAACTCGAATGCTGCTTTTATTGAAGCAAAAAGAGGATATACCGAATACTTTTTTTAATACAACTATAGTCAAATTGTTATACTGACAGTATTTGTCATAAATATGATTATTTTTTTAAATATTTTTTTAAATTATTATTTTTAATTTAAAAAAACAAACAAAATTTTTGTTCAATCATTTTCACTAGTAGTCTCAGACTGTTGGATCCCACTCTGTTCAGTGCATTTTATGAATCTGCTCTCTCTTTTTTTCTTGTATGTATGTACATATTCATTCACCCAGTTGTTTATGCTCATGTGAGTGTTTGTTGCTCGGTATATCTGTGTGTCTGCTGTAGACATACTATGCGGTGTGTGTATGTACTGATGTAGGACTGAAAGCGATGTTATTGGAAAGCTGTTGAAGGTCTGATATGTTGCCAGGGTAACCACTTGGTAAGAACCCTTGTGTCACTCGGCTCTTCAGCAAACTACTTTGAATGTCTGGACTGGTTGCTTGTATTATAATTCAGGCCTATTATTATCCCAATAAAGCCAAAAAACAAATCAACACTATTGAACATTATTTTTCAACATATCTAATTCTGATGGAATACAATTAAACACAAGAACCATTTTGGTCATGTTATGATGAGTCAAGCAGCCCAACAACACCTGTGACATATCCCGACTGATTATGAATAAAAATTACGGTCCCACTTTATATTAAGTGGCCTTAACTACTATGTACTTACATCAAAAAATAAGTACATTGTACTTATTGGGTTCATATTGAATTGCAAAACACTTTTGCTGCTATTGAGGTGGAATACGGGTAAGGTTAGGGAAAGCTTTGCTGGTATGGGTAGGTGGGATGGGTCAACAGTGTAATTATAAATGTAATTACAGAAATTAATTACAGATGTAATTACGTGCAGGTGTTTTTAAAATATAAGTACAATGTAAAAACATGTATGTACACAATAAGTGCATTGTATCAAATAATTAATTTAAATGTAAGTACATAGTAGTTAAGGCCACTTAATATAAAGTGGGACCAAAATTACTTGCTGAAAATGCAGCTCTTCCATCGCAGGAATAAATTACATTTTTTAATGCATTAAAAGATTAATTTTAAATAATATTTCACAATATTACTGTTTTACTGTATTTTGATTAATTAAATGAGCATAAGAGACTATTTTGAAGAATATTTCCAAACGTTTGACAGGTTTTTTTTTTTTTTGGGGGTGTGTGTGTGTGTGTGTGTGTGTGTGTGTATATATATATATATATATATATATATATATATATATAAAAGTGTGTGTCTGTGTAATTTTTATTTATACCTTTTAAGTTAAAGGCTTTAACTACATCATGCGGTGCAGATTTATCATAACGTGACCTTGTTTGATATCCTTTTAACTATCTGGGAAATATTTAAAATATTTCAGGCAAAACGGTTATGGAGGAGTTTCTACTCACAAATTGTTAAATACAAGTTACACAACATTGCAAAGCACCATTTTTTTAAATTGAATATTTTATAACTTTTAATTGCAAGCTGTTGTTTTATTAAGCCTTTTAATTATTTGTAATTAAATTTTTTAATGAGTACTTTTAGAAAAATACATTCCATTGTGAATAAATACTACTGTGTTTTTGTATTACACATTTTGTTATTATTAGCTTATAATATTATTATATTATTAAACGACATTCACGTTTTAATTTTGTCACTATAATTAACTTGTCACATTCTTCCTTACAAAGTCCTTTAGTCCAAGCAGTGTTCATAAAAATAGTTTCACTAATCAATAAAAAAAAAAAACATTTTAAATCCATTAATGGACCCTGAGGAGGTGTGCATATTATCACGTTAGCCTGTCCTCTCCATTTACACTCCCACGAGCTGTTCGTGGCAATAATCGGTAGACGGTGCTGTTTTCCGTGGTTTTTATTAAGTGGTTTTGTCGTGAGGATTTGCAGCAGATTCATCCATGATGGCGGAGGACAGCGAGTCCGCGGCCAGCCAGCAGAGCCTGGAGCTGGACGACCAGGACACCTGCGGCATCGACGGAGACAACGAGGAGGAAAATGAGCACATGCAGGGGTGAGCACGCGCTGAAGAGCTGCTGTTTGTGCGAGGATTAGCCGCGGCAAGCCGTCGCCGTTTAACTGCTACAGAGATGTAAACAAACGGTTAGCTTAGCAACCAGGTATCCAGGAGGAGAATTACTGTATTTTAAACAAGTCTGCTAACATGATAGCTCGTTAATTGTGTAATAGATATATAGCGTTATATTTACGCATTTAAAATAGCATAGGTAAATGTCGACATTTACTTTATGCAGCGTTTGCAACATAGTTAGCTCTAGCTAGCTCGATATTAATGAAGCATTTATTTGAGCTCAGCAGTCAGACAAGTCCTCCATCTCTTCTTTACTATATTTCTGAACATATTTGTTAGTCTGTGTGGTTTCTAAGTCGCCATTGTTGTTCATATTTACATAAAGGCAGTGGAAATCATCCGCCTCGTTTCATTAGTGTGTCTTCATCATCTCTGAACAATACAAACACGCTTGATCCTCTTTATGAGCTGAGCAGCATTGCAGTCGAGCATCTTTGTCAGCTCAAGGACCGAGGATGATGATAACGGCTCTGTTGTTGTCAGGCAGACTAACATCCTTCAGGAAGCCCAATAAAGTTTGACCTGCTTTTATGAACGGACTGACACTTGTTTTTATGGTTTAAGGCTCTGACATTCACCCTCCAGTCTACTGTTATAAGCAGACATGACACTTTCACCTGTCATGCTTGTCTTTGAATCTCAGAAACGGTTGTATGCATTGTTAGTAAGGTATATCTGGCATTTGAAAGGTGTTATTTTGTTAAGGAGTCCTGGGGGTGATCTTGGTGCAAAGAAGAAAAAGAAGAAACAAAAGAGAAAGAAGGAGAAACCAAGCTCAGGAGGAACCAAGTCTGACTCTGCCTCTGATTCTCAGGAGATCAAGGTTTCTGCTTTGTATAATGCACTGACTGTATAATGTTGGCAAAAAGGCTGTTTTGTTGAACATAAAAAGCTGACTTCACTCTATTCCTGTCCCAGAACCCTGCCATTCCAATGCAGAAACTGCAGGACATTCAGAGAGCTATGGAGCTCCTGTCCACCTGTCAGGGTCCAGCCAAAAACATAGACGAGGCCACAAAGCACAAGTACCAGTTCTGGGACACTCAGCCTGTGCCCAAACTCAGTGAGTCATACGTCACCTCTGCACGTGTTTGATTGCAACACTGCAAAACTTGGCAAATTCGAAACAGTCCGTATCTTATATTAATCCTTAAACAGTGTTGTATTCAACTGATGGTTTATTCAGAAAACGCAAGCTCAGCATCACAAATGAAAGCACAAGCACAAGATGTTTAGTTACACAATCGTTCAAAAGTTTGGGGTCGGCAAGTTTTTTTTGTTGGTTTTTTTGTTTTTAAAGAAGTCACTTATGCTCACCAAGCCTGCTTTTATTTACAGTAAAAAACAGTAGTATTGTGAAATATTACTACAATTTAAAATAACTGTTTTCTATTTGAATATATTTTAAGATGTAATGTATTCCTGTGATGGCAAAGCTGAATTTTCATCAGCTGTTACTCCAGTCTTCAGTGTCACATGATCCTTCAGAAATCATTTTAATTTGCTGATTTGCTGCTCATGAAACTTTTTTTTATTATTATAAATGTTGAAAATAGTTGTGTGTATATATGTATTCAGGATTTTTTTGATGCATAGAAAGTTTATTCATTTATTTGGAATAGAAATGTTTTGTAATATTATACTGAATTAATATTTGCTTATTTAAGTAGTTGTTTAAAAAGCTTGATAAGGTACAGTCAGATGGTCAACACCAAGAGATTGATACATTAATGATCATCCTGGTGTGATATATTTTGCAATAATATGTTCATTGTCCTTTACATCAGTTTCCCAAAGGGAGGGTTCACAACCCCCTGGTTTAAATAAATGAATTAATTAATCTAAAATAAAAATAATCAAAATAAAACACTTAATAAAAGCTTAATTATTTTATTAGTTTACCTGCATGTCATGTGACCATTAACCAACAACACAGAATCATGAAAATGCAAATGTGTTTTTGAATTAATGAAATATTAACTTAAAAATCTAAGGGGGTACTTCAAGAGGTTTGGCTGACAAAAAAATTGTGAATCCCTGCTTTACGTCATATTATTTTTACATAGATAAACAACACTGAAAGACTTAAAGAGCTCCCTCTGCTTTGCAGATGAGGTGGTGACTACTCATGGACCAATTGAGCCAGATAAAGAAAATATCAGACAAGAGCCATATTCCCTCCCGCAGGGCTTTATGTGGGACACACTGGATCTTAGCAATGCTGAAGTGGTACGTATGTGCGAAATGACTGACTGAATGTTAGTGTATAAAGTGCTTATACTGTGTTTTTGCTATACATTGAGATACAAAATAGTCCTATGCATAACAAAAATCATGATATTTTCTCTTTTCTACCTTGTAGCTGAAGGAATTATACACTTTGCTGAATGAAAATTATGTTGAGGATGATGACAACATGTTTAGATTTGACTATTCTCCTAACTTTCTGAAATGGTAAGTGATTGTCTGATGGTTTGCATTATAATCTGCTAATCTGAGATAATGCCTTTATAGCAGTGCATTGTATGCAGGTTTAACATATGACATTATTGAGATGTATAACAGTATCATTTGATCTCTTTCACTGTAAGGGCACTACGTCCGCCAGGTTGGCTGCCTCAGTGGCACTGTGGTGTCAGGGTCTCATCCAATAAGAAGCTGGTTGGGTTCATCAGTGCCATTCCTGCAGACATTCACATCTATGACACGTGAGTGTGAGACATCAAATCACATCAATGCCTGTGCCAGAAGCAACTTTTAAACCACTTTTACCATTTCTGTTTGTAAATTCTGAGAGTTGTTCTTTGTTTCAACCCTCACTATAGCACTAATTCTCTTTGCTTCCAAAGGTTGAAGACGATGGTGGAGATTAACTTCCTATGTGTGCATAAAAAATTGCGCTCAAAGCGTGTCGCTCCTGTGCTAATCCGAGAGATCACGCGGCGGGTCAATTTAGAAGGAATTTTCCAAGCTGTGTACACTGCTGGTGTGGTCCTGCCCAAACCTGTTTCTACATGCAGGTACCAAATCCAGCTGGATTGCTACAGCACTAAATCATCGATTTGTGTAAATTGCTCTCATTTGGGTTATTAGAGGCACTTCTGTGAGATTGAACCTGTTTATATATCTGTATCTTTTCAGATACTGGCATCGCTCTCTAAACCCCAGAAAGCTCGTGGAGGTTAAGTTTTCCCACCTCAGCAGAAACATGACACTACAACGGACAATGAAGCTCTACAGATTACCTGATGTAAACCTTTTTGTCATTTTCAAAATAAAAGTCCTGGCCCTTATTCAAAAAGAACCCTCTTAATGGAAAGTGCATCTAGAAATGAAAGTTTTTTGGGGGGTTTTGTTCCAAACGCATATGCTTTTTTCCCTTTAAATGTTCTCCAATTTCGTTTTTGTATTTTTCTTTAGAGCACTCGTACCCCTGGTTTGAGGTCGATGGGAGAGGGGGATGTGAAGCAGGTGACAGCATTGCTGCAGAAATACCTGAGCCGGTTCCACCTGCGCCCTGTCATGGGGGAAGAGGAGGTGAAGCACTGGTTCCTACCGCAGGAGAACATCATTGACACTTATGTAGTCGAGGTACCCTCTGGAGCATTCATCTCTACGTCCAGTACTCTGCTTTACTTCATATTATTGTACTCCTTCACATAACTCTCCTTCCTTCAAAGGGTTCTGGTGGGATGCTAACGGACTTCATCAGTTTCTACACCCTGCCATCTACAGTGATGCATCATCCGCTGCACAAAAGTCTGAAGGCCGCTTATTCCTTTTACAATGTCCATACAGAGACGCCGCTCATAGACCTGATGAATGATGCTCTTATCCTAGCCAAACTGGTATGATCACAATTAAAATGAGTTTGTAAACCCAAGACAAAGATTATTTTATTGTGTTCTTAATGGATGATTACTAATGATTTGTTGTTAAATTGTGCCTTCATATATTCTAATTCATATTCCCTTTGTTTTTTCGGGATGTTTTGGGCGACAGAAAGGTTTTGATGTTTTTAATGCACTGGATCTAATGGACAATAAGACTTTCTTGGAAAAACTCAAGTTTGGGATTGGTGATGGTAACCTGCAGTATTACCTGTACAACTGGAAATGCCCTCCCATGGACCCAGAGAAAGTAAGATTCATATAATATTTATAAATGATAGCTTTTTTGGTCTTGACATAATTTTTTTTTATTATTTTAATGTTCCTTGTGGTTCACTTATAATAAATTTAATATTAATTTTTATAGATTTTAGAAATTCATATATTTTTTTTTAATTAAAAAAAAAAGAAAATGTGAAAATTGATTTTCAACCTTCATTCTGACCCTCTGTCTGAAATGATCCATTTTAAGGCTTGTCAGTAAACGGCCACAGTTATGATTGGCTAATGTCATTGCATAATAAGCAGTGTCAATGCCCAATTGCTGTTGCACACAAGTAAGGGTTTTGAAAACATTATCTATATAAAACCATCAATTACAAAGCAAATAGAATGGGTTCTATTTGCTTTTGATGCAATGCAGCGCTCACATCCAGTGTAGGCCAATGACAGCCATTAAAGGTGCTCTATGTAAGTTTTTGACTGTAGATATTTATTAAACATGCTGAGTTCACATACTCATTTCTCTGAAAACCATTGCTACAGCCAGTTATTTTACTTTGAAATGTGCGTTCCGTGTCGGAATGTCTGTTTTTGTTTTGGTCTGTGCAAGACCGCACATTGCCAATTTACCCATTAGTATTTCGCCACCCCGGGTTGCCAGTTGGCGGAAACGCATGCAGCGAATTGCAGCCATGGAAGCCAGTGAACAAACTGGGTCAGAGATCGCAGATTCTACCTGACCTAAAAAGCTTTAGCATCCATCTAAAAATCTCTATGAACAGGAGCATATTAAAACACGATATCAACTCATCATAAATCAATAAATCAACTAATTATCTTACAGCGTGTAAGTCTCCTCGCCTTCCAATGTCAATTGAGCTCACTCCTGTTGCGTGTCTTCAAACTGGCAACCCACGAGAGCGTTGAGTCTGAGGAGGAGGGGGCGGGGAAAACAATATTTTGAATTTAGACTGCAGCACCCAACCACTAGCTGTCATTCTTACATAAAGCAGCTTTAAGTGACTGAATGCCAGTGGGCGGGGCTTATGGTGCAGTTACATATAACTATTCATTGTTGGGTATGTTTGACATCGGCTGCGGCTGGATGCAACCGATCGGCGAGAGTAACCGCATGCAGGCGGGGAGGAGCTAAAAAAAAAAAGAGATGTGAAGTCGGACACTTTCTGCTTACCGTAGTGACACTTGCGCTGTGTTTGCATACTTTATCATAGCTGAAGTGAAATAAATGCAATATTTGACTAATACACTGTTTCTGAGACATTTTCATTCAATACTTTATGTACTGCTTACAGTGTCTCTTTTTACAAAAATAAAGTTCAACATAAGCATATATTATTTAAATACCAATGTAGTGGGGTCTAAGTTTTTTTATTTTTTTTATTTTGATAAACATGACACAATATAACATTGCGAAAACATGAAAAGGGCTTATACTGTCATAAAAATATAGATTTGTGAGGATTAGTGGAACTGAAGATTTCAGAATAAGTACAAAACACATGATCGTTGTCATGTGTTGAATCTGGCCAATCATGGAACAGCTGTGTCGTCATCAAAGCTTGTGCAGGTCCGATCGGTCTGCGCAGCGCTGCATGAAGTCTAACAAGCCTAATGTCTTGCTCTGGAGGCAGTCATATGCACATGTATTTGCCCATGTGACGCCAGATCCTGCTATATCAAAACAAGATTAAATACATGCTTTGTTTATAATGAGGACATTTTAAGCTATGAATCTTGCAGCATGTTTTAATGGTACAGAGACCTCTTATGTGTCAGAAGATCATGTCATGATGACCCCTTTAAATCCTAGTTTTGATGCTTCTTAATCCTTTCTCTGTTTAGAGATAAAATAAGTCGTATAACTGCTGAAAATACACGATGATAATTGGAATGTGTTTTAATTCACTTCTCCATTTTCCGCAGGTTGGCCTTGTTTTACAGTAATTGGCTGCTTCGTGTTGGATGCCGACCGATTCAGAGGTCCTTCTCGAATTCTCTGACTTGGACGTAGTCTATATAAAGAGGAAAAACTGACATCCATTCAAAGTGAATGAGTTATGTTGTGCAGCTCTCTTAGGTCTTGTTTCAGTTATTGAGGGGTCTCCCCTCCTTTCTCTTCGTCTTTTGACTCTCTTTCTGAGAATGTGAGAAACATTTATCAAGGTCAAACACATCCGCAAGCTGTATACACTCATACACGTAGTGTTCATTTATTTTCCTTAACATGCAATCTGTATCCTCTCGCAGAACATGTTTAATCCCATGGTTTTTGTCTTTTTGTTCATTTGTTTTGTATTACGAAGGAGTGTTGATACATTTGTGTGAATTAGCAAGCTGTACATTTAATGCCAGATATTTATTTTGTGTTGTGAGGTTTACAACGGAACAGGAACGGGGTCGAAATCCAAAGTCTTTTCTATGGAGCTGCCTTTGAAGTCATATACCGTTCAGAGTTCCTGCTGTCTGTGCGAGGGGAGGGAGGGGGAGCGTAAATGGTTACACATGTGGAAGAATGTATTGTATTTCAAAGCACAACATTTATTTGTTTATAAAACGGCCAGTTTGCTCTGAGGTGCATTTTTAAGAATATTTTTTTATTTAGGTTTTGTGTGTCCAAAAGAAATATTTAGACTTTTGAATTCATTTACATTTTGTTTCATGAAGGCATGATCATCACACCTTAAGTAGCTTCTTTTTCCCACCCGTTTCTGTTCTTTACCATCTAGTGTTTTTAAATTATAATTTTAGTAAAACAATTCTGATATTTAGAATTGTATTTAAGTTACATGTTCCATTTTATTGTTCATTTTTTTTTTTTTTTTTTTTTTTTTTATTCTGTCAGTATTCTCTGCATTGAAACCATAACCTCGTTCAAATGGTGCATTTGCGATCAGGCCCTGGTAATTTTGCTATACTTAAGCACAAGGAGTTAAAGGTCATGTGGTCAGGAAAGCTTGCTCGCTGTTCAGTTACAATCACTGGTTGGACGTAATGAAATGTGAACAAAATTATTGTATATCAGAAGCTTATTTTGTGTTACTACAGCTTATCTTGTCATGGTTTGCTTTAATGTAATTGAATCTACAATATGCTTTTAAATAAGCGCACATCCAGACATGCTTAAAAAGAAAGGTACTTCTCTCAAAGTCCCACATTTCAACCGGTGGTTTCGTTCAATAACATCCAGGGCACTTTTGCGAATGTCAGTTTGCATATGTTTTTTCTAAGGCTTGCCATATGAAATGAGCATGAAACTTCTTTTCCCCCCAATCTGTATGGTTTAAGAACTTATGGGTTATGGTGAGAACACCCAAAGTACTTGCCTTATTTCAGAGAGGTTGTTTTTTAAATGTCAAATTGTGTAGTTTTAAATGATCAGCTTTCTCTTTCTGAAGACAGTATTTTTATTGAATTCCATTGCAGGTTGGAACTGATGGGAATATGTACCAGCACCATGTTAAACATGACAGTCCACCCAAATAACTAATTGTCAAAAATATACATCAAGGTATACCAGCATGGATATTTGACTGAATAAAAGCATCCAAATATATAAAACAATCCACTTGGGTCTTTTTCCTCTCCATAACCATCAAACAAACTTTTGTAAATAATACACCTAGCATGTGTCCAATCAACCTAAATAGTAACCTGCATTTATAGAGCACAGGCTAAACACTTGATAAGCACTTTTTCTTTTCTTTCTTTTTCGGTTTTCTGATTTTTGTTGGATTCGGGATGATTTTCTTCACTTTCAGAGGCTGGAGGGTTAAAGGAGAGGCGTCGCTGGCTTCATCTGACATATCTTCTAATTTCCTCTTCTGTCCCTTTTCTGTATCTGTGTGTTTTTCTTCGGCTGTCGGTGTTGAATTCCTCTGAATCCAAGCTACCTTGAGGGGCACAATCAGGGACGTGATCTCTCGGACCACATCCTCGAACGCTGCGGCATCCCGTTTGAATCCCAGCGCGAGGACGCACTTGAGACCCAGCAGCCCCGAGAGACTGTCGCTCAGATCGGGCACCTGACAGGCGGGCACCGACCTCGTAACACTCAGCGGGATTAAATGCCATGTCATGTCTTCTGGCCTGACCGAATTACACACAAGCACCAAACTCAGTTCATTCCTCTCCAAGCCCTTGGTGACCTCGTTGATGCCAATGGCAAGCTGTTTCCTCACGGCCGGATTGGTCCAGCACGGTTCGGTGGGCTTAGAGAGGGTTTGTCCACTCTCGGCGGTTTCAGGAGCTAGCTTTTGATCCTCCGTGGGATTTGATGTCTTTTTTCTTGACCTCCTTCTGCTTCCCCACTCGCGGAACCTATTGACACGTCGTTTCTGAAGCCCAAGATCGGAAATTTTGGTTTTTAACGTGTCCAGTATTAATCGCTTGCCGTCATGTGCCAGCGGTAACCATCGTAGATTGTACGGGCTAACCAGAGATGTTTTCACTGGTGTGGGCTTCTTTTTTTCTTTCTTCGTTGCCCGTGGGGTAGACATTCTTTCTGGAAACCTGAGCTTTTAAGCAAAATTCTAAATCATTAAACTAAATAAACAAAATTACAGCAACAAAACTTGTTATATTGTATTTTATATGGACCAAGACACATAAGTATGAGTTATACAAACCTAATAAACAGCCTGAAATCAAGATTTCGCCCGTTAAAACAAGGTTTCACTTCCACAGCGTGTGCACATTTCTCTGTGCGCAGACATGTTGTTTTTAAAGGTCTTTTTCGGTGGTCACACAATAAATAGTTCAACATTCACACTGCCATCTAGCGACTGACTATCTGTAGCCTCCTGAAGGACAGAGCTGTTCAGTCATAAAAAGGCCTGACGTTAAAGGATTAGTTCACTTTCAAATTAAAATTTCCTGATAATTTACTCACCCCCATGTCATCTAAGATGTTCACGTCTTTCTTTCTTCAGTTGAAAAGAAATTGAGGTTTTTGATGAAAACATTCCAGGATTTTTCTCCATATAGTGGACTTAAATGGAGCCCAAACGGTTGAAGGTCAAAATTACAGTTTACAGTGATCCCAGACAAGAAATAAGGGTCATTATCTAGAGAAACCATCGCTCATTTTCTAAAAAAAACATTTTATACGTTTTAACCATGAATGCTCATCTCGAACTAGCTCTCTTCTTCTTCTCTATTTGAATTCCAGCAGTGTAGACACTGCTAAGTCTATTACTGCCCCCCACAGGTCAAAGTTTAACTAAATTGTGATATACAATATGTTAGTGCAAGTATATAACAATTAGTTCAAACTTTGACCTGTGGAGGGCAGTAATACACTTGGATCGTGTAGAACACTTTGAAGCTGCACTGAAACTGTAATTTTGACCTTCAACCGTTTGGGCTCCATTGAAGTCCACTATATGGAGAAAAATCCTGGAATGTTTTCATCACAAACCTTAATTTCTTTTCAACTGAAGAAAGAAGGACATGAACATCTTGGATGACATGGGGGTGAGTAAATTATCAGGAAATTTTAATTTGAAAGTAAACTAATCCTTTAATATCTAGTCGGTTCAGGTACTACAAATTATCAATATAACTTCACAGCTATTGTTTGTTCAACTGTAAACTGATAAAGACATAAAGTAAAGAATAAACTATCTACTACATACATACATTTTATATCTATTCTTTATATCTATCAAGATTTTTTTCTGGCAAATATGGCTAAACACTAAGCCTTCAAAACAAATTATTGGTCAGGAAATTAGCTAAATTTAAGCAAATGCACTACTTAAAAAGCCATTGCTGTCTCAAAACAAAATAGATAGAAAAAAAGCCAAAGACAAAATGAAGTTTTTGGCAGAACATGGAGTGATGAATCACATTGAAAAACGAATGAGGCTCCAGAGCTGTGTCTTCAGAAATCTGGTAAGAAATATGATAATAAATGCATCTCTACAACAGTGAAGCATGGAGGAAGAGGTATCATTGTATGAGGAGCATTTCGTAATCATGTAGAACCCATAAGAGGTGCCATATCGCATTTTATTTCTTCAACAAAAATGAAGCTAAACAGCACCAACAGTGGTTCTTTGGCTCGTAAAGAACCTTTAAAGGGGCTTAACAGGTTCATTGTACAGCAGTGGTGCTATATAGCACCTCAGTCATCCCAAAGACCCGGTGAAGAACCACTGAAGCAACAAAATTTGGTGCTACACAGCACTTAAAGTAGTTCCCCTATATGATTATGAGGCAAAGAACCACTTTTAGTATTATAGCACCATTTTTAGAGTGTTGGTGAGCTGGTTCACTGTGAAAAGTCATTTAACCTCCTGAGACCCAGAGAAAAAAAAAAGGTTTGTGAAATTAGTTTTTCTTTTTTTATTGTCATTACATTACTTGAAGCATAAGTAACAAATGGAGAAAAAATCTTGAAAAAAAATCTATTTTATTCATATGTTATGCATTGTCCACTGTATTGGACATCAGGCATGAATAGACATGTATAGGCAAAAACAATGGATTTTTTTTTATTCAAAATTTTCTTTAACCAAACATTGTATAAAGATGATTCTCAACTATGTTATGAAAAATATAACGGAATGATTTGATATACGGTTTTACTTTATGCGATATATGTGTAAAATGGCCATAAGCGGCTTTTCCCATTCTATACAATGCATTGATATATTGTATCTAATTTGCATATTAATGTGTTCTTGGAGCAACGTAATGAAAAAAAAAAAATGTAATAATGGGAGTAATAATTGGCAACATTTACATAAGAATATCTAATATTTCATACTAGTAATATTGATAATTTATTTCCCTATTCACCTATTGCGTATCTCCCAAAATATCTGATTTACATGCTTTAAGTCCTGGTGTCCACTACAGTGGACGTATAAAAATGGATGTCCTGTTTCGTAAGAGAAAGTCATATTCTGATTTGAAACCCCATAACATTTTCCTGAGATGTTGATTAATGACAAACAATTTGAAAATTATTCAGATTTAAATAATAATTACAAAATATTATCATATTTCCAGAAGAGTGCTAAATTTGATCATTCAATCAATGTCAAACATATTTAAAAACCAAGTTGTCATTGTGAAACTTCCAAACCTTTGGTATCTCTGAAAAGCCCTGAATTTGGTCTTTACAGGACATCCAAACTGAGATATTCGCTAATAAATAACGTCCACTACAGTGGGCAAAAGTCTGTGCTTGGGTCTCAGGAGGTTAATACTTTGATGAGAACAAGGAAATATTGCAGAATGGCTTGCTTCAAACAATGAAACGTTGTTATCTAAAGAGGAATGATCAGATTTTATTCTTCAACAAGATAATGCTCCTGCCTTAACTGCAAAGACAACCAAGAAGTGGTTTGAGAACAAGTCCATCAGGCTCATGTTTTGGCCTGATAAGAGTCCAGATTTGAACTCTAGTGATATTTGGTCTTACTAAACTCAAACATAGGAGACATTTTTCAACTACTCTACTTTGAAGTTGAGTGGGACAACGACTCTTCTTCGTGTAAAAAGCTGTCTGCAAGTCAGGAAAGGCCAAGGGTGTAGATTTGGTTTAAACTTTGGGGGGGTTGAACGGTGTGGTTGTATTGTATTGGGTGGGTTGTAACTGATGGCTTTGAATACTGGGGGGGTTACCTCCTCCCCCCCCCCCCCCCCCCCCCCCCCCCCCCCCACACACACACAAACTACACCCCTGGGAAAGGCTATTCCATGCTTTATCTACAATATTTCCTGACCACTGATTTGTGATTAAAATGGTTAAGTCCATTAAAAGACCGTTTTACCCAAAGTATACTGAACCTGCAAACAGATACCTGCCAGTTGGTGAAGTTTTGAGTGTAATGGGTGGAGCTAGAACGTCCAACCACCCATAACTCTATTCCTGCACCAATTACATCCACAGAGGAGGAGCTTGACGCCATTTGGCTCTGCAGTGAGCACTACTTGCCCTCGGACGTTCCATCAGCCAATCAGCGCTCAGCCTCACCTCAGCGCACTGGAGCTCCGCGCGGTGTCATCGTAAACTGTAGGCTATTCATCAGTACATCTACGCTACGCTTCAGCTGACGCGCCCAGCCGCACCATACTCGCCTAAGAAAATGACTTTGAAGGTATTTAACTGCACTGATTTCTTTTCATATCATTTCACGTTCCTTGCGTTTGTCGATGTAACGCGTGAATTCCAACCTGTTGGATATTCCTTTAAGTCAGCTGCTGAGTAAATATAGGTAGGATGTTAAAGATTACGAACACTGTATTACTATTATGCTGTATTATATTCCACTGTACACACAAGAGCTAATGTCATGTTCCTCGTGTGCTAAGGCGTATATTACGCATCCAGCATCGCGCGCGTACTGTTTTCACCTCACCTGTTGCTTCTGGATGTGCGCTAGGGAATGTATTACGTCATTCTTGATGTAGGCTATTAAAAGTTTCGCGATATATAGACTATCCACAAACAATTCTTTATTTCTTCTTCTTTTACCGATATAGCCTATAGGTTTATATGGGCACAAAGTCCATTCATGTTGGCACACACAATTGTTAGTTCTTTGTAATACTAAACAATAGGCTCCATACAGTCTGGGAATAATGCATGATGCATCTTAATCACTATGCATAATGCATTATTCCCATTAGTGCTTAGTGGGGCAAAATGGGTCAGGATATGTTAGGTGTAATCAGATACAAATTAGAGCTTGATTATATTATTATCGGATTGCTGGGGAAAAAATTAAGTCATAATGTCTGTGGCTATATAGGCTGAATTTGAGCAATATGCAGAGGATGTAAAGAAAGTGAAGACCAGACCTAATGACCAGGAGCTGCGGGATTTGTATGGCTTCTACAAGCAAGCTATCATTGGGGACATTAATATCGGTGATTGTTGTATTATTATTATAGTTATATATATATATTTTTTATTATTAAACCATACTTCTGAGCTTGACAGCTCAATCTAATAATTGCAAATGTATATTGTCTGTTTTGTGCAGATAAACCTGGAATACTGGATATGAAAGGGAAAGCCAAATGGGAGGCATGGAATTTAAGGAAAGGTAAGAAAAAAAAATAGATCCTTTTTTTTTTCAGTCAACATTTTCATTATTTTCAAGCAGTTAAGATGGTTTTGCAATAGACAGAATGTAATGCTTGCTCAGTAATCACATGTACTGCACTTGTTTGTATTAATATGTAAATTGTATTGAGATTTGTTCTCAGAAGGTTATATAAGACCCTTCAAATGTTTCTGATGATGGCTTGATTCATATAGTCTTCTTCATTCTTCACTCTTTTCTCCAACAGGTATGTCAAATGAGGATGCCATGAATGCCTACATTTCGCTGGCCAAGGAAGTTATTGAAAAGTATGGAATGTGATGGGGGAAAACATCTTAGTTTTACATATTATAAAAGTTAATTAACTATTAAAAAGCTGCAAGATTTAAACAATGAAGTAGTTTTTTATTTCATCTTTTTTATGTAATACAAATTATCAGATTAAAAGATAGGTAGTGATACCACCTGATAATCTCATTGATATCTCATTACCAATCAGATGAGACTTAAAGATGTAAGCATAATCGTTGTTTTATATATATATATAAAAATGAGTCATTGAATAAAGCTGTCAAATATCATGGTAATGTTGTCCTCTTTATTTTCAATATCCTAACAAAATCTTTTCATGTTGCTTCATTAGTATTAAGCTGATTCCTCAGGCTTGAGGACCAGTAATTGTGCTCTTACACACAAAGACCTTCTTTGTCCTCCCAATGTGCTCACTGAAGCGTAGTCATCACAACGCCCGTTTGGATCGGATGCATGCAGAATACAAGACGTGGAAGTCTTGCCAAGACCAGGCCTTGTACAGTGTTGCCAAATCGGGGAAAAATCAGCAATCAGAAATAGATGCCAGAAAACTCTAGAGTGAATCAAATGGGAATATTTGCAATAAACCAATCATTTATTTTTTTATTTATTTACACGAAATATACAATCCTTTTTTTGTACGTCAGTGACTCGGAAATGAAATTTTTGTCTTGTTTACACTCTAAAAAATCCATTAAAAAAATAGGGCAGGATGTATTGTATTAATTTGACAGAATGTTCTGTATTTATTTATTTTTTACAGGTGTTTACTTGAATGTTGAACTTCATTGCTTTGTGTTTTAGGGTTAACAGAAATGTCATTAAAAATGACTGGATAATGTCCTGGTAATTTTAAGTTATTCTTAAAATTAAGTTATTCAAAAGTACATTAAAAAAGTAAATCATATGATAAACAATGTTTATAGCCTATTAAAGTTTATTATTTTATCATTTATTATTTGTTTTGTGGTACTTAAATTAAAAAATCTCTTGGTGGTGTCCAGAGATTGTAAAAATAATAGACATTTTATTTATTTTTTAATATAAAATTTTATATATATAAAAAAATCAATCACATAATGTGTTTAATTATGAAATAATATTTTAGGTCAGATATTCATATTTCATTATATTTGAGAATGAATGAATGAATGAATGGCTTGGAAATGTGTTTCAAAACCTAATTTGGCCTAAATGAGCAGCACACAACTTGATATTCCTTCATTCCTTCGCCGTCACGTTGTTCCTGCAGAACCTGTATTTTGAAATATGTTCAGGCGGTTGGCCATGTTGATTGTGTCATTGTTATTGTTTTTGACTTCACATCTTGTAATTAGGGCAAAGGTAACGGGAGCGATTCCCGATCTAGTGTTGTTGAATGTACACAACGAGGTTCTCCTGTGTCAAGAATCTCCGTTTCACCCGTGCAGCTTCACAGCCGTTCCTGTTTCCGGATTACTGCAGTCTCTTGTCTTACTGAGGTAACGTTAAGTCACTTCGATATTGTTTCCGTTTGCATTATGTGTATTTATCATGACCTACATGTATTTAAGATTTTATTGATTTATATGCCTGATTTCAGTGATTTATTCATGCATTACTGCATTAAATCCAGAGTTGAATCCTGCATTAAAAGGTATTGCGTCAAGTGCACGTCTCTAGGGGGAGTAAACATAAACAGATTTTGTAGAAGTGTAGGCTGTTTATAATATGATATGATTGGGCATGCTGCCACTGAGTCTTTCTGACTGTTGATCTGATTTGATTCGCAGTTGAATCAGTCGAGTAATAATGGATAATCAGATGTTCGAGTCCACTGCAGAGCGGACGTTTCAGTATCAGAGCAGCCTCCCTCCTCTTCCCGTGCCCGATCTACAGAACACGCTGAACAAATACCTGCATTCAGGTGAGAGGTCATTCAACACCTGGATTGATTCTGCTGGATATTATGTGTAACTACATGAGGATAGGAGCGTTATCAAACTATTTAATTTCGCTGGTCACATTTGTGACCAAGTATACTTTAAAGTTTGAAGGGTCTAAAAGAGTTGTTGATGTATTTTACACGAAGATGTTGACTATAAACGAAAGTGCAGACTGCACTGATTTCATTTTAACATTTTAATGAGTAAATACAGACATGACCAGAGCTGTTTAATTTCAATATGTCCTTTGAAAGATGATGTCTGTGTCAGTGTTGTTGTTTTTAACTAAAACTATTGCAATTTATTTTTGCTCATTGAAATAAAGCTCATATAAAGTAAACGATAAATATTAGATGGAAAGTACAATTACTAAAACTAAAATGAAAAATATTTAAGCTATATAGAAATATAAAAAACTAAATTATTAAAATTATGAAAACTTACATTAAAAAGTGTTAAAGCATATAAACATATTAAATGACTAAATACAAAAATTATGAATACTGAAAACTGTCTGATTCAAATAATAATAGTATATAAATAATACTAAAATAACACTGGTTTGTATTTTATTATATTTCTATATATATATATATTAGGGCTGTCAAACGATTAATCGCATACAAAATAAGAGTTTGAGTTTGCATAATATATGTGTGAGTAATGTGTAAATAATATGTATATATAAATACACACAAATTAATGTATATATGTAAGAGAAATATGTTATTTATGTACAAAAAATGTATTTATATATAATATAAATTATATAAAAATATAAATAAATACATATACTTGTAAATATTTCTCAAATATATACATGGATGTGTTTGTATTTATATATACATAATAATTACACACAGTACACCCACATATATTAGGCAAACTCAAACTTTTATTTTGTATCGTGATTAATCGTTTGACAGCCCTAATATATATATATATATATATATATATATATATATATATATATATATATATATATATATATATATATATATATATATATATATATATATATATACAGTCAAACCAAAAATTATGTAGACATTTTTGATATTTTTGTATTTTTGATATTATTTTCACTAGTGGGTGCAGGACACTATAGTTCATATATATAAGTGAGAATAGCAAAATAAAGTAAACTGTGACACATTACACCCAAAAATTCTTCATACAGTGGACTACCATAAAATTGATAAATATTTGCAACCAAAAATTATTCAGACACTTTGACCTGACCATGTTTTGCTTAAGTGTTATCTGACATAATTAAGATAAATTTTTTCTGACACAGTTTAACTCTGAGATCTTGTCATATTTTATTACCTTTTTTAAAATTATAGTGAATAAACTGTATTAATGAATGAAATGTTCAAGGTGTCTGAATAAATTTTGGTTTGACTATAATATATATATATATATATATATATATATATATATATATATAAAACTATGATAGTTATATAACTATAGAACTATCATAATATGTATGTGTAATAGTTAAAGGATGTATTATTATTTTATTATTATGATTATTATTACAGATGTGTGACCAGAGAAAATTTTTCCATTTTAAACTAAAATAACTGATTGATACCCATTATAAAATTGTAGATTTCAAAGTATTGTTTCATTAAAAGAGAAACATTAACATTAAATATAAATATTTAAAATTAATAAAGATAAATTATAAACAAATATGTTAGTTTATGTTTTATATTTTTCTATTTGGCCTCATTAAGCAGTTAAATAATTTTTTACTTTTTTTTTTCAGAAAAGAAAAGTTTGTTTAATGAGTAAAATATGTGGGGGAAATGCAGAATTAAATTACATATTATTATTATTCTATTATTTCTCCAGTGAAACCTTTTGCATCTGAGAAGGAGTTTGGAGCCACAGAGGCCATTGTGAAACGCTTTGAGGAGGGAATCGGACAACAGCTGCACCAGAAGCTTCTGCAGAGAGCCAAGAACAGGCGCAACTGGGTACACACATTTTTTGTATCGCTCTGTTTGAGCTACACTAATGAATCGCTTACATAACTGATGTATTTTCATGTATGTAGTTTATAGACTTTATTTGAACCTGGTGTTTTTTCTTCTTCAGCTTGAGGACTGGTGGCTGGACACAGCGTATCTAGAGGTGCGCATCCCCTCTCAGCTGAATGTTAATTTTGGGGGACCTACAGCCTACCTGGAGCACTGCTGGCCTCCATGCGAGGGCACGCAGCTGGAAAGGTCCAGCATAAATTTGTGGCACAGCCTCCAGTACTGGGACCTTATCCGCACGTATGTGATCACTTATGTAAACAAAGAAACAGCCGATGTAGTAAATGATTTTCAAAAAGTGTCTATGTCTCGTTTTTGTCTGTATCAGTAATGTATTATGTAAGTAATATGGTTATTTGTTTGTATTTGCCGATATTGATCAGGGAGAGGCTGGCTGTTCATAAAGCAGGAACAACACCCTTTGACATGGATCAGTTCCGCATGCTCTTCTGCACCTGCAAAGTGCCTGGCATCACTAAAGACACCATCCTCAACTTCTTTAAAACAGGTCAGGCATATACGCATGCTTGCTTGTATGCATACATGTGTCTGTGTGTTACATGTGTGATCTCTGTGTGTTGTAGAGAGCGAAGGACCCTGCCCTTCTCACATGATAGTGATGTGTCGTGGGAGGGTATTCACATTTGATGCTCTTTGTGATGGCCGTATCCTCACTCCCCCAGAGCTGTTGAGGTATAGGGCCAATTGTCCTAGTTTTCATTGATTCAGTGTTTTTTTTATCCTGTTTAATCTGTCTTAATGTATGTCTTCAAACATTTTTTACATTTTAATGAGTAAATAATACAATAGGCAGCATTCTACGAAAAATGTTTCACATAGTAGTACACTATGTCATTGTCACGTGACCTCGTCATGTTACATGTTAAATTCTGCTAGTGATGTCCATTTAACGTTTTGGAAATTAAAACGTTTTTAAAACTAAATTTGCATTAAGATTATAACATTTGGCAGTCTGATAAAATGAGATATTAAAAGATTGCTTGGTGATACAGTATTTCATGCAGTAGCCTCTGTTTGTGTCAAATTTTGACAAATATTGTCTACTGTTATTCAGCAAGGACACATTAAATTGAGCAAAAAGTGACAGTAGAAGTGCCAAGAAAGTGCCATTTCCAGTGTTACAAAAGATTTCCATTTCAAATAAATGCTGTTCTTTTGAACTTTCTATTCTTAAAGGAATCCTAAAAAAAATATGTATCATGGCTTGCACAAAAATATTAAGAAGTTTTCAACAAAAATTATATGGATTTTTTCTTGAGCACCAAATCAGCATATTAGAATGATTTCTGAAGGATCATGTGACACTGAAGACTGGAGTAATGAAAATTCAGCTTTGCCATCACAGGAATAAATTACATTTTAAAATGTATTATGATATACACAGCCCGGCAAAAAGTCGCTGTTTGGATTTTAATAGGCACGTACTTAAGAATCTATGAATAGATCATTATTACAGTGATTATTATGTTTCTAGCATGTTATATGTTTGGCAACAGTTCTTTTAACCCTTAAAGGTGGAGTCTGTAGCTTTTCATTTCTTAAACAACCATGTAGGAAGACACATCATGGCCATACTCCAGGATGACAATGTCAAGATTCACCAGAATTAAAACTGTGAAAGAATGGTTCAGAGAGCATGATAAATCATTTTCACACATGAATTGGCACTTCTGAGTCCAGACTTTAATTTCATTAGAAGTTTTTGGGATGTGCTGGAGGAGACTTTACAGAGTGCTTGACCCTTGCATTATCAATACAAGATCTTGACCAAAAATTGATGCACCTCTTGATGGAAATAACATCACAACATTTATTTCCATCGAGAGGTGCATAATTTTTTGGTCAAGATCTTGTATTGATAATGCAAGGGTCAAGCACTCTGTAAAGTCTCCTCCAGCACATCCCAAAAACTTACACTGAGGTTAAGGTCAGTGCCAATTCATGTGTGAAAATGATTCTTCATGCTCCCTCCCAACAGTTCTTTCACAATTTGAGCCTGATGAATCTCGACATTGTCATCCTGGAATATGGCCATAATACATCTTAATTGTTTAAGAAATGAAAAGCTACACACTCCATCTTTTAGGGTTAAAAGAACCGTTGCCAAACATTTAACATGCTAGAAAAATAATAATCACTGTATTATTGTTCCATCCATAGACTCTTAAGTATTTGCCTGTTTAAATCCAAACAGCGACTTTTTTTGGGGGTCTGGCAGTATATATTAACAAAACAGATATAAAAATTGTAATGGTATTTCCCAATTTTTACTGTATTTTCAGTGATCAAATAAATGCAGCCTTGATGAACAAGAGACTTTCAAAAACATTATTTAACCTTAATGTTCCCGAACTTTTGAACGATAATAAAGTAGGTCGTCCATTGTATTTTACACAGTAAGCACACTATAAACTGCTGAAATAGTAAAGTTGTATGCTATTCCACATTTAGGCAGCTCACTTACATTAAAGAATGCTGTGATGGAGAGCCTGAGGGGGACGGTGTGAGCGCTCTCACCACTGAGGAAAGGACCCGCTGGGCGAAGGTAAAGCCACGTCCTCCACTGGAGCACCAGAACCAATCACAGCACAGTAGGCAAATGAACTCCACCTGACTTTTTCTACAAGGATGTGGAAGAATTCTAACCTTCAGTAGAGTTCCACCAACAGTTTATAAATCTGTTCTGGATATTCCAGGCTTATCATGATAAGATTCCCCCCCCCATCTGTCTCTTCAGGCTCGGGAGTATCTGATCTCCATTGATCCTGTGAATAAGAACATACTAGAAACTATTCAGAGTTCTTTATTTGTGCTCGCACTGGATGATGCCAAGCCCTATGCCACCCCTGAAAACTACACACAGGTTGAGTACAATACAAACACACTTATGTCACTCAGATATTATATTTGGTCCAATGAAATTTAGATTTCTTTCTGTCTTTCATGATAGTTGACCCATCTGGCATTAACTGGTGACCCCACAATCCGCTGGGGTGATAAATCTTACAATCTCATCTGCTTCTCTAATGGGACCTTCGCTTCTAACTGTGATGTAAATACAATTATTGATTATGGCAGCATTATTATAGTTTATGTATATTTTTACATACACTACCGTTCAAAAGTTTGAGATCAGTAAGTTTTTTTTTTTTTTTTTTTTTTGAAAAAATGAATACTTTTCTTCAGCAAGGATGCATTTAATGGATAAAGTGTCAGTAAAGACTTTTACCTTGTTATATTCATATATTCTATATAAAATATTCTATTTAAAATAAAAGCTTTTTTTTCATCAGAGAATACTGACTTACTAAGCAGCACAAACTTTTTCAACATTGATATTAATAATAAATGTCTCTTGAGGACCATCAGCATATTAGAATGATTTCTGAAGGATCATGTGACACTGAAGACTGGAGTAATGGCTGCTGAAATTTCAGCTTTGCCATCACAAAATAATTTTCTATTTGAATATATTTTAAAATGTAATTTATGAGCATTAGAGACTTTCAAAAACAAGCAAACAAAAAAATCTTACTGACCCCAAACTTTTGAATGCGACCAGAAAACATATACCTAAATAATCGAAATAATTCTAAATAATTTTCTAGTCTAAATAAAGCCTTAATGTTACCAGTAAT
Source organism: Megalobrama amblycephala (assembly GCF_018812025.1). Lineage (NCBI taxonomy): Eukaryota > Metazoa > Chordata > Actinopteri > Cypriniformes > Xenocyprididae > Megalobrama > Megalobrama amblycephala. The sequence continues at coordinate 26,665,522 of NC_063056.1, forward strand.
CAAATTATTGCAGTCCATGTCAATGTTTATCATATGTCTATGATATAAATACATCATTTGAATAATAATCACTTTTTTTGTCATCATTGTTATTTGATTGTTTAAAGCATGCGCCATATGATGCCATGGTTTTAGTGTCTAATGGATACTATGTAGATCAAAAACTGAAGGCCTGTGGTGGAGTATGGAAGGTAAGACTACTTTTATGTATATTTGTGTACAAACCTGATTCCAAAAAAGTTGGGACACTGTACAAATTGTGAATAAAAAAGGAATGCAATAATTTACAAATCTCATAAACATTTTATTCACAATAGAATACAGATAACATATCAAATGTCGAAAGTGAGACATTTTGAAATGTCATGCCAAATATTGGCTCATTTTGGATTTCATTAGAGCTACACATTCCAAAAAAGTTAGGACAGGTAGCAATAAGAAGCCGGAAAAGTTAAATGTATATATAAGGAACAGCTGGAGGACCAATTTGCAACGTATTAGGTCAGTTGGCAACATGATTGGGTATAAAAAGAGCCTCTCAGAGTGGCAGTGTCTCTCAGAAGTCAAGATGGGCAGAGGATCACCAATTCCCCCAATGCTGTGGCGAAAAATAGTGGAGAAATATCAGAAAGGAGTTTCTGAAAATTGCAAAGAGTTTGAAGTCATCATCATCTACACTGCATAATATCATCCAAAGATTCAGAGAATCTGGAACAATCTCTGTGCGTAAGGGTCAAGGCCGGAAAACCATACTGGATGCCCGTGATCTTCGGGCCCTTAGACGGCACTGCATCACATACAGGAATGCTACTGTAATGGAAATCACAACATGGGCTCAGGAATACTTCCAGAAAACATTGTCGGTGAACACAATCCACCGTGCCATTCGCCGTTGCCGGCTAAAACTCTATAGGTCAAAAAAGAAGCCATATCTAAACATGATCCAGAAGCGCAGGCGTTTTCTCTGGGCCAAGGCTCATTTAAAATGGACTGTGACAAAGTGGAAAACTGTTCTGTGGTTAGACGAATCAAAATTTGAAGTTCTTTTTGGAAAACTGGGACGCCATGTCATCCGGACTAAAGAGGACAAGGACAACCCAAGTTGTTATCAGCGCTCAGTTCAGAAGCCTGCATCTCTGATGGTATGGGGTTGCATGAGTGCGTGTGGCATGGGCAGCTTACACATCTGGAAAGGCACCATCAATGCTGAAAGGTATATCCAAGTTCTAGAACAACATTATGCTCCCATCCAGACATCGTCTCTTTCAGGGAAGCCCTTGCATTTTCCAACATGACAATGCCAGACCACATACTGCATTTACAACATCATGGCTGCGTAGAAGAAGGAACCGGGTACTGAAATGGCCAGCCTGCAGTCCAGATCTTTCACCCATAGAAAACATTTGGTGCATCATAAAGAGGAAGATGCGATTAAAGAAGACCTAAGACAGCTGAGCAACTAGAAGCCTGTATTAAACAAGAATGGGACAACATTCCTATTCCTAAACTTGAGCAACTTGTCTCCTCAGTCCCCAGATGTTTGCAGACTGTTATAAAAAGAAGAGGGGATGCCACACAGTGGTAAACATGACCTTGTCCCAACTTTTTTGAGATGTGTTGATGCCATGAAATTTAAAATCAACTTATTTTTCCCTTAAAATGATACATTTTCTCAGTTTAAACATTTGATATGTCATCTATGTTGTGTTCTGAATAAAATATTGAAATTTGAAACTTCCACATCATTCCATTCTGTTTTTATTCACAATTTGTACAGTGTCCCAACTTTTTGTGAATCGGGTTTGTATATCATTTTATGTGCATGACTGTTATGTTGAAATTATCATATGACTCCCAGGGTTCAGAGGTTGTGCGTGAGATGCCTTTGCCAGAGGAGCTTATATTCACCGTGGATGAACGGGTGAGGAGAGACATTGCCTTGGCTAAAGAACAGTACAACAAAAGTGTAAGTAACACACGCACACGGTACTCTCATTGACTTCTACACGCTATATTAACCAATAATTGTTATACAATCACATAATGCATTAATGCAAACTGAGTATACAGTTTTTAGTAAACATCATGAAGCGCTCATCTCAGTGTGTCTGTATCAACAGTCTCAGGACCTGCAGGTTGTTAGTTATGCCTTTACCTCCTTTGGAAAAACAGCCATTAAGAAAAAGAAGCTTCACCCTGACACATTTGTACAGTTGGCTCTTCAGTTAGCATACTACAGGCTACACGGAAAGTAAGTGTGTTGGATAACTCCTTGACTGAATAATCAAGAGCTTTCAGTCCTTGCTAAGTTTGGCATCTTTCTCTATCACCCTCAGGTCTGGTAGTTGTTATGAGACGGCCACCACACGCCGTTTCTTCCATGGCCGCACAGAGACCATGAGGCCCTGCACTGTGGAGGCCCAGCACTGGTGCAGAACCATGTTGAACCCTACAGCCACTGTGAGTGCCCTGTGTTCAGCCGAATATGAAAATTCGGTCATCATTTACTCATCCTTATGTTGTTCCAAACCTGTTTGACCCATCTTTTTCCTTACAGTGAAAGTAAATGGAGACCAGGGCTGTTGGATCACTAAAAAATATCATAAAAGTTGTCCACATGGCTTGTGCGCTACATTTCGGGAGCGTGAATGTGATTTCAGTTGGTTTAAATGTATTGTATAGCTTGCTACTTTTATGATTCTTTTTTTTTTTTGTCCTTTTTTGAAGCTCGACAGCCCTCATCATTCACTTTAATTGTTTGGAAATGAGCAGCTCAGACATTTTGCAAAATTTCTTCTTTTGTGTTTCACAGAGGAAAGAAAGTCATATAGGTTTGGAATGACATGGCAGAGTTTTCATTTTTCGGGGTGAACTTCATATATAGGTTATCTCTGGTATATTTGCTGTAAAAAGATTTTCATTTACAGAAACTAGGATATAATTCATAGATTACAAACATAATAATTAGAATTAAAATAAAAAATAAGTTTCCGAATTCCAGTTTTAAAATCTGAATATTCTTCAGGGATCCCAATAAATTACCAATAACATTTTTTCAGTCGTTCATGATGGGTAACACTTTATTTTGATGGTCCACTTTAGACATTTTACTAACTATAGGTAACTTTGCAACTACATGTCATCTAGCATTCATTAGAGTATTAGTAGACTGTCTGCTTAATATCTGCAAACACTTATAAGTAACTTTGCAACTACATGTCAACTTGTACTGCTAACCCGAACCCTAACCTAACAGTCAACTAACAGTCTACTACTGATACTCTAATGAGAGTAGTAGATATGCAGATGCAAAGTTCTGTATAGTTAGTAGAATGTCTAAAGTGGACCATTGAAATAAAGTGTTACCTCATGATTTACTAGATAAGGATTTTTAAAAATATTTGTACTCAATTTCTGTTTGATTTCTTTTCCACCCAAATTTTAGAACTTTGCTTAAATGTCGTTTTAAGATTATATCAATTTACATGACTTCTTCAGGTCTAGAAATCATACTTTTAAGGTTAGGATACCTCATATATCCAGGTTTTCAAGACTGTGGGAACCCTGATCCTTTAAAGAAAAAAAGTATTTGTTAAGGGGGTGAATTAAAATAAGAAATATTTAGATTTTTAGCTTATCTTAATACTTGTTTTCTATTACTTAAACTCATTTGAAGTCATCTTTAGGCCCCCTGGCCTCTTGGTTGAGAACCACAGAGCTAGACATTTAAATCCTCTCAGTTTATTTTGATGGCTTTTTGTGGTCTTTTTAATGCAGATTGAAGAGAAAAGACAAGCTTTAAATGCAGCTTTCAGTAAACATAACAAACTGATGGGAGAGGCACAGGATGGAAAAGGTTTGTGTGTCAGTGTGATAACATTTACATTGTGTAATAGATCATATATGGCAAGTACAAATGTTTGAATGATCTTTGCACATTTCAGGCTTTGACAGACACCTCCTGGGCTTGTATCTGATTGCTAAAGAGGAGGGTCTTCCTGTGCCTGAACTCTACACAGATCCACTCTACTCTAAAAGGTCTGACCCAACACTCTCATTCCAGTGGTTCATTTCCAGTGTATTGATGTGTTTGTATTGCTCTTGTACACCCTAACCCTAAGGGAAGTATAATGCGAAATTCTTTTCTAATTCTTGTAAAATGCGAAATGTTTGTCACTCTGTTTTACAGTGGAGGAGGGGGGAATTTTGTGCTTTCTACTAGTCTAGTGGGCTACACTACTGTACTGGGAGCAGTTGCACCCATGGTGCCCCACGGATATGGGTTTTTCTACCGCATCCGTGATGACAGGTTGGTCCATATCAGTTATGATAATTTTTTTAAAAACATTTTATTTATTATAATTCGTATAAACATTTTTATTATTATTTTTATATTATATAAATTATATTATAAACATTTTTTAAATATTTGTGATATTACATAAAAAAAAATGTATTAACTGTATTTTATAATTTTATATATTATAATTTTTTTGGGCATATTATTATAGTTTTAATGCTTTTCATCCCATTGTAGAATTGTTGCATCCTGCACCGCTTGGAAGTCCAGTCCAGAGACAGATGCTGAAACTCTGTTTCAGAACCTCTGTACCTCTTTCCATGACATCATGCATGTCACTACTCTGTCTCAACTGTAAAGTAGAGTATTCTGGCAAGGGCTGCAGGGCTGAGATGATCTCAGGCATGACCTTTCCTTTAGACTAATCTGCTATGCTGGAAATTGAAAGGGTTCATATGCTTCCCTTTTCAGTCATAGAGTTTATGAAGTTACCAGACATTATGATGTTGATTTTCAGAAATAATCTGGAATGGTTTTAGTACAGCAGGTGCTTTAAACTCTCACATGCCTTCAGTTAGTCATCTCTGAATCACTTAAATCAGGAAATCCTCCTCTAAGGTGCTTCATGATTTCTAACCAACAGTTTATGCTACATTAGCAGTATTGCTTCCTATTAATTGTAGACCTGTGAAACTAGAATGTCACAGGAAGCTCATGCATCTTAAAGGGATAGTTCACCAAAAAATGAAAATTCTGTCATCATTTACTTAGCTTCAAGTTGTTCCAAACTGGTATGCATTTTTTAAAAATCTGTTTCGTCACAAAAGCAGATATTTTGAAGAATGCTGTTCACCAAACAGTTGTTTGATTATCAGCATTCTTCAAAATCAAGTTGTTCCAAACCTGTATGAGTTTCTTTGATCTGTTTAACACAAAAGAAGGTATTTTGAAGAATGCTGATAAACAAACAGTTGTTTGGTTAACAGCATTCCTCAAAATCAGGTTGTTCCAAACCTGTGTGCATTTTTTCATCTGTTAAACACAAAAGAAGAGATTTTGAAGAATGCTGATAGCCAAACAGTTGTTTGATTAACAGCATTCTTCAAAATCAAGTTGTTCCAAATCTGTATGAGTTTCTTTCATCTGTCACCAAACAGTTGACGGTAACCATAGTATATTTTCCATACTATGGAAGTCAATGGCTACCGTCAACTGTTTGGTGACAGATGAAAGAAAATCATACAGGTTTGGAACAACTTGAGGGTGAGTAAATGATGACAGAATTTTAATTTTTGGGTGAACTATCCCTTCAAGTCCACTAGAGAGAGACATTAACACAGTTCATTTTGTTTTTTAAGCCGATCTTTGTTCTCTATTGACTCGTGGGCAATAAACAGCCCTCAAGTGTGGAACTTGATCCTGACCTCTTACATACACAGTATATATATGGTTTGATTTCACATTTTAATGCACAGTCAATGCAACAGCACAAATATAATGCAGACATAATTGCTCTTTCTTAATTTTAAGATTTTCTTAACTATCATGTGTCTTTTCAAATTTCAAGGCTTAATGCACTAGAGCCAAATATTTTGCGCCAATAGGATATAAATGAATGTTTTTATTTTGAACATATATGTGCTGATGTAAAAATGTTTTACCGTTTGTTGATAATTGTAGGTTTGATTTGCACTGCTCTCCTAGTTAGGAAACACTGAATAAACGTTCCTAAAGTCCACCTCTTATTTTGAATGACAAATTTTGTCATACTTGCATGAAAATTTGAATGTGAATTGCCTACAAGTTTACCAAGAATACAGGTTGGCTTGTTGTCTATTGCATACTCAATTACCTGCCAAGATATTGCAAACATTTCCGCTGACTAAGTATTCATAAGGTGTGAATATCCATGTATTTGTATAGGAATTTTAGTTGACCAAACTATCTGTCACCTATGGCCTTAAACGTGCCTGTTTGTTTTCAATTCTATTCTTGCATTCTGGTGTCTCTATGTGCATTGATTGTAAATATTTTACATTTGCAATTGTAGTCATCACAGCTCTTTAATTGCTTGTTTAATGCATAAAGTTATTTTGTGGAAATAATCATGGTAGTCTTTTAGTCCTTTCATAAGCGTCTCAGTATGAAAACATTGTTTTCTGGCGGGTCATTGACTCTGTGAACTTTGATTTATGCAGCAATCTTGAAACTAGTGTCTTGGTGAAATATTTAAATTTTATGGGAAGACAAGCGAATTATTAAACCCTAAATTATCACATTCTAGCTTGGCAGATATGGCATCCTTTCACTATGGTATTAAACCAACGGTGAATGAGATTTAGGTTTGTAAACATTTATATGACTTAGCATGAAATAATTCACTGTAATTGTTTTCTAAAAGCATGTGTTGTTCTAATCATCTATACATAGATTTCATAACTCATAACATAATCTCCCAGTGAAGCAAAGAAACGTGCAGAAGAAAAGAGCTGTTGCTACTTTCATTTCATTGTGATTTTAAATGTCATTTACAAATAAAATTATATATATATATAAATATATATATATAAATAATATATATATAAATATAATATATATATATATATAAATATATATATATATATAAATATATATATAAATTATATATATAAATATATATATATATATAATATATATATATATATATAAATTATATATATAATATATATATATATATATATATATATATATATATATATATAATTTAGAATTTAAGTTTACGGTATACTTTTTATGAGTGACAACATAATATGAAATAATGAGGCTAATGAAAAAAAAAACTTTATTCCAATTTTTTTTTTTTTTTTTTTTACATATTTGCGCTCGAAAAACAATGCCACAACATGACAAAATAAAACAGTCAAAGGTTAGTCTGATAAATATTAAGGCACAACACAGAAATCTATAAGGCAGCCATTCTTCAAAATAGAAACTTGAAAATAGTCATCTTGTCACATGAAGAACAATAACTGTCTTCACTAATGAGAAACAAAGGCAACGTTTTTGGTAATACTTATGATTTATGTTATGTAATGTATATATAAATTACTGTACATTATTATTTAAAAATAATCAAGTTTTAAATGTTCTGCCCTCAACAGTTTTTGTTGCATGAACTGTGTAGAATGTGCATGACCAGGAAGTGAGAGGTTGGTAGTGCTTGGTAGAAATGTTAATACAAAAAACTCCTCTTTTTGTTTAATACAATTAAATCAGCAACAAGATAGTTCTGAGACGGATTAATGTTATGGCCTAAAACTGAAAATTACAGCATGACAAAGACACTGACAGTTACACAAAACAACATCCTTACTATTTTCCTGGCTTCCTGTAGTATATTTAAATGCCACTTAGATGGACCTAACAAATAAAATACAGGCCTGCAACCACAGGAGAGCAATTATAAGGAATGTTTTGCAGAATCTGCCTTTTTCTTTGGCTCCAGCTGCATGTACACTGCTGCTCTTGCCCATCAGTGACCCATCTGAGAGGTGACGAGGGCGTAGTATGCCCCCTGCTTGTTGAGGAGCTGCTGATGCGTCCCCTGCTCCACCACGACCCCATTTTGAAACACAGCTATACGGTCAGCATTCTGAATGGTGGACAGCCTGTGGGCTACAACGATGCATGTGCGACCCTCGCGTGCCTTATCCAGAGCATCCTGCACTATCTACTCACAGGACAGAGAGGGACACAAAGGGAGGTGAGCAAGAACATTATCTTCACTATTTTCAAGCAGGTGTGACTCTCAGTTGTCCTGCAAATACAGAACAGATTGAATACTGTCTGTATGAACAGGTAACCAAAGTCCATTGACTTCACACACTCATGATAGCCTTTATTTATGGTAGTAACCATAGCAATATATAATAATATAAAGAATGAATTGTGATCGTACCTTCTCACTCTCAGTGTCCAGAGCAGATGTGGCTTCATCCAGCAGCAAAAGTTTGGGGTTGCGGAGGATGGCCCTCGCTATAGCAATACGCTGCTTCTGCCCTCCTGAGAGCTGCGTACCCTTATCACCTGCCTGCGTCTGGTATTGCTGAAACCAAAAAAAAAAAAAAAAAAAAAAAAATCACACAAAATGATCTAGCTTATGACTGTAGACAGTCGTTTAAATATTCCTTAGTTTGTTGGTTATATGATTTAGAGAGTTTATTGCATTTCCAATATCTGTTACTGTGATTGCCAATAGCTTTGTTTCCATTCAAAGTTGCGAATTTAGCGCAGAATTGAAATATCACATAAAACATTTGCAAATAGTTTCCATCCCATGTGATCAAGAGACTTGCTGAGAAATTGACGCAAAATATCTGTAATAAAAATGGAAGTTGCTGCAATTGGGGAAGCCAATGTGGCTCTCTTTTCATACATCATAAATTACTTCAACGCCTCAAGAGAGATCAGACAAAGCCCAATAAACACTATTGTGTTCTTACATTCTGAGGCAGATGCCTGGTGTCTGCAATCATGTGAGACAACCAACCATTTTGATGACAGACTTTGGCTCAAGCATTTCAGATACCCAAACCAACATTTGAGACGCTGGTTAGTCCACTTATCCAATCACATTCTCTGTGGAGGAAAAGTGAGTTTTTATTGCGTATCGAGGGATTTATTCAGTAAATGTGTTTCCATCATTGTTTATGTGTATGTCTTCTTATCAGATAAAATGTTATTTAATATTAAAAGCGTCTAATGTGAGTCTGAAAATCATTTTGTGTGTCTTTTATAGCCGTAGGCCTACTGAAAGCAACAATTGACAATTCACCTCAGATCTTCAAAATAAATTAAAGGAAACAAGAACGTTCAAACTGTCGAACAGACAAGTGTATTCTATGACAAAATTGTTTCAGTAACTCAGTATGTATTTTTACAACGTTCTCAGGACCTTGCGCAATGTTCCCTAAAAGTTCTCTAAAGGTGACGAAAATTCCGAAGCTTTACAGAACATTCGGGACGTTCTCGGAATGTTACTAGGTGACAGGTTATCCCCGCTAGAAATTTTACGTTCCCAGAATGTTCTCAGAACGTCCCCACTAGTGTTAAGGACGTTGTTTAGTAACATTCCCAGTACGTTCAGAGAGTCATGATGTGGAGTTCTATTAAGGTTTGTGGAACGTTATTTGGTGGACCTTCAGGGAACATTCAGGACGTTCTGGGAATGTTTACGGGACTATTACCAAAGGACGTTCTTATAATTTCCCAAATGTCTTTGTAACATTCTCACATGACCATAAAATAACCAAAATAGAACGTCCCCCTAAACTCATATCGGAAATGTTATTGAATGACCAACAGAGGACCGTGTCCGTGTGTGAACGTTCAGTTAATGTTCCAAATATCCTCCTTGTAACATTCTTATGTGACCATAAAACCAAAATGGAATGTTCCCCTAAAATCATATAAGGAACCTTAAACTGCAGCACTTTCACTACCAAAAGAGGACATTTTAAAAACATCTCAAATGTTCTGTGAAGGTTTAAAATTTTCATCACCTTTAGAGAACTTTTAAACAAAGTTGCACAAGGTCACAAGAACGTTGCCTTCTGTGTGGGTGTTTTTTAGAAAATAATCAAGTTTGAAGTCACCGTTTTATGGAGGTGAGCGTTTGCTGTTAATTTTGCATTAATTAACAGTCAGGTTTTTTTTTTTTTTTTAAAATTCATTATACAAACAGAGTTTTGAGACTTTAGTCTTTTAGAATCAGCGTATGATCCTCAACAATGGTGACAAACAAAAATCAAAAAATTTTTGTGACTTGAGTAGCTTGTTTTGTGATGTTCAGAGTTAATCTGTTTATCTGAAAATTTTGTCACCATTGTTGAGAATCATACGCAGAATCTTGATGTCTGTATGAATCTTCATGATGCTGCCTGAGTAATTTCTGCACAAAAATAAATATTTTCAAAATATAAAAGCAGGACAGGATTTTATGTATTATCATAGAGCTACAACAACATGAGAGAAAATACAAAATTCAGAGATGGTTACTGTATGATGATAAAATCATCAACAATTGGCAACCAAATCCATTCAATCAGATTTTTTTTTCTCACAATTTTTTGTGCTTTAGAAACACTCAGTTACAACAACTGAGGAAAAAGTAAAGTGAAAACATCAAGGGTCAGGAGCACAACTAAAGAAAGCTCTTACCTCCATAATGGTGACATTTATAAATTTTGATAAAACATCAACACCTCATTAAGAAGATTTGTATGAAAGAAATAAAGTTAGAGTGGTTTGTAATAAGTAAAGATGCAGAGATCTAGAGAGATCTGTTAGTGTTTAATGTTCTGTTTCTGTTATCTGAGATTTGTGAGGTCACCATTGTGCTGGAGAGTAGCGCCTGTGCTTCAGTCAGTGATGATTCAGAAACACTGATGTTCTGCTGCATGTTGCTTTATTTAAAGGCTGCAGTAACTGTGTAGTTGCTGATGCAGTGATACAGCAGTTACATTAGCTCATGCATGTGCTTCTAATGACTTACTGCAAGAGATTTGCATTTTAAAGAAGAGTTTTCATAATATTAATCCAGGAATTACCTGTAAAAAGCTTCTTTTTTTTGTCTGAACAGCCACTTTTGTTAGTCAATTTAGCTCTAATTTTAAATTAAATTTTTTGACAAGAGTAGCATGGACGTTCTGAGAACATTTCCAAATAAAATATGGTTCCCTAAACGTTCAGAGAACGTCCTGAATGTTCTGTGAAGGTCCGCCAAATAACGTCCCCCAGACCTTAAAAGAACTCCACGTCGTGACCGTCTCTGAACGTACTGGGAACGTTATAGTCAACGTCCTTGACACCATTGAGGACATTCTGGGAATGTTGTGGGAACATAAAATTCTGTGTGGTTCTGTGTGGTTTTTGTACCTGTGGCAGCCCCTCTATGAAAGAGTGTATGTTAGCAGCCTTAGCGGCCTGTTCAATCTCCTCCTGGCTGACTTTTCTGCTGTTGTCTCCATATGCGATGTTCTCTGCCAGGCTGCAGTCAAACAGCACAGGCTCCTGGGAAACAATGCCAATTTGAGAGCGTAGCCAGTGGATGTTCAGCTGCTTTGCGTCATTGTCATCCAGCATCTGTTAACAAAGGGTAACTGACATCAGTTTGGGCAAATATGATTTATTACTGGTATAATTCATCTCAACACTGGTTCAGTATTTTTAGATTTGATTTATATAGTTAGATTTCTGTTACTCTCTATCATGCCTTTGAATATTTTGCTATAATAACACTTATTTTATCTTTTTACTTTTTTTAAATTTTCACATTTATGATACAAATGTGAAATATGATACAAATTTATGATACAAATGACTACCTGTGAATGTGGTTTGATCCTTTGGATCACAAAAAATTAGAACCGGTTTAAACTATTTAGCACTGTCCAGTTGTAACTGAATCAAATAAAACAGTTAATAGAAGGTAAACAGGTATGTGTAATGTGACTGAGTCATAAAGATTAAGGACTTGAAGTATGCAGGTGAAAGAGAATCATCCTTTAATGTGCATGTCTGGGTTTCCTTTTTCGGGCCTGCCTTATTGGTAATAAGATAGCTTATCATTGACCTTGAGAGAGATAACACGATTTTCATGTCCATTACTGTTGTATATTTAATGTGTGACTGTACTGAATTACAGTTTATGTGTGTGAGTGACATTTTGCTGAGTTGGATCAGTGATTAGAGACTGTAAAGCTACATGTCAGTTGAGGTACCTGGCAAAACAGCTTAACCTATCAATAAAAGTTATTATCTAAAATGTGCTAAAGCTATAAAATGTGGCCTCTGAGCTACTTGTCTGTCTATGTGTTCACCTACCACTTTTCCCTGCTGAGGGTCATAAAATCTCTCCAGTAATTGAATGGTGGTGCTCTTCCCACAGCCACTGCTGCCCACCAGGGCGAGAGTTTGCCCCTTCTTCACCCGGATCCTGAGCCCCTGGAGCACTGGTACATCTGGCCGGGCCGGGTAGTTAAAACGCACATCTTCAAAACCCACATTCCCTTCAAATTTATCCTGCAAAAATCACAGGAAACAGCCACATTAGTGCACATACTACTCTTATCATGACACCGGATATTTACGGTGGACAGAGTCCAGCTCTGTCCGAGTGCTTATCAGATTAGGATGGAGCTGCAGACCCGATAAATGATTAATTTCCAGGACTGATGCCTGGGACAGTTAATCATGACAGGCTTCTAGGAACTCTGAGATATTGCCTGTAGGTAAGACTCACTATAGTTTAAAACATTTTTATCTCCTGTTGGACATACTATATATTCTGGTGTTCAAATGCATGTACGAAAAGGGATACCGGTTTGTCTCCATCCTCCGAGGCGTTGTCAATGGCTGGGACTCTGTTGATGAGCATCAGGACATGAGAAGCAGACATCTTGGCCTTGGCGTAGTTTGGAGTGAATGAGTTTGCCTCTCCAACAGCCATTGCTCCATACACCACAGCTGAGATCACACTGAGATACAGAAACAGATATATTACTCATGGTTATTATCGTTAACTAAAACCATAAAAAAAACAACAACAACATAAAAACATTTTTCGTTACTTGAAACAAAATAAACGTTAACTGAAATATCTATCTATCTATCTATCTATCTATCTATCTATCTATCTATCTATCTATCTATCTATCTATCTATCTATCTATCTATCTATCTATCTATCTATCTATCTATCTATCTATCTATCTATCTATCTATCTATCTATCTATCAGCAGTGTTTTACCCATAGCCTCTAAGTCTAAGTTTTAATTATCTCTCTGAAAGCCCACTTTTTAGATAACATGGATCTTCTTGAATCTTCTGTCTGAAAATGTAATCTATCACCAGCCTCATTCGTATGTTGTCTTAAAGACCATCTAAATTCATGGCACATTTGGTTAGTTTTTTCTGTCTCACTTTTCTTTCTATAATCATTAACTGACACTGTAGAAACCAGAAGACTTTGGACCTTCCAGTCCACTCCCACCATACAACTGTACTGTAGTGTGTTTTAGCTTGAGTGTGCAACTTGACCTCACTCACATTTGAACTACCTGCGACAGACATGAGAGACAACTATGTTAATACTACTGTGGAGTCTTTTCCTCACATATTCCTCAGTCTGCTGTGAGTGGGTCTAATAACAGTCATGTATCGAGCCACTTACAGGAAGACACCCTCGAAGGTCATCAGCTTTTGTTCAATGAGCCAAGAGCCGAACTTGAAACAGCCAGCATAGGCAAAATAGATCATCGCTTGAGAGAAAGAGAACGTCAGGCCGAAAACATGTGCTTTTTTCTTAGAGTTTCTAGGGAAATCAGACAAACATAAATTATCTCACAAGCTCATTGAATCTTAACAGATATATATAGACTTTTAAAGAATTATTGTAAGTCATTTAAACATACTTGTAGGGCACAAGTAAGTTCTCCTCATACAGACTCTCAAACTTGCTCTCCCTGGTCAATGAAACCACAGTGCGGATATTCTCAATGGCTTCTGTTGCAATCTAAATGGGAAAAATACATTGTGGACAATGTAGTGAAACAAGACAGTTGATTTAAGTTGAGCCGCATTAAAGTATAAGTATAAACGTTCACCTTCCCAGCATGCTCAAGCTCTTTCTTGTCTTTTAAAGCATGTCCCGCTAATAACTTCATCTGGATGGCTCCAGCCACAGCCATGATTGGCACAATGGAGAGAATGAGGAGGGTCAACTGCCAGCCGTACACAAATGAGATGATAATGGCGGTGCCCAGGTTGGCCACATTCTGTGCTAGTGTTGCCATTCTGACTCCAGTTGCCTATAGGAAATAAAGTCAAAAGTTTGTGATGAGTATCACTTTCAATTTAAATTTATAGTAATTTAACAAAACATTTTATTTAAATTAAACAATCATTTTTTAAATTTAATGCCCAATATTTAACTTAATTTGTACAAAATGTACAATTGTCATCATGTTACTAAAAGCACAGTAAAATGAAATTGAATTGAGCTCATTTTCACAAAAATACAGTAAAAGAATAAGTAAACAGAGAACATAGTCACAGCACTAATAGTTAATGAACTACTTTTCTTTACTGAACATGGGTACCAATTTAGGAGATTGGCACAAAGTTATGTGTTACTCTACTATGTGTTGCTCCCTGTAGATACAGAGTGAGACTTACGCCCTGCACTTGAGCTGTATCTGCAGCCAGCCTGGTGGTCAGCGCACCCACACTGTTCTTAGAGTCATCATACCAGCTCAGGTCCTAAAATTCACACAGACAGATGTCGTACTACTCTCCATCAACAAACATCCATGAATAGCTTCTTTGGGGTTAACCTTCAGATGATTGGTTTATGTCAGTTATCATCTCACCTGTCTCATCATAGCATTGAAGGCTTTAAACCTCAGTCGCATGGTCAAAATCTCACCAGCTTTCCCAAAACAGAAACCCTAGAAGAAAATTGCACCAGAATGACACCAAGACATAACAATGCTTCTTAAAAGGCTTTTTTATAGATTGTCATGCCATTTAATTAATACATGCAAAATGTGTTTGATATTTTTTGTCAGTTATCATAGTATTTTTATTCGCTAATGCACACTTTCATCTGAAAAATCTATAAGGTAAATAACTGATGGGAGGATCATTTTTTATACACTAAAGTTCAAAAGACTGGGATGTTTTTGAAAGAAGTAATTTATGCCTACGAAGGCTGCATTTATTTGATCAAAAATACAGTAAAATGGTAATATTGTGAAATATTATTGCAATTTAAAACAACATTTTTCTTTTTTATACATTTTAAATATGTAATTTATTCCTGTGATGGCAAAGTTGAATTTTCAGCAGCTTAAGCAGATAAGAAATTATCATAATGTGCACAAGAAACATTTCTTAATATTATCACTGTTGAAAACTATTTTGCTGCTTAATATTTATGTGGAAACTGATCAGAACTCTTTTTTCAGGACTCTTTAATGTTGAAAAAAAAAGAACAGCAAATATTTGAAATATAAATCTTTTGCAACATATATTTATAATATATATTTTAATATATTCCGAAGTATATATAATACTATTATTTTCTAATACATTTATAATTTAAATCCTATTTTTAGTACATTTAAATGTACTTTTTTTCTATTAATTTGTTCTATTTTACTTTTTTTTATTTCTACAAGACTTAAATGTAATCATTCAACATTTAAATCTTTAGCAGTAGTTTGACTAAGCAAATAATTGACAGCTATGTCATTGGCATTTACAAAGTGGTATTTCACAACAGTCATCAGCTTTTAGATAAAAAAGCTTGCATTAACTTTTTAACTTCTTCATCTCTGACTTTTGAATTGAATATGTCTCAAGATGGCACCTAAGAAGTTTATTATATAGGGTGTCTTAGGCAAGTTCTACAGTTTTCATTAAGTTTGAAAGGGGGTTAAAATTCGTTGTGTGTATTCAAATGTTAATGTTAACACAGAACAAACCTGAAAGAACAGAGTGAAAAAGGACACAACCCCAATGCCAGCAAACAGCAGAGAGTAGAGCTCAGTCCTCTGCCGTATAATATTCGGATCTATCTCAGCAAACACCTACAGATGAAAGACGAAAGAAAGAAGAGACAGGCCATAAATGTATGAAGAGTAATGTCTCAATATTGTTTACTGTCAATAATAGTAATTATTGATATTTCTATATTTTATATATTTTCTTGTACAACATACAGCAATGATTTTAGAGAAAATGACAGCAAACGCGGGCTGCATGCCTCCGTTGATGGTGGCACATAAAACTCCAACCACCATGTACGGCCATTCTGGTTTATTCAGTTTCAAGACTGTCAGGAAGGAAACATTTGGAACCTTTTCCTACAGAGAAGAAGAGAGAGAACAAATACAACAACAAAAAAAAAAAAAAAAAAAAAAAAAAAAAAAAAAAAAAATATATATATATATATATATATATATATATATATATATATATATATAATGTAAAATAATTTAAATTATTATAATTTAAATCAAATAAATATGGATTTTTTTATGAAGATGATACTCATAGCAAAATATATGCATAATCTATGCAATGTGTATGTACAAAAATGTGTATGTACAAAAATAAAGCTATTAAAAGGAATTAAATTGATTCATTAATTGATGAATGTAGGCCATTATTGTCTAGCCTTGGATTCTTACTTCCTCTGTCTGTTTCTCTTCATCTTGCTGATCTTTTTCTAAGTCACTTCTGGATTTCTGTCTGAAGAGTGTGTGATCATTTAGAGAGTTGGCTGAGGGACTCTTCTCATCCATGGTCATCCCGTCATTGCCCTCCTCTGTGTCCTCTGAGCTCTTAAACATCTGTGATTTAAAAACAGGAAATTGGACCCCATTTACATTCTGAACACATTGTCCCTGTGTTAACATGCACAATTCTTTAGACTATGTTATTCTAAAGAAAAATGAATATCGTTCAACAAAATACAAGAACTTGCATGACTCTGAAACTTTTTTTTCTGCTGCTAACCAAAGCATGCAGGCAGGAACAATCACATTAGGTAAGATTATAATCTAAGGTACCAAACATGTTTCAGCTCCAATCGATCCAACCAGTGGATAAATTGGTGGATAGATAATGGATGGATAAACTGTCTTGTGTCTTTGTAAAATATGTCACATAATGGAAGTTTAAAGGGCCGTTCACAGTGACAGATCAATCACTTGACGTTTTCAAGTCACTGCACTATTGGTTGCACTTGACTGCAGCATCAATACTTGACACGGATCACAGGAAGCATTACTATCTGCTCAACATCTTTGGCAACCACTATTACTTATGTTGCCTCAAACTGGCAAATCTTGTAGAACATGAATGACTTTAGGTTTCTGCGTTGCTGCAAATCAATGTCAGTGCCATTCGTTGTGATGTAATGGAATTAGCGACAGATCTTTTCTTTCATATTGTGACATATCCAAGTGAAATTTTTCTTAATGTAAAAGAAAAACAATGTAGGACGGGGACTTGATTCTATCAATTGGTTGTTGATAGGATGGAGGCAGGTCTGAATGAGATCTTACAGTCTCTTGTAAGAAAGGGCCGAAGTTTAAGCGGATGGAATACTTGGAGAAGTCCAGAGAGAAGTCTGTTGTTTCACTGGAAGATCAAGTTATGACATTTTGATGAAAAATTACAGACGCAATGTGATGTCAAGGCTGTTTCACGTTTGAAATTGTTTTTTTAACTAATGAAATGACAGTAGGAGGCAGGGACTAAAACTAATTTTTTGCCACATCTGCTAATGGCTTGTGACTTAAGAAAATCTACCGGCCAAAAATATTTTTTACCAGCCATGACACAACAACAGGCAGTAATGACACCAAAATTTTAGATACAGGTGAAAATTCACAATCCTCTATTATAATTTCGATACTACAGTTAAACTATAAGCTTAACTAATATAAATTTAATAGCCTACATTTTTAAAGACAAGTAAACAGTCAGTGATGTAATAAGAACAAACAATCAAATTACAAGCACCAATTATTATAGCACCAATAGATACAACACAACAAATATACAAATGAAATAAGCAGCTTTTCATGCAGGTCTAATAGTTTTCAGGTAGTGAAATTGAATAAAGTAGGCTAATCAAATAAATAACACTGCATAGTCTTCATATCCTTTTTAAAGTTCAAGAGCAGTGATTTTCTTTGTCCTTTGTTGTTTGATTAACATTAAAAATGCATTATTGGAGCCAGAGCGTGCACTTCGGATGTTTAAACTTCCCACAAAGCGCATGAGTATCAAATTCCCTTTCGCATGTTCCACTGCTGGAATATTTACATTGGAAAGGCTGAAACTTTCGTGGTGATGTAGCACTGCTCCGTCAACTGTACAGCGCATCATTTACGTTTGTCCATGTTTATGCTGTCACAACATTGCATTGTTAGAATTCAACTGGTGAGTGACAGAGTTTCATATACCCGGCGCCAACACCGAATTTTACTCGCATTTGGCGCATGGCGAGTGCTAATTTTAGGCCCTGGTAGGAGGAGAGACAGGAAACACTGGGAGAAGAGAGGGGGAACATGACCAGGAAAGGCCCTCAAGCCGGGACTTGAACTCGGGGTGTAGCTGCACCATTTGTAAGAGGGCTGCCATTAGGCTATGGCTCCAACAACGCAATTGTATATGTGTTGCACTTTGGGTTTCTAACCTGCATTGTAACAAGAGTATGGTAGATTCCCTGTCTCTCCATCAGTTCGTCATGTGTGCCTTGTTCTACTATTTCACCATTCTGGAATCCAGCGATGACATCAGCATTTCGAATAGTGGACAGCCGGTGAGCCACTATAATGGTGGTCCTGCCCAGCCTCACCTTTTCAGATAAAATTAAATATTGTCATATACACACAATATTTTCAGTGCATTTCCAGACTTTTCTAGACTGCTATATTCTTTATTACCTTATCCAATGCTGCTTGCACAATAGTCTCGCTCTCAGCATCCAGAGCAGACGTAGCCTCATCAAGGAGGAGGATTTTTGGATTGCGCACAAGTGCTCGTGCAATAGCAATACGCTGCTTTTGTCCACCACTCATCTGGGTGCCCCTGTCTCCAACCAGCGTCTCAAATTTCTGAAAATGACCGGAGATATTGATCAGATACGCTCTGACAAATATTTGTTATCAGATTAAATTATTACTTCTAGATAGAATTATTTTGCAAGGTCTTATCCTACATCGGGGAGCTTCATGATGAAGTCATAGGCATTGGCTTCACGTGCAGCCTGCTCAATCTCCTCCTGGGTGACGTCTGGGCGACCATAGCGGATGTTTTCTGAGATGGTGGTGGCAAACAGAACTGGCTCCTGACTGACTACCCCAATCAGTCCTCTCAGACTTCGAATGTTCAGAGAGCGAATATCATGACCGTCTATAGTCACCTGATGGGTTAGAGGAAAAGAAAAAGGAAAGTTTGGATGAAGTACGGAAAGGTTCATCCGTGGAGTTTCTACCATCTCGCTTTCTACTTACCGTTCCTTCTTGTGGGTCATAGAAGCGTTGTAGCAGTTGGACTGTTGTGCTTTTCCCACACCCACTGCTGCCCACCAAAGCAATGGTCTGTCCACTCATGACTTTAAGATTAATTCCATTCAGGACCTACACAGCCAAAAGAGAGTCATTTCATTCATTTCAAGTTATTTTGTTCAAAATCTTTTTTTTTTTTTAAATAAATCATTTGATGTTCCTACTTTCACATCCTGTCGTGATGGATATGTGAAGTGAATGTTTTTGAACTCTATGTTTCCTTTTACAACATCAAGTTTGTAACCTTCTTCAGAGAAACTGTTAATGTTGGGTTCCTGTTGGAGAAAAAAAAAAAAGAACTGTGAGATTTAAAATACAAATTCCAGAAAGGGATAGAGGTTAATTCACAATCAAACCTCATTCAGACTAACAGACGTCAATAACACACTAATTGCTCCACACAAGAGAAAAATGATTCCCTGTGGTCTTCTATTCATTGGATCTCAGCAGGGAAGCACCTTTGATCCTGAGACCTGGACATATTTCATGCTGCTCAAACAATGAGGGGAAGTTATGCAACTTGGCTCTGATTTATTTGTCTGTACCATTTTTGTCTTTGGATTTTATCTCAAAGCTGTTGTCAGCTCACCATGTGTGTGGTGTTTATTTATTCTTGACCATCTTAGTCTAAATAAAGACAAGTTTAGTGCTGTGTGTGTGTGTGTGAGTGTTTTAATTGTCCAGGCTTTTCCTTCTTGGAAAAACGGACAGAAGTTAAAAATCAAACAGTTCTGCCGCTCTGCCATGTTCAAATGTTCAAAACACTAAAGTGAGATGAGCTGCACTTTCTGAAGGAGGAAGGAGATGTAGATTTACTGTACTTTCACGTGGGTAGGATTGGCTAAATGATCTGGCTGCAAATTTGTATGCCAGGTATCAATTCTTGAAATTAATAAAATGTAAACATTTGTACTTATTTACACTACTATCCAAAAAGTTAGAGGTCAGTAAAAAACATTTTGTAGAAGTGAAAGTATGTTACAATATATTTCTATTTAAAATAAATGTTGTTCTTTTAAACTTTCTATTCATCAAAGAACCCAGAATCTTTTCAACACTGAATGTTTCTTGAGCACCAAGCAAAACTGGTCAGCATATTAGAACGTTTCCGAAAAGATCATACAACGTTAATGGCCAAAATTCAACTTTGCCATCACAGGAATAAACTACATTTTAAAATATCAAAATAGAAAACAGTTATTTTAACTTTTTAAATAGTTTTTATTGTATTTCTTAGGAGAGACCTCTTCAAACACATTTGAAAATCTTACCGACCCCAAACTTTAGAACAGCAGCATATGTACAAAAGTTGTAAAGTATCTACAAAATGGCCTCACATATCAATGTGGCTCATGATCATGGGAGCTGAACAATACATGAAATGTCAATAAGAGTTTAGTAGACATAAAAATGCAGTGCTATTTTTTTTTTTAAATGGGAAGTGATGGGAGGAACGGTCAGAGTTCAGGGTTAAGGTTTTTTTAATTCCTTAATGCAGGGAATAAAATACTACTGGTAACAATGTTTAACTAATGAACCTTAATGTAAAGTGTTACCATACTAATATCTGTCTAACACATTATATTATGGAACTGCATTGGGGACGATTGTTTTTCTTCATATATTATGCTATATAATATCCTGAAAGTATTTATGATTAGATAACAATGAGTCCACTCACATGATCAATGATTTGGAAAACTTTGTGGGCGGCCCCTCTTGCGCTAGAGAAGGACTGGATGTTAGGAGACGTTTGACCGAGGCCGAAAGCTCCAATTAGGACAGCGAAGAAAACCTGAAATAGAGGAACAGAAAATGCACTCGTGAAACACACTCATGCTTATTAACCTCTGCTTTGAGTTCCCATAAAGAAAACATAACCATTAGCTATTTATGATGTAATCCTTTATGAACATAACCCTGCTGTGACTCACTATTAGAAGTGAACCGATAGAATATTCTCCAGCCAGGATAAGAGTGCTGCCATACCAAAAGGCCAATGCATAGGACATATAGATCATGAAGAATGTGAAGCCCATAGCAATGTTCACAGTGATGGCCTTCCTTATGCCAACGTTCTTGGCATCCTCTAAGTTTTTATGATACCTTTGAAGAGCAGAAAAAAGGCAGATATTTATTATCCAGATGCAAAAAAAAGTATGATGATCATACTGAATAGACAATTCCACACCATTTTCCCCATCATTTTTCCTATTCACGTTTTGGGACAACAATAGACTCAAAGTTTTAGGACCAGACTATGAAGTGCTAAAACTGGTATGTCATGTGAGCTGGTTTAGATTAAATTTAAATTGTTTTAGGATGAGAGTTCACAAAGAGAGTAAGTTAGGTCATAGAAAGTTCAGGTCAGGTGTTTATCTCTCTGTGCCATGTTCCACTAAACAATCATGCATGTCCTCACTGAGAAACATCCTATACAGTGCTGACATTCTGAACAGGATGATTTTCAAAAACACCTCAGAATCTCTTTCTTCTGTCCACCAAATGCAAAGACAGTTCTAATGCTTGACAGCACTTCCTCGGCCACTGCTCCAGCCTTGGCGTAGGCCGTCTGCTCCATCGACGTGAATGATGTCATCACCTAATGAGACAGATATATTGTTCATTGATTTAAAATAATGTTATTAATAAGTTTATTTTATTTTTAGCCCATCAACTATCTCTCTTTGTGACAATCACACTCATGTACCTCCAAGCCGTAATTTTTGTTATTATTATTTTCTTTTATATTATATTATATATATATATATATATATATATATATATATATAAAAACACACACACAAATGTACATACATACATACAGTAGTTATTTTAATGTTTTTGAAAGAGGTCTGTTATGCTCTTATGCTCATCAAAAATACAGTAAAAACAGAGATATTGTGAAAAATTATTACAATTTAAAATCAACTCTTTTAAATAACGATATATTTAAAATGTAATTTATTCCTGTGATGGTAAAACTTCACGAGTGTTGGGGGTAACGCATTAAGTACGGTAACGTGAGTTAAGTAATCAGATTACTTGTTTCAAGTAAATAGTAAAGTAACACATTACTTTTAAATTTACAACAAAATGAGTTAAATCTGCGTTACTTTTTCAATTAAGAAATTTTTTTTTCCATTTATTAACTGACACCTCTCCTGTCCCCATGTTAAGAGAAATCAGGAGTAAGTGCAGAGGCGTTGTGTGCACTGTGTAAACATGATGGTTATTCTAGACAAGCTCTAGACTAAATGTGAGCGTACAGTACATTTACTCATTTACTTCTTCTCCTGCGTCCTATTCTTTTGTATTCCAGAATGGCAGCACAGCTGAAAGGTTTGTTTGAGCTGTGCCCTCTTCTGTAAAGGCGTAAATTTGTATTTCCTTCAGCCTAAGGATTATACATTTCACTTTTGGTGTGAAAGGGCCCTTACATTTGCCAAAAATAGAACATTTTTGTTGTTATAAAAACAAACAAACAGCCCAGCCAAAATTAGAAAAAGTAACGCAAAAGTAACGTGATCCATTACTTTGTAAAAATGTAACTAAGTAACCCAATTAGTTACTTTGTTAGGGAGTAACGCAACATTGTAATGCATTACTTTTAAAAATAACTTTCCCCAACACTGGTCTTCAGTGTTACATGATCCTTCAGAAATCATAGTAATATGCTGATTTGATGCTCAAGAAACATTTCTTCTTATTATTAATGTTAAAAACAGCTGTGGCTACTTAATATTCTGGATTCGTTGATGAATAGAAAGAGCAAAAGAACAGCATTTATATTATAAATAAATGCTGTTCTTTTGCTCTTTTTATATATATATATATATATATATATATATATACACACCGATCCTTGATTGAAGAAACACTAACATAGTGTACTGCAAAACAATAAATTAAAGTAGGCATGCAGTATTATAATTAAAAGTACTTCAACATGAGTCAATGTGATTGTGTTGAGGGGCACCATGTCAGGAGCATACCATAGGTATAAAAATATTAAAACTCTTTCTCTCTATATTGTTTATTATCCCACCTTTGAAATGATAGCAGCTGAGATCCCAAGTAAAGGGCTAACAGAGAGGATGACGAGGGTCAGTTTCCAGCCATAGATAAAGCCAATGATGATGCCAACGAAAAAGGTGGTGAGATTCTGAATCAGCATGCCAAGCTTATCTCCAATGCCTTCATTTATTTTGTAGACATCACTGGAGAGGAAAAAAGAAGAGTGTGATGTATGTATGTGCCACTGTGTGGGTAATATGTACTGTAGGTAAATGACTCTTATTGCATGTCATACTCCGTGAGGCGTGTGTTGAGCTCTCCTGTCTCATTGACATCAAACCAGCCAATCTCTTGTTTCATGATAGAGTGGAAGAACTTCTTTCTAAGTCTCTTCACCTGACGTCCTGCGGCAAGAGTCCAAAAGGCCACCTGCATATACGCCGCAAACAAGACTACAAATCCCATAATGCTGTAGTATATAGCATGGCTGAGAAAGAAAAACAAGACTATCAGACACCAAGAAAGACCTTTAAATTAATTAAATTAAAATATGACATATGAAGGAAAATGGCAGCTCCAATACAAAGCACAGTGATCTTACGTTGTCATCTTCTCCCCCAAAGTCTGATTACTGGTCTCTGGGATTGTTAAGTCTAGAGATTAAAAGACCATTTGTTATTGTTAGTTTAAAAAAAAAAAATTACAGATTCCCTGTGTAACAACAATACAGTGAAGAGGCATACAAATTATACACTCACTGGGTGGAAGGGTGGTGTTCTTTAAATTCTCTGATACTGTATCGTCCACAAAGCTGTCTGTCATGCCTCCAAATACAATAATCATGAGAGGAAGAACTGCCCCATTGGCCATGGACATAATTGTGCCCAGGAGCATTAGAAAAATATCGACATTATCTGCATAACGAAACTGACACAAGGACACATTTCTTTGAGAATAAGTATAGTCTGTGTTTAAGAATTATACTGAAATGAGTCTTTGTAATTTCAATCAACAGAAATAATTCTAAACGACATCCATTTTTAAGGTTTATACAGTTTAAGGCTAATACAGTAATTTAACAAATCACAAATACTAATAATTATAATAATAATATTGATAATTGATAATATTCCACTCACTATCTGTAATGGTCCCACCATCTCCACCTTTTCTTTTTCCTCTTCCTTTCCATTTTTCTCACTGCTGAAAGAAGAAAAAAAATCAACATTAATGTTTTAAGAATTAAAAAGTAAACTATAAAATAAAAAATGAATTAAATTAAATTATAAATAAAATAATAATGTAAATTAATATTAAATTACATTTTTGAAATCATTCTGCATGTAACTATTTACCTTTTTTTTACAGTTACACAGTTCACTTTTTTGACCACATGACATAATAATCTACTTCTTTCGTGAGAAGAATATACTATGGACATGAGCCATAAACCATAATTACAGCTCAAACAAATGTATTTGTAAGAACAAATGGCTGTTAAAACATCAACAAAACATCAATGTAACCTGTCTTGCTTTGTCACAATGAAGTCATTTATTTACCTTACATCTCCATTCTCCTCTTTTTTGCTATTTGACAGTTTGAGTTTGGATTTCTTGCCCATGTTCGCTGTTTTCTCCGATGCTGATAGTCCGGGTTGGTGTTAATCTTAAGGTAACGTTAATGGTCTGGATGGGGAAGGTGGTTTTGTGCTGTGTTATATAAAAACACACTATAACACACTGCACAATTACAGACAACAAAAACTCTAGCATTTTGAGTTGACAGATTGAAAACATATTTAACCAGCTGATTCCCTCCTAAGTTACCCAATTTCAACAGCATTACACAAACATTTCGCTTAAAATATAACTTTAACGCTTTATAATTGCCTAAAAGTTCAGAGTACTCAAATTCTAAACTCCGTCGGTCCTACATTGAAACATTGTGCGTTTTTTAAACGTTCAAAGTCGGGGAGTATTGACGAACCTTGAAATGTATCCTGTTGCTTTAAATACCGACCCTTAAAAACGTGGTTATCAGAATGTCCCAAATACCATAGGTATAAAGTAATTAATTAATTTTTTTAATCTTATTGCGATAGTATACGTTATTCACAATAGAAGCTTTCAAAATGTCATTTTGTTAAATCTTTTTTTTATGACAGTGGTGGCTAATACCCAGCAGGTAACGTTAGTAGATTAAAATAACTGTAGTTGTGACTAGTATTTTGTCTGAAAACGACGGTTACCATGATAAATTTGAGAATATGAGGAGTTTAATGAAAGATACATACCACTCAGACGCTATTGTCCCACCCTACTGTCCACCACACTGGTGCACTGCTGAGGCGCGAGAGCGCAGAGAGGACCTTCTGCCAGAGCGCAGTCGCGCGCACGTTTATACAGCCTTGAGTTTATGATGTTACTGCGTATTACATCATTTACAACCTTCATGTCTCATGGATGTCCTCCCGAAGGTGCTTTTGGCCACTTTAATGATTGAAAGGCCATTAAGATGGATGTCTGAGATTATCTTCAGAATTTTGGCGTTGGCATATGCTACGAATGTTACGGTGTCCTTACAAGCACATGTTGTTGTTGTTGTTGTTGTTGTTGTTGTTGTGAGTGAGATATATTTGTTGTATAAAGTAACATATTATAAAATTACCCTAGCATAAACAATAGCTAGTCTTAAACACATTACATGTCTGTATAACCCCCCCTCCCCGAATGGGGATTTTGGTCTGTCCCAAGAGGTCTGACTTTCACGATTTTATCCAACAATTAAAGTCGTACAGTGTCATTATTTTGACATGATCTAGATATCTAATTAACAATATACAATTTAGAGAAAAAAAAAATTAATAAGATAGCTCATTTGAATGACCAAAACCAAATGTTTCCCAAAATCTTGTTACCAAATGATTTTCCTCATTACACAAATTCTAAGTCATTTAATTTTATAAATTTGATCTAAAATTTAGTAATTAAACAATTTCACCTCTTCCCAGTCCATTTATTGAAAAAGAAGAAAATGTTTATCTGTATCTCATTTAATTTTTATTTACATTTTCAAGCCATTGTTTGTACTGTTTTTGAAATAAATGTGTCTTTTAAGAATAGGGGATATGGTTATGAAGATGGCTTTCTAAAGGTTACTGCTAAGATGGGTCATGGGTTCAATTTTGAAAAAGACAAACTAAAACGTGATTTGCGTGGTTATAGAAACATGACTGAAAAAGTCTGAGTGGCGATTTCATATCCCTCTCTTGGTCAGAGACAAGGAACTGGGTCGGGTTAGTTCACAATGTAACAAGCTGTACTGGTTAATAAGCTCTAAATGAGAGTGGGTTTTTTTCTGTCAGTTGGATAAAAAGATTCTATTAGCATCTGACCAGTGATAGTTTATACGAATTGTAGGAGTGAATATAGTACCACGTGCTCCAGTTACATAACATGCAATAAAACTCAATAGTGGTAAAGGTGACATTACTAAGCATATCTTGTCATGATTATTGACTGTAACGAGCTTGATGCTTTTCACCATATTAGGTTATCGACAAAACCCATAACCGAACTTGTGTTACTACCAAATTACATATTGATATAGATGATTTTTAGCATATTTTCATATGAAAGTAAACATTATACTCTTATTTAATGTCTGTTTTACATTCACATTTCATATTTTTAACCCTACACTACACACATATTGTTGAAAAGAATAAAAGTTTTTTACAAAACATACTTTCTTAAAAACATTCTTTTCAAAATTAAATTCACAATGACCCTAAACACACTGAGCAGCAATATATTATCATCACAATCATTAACTTTATATGGCTCATTCACAGCCATAAAAGGATGTGCTGTCACATCCCTCTGAGATGTTATTTTACGTTTTAATGTTGCTAGTTAGCAAATGTTCATACGGTCATAACCTGTGTGATAAAGCTGGATAAATAAAGGATGACAGTTCTAGACAAATACGGGAACTGATAAAGACAATCAAATCTGCATTCAACTGTAAAAATAGATCCCATGTTTATTGCATTAAAAATACTGCATATTTCAAAATACACTTAAATATCTTCATATACCTTCAGTGCTTTGATCGAAAAAGCGATCTTCATCTTCCAATGAGCCAGCTTTGTCCCTGCAGCAGCATTTACGGTCACAATTTGCAATCTGAGTTGTCTTGATATCGATATAAGACATTACTTTACAGTAAAGACTTTACAGAGACCATGTGTGTGTGTTTGTGTCCAATGCTGATATCTGTACTGAGACCAGCTGATGTTAAACGGAATGTAAAACACTGGAGTTTTCAGCTCTAAAAATGAAGAGTTCTGAATTTCAGTTTTGGTTTGAGTGTATTAGAACAATCCTTGATGAAATGTTGTGCGGCAAGTTAATTAGGCACCAAAGAGATTCTGTAGGAAAAGATCAGATCATCTATAGGCAGGCAAATCGAGCATGCATTCAGCATCTCAGTGAAAGAAATCAGGATTCCTTCCTCAAGGCATCATCTCGTCATATCTTATTCCCATGCGTTGAACTGAGCATCTGAATCACAAAAGGAATGTACAATATATCCACTTTGTCAGATTTTAAAAGTTCTTTTTTGTTTTGTCTTCAGAGTTATAATATCCTTTCACCTTCAATGGACTCTGTAATTCCTCCGGTGGCCCAATGAGCCTCATAATGAGTGCTAAGTTCTGATCCAGATGCAGAGCAGCAGAGGTCTGTACAGGTGTTAATGTTCACCCTGCAGAATCACTCACTCAGGGTCAGTGCAAATAGAATTGTGCAAGTCTACATCACGTAGTGTCCCACATGGCAATCAGTGTTTTTTGTCTATAACAAAATTATATCAAATGCATCAATGTATCTTGTTTTATAGAAACTCAGATACTGTTTTTGGAAAACAAGACAAAATACTGAGGAAAAAAAAGTCCAAAAAATTTGCTGCCAAGCCAGTGTTTCCTTCCTGACTATACTGGGTGAGGAGCGTGCGGTTTCCCAGGGTACTGCTGTCTCCGTAAAGGTGGATGAGGAGCAGGTCTGTACACATAAATAAAACTTTGATTAGATTACACTTTTTACAATATTTTACTCCACTGCTTATTGCATGAACGATGAGTGTCCTCTAACCTGGCAGGAGCAGCAGCTGACGTAGGGTTACGCGAGTAAGATGATGAAGATGCAGCAGATCCTGAATGTCCCAGCAGTGGGGGTGGAGGAGGGTGGGGTGAAGGATCCACAGGCAGTGGTTTCTTGGGAACCGGAGGTTTCGGGGGAACAGGGTTCTGAAACAGGACAAGGTGATTCAGAAGTAAGTATGGACTTTGTTTTTGTCTTATAGGTTCAATTTGCAATGTATTAGTTCAAAATAGCTTTTAGCTCAAGAGCACATTAGTGTTGTTAATAGAGGGCTACACTTTACACGCCTGTGGTGATACCTGTCGGGTAGAGAGGACAGGGTCAGGAGGGAGGGGCTTGCTTGGTGCAGCCGGTCGTGTTCCTGTGGGCTAGACGTACAGTCGCAGATGCAGCCATGTGACAGAGAAAAGCAGGCGCTCAGTGAGACTAACTTATTGTACAGTTTTACTCAAATCATTGGAAATCAAACTATTCCACCATGATTTCCCCTTGATCGCAAGAATAATTTGTCCGAGACCGGACTGAATCACAGGCCATGCACTACACAACTGATTCCACTGATTCATCAAAGCAAGAAGCTGCTCAAATATTTCTGTTTTCACCTTCCAGAGAGACTGGGAGAGATAAAACAATATTTAGATGGGGAGAGGAGAGGGGGGGGCAAAGGCCTCATCACAGCACTATGTTGTTTTGCCACCATCACCTACTCTTACATTAGTACACAATGGGCCCTATCGTACCAGACGCTAGTTTCAGCCCAACGAAGTTATCATTTTCACGTTGTGTGCCACGTTGTTTAAATAGCAAATGCATTTGCACTCATTTGTGCATCCATGCTGGTCTGAAAACGAGGTGTGTTCAGCGGCATTGTAGGCGCGTTGCTATAATAGACTGCGCCATTGACCAATTGAATCCTGGTCTAAAGTCAATTGCGCAATATTTGTTTTGTTATTTAAA
Organism: Megalobrama amblycephala; assembly: GCF_018812025.1. NCBI lineage: Eukaryota > Metazoa > Chordata > Actinopteri > Cypriniformes > Xenocyprididae > Megalobrama > Megalobrama amblycephala. Next base: position 26,695,087 of record NC_063056.1, read on the forward strand.
GAGCGCGTTAGTAATATGCGCCCTATATGCAGATGCACAACGCGCATACACTTTGTTTATTACACACACAGGGATGCGCAGCAGCACACAAACATGCCAAATATTAAAAATGATAAAGATAAAAATGCTTTAGTGGAATCTGGCTTGTCCTGTAGATGGCCGATTTCAAAACACTGCTTCATGAAGCTTCGAAGCTTTACAAATCTTTTGTTTCGAATCAGTGGTTCAGAGCGTGTGTCAAACTGCCAAAGTCACGTGATTTCAGTAAACGAGGCTTCGTTATGTCATAAATGTTTCAAAATTTCAATGGCTCACCACTGGGGGTGTGACTTCGGCAGTTTGATACAAGCTCTGAACCACTGATTCAAAAGATTCGTAAAGCTTCGAAGCTTCATATGTTTTGAAATCGCCCATCACCAGATATTGTTGAATAAAGTCGTTATTTTGTTTTCTTGTATTCCTGTTGCTTCATAACATTAAGGTTGAACCACTGTAGCCACATAAACTGTTTTAAATATGTCTTTAGTAGCTTTCTGGGCATTTGAAAGTGTTAATTATCTCGCTGTCAATGCAGGCCTCGTTGAGCCATCGGATTTTATAAAAAATATCTTAATTTGTGTTCCGAAGATGAACGAGGATCTTACTTGTGTGAAACGACATGAGGGTGAGTAATTAATGACAGAATTTTCATTTTTGGGTGAACTAACCCTTTTTGGCACTTTTATTTTGGCACTTTTATACATTAATTTTGGTTAAAGATCTGAACACATAAAGCTATTAAGCATTAGCATTCAAGTCAACTGAACTCAACTTTTGACTACAGAGTGTATGACTATATGTTGTGATGAATTAGATGTTGATTAAACTTTTTCTTTATGGTGAAAACATTCCAGATTATATGCTCTCCCTCAGTCTGATCTCACAGGGCACTGGGATCTCTACACACTCCATTCACTCCAGAGGAACCATAAACCCATCCACATGCACAAAGCACTATCATCTCACTATTAAACCAAAATGACAGGGACACAAGCACACCTCCACATGCAAAACCACACAAAGACTCGGACCACGGCTAGGAACATGGAGTGAGTTTCTAAACGTAGACACTTTGGGTCAAGACAAAATAACAGAGACAGTTAAACATGGCAGCTATAGCAGCAAGTGCTCCTTCTACCTTGCACTGCATCTTGCTCTCTGAGGGGGTGGGGTCAGGAGGGAGGGGTTTGGTGGGAGGGGCGGGCCAATGCCCTGCCAACTGAAGAACCAGAAAGAGCAATAAAAACAGTATTGGTTTGTATTTATAGCACACCACTACATCCACCAGATCAGCTCTACACATCTCTATTCCTCACAAGCTTGGTGAGTAGCGATGAGATTTACCTGAGCTGGTTTAGAGACAGGATCAGGTGGAAGAGGTTTAGTTGGAGGAGCAGGCCTGTGCTGAACCTAACAAGACAAAAGTGTTGTGGAGGGGGTAGTAGAGAGGGAGTGAACTTTTACAGCACATGCATGTTACAATAAGAAAAGTTAGTTGGCTGTTTTAGGTATAACGGTAAGCCAAGAAAAATTGTCTGGTATTGTTACGATGGCAGCAGATGCTAAGGAGACAATGTTACTGTCAGATATTTTTGCAGTTTGTGTAGGAAAACAATTCATGCAGGAAAGGTTCGACAGAGGAGCAACATATGTGTTACAAACAGTAACCAAAAGCATTTGGACTTTCGTTTTACTGCATCAAGCACATTTTCTGTCATTCACTAGATCTTTTTCAGCGGATCGATAAAAGAGTCAACCAGACCAAATTTGTTACCCAGGTGAAAGTGCAAGACTGTGACCTAAACACTGTCTCACCCGCAGTAGGTTTGCTAGACCTTTCAATTGTCATCTTTAATTAGGAATTTGCCTCTGTCCTAGTTACTGATAAAGAAAATTAATAATCTACCACAAAAAAACCCCAGCATACATTCTAGAATTGGATCGATACCAGAATTTTGGCTTTGAAATAATACTAGCTTTGTTATGTCAGCACTGATAATATATCTTTACCTAAGACGACAATTAAACAGGCTTGGGCAACTGATGAAATGAGACTAGGGTTGTAAATATATTCATATTTTCACTTATTTTACTAGTTCATAAGTTAAACATTCTGTAGTTGTTCCTTTTTTAGAAAAAAAAAGAGAAAAAGATTTGGGTTCAACAATTCATTTGTTTGCTGTTATTTCCTTTTTTGATTTATTGATACATTATAGAATTTACACTACCATACAAAAGTTTGGTGTCAGTAAGATTTTTTTTTTTTTTTTTTTATAAATTTGATTGATTTCAGATTTCCATTTCAAAGTCTGAACTTTTTGTTCATGTTTTATGCAGAACAACTGTTTTCAACATTGATATTACCACCAAATCAGCATATTAGAATGATTTCTGAAGGATCATGTGACTGAAGACTGGAGTAATGGCTGCTGAAAATTCAGCTTTGCCATCACAGGAATAAAAAAATACATTTTGAAATATATTAAAATAGAAAAGTTATTTTAAATTGTAATAATATTTCACAATATTTCATTTTTGTACTGTATTTTTGATCAAATAAATACAGCCATTGTGAGCATAAGAGACCTCTTTCACAAACATTTAAAAAAATTACTGACCCCAAACTTACAGCGGTAGTCTGTGAAACTCTACATCACACTGCATAAAATGATAATCTTTTTAGGTACCATTGTATGTTTTGGTACCAGTATACATGCATACTGTACAACTATAATACATTTCATTGCACATGATCACCAGCTGCCAGCAGCTTGCTCTGCTATTATTCTCTCTCTGGACATGATGACCCTCACTGGGAGCTGATTTCTCTACCTCTGACTCTCAGTAACTCTACACCACATTATAGAAGATCAAGCTCCAGTAATCGTATCGTCGAATGCGCCAGATGCTCTGCAGCAGCACTGTCTTTCTGTAGAGCAGATTTACTGTACCTTGCTGATAGCCTGGGTGAGAGGGATGTCGCTCTGGTGGGGCCACTGGTACCTGAGCGGTTGCACCTGATCTCCATTTCGAGCATTTGCTAGCTCCATTGCAGGAGTTCTATGAGGAAAATACAAGGTATTCACAATATTACACACATTTTGTAGATGCTCAAACTCTTGTTATATTTTTCAGCATGAAGAAAGGAACAATTTGTTGCTAGTCAATTTTACATCAATTTTATACCAATAATAACTGAGTAAAATCCAGTGTCACAGAACAACAAGTATCTAAATCTACTTCACATACACCAGTACTGTTGTGTAATTGGAAACTGGAGAACTGTGTGGGAAAGACATCTAGCAGGGAGACACTTATACTAACATTTGAGATTAAACAAACATTTTTTCTTCTCATCAAGACAGACCTCTGGTGAGTTAAAGAAATTTAAGGAACTCTTCAGGGTGACTGTTTTGCTGGAAGTCTCACAACACACATAACCAGAGAGGAGCTTGTCAGTGATAGCCAATGTTAAGCCCAATCAGTTGTTCACTGTCATTCAAAGCCCCTGCTGTGCTGATGAGAGACAAAACTAATGTTTAACCAAGTACAGCTATTGCTACCATATGGCTTTTTTGCAGTACAAACTGAAGCTCCACATTCACAGATACCTCCGGTTTTCCTCCTTCACAGAGTATTCAACATAGGCCACCGATACCCCACTGCATCATGGGTAAAACAGTAAAACATTATCATTAATGATTTATCATATGATCTATGACTCTTATGAAGGATCATTTCTTTTATCTCATGTTAACACCTCAGGTTGTCATTTCTGGCTGGCTATTGTTTTTTTTATGGCACCCTTGTTTTTTTTTTTACATTATGTTTGTTATCTACTATGCCATGCAACGTCAACTGGCGGCCCGCGGGCCAAATCCGGCCCGCCAGAGATTTCCATCCGGCCCCCAGAATAATACTGAATTCAGGAATAGCCTTGTAAGAGGAAAAAGTTTAGGGCTGGTCCGAATACCATTTTTTGAGCTTCGAAGCTTCGGTAGTAATGAACATCGACTCTTCGGAGAGAGGGGCTGAACATATTTTTCTCTCTAATAAAGGCAGGAATCTGTGTCTGTATGTCCGTTTGCATTTTTATTATTTCGAGAACCGTTCATCCAATCGACTTCACAAGGCAGTGCAGTGTCGCATTTGGTGCAATATAGATGGACACGCGAGACGCGACACATTCAGAATTAATAAACTTTTAGTAAACTACAGTCAGAACAGCGCGAGCGGGAAGCGGCGCACCTCATGCGGGCAGGGCTTATGCTCCGAGAACGGACACTGCACTAGTGATATAAAACGCACACACACAGGTCTGTTAAATTAAGCAATACTTTTAAGGTAGTCTAATATTTTTCTGACTAACAAATTGGCACAGTAAGGGTAGATTTAAATAAAGAAAAACGAAATTTAAATAAAGAAAAAACGAAATTTAAATAAAGAAAAAACGAAATTTATATAAACAAAAACGAAATTTAAATAAAGAAAAAACGAAATTTAAATAAAGAAAAACGAAATTAAGTTAAATTAAAAACGAGATTAATTTAGATTGATAATAACGGGTAAAAATGCTAATACATTTTGTTTCTATTATTCTATTTTCCACAATGTCAAAGCAACAAAACACAAGCTCAGATATGCACTTCGGTCCATACAAACTCCGCTGTTCTGCGCTCTAGCCAGAGAACACTCCCGTTGCTGGAACACGCGTTGGTTCTATTTCTAGCATGCACGCGTTTTCCGCGTGGCTGGAGCTCGCCTGAGACGCGTGTCTCAGTGTGCAAACTCCAACCTGTTAATGAGACCTGGAATGAGAATCGTTTCGCGGGGGATCCCAGGTGTGCAAAAAAAAAAAAAAAAAAAAAAAAACAATATTCGAATGTCAAATTTTCAAATCGAATGTCAAATTTTCAAATCGAAAACAAACCCACCGAACGAATATTTGAATATTCGGGTCCGTTCCATATTTATTTATTTTTAAATCTAACGAAAAAAAAAAACCCTTCTGAAAAGTAGCTTGTGCCATAGCCTGCCTTCAGTCAAGAATGACGATAAACGCGTTGCTCTCATTGAACATCTTTTATTGTTTCACGTGCTCATTTTTTCACAAATGTCAAAATTTTCCTTGCCTGGGATTAGCGCACAATTGCGTGACAGTGATGGACAGCTTGACAGCCTCACAAATATGAAGCCTAAAATATCTCTATCGCCCCCTGGTGGCTTGCTGCAGTAGAGGTAATATGTAAAAAATAAAATAAATTTGGAATTAGAATTAGTATATCAAATAATAACATATTAGGATACAATTCGAATTTTATTTTATATTACGAGTATCTGGCCCTTACAGTGTCTGCAGAGAAAAATTCTGGCCCTTGGACAAATATAGTTGATGACCCCTGTACTATGCTGATTGGGGTGGATTTATCGAATTGCCATGGTGGTCTGATAATTTTTCAATGACAACTAAGAGTATCTACAACAAAGAAAAGAAAAAATCTTTTTAAAATATAGTTTAAAACACACAAATTGTTAGAAATGTACTCTTTGTGTGCATGTTGGTTTCATGTTTTTTTGAAAAACCTTTATACAATTTTTAAAAAAAGTTTTAATATAATGACTTTTATGGTGTAACTAAGTAAAATTAAAGGGTTCATGACATGGATATATATATATATATATATATATATATATATATATATATATATATATATATATATATATATATATATATATGAGGTAAAACAATTAATTTCAACCCTCATCCTGACTCTCGGTCTGAAATGATCCGTTTTAGGGGGAGGCTCATTTAAAGGTGCCCTAGAATCAGAATTTGAATTTATCTCGGCATAGTTGAATAACAAGAGTTCAGTACATGGAAAAGACATACATTGAGTTTCAAACCCCATTGTTTCCTCCTCCTTATGTAAATCTCATTTGTTTAAAAGACTTCCGGAAAACACTCGGATCTCAACATAATACCGACTGTTACGTAACAGTCGGGATCATTAATATGTATGACCCCAATATTTGCATAATGCCAGCCCATTCGACGCATTAGACAAGGAAAGGCAGTATAAAAGGCTGGATCTGTGCACAGACAAGGTAAGCAAGCAACTGATGGATCCGAAATGGTCAATATTCATATTCATGCACTTTTATTAATATTCATTTTTAATTATTTATGGCTTATGATTTATCAGTTTTACTTTTGCTTTCATTTATTTATGTACTCATACTTTATAGATTAATTCTTATCATATTTTCAAGTATTTACTTGTTATTGTACCCTTATGGTTATTTTTATTTTATATCTAAGAGTATGTATGTATGTTCAGTTGTTCTTCAAGTGTTGCAATGTGACAGGTCACCCTGACACGTTTGTGGTTAGACATTGGACGCCTGCAGAATTAATCATTTGAATTTGAAATCTGATCAAAATATGTCTGTTATTTTTCCTGATGACATTTAAAAGGGTAAGATTTGCAAAATTCCCAAAGGGGGTCAAAACAACTTTTATATCTATTTTTGACACTGGGTAAAACCATTTAACCTTTTCTTTTAACAAAAACATCCGTTTGTGTGGGATGTAAATTTCCCTATATGCTCATGGTATAAAGCTGACCAAGTCATTGACAATTCAGCTTTTTCCCTCCTTTGCTCTCCTTGGCTTCTACTTGTCTCTTATCTGCAAATGTCTTAATTATTGTTCTTTTGATCTTCATCTATTAGATACAATACTCTAAATTTTACAATACTCTAAATTTATTATTAACTATTGACTAATACTTTATGATGGTTATCTTGCCTTTTGGTTTTATTAAGTATTTTTCATTATCGATTAAGGTTTGTGTGTGAGGCTAAATTTAATTGTAATGAATAAATAATTTTTCATCAACTTTATCTACTGCCTGGATCTCATTTTCTCAAGTTTTTGCATCAAAGAACAACAGCGAAAAATGGCAGATGGAGCAATAATAACTGACATGATCCATGATATCATGATATTTTTAGTGATATTTGTAAATTGTCTTTCTAAATGTTTCATTAGCATGTTGCTAATATACTGTTAAATGTGGTTAAAGTTACCATCGTTTCTTACTGTATTCACGGAGACGAGAGTCGTTGCTATTTTCATTTTTAAACACTTGCAGTCTGTATAATTCATAAACACAACTTCAATCTTTATAAATCTCTCCAACAGTGTGTAATGTTAGCTTTAGCCACAGAGCATAGCCTCAAACTCACACAGAATCAAACGTAACCATCTAAATAAATACTTTACTCACATAATCGAAGCATGCATACAGCATGCATGACGAACATCTTGTAAAGATCCATTTGAGGGTTATATTAGCTGTGTGAACTTTGTAAATGCACTGTATTATAGTCGAGAGCTCGTGGGACAGAGGAAGCGCATCTCTTAAAGGGGCCGTGCTGAAAAAATCAGTGCATAGTTAATGATGCCCCAAAATAGGCAGTTAAAAAAATTAATTAAAAAAAATCTATGGGGTATTTTGAGCTGAAACTTCACAGACACATTCAGGGGACATCTAGGACTTATATTACATCTTGTAAAAAAACAGTCTAGGGCACCTTTAAGGCTTGTAAGTAAATGGCCACTGTTATGATTGGCTAACATCATTGCATAGGAAACAGTATCAACACCTATTCACTATTGCACATCATTAAGTGTTTCGAAAACATTATCCATATATAACCGTCATTTACAGAAAAAGCATTATGAAATCTTTTACTTATGGTTTGTGATGCAGCTGCTGTCAGCAACTGCTTTATCTTTCAACAAAAGTTTTTTTTTGTGAACACGCCATTACACAGTGCCTCATTTACAAAACAATCTGAAGTGAAATTTTTTAACAAACATGTAATCCTCTGGCGCAATCAAATACGGCATTAAAATAAACCATTCACTTGTTCCTGATGCTGGTGAAGTCCCTTTAGAAATGAGCAAATGAGTTGTTTGAACAGGGTGCATCAAAGCAAATGTTCCTTTAAGCCTCCCTTTACTCTTCCATTTGTTCCCTTGTCGGCAGACTCAAGCACGTACATCATGTATTTGCCTGTGTGACATCACAAATCCCGAGCTGTTTTTGGAGCTTAATTAAAGAAATGCTTTGTTTATAATGAGGAGGACATATAAGCTCTGAAACTAAGTAAAAAAAAAAAAGACTTCTTATATGTGTCAAGAGAAATGGAGTGATCTCTTCCAAACAATTCGATAAAGATTTTAAAAGATATAATAAAAAGCAGAAAATTGCTAAACTTGAAGAATCTCTGGGGTCTATGAAGTTTTCATAAATGAGACAAAAACACATGCTGTGAGCTCCAGTGAAATGTATACCACATCCTGTAAAGGTGACAACTGTTGCATTATGTGTGTAGGTGAACATGGGTTCTGGGGGATAGAGGCATTGTTGTGTGTAACCGATAAGAATGAAGACAGTTAGGAAATAAAATGTCTAGTAAGATCTGATCTGATAAAAATGTATAATGTATAAATGTATATAAATGTATAATAAAAAAAAATGTGTGTATTGCTTAAGCCATTGACGCAAACAGGAAATGCATTGACGCAAGTGAAAAAAGGTGATAGACAAGTAACCTAGCAATTGACACAAGTAGAAACCACATGTGTGTAAATGAAAAGATAAAGTGCGTCAAAAGAGAATATAAATACAGGGGCCTTTACAGCTCATGGAGTAGTTGGAGTAGTAGTAGTAGTTGTGTAATTTTGCTGAAGAAAGAGCATACAAGCAAGCAGCAAGAGGAAGTCTTCGCCAGACCACAGGTCTGGAGTTGAGACCACAGGTCTGGAGTTGAGTAATTACAGTTTTACAGGAGTTGAGTAATATGAATAGAGGAAGTGGCTCATGCCCAAGATAGTGTTACGTGGTCGCGGCAGAAACCACCCAGGGGGTGACGCGGTACAATGTCAAAAGATCAATGCAAATTTGATTTCTCATGTCAGGACCCCTTTAACACTTTCCTTGCACCTTAAATACATTTTCAAATATTAATAAGCAGTTTTGTTATTTATTTATTAAATTATTATTAATTATTTTTACATTATGCCTAACTACTACAAAAGTTTTCTGTTTAAGAATTTCATTCTTTTATTGAGTTTTTTTTTTTTCCTTTATTATGTTGTCAGGCCATGTATCTAAATGAATTTTAATTCAGAAATTAAAAACATGCTCATCATAGAAGATGTGTTTTTAAGTAACAGCATGCATAAATTGCATTTTTTATGTAAATAAAACTAAATCAATTATTATTATTATTATTATTATAACTCATGTTATTGACCCTCAATGAATCATTGCCAGCGTACACACTAAAGTGAGATAAATTGCCTCAATAATGTACGTCATCTCTCTGTCCCCTGTGTCTTTTTCTCAGTCTTACCGGCTCTGTCGGGTCTTACTGAAGGGGGTGTGGCCAAGGTACACAAGGCCTCGTCGACACCGGGGGAAGCGGAGTGCGACAAACAGTAGTGAGACCGGCAACACAAACAGGAAAATGACCAGAAGAGCCACCCTCGCAGGATCTGAATCTGTATACAGACAAAAATGAGGCTAAACACTAGCACGGCAATGTAATCAATGTGATGATGTGTCACTTACCGAGTCCAAATGTTTTGTTTAAAGTTACATGTGAATGTGTGTGTGTGTGTGTGTGTGTGTGTGTGTGTGTGTGTTTAGTACCTCTGGGCTTTCGAGCAGGGCCGCTATCCACACTGCCTCCGGTTCCAGAGTATCTGCAGTCAGGAGGTGCCCAGCCCTCATCACAGTGACAATTCTTATTACTGTTACAAACCTACATATACAAAGACAAATTAGAGAAGGAAATAATGGAACTGCAAGTTATACTGATTCATTGCTCTTTGTCTGCTCCTCCCCTCCCCCCTCCTCACCCCGTGGCCATTGCACTTCCTGCGGCATTCTTCAACACCAAACATGGACACGTCCCGGCATCGTTGGTCCATACATGCCTGAAAATACAATATTACAATAAATCAAACATTCTATAAATTTAATTTTTAATCAATTTCAAAGTCTTTTTGCTACAACATAAATAGCTATCTATATATTATTTAATATCATGAAATATTATTACAATTTAAAATTGTTTCTATTTGAATATATTTTAAAATGTAATTTATTTCTGTGATGGCAAAGGTGATTTTTCAGCATCATTACTCCAGTCTTCAGAGTGACATGATCCTTCAGAAATCATTCTATCAGCATTCTGCTAATTTAATGCTCAAGAAACAGTTGTACTGCTTAATAGTTTTAAAGATTTCTTCAGGATTCAAAAGAACAGCATTTATTTGAAACAGAATTTTTTTGCAACAATGTAAAAGCCTTTATTCTTACTTTTCCATTCTTTGCTATCTATCCATCCATCCATCCATATATATATATATATATATATATATATATATATATATATATATATATATATATATATATATATATTAGGGTGACCATACTTTGATTACCGAAAACCAGGACACTCGGCCCGGCAATGAGATACTCAAATGATACTCGAAATTTACTCAAAGATGCCTTATAATTTCAATACATTTAAAGTAGGCCTATATACAAAATACTATCTATAACCAAAGATACAAATTCAGATAGGCTTCTCAGAGGTTATTCAACATGTTTTATTATGACAAGTTTCAAAAATAATGAATGAAATAATGATATAAATAATGTCTCTTCTGTATTAGAAAAATAATAAATAACTAAAAAAAATACCTCTGCTATATTAGCAATCCAAATTTAACAGAAAATAGCTCTCACAAACTTACAAAAACTAACTAACAAAAAATATCTATATCTTTAGTTTCCTCTTCATCCTGTTTTTCTTCCTCATCCTCCTTGTTTGCCCATCTATATTTTGCTGTAGAGCTGATCTTTCCCAGCAGTTTTTTGTTACTTAACAAATAAGCATGAAAGTTAAAAAGAAATTTATATAGGCCTGTCAGCTGTTACATCGCAAGGTACAAAGGAAGAGCACAACGAGCTGAACTCATAGTAGACGATAGCTGAAGGTTGCTCTGCTGTTACACGAAGTATCTGTAATTCAGTTACAGACGACTGCACAAATCGTGCATACTAATGAAAATATATAAACTGTTACCTAGAAGTAAACAACTGTAGTTTAGGCATAAGTCAGCCGCGAAGCTGAGAATATAGTTACCTTTATGGAATAATCCACTAATGTCTTGAGATACAATCTGAACTAATATTCTCAGTTGCATGTGCATTATTAATATATGAATATTAACTCATTAATATTCATGTATGCTCCGCCTTCGGAAACCGAAAATCTCGTAACACCGGTAAATTTAATGGCCCAATGAAAAACAATGAAAACCAGGACATTTTCATCACTTTATAAAAAACAAACAGGACGGCCAGGACAGGACGTGAAAACAGGACATGTCCTGGGAAAACAGGACGTTTGGTCACCCTATTAAATTATTAAACATATTAAATTAACTTTCCTAAAAAAAGTACACATTTTATGGAAACTCACCTTGTTGGGCCCACAGGCCGTCCCCTGGGACACCATGGCTGGGTCAGAAACATCATCACCCAGATTAAAATAGGTCCCCCGACAGGTAAAGTCACTCTGGTTCAGTTTGACCGTTGTGGTCAGAATCTCAACGTTGGAGCCCAGCAGGGGGCGATCACTTCCACCCTGACACTGGATCCTACCACAGAGCACATCCCTAAGCAAAACAGAGCACATTTTAGAACAAAGATTACAGTTCTATTTTCATAAAATGCAATGTAATTAAACAATATTCCTGCAGAGTGTTTTGCACATTTTGTTGGTAAATATGCTTATAAAATAAATGCAAATAAATCACAAACAGACTACTCGATCCTCAATATTTTAGGAAACAGTCATGATCATGTCCGTGCTTTAAAAAAAAAAGGATCACATTCCAGGCTACAAGTGCTCACCCTTTCAGACATGGGATGTAGGATCCGTTAGGCATCTGGCCACAGTTTCCGTACTTATTTCCCTGCTTATTCACAGATGAGAAGCAGATAGTTGGAGCGTGGGTGGAGTCTTAGAGAGGCAGAGAGAACAGAGAACGAACCACAATAAATCTAGACACTAGGTGAGAATCATCAGAATCATCATTGAGGAGTGTGTGACACCTACTCGCTCCCCAGAGCATTTGGCACTGCTCGTCCAGACTGGCACACACGCCGCTGTAGCAGTAGGAGGAACCGTCCTTGCATGACTCTCCATTCTGCAGAAACACATTGGGAGGACAGTAGGGGGAAGTGCCGGTGCAGTACTCTGGCAAATCACACTCTCCCAACGGCTCCCGACACACCGACCCGGCCACACGCAACTATGGGGAAAGTGATAAGATGCAGTGAGAGAGTAGCATTAGCGGCACATGTCTAAGTGAGTAATTGTTTATAAGCAAACTTACAAACCTTGCAATTCTCACAGCAGATGCCATCAGAAGAGCACTGGGCCCCGGGAACCAGTTTACATGTGCTGGCATTGCAGCAAGGATCATTACATTCCTGAACAGACACATACAGGAAGCAGATTACAGAGGTGAGGAGCATATTACTACATGTATTTGTTTTACAACCCTATAAATGATGATTAGGAGTGGGAATCGTTTGAAATCCAATGATTTGATTCAAATCTTGTGGTCACTATTCTTGATTCTGAATCGAATTTCGATTTGATATACTGTAGTAAAACTTCTCAGTTTGTTCCACATCTTTCATTTCTAGATAATAACATTCGGTGGGAGTCTCAATATTTTTCTGACTTTATTAAATGAATGCATCATCTTTTATGTAAAATTCTTTCATTTAATCAATAAGCTCACTGAACAATAAATTCTTCTCGCAGTTCACTTCTACCGTTTTTGCTCTGAAAACGGTATTTGTTATTAACTAACATTCAAAAAATTATTTTTGAAATTTGTGAATTGGTAGAAGATAGAATCGTGATTCACATATAAATCAATCTGATGATTTATTATTTGGGCCTGTAATGTTTGATATCATCTTAAAGGGATAGTACACCCCAAAAAAGGAAAATTCTGTAATTATTTATTCAAACCTGTATGACTTTCTGCTGTGAAACAATAATGTAATATTTTTGTTCCACATAAGAAAGGCATACAGCTTTGGAAAAAACATAAAGGTGAGTAAATGATGTCAGAATGCTAATTTTTAGGTTAAATATTCCTTTAAGCTGTCACATGCACTTTGTTGTAAGTATAAGCAGGAAACCAATAAGCAGGAAACTGTTTCTTACATCCAGCAGGCCGCAGTCACACTCCTCTCCTTTCTCCACGTACAGGTTCCCGCAGCGTGGACCTCCCAGAAGGCTCTCTGGCTGAGGCACATTAAACAGGCACATACCGCCACCGTGCAGTAGACTGAGAGAGAGATCCTGTTCGCTGCAGCTGCTGAAGAGCTGGCCGGGCATAAACCTGCACATGGGACCATTTACTGCATTCTGCATGATTTATCACTAGTGATATAATATCATACAGTGACAAACACATTTTTTCACTCACCCAGTGGAGGGCTCCATTATGCAGCCCCCAAGCCGAGGCTCGTTCTGGCACTGGCAACGCCTGTCTGCCGTATCGTGACTCATTCCCAGGTTGTGACCCAACTCATGTGCCACCGTTGACGCCACACCTAACACACTCACCAGGTGATCCTACAGTACAGGAAACACAGTGAATACTAGAATAAGGTCTAACTTATTGCATAAAGACCAAGATTAAATGAACAGTTTCCCTCACCACATTCACTCCTCCTGACCGATCCTTTGAGCACATGGAGGACTGAGACGCCATGCCGACTGTCGTCCCATCAAATGACTCGCCCCTAATGTATTTAAGCACATATCGCAATTCTGAATTATTTCCTTGTCTATTATACCCGAACGCACTGTGCCCATATTTCTGGATATCTAGACCTACATGATCAGCTGTGCATTGTCATGCCGTAGTCGTGGTAGTAGCTCCCTGGTCCTCCAATCCAGGAAGCGGTTTAGAGTTTCAGTGGGACTCTTATCCACTTGAATCTTGTCCTGGTCACTCCAGATCTCCAAACCCAGCAGTGCCACACGTACATTCAGCGGCCTGTAGAACTGAGACAGAGGGCCAGGCAGAGATTTAGACAGAGGCTAAGACTCACGAGTGCTTCCAGAATATGTTTGGTGAGTAGCGGTGTTGTTATTATTAATTAAAACTATTAAAAGTTGTTTTCGTCAATTGAAATTATTCTGAAATAAAATGAAATAAAATATAAATATTAGATGAAAAACTTAAAAATTTGAAATGTCACCTTGGCAACTAACTGAAATAAATAACAAAAATAGTTCTAAAACTTACTAAAATAACCAACTAAATCAAAAAATTAAAGCTAAATGAAGCTTAAACAATAAATTAAAGGTAAATATAACTAAACTAAAAATAATAAAAATGACAAAGGCACATAACGAAATGACTAAAAATTAAAATGAAAACTGAAAACATAAAATTAAAGGCAAATTCAAAATATGAATAAATATTATAATTGTAATAAACAATACTAAAATAACATTGTTATAGTGAGGTTCGAAAAGACCACAAGTGGAAAACCTTCTATTTAACATTTTTCTAATTTATCTAATTATTTTACTTTATAAATTCTTTAATTTAATGAGCAGCACTTAAGCTGGAATCCATAAGTTTGTGTAAAAACTGAGGATCATGTTCTCCAGCATAATTTGAGAAACGAAGTGCTTTAATGGAAGCAGGCACTTTTGACCATCTGTACAAAGAGCCACATGATCAAGTCACAAATCTGCTTAATCAATTAGTGATCTAGAAATAGTACAGAACATCAAACATTTATTATTCATTTTATATCAAAACATTTAATTGCAATTAACAATTTTACACTGTTTTTAAAATTCTAAAACGTTCAGTTTATTTCCAGGTTTAAAATGAAGTTTACTGCTCTGAACGCATTTATTGATATTTACACTACTGTTCAAAAATTTGGGGTGAGTAAGATTTCTTTTAATAAAATTAATACTTTCATTTAGCAAAGGCACGTTCAATTAATCAAAATTGACAGTAAAGACATTTATAATGTTACAAAAGATTTCTATTTCAAATAAATGCTCTTCCTTTCAACTTTCTAGTCATTAACAAATCCTGAAAAAAATGTATTACAGTTTCCACAACAATATTAAGCAGAACTACCGTTTTCAACATTGTTAAAAATACGACATTTTTTGAGCACCAAATCAGCATATTAGAATCATTTCTGAAAGAGTGTGACACTGAAGACTGGAGTATTGATGCTGAAAATTCAGTTTTGCCATAACAAAATTTTTTTTTTTTTTTATATATTTTAATTCAGCAATATTAATGTTTTACTGTATTTTTGATCAAATTAATGTAGCCCTGGTGAGCATAAGAGACTTCTTTCAAAAACATGAAAAAAATATTTCCAAACACAAACTTCTGTACTCTATTGTACATGTATATATTTATTTAGATTTAAAACTTACCCAGTCTACTTGGTTTGCCACATCCAACATGCGGTAAATCATGGTTTTATTATTCTTCTGATAATTCATAAACTGTGAAGAAGACAGAAAAAGAATGGAAACAGGTTCAAAACTGAAGTTTTAAAAATTCAGATATATGAACTAAAGTTCACTCCAGAATTAAAATTTACTCACTCACATGTCATCCAAGATGTTTATGTCTTTCTTTCTTCAGTCGAAAAGAAATTAAGGGTTTTGAGGAAAACATTCCAGGAATTTTCTCCATATAGTGGACTTCAACAGGACCAACAGGTTGAAGGTCCAAATTGCAGTTTCAGTGCAGCTTCAAAGGGCTCTACACAATCCCAGCCGATGAATAAGGGTCTTATCTAGCAAAATGATCTGTCATTTTCTAAAAAAAACCCTAAAAATTTATATACTTTTTAACCACAAATGCTCTGCAATGCGTGTCAACGACTTCATGCATTACGTAATCACATTGGAAAAGACACATGCCGTGATGTAGACGGAAGTACCAAAAAACTCCATATCATTTTCTCTTCAAAACTTCAAAATTGTCTGACATCATTGTTTTACCTTTTTTTGTAAAGGGTGTTTGACTTAGTCTTTCCACGTTTGCTTTGTAAACACTGGGTCGGTACTTCCGCCTTTCCGACATGATTAAGTAATGCATTAAGTCGTGGATGCTAGTGCAAGACAAGCATTTGTGGTTAAAAAGTATATACTTTTTTTTCCCTTTTTTTTGAAAATGACAGATCGCTTCACTAGATAAGACCCTCATTCATTGGCTGGGATCGTGTAGAACCTGCATTGAAACTGCAATTTGGACCTTCAACCCGTTGTACCCCAGTGAAGTCCATCTATATGGCGAAAAATCCTGAAATGTTTTCCTCAAAAAAAAAAAAAAACATTTATTTTTGACTGAAGAAAGAAAGACATGAACATCTTGGATGACATGGGGTGAGTAAATTATCAGGAAATTTTAATTCTGGCGTGAATTAATTCTTTAAGAGTAGATGTGATACAGTATATTCACCAGTAGAGGGTGTAAATGTCTTATGACTGTATGTGTGTGTGACAGAGATACCTCTACTCTCTTACCTCCTTATGATCCGCCACCAGCACCAGCTCAATATATTTGGTCTCTGAGAGAATGTCTCTCTTACTCTGTCACGCAACAGCAGAAAAGGACCATGAGAACAATCAGATAAATATACATACCTATAAATATACATATGCACACAGCATGCTCACCCTGTGTGTGTGTGGGATGATCTGAATGGGAGGAATAGAGGTGTTTGACACTCCACAGTCTCTAGACTCAGATGTTTGTGAGTCCGTGGGGTAGATCACGTGCATCCACCCTTCTTCCATTTCTCCACTCCCTTCCTCATCTTTTCCATGCTCTTCTTCCTCAGGATGTAGCTCAAAGCTCAGTGTGGAGTTAATGACTATCACTCCCCTGTGGAGAGAAAAAGATGACTGACTAACACAGACTGAACATCATGTTCACACACACACATCTGATGCAAACATATGGTAAATGTATATTTAAATAAATTGTATAGGGTATAAATACATTGCAGTTTAAAAGTTTGGGGTCAGTGGGATTTTTATTGAAAGAAAGAAATACTTTTATTTAACA
Organism: Megalobrama amblycephala; assembly: GCF_018812025.1. Lineage (NCBI taxonomy): Eukaryota > Metazoa > Chordata > Actinopteri > Cypriniformes > Xenocyprididae > Megalobrama > Megalobrama amblycephala. The sequence continues at coordinate 26,712,368 of NC_063056.1, forward strand.
ATGATGCATTAAATCGATCAAAAGTGACAGTAAAACTTAAAATTGCCACAAAATATTTCCATTTCAAATAAATGCTGTTCTTCTGAACTTAATCAAAGAATCCTTTTAAAAACATATCACCATTTTTACAAAAATATTAAGCAGCACAACTGTTTTCATCGTTTATAATAATAAGAAATGTTTCTTCAGCATCAAATCAGCATATTAGAATGATTTCTGAAGGATCATGTGACACTAAGATTGGAGCTGAAAATTTAGCTTTGTCATCACAGGAATAAATTACACTCCAAAATATAATAAAATAGAAAACATTTATTTGAAATTGTTGCAATATTTCCCGATATTACTATTTTTACTCACCGACCACAAACTTTTGAACAGTAGTGTATGTGCCTCATAGGTCTTTTTTAGGTAATAATTTGATACTAATAAGGACATCACAAAACTGATCTCAAACCCATATAAACAATCTGTACTAATAATTCTGGTGAAGGTCAACAGTCATCGATAATCTGTTAAGAAATAAAGATTCCTTTCTCATATTTCCTCCATTGCTTTGACAAACAACCCCATGACCTCTGAAATATAAGCTGGTCTTACTGTTTACTAATAAAACAAGCCACAGCATTGTTGAAAGTTTAGCAATGACCATAATTCAGTATAATCTCTCAGTGGTCAGTGAGCTATTTCCCTGTAAAGGAACATATTTGTAGTTTTGAAAAAATGTAAAGCAAACATTACCGTAACCCAGAGCAGGAGCTGAGAGCTACGCGGGACTGAGGAAAGCCTTGCACTGAACCATGATAGTAACAATGTGTCTGACAAAGAAACAGATGAAATGTACATTAAGTTGCTTAAATAAGAGTAATATTGCATAAGGCGCTATGAAATAAACATGCACTAGTGTATGAAGGGCTCGACTCACCACTAGGTTTTCCTTCATGGATACCCCCGTTCCATTTGGCAGATAGTAGAACACATTAGGCGGCTTTGGCAAAAGATCTCTGCAAACAAATGTTCATATATGATGATTTTATCTTCATTAGCTGCTGATTAGACTCGCAGGAAATTACTTACTGGTTTTTTTCCAGGTCCAGGATATACAAGCTGCTTCCCACTTGTAAGCCACACTGCAATCTGTCAGGGTGACCATTCTGGAGAGAATGAGAGAGAGAGAGACAGAGAGAGAGAGAGAGACAGAGAGATTTCATGTTATAATGAGATTATCTGAATAGCATATTTGTTATAGAGATACAACAAACTTATGAGCCTATTTATGCTCCAGCACAGATGAGATCATGATTATACATTATTCCATGGTCAACTGTTAGTGGTATCATAACAAAGTGGAAGCAACTGGGAACAAGAGCAACTCAGCCACGAAGTGGTAGGCCGGGGTCAGAGCATGCTGAGGCGCACAGTGCGCAGAAGTCGCCAACTTTCTGCAGAGTCAATAGCTAGAGACCTCCAAACTTCGTGTGGCCTTCAGATTAGCTCAAGAACAGTGCATAGAGAGCTTCATGGAATGGGTTTCCAAGGCCGAGCAGCTGCATCCAAGCAAGTGCAATGCAAAGCGTCAGATGCAGTGGTGTGAAGCACGCCGCCACTGGACTCAAGAGCAGTTGAGACGTGTTCTCTGGAGTGACGAATCACACTTCTCTGTCTGGCAATCCGATGGACGAGTCTGGGTTTGGCGGTTGCCAGGAGAACGGTACTTGCCTGACTGCATTGTGCCAAGTGTAAAGTTTGGTAGAGGGGGGATTATGGTGTGGAGTTGTTTTTCAGGGGTTGGGCTTGGCCCCTTAGTTCCAGTGAAAGGAACACTTAATGCTTCAGCATACCAAGACATTTTGGACAATTTCATGCTCCCAACTTTGTGGGAACAGTTTGGGGATGGCCATTCCTGTTCCAACATGACTGCGCACCAGTGCACAAAGCAAGGCCCATAAAGACATGGATGAGCGAGTTTGGTGTGGAGGAACTTGACTGGCCTGCACAGAGTCCTGACCTCAACCCGATAGAACACCTTTGGGATGAATTAGAGCGGAGACTGTGAGCCAGGCCTTCTCATCCAACATCAGTGCCTGACCGCACAAATGCGCTTCTAGAAGAATGGTCAAAAATTCTCATAAATGCACTCCTAAACCTTGTGGAAATAGTTGAAGCTGTTATAGCTGCAAAGGGTGGGCCAACTCCATATTAAACCCTACGGATTAAGCATGGGATGTCATTAAAGTTCATGTGCATGTAAAGGCAATATAGTGTATATATGTGTGTATATATATATATATATATATATGAAGAGTTTCGTTGCAAAACGAGATAACTCCGTTTTTAACATTTGTCAAAACATGTTTATTATTATGTTATCATGTTATTATTTTGTTTTATGGTGCTACTTAGCTGTATTTTTTAAGTTATGAAGGTTTAAATCAAAACAAACGAACTGCAGTTGAATTGATATTAATTGGAATGCACAACCAAAAAACAAGATTTTTGAAAAATTAAAAAAACGGAGTTATCTCGTTTTGCAACGAAACTCTTCATATATATATAGAGAGAGAGAGAGAGAGAGAGTAATAGTTAGTAAAAACTCATCATACTCAGTGTTATTATTTATTATAAATAATATTAAAATAGGTGGAAAATGGACATACAAGTAGCACATATATTCTACTATGAAAGTTATTGATCGATAATTGAATATGTTTTATGTTTAACAAAGTAAAGTCTTTTCAAGTACTCTGGATACTATCCACACAGTGGTTTGGAATCACTGCATCAGCACATGACCAGAAGAAAAAACAGATTCTCTCAAAGGATAAAATAACTTTATTTTAGAGGGTGAACTGGGCTATAAACAGATTTCCCCTCCTCCAGACTTTTTCTGTGCCTTTCTCTCATCTCACTTCCTATTCTAAGCACCTTTTCCTGCCATTCTATCACATCCCCTTGGCTCATACACACATTCAGCAGCCTGATGAAAAAGTGAAACCCCACTCAGCTTCCTGTTATACCACTGCTGCCGTTTCCTGCTTTTCTCCAATGTGCTAATAGGAACAGCTCACTTTATTGACCCCTCCTTCTCTCAGCCAATAAAAGCAGGTCTATCTGACCTCTTTCTGCACCAGCTATTCAGAACAGGTCTAACTGGCCTCTCTCTTTCCCTGCCAGTCAAAGCAAGTCAGACATCTCTCATAGCAAACTCACTTTAAAAGGAAAGGTTGCATCTGTTCTGTCTATTTTTCTGGAAGTCTGAGCTAGCCTTTTTCTATTCTGAATTTGTAGATGTGAAGAACAAAATGCGATCACACAGTAACAAGCACATACTTAATCTTAATCGTATCTGAAATTAGAGTAATAATATGAAACATTTTTGAGAAGAAAATAATAAACAAAAAAAAAAAAGGGATAATAAAAGTGGAGCCATTTTGTAAACTCTGCTGAAACCACATTTTTAGGAGACTTGCAGGCACGAGGGGGTGAAGGTCAAGTTCACGCTTGAGAGTATTTGGACGTAGCCCAATTAGGCTGAGTAAAAATACTCTTTTTGCCATACTTGCAATATTCATTTGAATGACCTAAATATAGATTTAAATCAATATTTTATTCTACGGTATTCCTGAACAAGCAGTGCACCATAGCTACTAAATTTATACAGCCCCAGCAAAAATCACATTTTATTCAAGTTTTTCCCAAATAATGGCAGGAAACTCACACGTTGTCCTTGTAACTGCATACAACTTAAGAGTGATGCCCGGTAGTCCAGATTATGAGCAAATAACTCTTATGAACTGGTTCTTTTTAATGAATCAAAATCATGCAGAGAAACCATGTAGTCCGATTTAACAAACAAATGACTCATTTGAGCCCATTTTTTATTCATCATTCAAAAAGACTCACAAACTTATCTATATATATATATATATATATATAAAGCAATTGAACTGAACTGCACTCTGTTCAGCATGTTATTTTTTAACATTTGTGGAGTTGCAGAAAAGGTTCATCAAAAGGTCTCGAGATTGACATCACAAGAGCATCACTGTCTTTCCCACATCTGCAGTCATTTACCAAGCTGCACAACACACACATACACTTTTTTTTTTTTTTTTTTTTTTTTTTTTACAGGATCAAACCTCTAGGCTATTCACAAAAACTGAAGCCCACATTCAACCATCAGATACTGTTCCAGCATTGTTCAGGTTTCCTATACATAACCATAGGCGTCAATTTGTAGGCTACATGTTTATTATTATCAGATGGTTCTGGTAAATGCCTTCACTATGAACTCCTGGGAACAGACTGCAGTTCACTGGGAATGGGTGGATCACTTGTCTCTGAACAACCATGGGCAAGTAAAACTTATGTCTGAGGCAAGGATGAAAAAGAGGGTGTTTATGTGTGTTGGCCACAAAATGAGTGGTCATTTCTATTTTTCAAATGTGTTTACATTTTTTTATGAAAAGATATAATGTATTGCAATGTACATTATGAACAGGATGAATTTAGGTTAATTGGGACATTTTTTGCCATTGAGATGACTGGGAAAAAGTGTCCCAATTTACCCTACCTTTAAAGTAAATTGTTACCGAATATTTGACTTGGAAATAAAATTTCTGTTATTATTTTTATTTACTCTCTTTTATGTCATTTCAATCTCATGTGACCTTTCGTCTTTAAATTAGATATTTAGACTGTACTAGACACTTTTCCATACAATTACAATGAATGAGAAGTGAGATTTTCAAGCTTCAAAAGAAGAAAAAAAGAAAAAAGTGGTGCATATGGCCTGTGAACTGTCTACTGAAGTCATGGTGTGAGGAACATGAAAATCTATTTTTTCTTGATATCTGCCCTAGCTCTTTCTGGCATGTTCATAAGAAAAGACTAATTTGTGAATTAATCATTCTTTTGAGTCTTTTAATACAACCAGTCTGAATGATCTGTTCTCTGATCCAGATATTCAAAGACTGAAAAATGCCATTTTAGGACCACTTTTTTGATACTGTTTTGTTGGTTTTATGTCCTTTTTGAAGCTTGAATCCATCAGTCCCCATGGAGACTAATTGCATTAAATGAGCCTTTTGTGTTCTTCAGAAGAAACAGTCACAGTAAATCATTACAGAATTTTCTCCTTTTTTTTTTTTTTTGGTGAACTATCCCTTTAACCACTCCATCCCTGAATACTCATATATGCTTCTCTTATTTCCCCTCTTTCCCTCTCTGCCTCAGCCGATCTGTTCTCTTTTTCCACTTTTTCCCTCTATTCTGTTATTGCCTTCTGTTGCGCCCTGTGTTTTTCTCCCTTTCTTTATAAGCGTCTCTTTCTGTCTGAGGTAATGTCCCTGAGCACATGCAGTATGCAGCGCAATGACCTCAGCAGCAGATGAATGCTGGGTGGGGTACTTCTACTGAGGCTAGCTGAGGGTGAAGCAAAAAAGTGAGTAAGGGAAGGGGAGAATGGGTGGAGGATGAGGATTGTGCCAGATCTCGTGGTTTGCCAGAGCCTTAACTGCTAATATAGGTATTATTATTATTAACTTCTAGAAATATTCTAATAATAAGTGTGATAATTTAATCGATTAATCCTTTATTTTTGCACAATTCCACTGACAAAATATTTATGTGTATCTTCAACTACAGTATTAGTTCTTGGTTAATGGAGTCACACATGATAAAATGAAAGATGTGTGGTTAAGTGAGTCAGATTAATTGTGAAACTGACACAAGTGTTGATGATTCGCTAAAAAGAACTGGCTCATAAGAGTCAGAATTCACTGGTCACGCTGTTTATTTTATGAGTACCAACTCATAAGATTTATTCGCGCAGGAATTGGACTTCACTTATCCCACCAGTATTTTTTATTTTTTTGGTTTACTAAAAGGTGCTATGTGTACATTTTAGTGGGATCTAGCGGTGAGAACCAACAGAACTCACCCCTCCCTTTCAGAGAAGCTACGGTGGCCGTTTGTATCTCATTATCTCAGAAAATTAGAATATTGTGAAAAGGTTCAATATTGAAGATACCTGGTGCCACACTCTAATCAGCTAATTTAACTCAAAACACCTGAAAAGGCCTTTAAATGGTCTCTCAGTCTAGTTCTGTAGGCTACACAATCATGGGGAAGACTGCTGACTTGACAGTTGTCCAAAAGACGACCACTGACACCTTGCACAAGGATGGCAAGATACAAAAGGTCATTGTAAAAGAGGCTGGCTGTTCACAGAGCTCTGTGTCCAAGCACATTAATAGAGAGGCGAAGGGAAGGAAAAGATGTGGTAGAAAAAAAGTGTACAAGCAATAGGGATAACCGCATCCTGGAGAGGATTGTGAAACAAAACCCATTGAAAAACGTGGGGGAGATTCACAAAGAGTGGACTGCAGCTGGAGTCAGTGCTTCAAGAACCACTACGCACAGACGTATGCAAGACATGGGTTTCAGCTGTCGCATTCCTTGTGTCAAGCCACTCTTGAACAACAGACAGCGTCAGAAGCGTCTCGCCTGGGCTAAACACAAAAAGAACTGGACTGCTGCTGAGTGGTCCAAAGTTATGTTCTCTGATGAAAGTAAATTTTGCATTTCCTTTGGAAATCAGGGTCCCAGAGTCTGGAGGAAGAGAGGAGAGGCACACAATCCACGTTGCTTGAGGTCCAGTGTAAAGTTTCCACAGTCAGTGATGATTTGGGGTGCCATGTCATCTGCTGGTGTTGGTCCACTGTGTTTTCTGAGGTCCAAGGTCAACGCAGCCGTATACCAGGAAGTTTTAGAGCACTTCATGCTTCCTGCTCCTGACCAACTTTATGGAGATGCAGATTTCATTTTCCAACAGGACTTGGCACCTGCACACAGTACCAAAGCTACCAGTACCTGGTTTAAGGACCATGGTATCCCTGTTCTTAATAGGCCAGCAAACTCGCCTGACCTTAACCCCATAGAAAATCTATGGGGTATTGTGAAGAGGAAGATGCGATATGCCAGACCCAACAATGCAGAAGAGCTGAAGGCCACTATCAGAGCAACCTGGGCTCTCATAACACCTGAGCAGTGCCACAGACTGATCGACTCCATGCCACGCCACATTGCTGCAGTAATTCAGGCAAAAGGAGCCCCAACTAAGTATTGAGTGCTGTACATGCTCATACTTTTCATATCCATACTTTTCAGTTGGCCAAGACTTCTAAAAATCCTTTCTTTGTATTGGTCTTAAGTAATATTCTAATTTTCTGAGATACTGAATTTGGGATTGTCAGTTATAATCATCAAAATTAAAAGAAATAAACATTTGAAATATATCAGTCTGTGTGTAATGAATGAATATAATATACAAGTTTCACTTTTTTAATGGAATTAGTGAAATAAATCAACTTTTTGATGATATTCTAATTATATGACCAGCACCTGTACTTCGTGCATATTCAACGTAGTGACGATGCAAGCTGCCTCTAAAAACATGAACGATTTAGAAGAACAACATAGTGACTAAACGCGCTCTGTAGAGCAGTTTGTCCGTTTAGGGCTGCTGTAGAAACATGGCGGCGCAAAATGGTGACTTGACATGGAGGAGGGACCTGCGGTGTATGTAGATAGAAATGGCTCATTCTAAGGTAATAAAAACATAATGGTTCATTATGTAAGGTTTTTATACACCACTGAAAACATAGTTATGTATATTATATTGCATTTCTGTCAATAGATCCTCCCAAATTTTACACATTACACCTTTAAAGAAAGGGCTGAAAGAAAGGGCTCATCTTTTTCACACTAAAAATTAGTGCAGAAAACACGTTCAGAGTCACTTTCAATTATTTTGTATCATTACATTTTTAAATGAACCTGGTTCCTAACCTTAGTAGCCACCATATTTAATTGTGTGTGAATGTAAATAAAGCTGTGTGGCATATGACTACACATATAAACTGTATTAAAATGTGCATTTAGAGATGGAATATCACGCTGTATACGTTGTTAGTTTGAAACAACACTCTTTCTAATTGCTGTACTAATATAGATGAGTTCCAGTTAGTGGGTGGTGGATGGTTTGAGGACACTGATTATAATCAACAGACTGTATTCATTGGTACACACGCACATAAAAATGCACACACACCCAAGCCATCACCCGCCTTTCCTCTCGATGGCAAAACATGCTAAAAACAGACCATCTTTGCCTCGGTTTCTGTGATTCAGCCAGGCACAGAGGGGCTGCTTTACTGTGTATGACAAAATAAATGAATCAGCTTGTAACCCAGAGAGCATTTCATATATCACACTGTTGAGAGAAGTGACAAAGAGAATGAAACAAATTATGTGAGAATGAATGAGTAATTAAAGGTTAGGAGAGGGAGGTGGGTTTGGTGTCCGTATCTGTCCTGTCCTGGAGGAAGAATGTAGGTGTGTTGACATATTCAGTTGGAAACTTCCTGACATAAAGTATGATCTGAGAGGTGAGGAACTAGAGGCAACATTATGGGGACGGACACTTCCTGTGCAGCTGAGAGCAACTGAAGTCATGTCCTGCTGAATTCCCCCACTCTTCAGTCCACACACACTCTTTTTATTACCAGTTCCAGTAAAAAGGAATGTTATCCACACAGGCAGAAATTGTGGTATGATGTTAGTCAATTTAACATGCTATTTTAGAGTGATTAATTATTTCTGTAATTAGACGGTGCCAAAACCCACCTGTAAAACATCACTCAGGCTTCTTCTAACTCCATCCACCACCGCAAATGGCCTTGTCTTCAATAGAGGCTTCAGCTCTCTTCTATGACTTGTGACTGTAGAAAGAGATAAACTTAAGTCCATAAAATTCCTATTTTTCTATGAAATGTCACCCACATGTGCAAATTTGTGTCCATTTTCCTGGTTAATTTAAATCGCTTTTCGCATCTTAAGTATTTAATAACAAAAAATTAATCCTGATATCAAATCTCAAATGAATCTCTGCCTAGAGCAGTCAGTATTTGCACATCCATCGCAAAAATTTGATGATTGACTGTTAATGTTTTATTGTTCATCAGTCGGAAAAAATGTGAAAAGTGATTCCAACCTGTTGTCGTTATTGCAGCTGTGGTGTGGACTTTACTCTTCTCACATCATTAGAATGATTATTAAAATTCATAGTTATAGGGTGCTTTCACACCTGCCTCACTTAGTTGGCTTGAATCGCACTAGAGTTTGTTGTCCACCGTGGTGTGGTTCGTCTGGGCAGGTGTGAATGCAGCAATTGCACTCGCACTTGGGTGCACACCAAAAGCGGACCAAACAAGTTGCTTTCAAACAAACTCTGGAGCGGTTCACCTGAGATGTGAAAGCAATCTGACCCAACGAACCAAACGATTCACAGTCATCACCAAACAATGTAATTGCACTTCTCCGTGCAAGAATGATGAAGCAGACGAAGCCCTGATTTCGGCTCTACCTGCATTATTACATTCGTATATGGTTTTTACACAGGTACTGCAGCGCTGGGAGATCCAGAGAGAGCGTGTTTGCCGCAGTATGAATAGTATACTACGAATGTAGTATATAATTTAACAGCGGGAATGATTCGTATAGTGTTTGCGTGTGTCTCAACAGTTAAAAATAAAGCCACAATAAGCTCATGGAGCTAACTTGTCAATCATTTTGATGAATGATGCTGAGAAAACTCTGACCAATAAGAGCTGTACTTACATGTGACTTGCATAAACACATTTTAGTATGCTTTGAAATGTTGCCTTTTGAAAGTGAACCAAACCAAGAAGAACATGCAACACTGTAACAAATTTAGTCCCTGTTTCAGAACAAAACAAATAATCCATAGATGTGAAAACACCCATATTATATATATATATGAAATTACAGCTTAGATGTTACTGATAATTTCAAAAGTCTGATTCAAAGTTGTTTACTGAAAATGAGTCAAAATGACAGGTTTAATTTGTTAAACTGAGAAAAGTATGGTTTTTGTCAATGTAACCCAAATACTTGGGTAATCACTGGTTATTCATTTGGCAAACAGTGCCAAAAAAAAAAAAAAAAAGGACAGAAAGTTGTTTTTCTCATTCCATCTGTTTTTCAGTGGTGTAACAATCCACTATTATTTTATGGAATTCATTATCTATCATTCAAATATATCATTTACAAAGATTTAAAGTTAATTTTTTGTTTTTTTTGGTAATAATGCATGACCATTAGAATGTTTTTCCTCAAATGTACTTATATGCAGAGAATGAACACACTGTGAGTGAGTAATAACCACTTTAAATGCTAGCTGTGTTGTGAGGGCAGCTGTTGTTTAATCTATGACTGACAGCTGTGCTGGAACATGCATGTACAGCACTGGTTTGCGGGGCCTCTAAACTGCATCAGAAGCATACGGTCAATCTGCCTCAAAGAACTACAAGCCAAAAATAACAAAACTTGCTGAGACAACATAGTTCTAGGACTCTCAACAAACTGTTCAAATTATTTGGAAACAAGTCCGAATTGGAAATCATGAAGGGAATGAGCGAGTATTTTGGATGTGAATGGCTTTTATAAAATGAGCTTCCTCTCCAGCAGCTCAGATTGAAGAACAATTATTTTCAAGAATAAACAGTCCTATAGTTTGAGCAGTTTACAAACATTGAGCGTTTGATTAGGTGGGTAAATGACAGTCTGCTGAGCTGACTCTTAAAAAACAGAGCCTGTGACTTATCTAGACTAACAAAAATAGCTGAGCTTGTCTGCTGTGTTTTTCTAAACAGACTGCGATGGGTCAAATACTAGAGCATAGCACTAACAACACCAAATTCATGCACTTGATTCCCATTCAATGTAATGCATAAAATGTAAAATCACTTTGTGTAAAAGTATCTGTACTAAATGCATAAATGTAACTCTTTTTTTCATAGTGAATAGGCTAAACTGGAAGACGCTAGAGTATACTAAAGTTAGTGTGAAGAACATCTAATAACTTAAAGATCCTTTTGTGTATATTGATATGATCAATTATAGGCCTAAAATTAAACTAACATAAAAAATCAAATCTGCATCACCATTTGAAATAGTGATTTTTGCCATGACCTTCGATATAGTGACATGTAAATAACTGGACTGATTGTAATGACACTCTCTGTTGTACAACATAAAACAGAGCGCAATCTGTGCATCACAAAAAGCTGTAAATGTACAACTGCTTTGACGCAATATTTGATGCAACAAACTGATTCAATACAATATTTATAGCGGAGAATTTCATACCGTTGTGAGAGGAGTGAGCTATTCGCGCGTCCTGCTGCAGTGTGAAACTGCTGTGATCCCTGTTTAGGGTCAGAGTGAGGGACCCCCTGAACATCATGAGCGGGGTGCCTTCACACAGAAGAAGAGTGACGAGAGTTCGCCAAAAACATCTAAACAACTGATGATGGTGCTTCATGGTCCAGTGACGCACTGATTTGTCTCTTTGAATTCAAGAGGAGTAGCGGATCGGCACAGTTCTTAAAAACAGCAAGCTAATCACGTTAGGATGGCCAGCAGCCAGAGGATCCGTCACACGTGAACGCGCACCTGGCCATTCACCTGCTGAACGCCGAACTGCAGTCCCTTCTGAACGCGTGTTCCCGGCCCAGTGTGGGTTCTGTCAGGGGCAACCGACATCCTTCTGAAAACATCAGTTCTGTCCCAGCAACAGTAATGGCTTCTCTATTTCGCTAGTTTCGTTTTGAGACCAGAATCGGCTGTGATGATAACCTTGTAGAATAAGCTTTCTCTATGAGACGGATCGCATAGTGCGCAGTCCGTCCGCTCGCCCGTGTTGAACTGAGGCAGTATAATCGCATTTCTCAGTGTGACCAACCAGATAGGATTTCCTCTTTCGCCTTAACTCTTTGCTGTCCGGCCGGGTTCACATCCTTGCCAGGGTGATTATACGCATAGGTTCTTCAACAGCTGGAATAATGAAAGATCCCACTAAAGGGCGTCGGCAGCCTACTGTTAACCATAGCGGCTAAAGCAGGGGGTGGGGGGTAATAAAGGAAGTCAAAGCAGGATTGGGAAGGGCTGAAAATATGTTAGACCATTTATTCCATTTACATTTTGAGTTTAAAAAAAAATTAACCGCTAAAGTTAATTGCAAGTTGTCAGAGAGCACCAAATGCTCGCGAACAAAAAATTGAAGTAACCATAGCAACACTATGCCGCTAGAGCCCTGTCTGTTAAAGGTGCCATAGAATTGAAAATTGAATTTACCTTGGCATAGTTTAATAACAAGAGTCCAGTACATGGAAATGACATACAGTGAGTCTCAAACTCCACTGTTTCCTCCTTCTTATATAAATCTTATTTGTTTAAAAGACCTCTGAAGAACAGGCGAATCTCAACATAACACCGACTGTTACGCAACAGCCGGGATCATTAATATGTACGCCCCCAATATTTGCATATGCCAGCCCATGTTCAACGTACATCTTGATCTGCACAGCCGAGTCATCAGACTTTATGCAGGTAAGCAAGAAAGGACAATAGCGAAAAATGTCAGATGGAGCAATAATAACTGACATGATATCATGATATTTTTAGTGATATTTGTAAATTGTCTTTCTTAATGTTTCGTTAGCATGTTGCTAATGCACTGTTAAATGTGGTTAAAGTTTATTATTAGTTATTTTCAAACACTTGCAGTCTGTATAATTCATAAACACAACTTCATTCTTTATAAATCTCTCCAACAGTGTGTAATGTTAGCTCTAGCTTCATTAGCTGCAGCCTAGCTACTATCAAGCTCATTCAGAATCAAATGTAAACATCCAAATAAATACCATACTTACATAATCGGGTATGCTGCATGACAAACACTTTGTAAAGATTAATTTTGAGGGTTATATTAGCTGTGTGAACTTTGTTTATGCATTGTATTATAGAATCGCGAGCTTGGGGGCGGGGAGCACGAGCATTTAAAGGGGAAGCACGCTGAATCGGCGCATATTTAATGATGCCCCAAAATAGGCAGTTAAAAAAAATGAATAAAAAAATCTATGGGGTATTTTGAGCTGAAACTTCACAGACACATTCAGGGGACACCTTAGACTTATATTACATCTTTTGAAAAAGCGTTCTAGGGCACCTTTAAGACCTGGCAGTGATGTCTGACACTCATTGAAGTATATGCGCGAGACATCACTTCCCTTGTCAGAGCGCGATCAGACATCACTAAAGGAGTCATGAACGGAGTTGGACATAGTGGTGTTTTAGAGGTAAAAAATGATATAAATACTGTTCGGTTTCTCACACAAACCGATCGTTTCGTGTCTTAGGACATCAATGTGTCGTCACGAGCCGCAGGGTTTAATTTGGATTTGTCTAAGCAAGCTTTATTTACTCTTATAGATGAAGTTCCCATCTACTGCAATTATTCGACTGACAGACGGCAGCGGTTGGAGTTAAAAATCATCATTTGTGTTCTACTGAAGAAAAAATGTCACCTACATCTTGGATGCGCTGGGGGTAAGCAGATAAACATCAAATTTTCATTTTTGGGTGAACTATCCCTTTAACGTACTTCAAGATGACGTTAGGCCTTTTGCTCTAGGTCCACTGCGCAAGAAGAATAGTACGAAAATATTACTTTAACAAGTTGACAACTGAGTCCTAAATCACATACTGAGTATATTTGATAAAGAGCTTACTTCACTACCATTAGAAGTAATATTTGTGTAAAAAAAAAAAAAAAAAAAAAAAAATTCTGGGTCATTTCGGGGTAAAATAAATGTGATTTAACCAATTCCAGTTGTTTACACTTTAGCAAAGCCACTTTAATTGTCCAGAGAAGACACGCGTTGATTTTTTTGTTTTGTTTCAGCCATTAATGCAGTTTGGGACTATGAAAACTTTATATGTTAGTAGCCATAGTACACATCAGAATCAGAGTCGTTATCTTGAGGTCCACACTGGTTATGAGGGAAGCAGGCGTAGCAGATGTTGTCCAGGTCTGTCCAGCACTGCTGACAATAGATCACTGTGCAGCCTACAGAACTGCACTCCACAGCCTGGTTCTGCCTCACAAACCTATCACACACCCAGCACCAGTGCAACCTACAGCCCACACGCTTCAGAAGGGCCAGCAGAACTGACAGCACCTGGCAGAGAAGAGAGGGACAGTTCGAAGATGAGATCATAAATATATATTTTGTCAGTCATTAATCAAAAGTATTAACTATTTTTGCATGTAATCCAAACTAAGGCCATCTGCAAATGGAAAGGTGTGGCTATTGAAGAACGGTGTGATTGTTTTAGTTTGCTTGTCAGACAAATAATCTCCCACAAAATAGTTTTTATGAGAGGGTTCACGAGTTCACACTTACAAATAAGTCAGGTAAATAAATTGGTAAACGTATTTGGCGTGCTGTCCGGGGAGAGGGCTCCGAGCTCGGTAATCGGCCCGAACACAGAGTACCCCCCCCCCCTTTAGATTATATGAAGTAACCCAGAGAGTGTGAGGAGACGGGGTGGTGGAGGGATTCTGGAAACTGTCGAGGATCTTTGGGTGAGTTTTGACTGTGATTATATACAGGCCTGAACTCATGCTGATTGGGTAGATACGTTGATTACAGATTGTTGACAGCTGGTTGAGATGACGTAATCATTAAGATGACGTAATGATTGGGTAGGTTATTTGACTTGTTCCTCCTGAACTACGTTAATGAAACATAATAAAGTACTTCCAAATTAATCTAACCAAGTTTTCAAATTGTGCTGCATCTGAAATCACATACTCTCTGAGTAGGTACTTCTTCTTAGTAGTAATTACTTTGCAACCCTTAAAAAAATATTTTCTTTATAGTATGAATGTAATCTGGACATACTACATTTGTCATGTTGTCCTTGTCATGTCAGTTGCGTCGCTTCACTGCCATACACAAATCCTCTCCTGTGGCCGTATGGGATATAATCTTGCCGAAAATAGTAGGTTATCCGGGAACATTTTGTCTACTGTTTTATGAGTATTGTGAACTTAGACATATTACTTTGTGCACATACTGTTTTTCAGAAATATGCGACTTCAGATGCACCCTTGGACTCATGCTTTTTGTCAGATTTTACTGAAAGTATGACCTATGAAAATGCTAAACAAGTTGTAAACAGAGAATCTACAACAACAGAACAAGTCCTGTAGGGTCCTATGGTGATGTATCATACACACCGTTTTAAATGTCTGTTTTTGATTTCTCAGCCGATGACGTTGTCTGTTGATGAAGGAGATTCGTTTCTGGATCTGTAGGTTGTAGAGGAAGAGGATCCGTTTCTTTTCTCTCTGAAAAAGCAGGACGGATCAGATGGGTTTCGTCCAGAGAAATGGTTTAGATTTCAGATTATAGGAATAAAGACACTACAGTGTTCTCCTGCAGGATTATAGGAATAAAGACACTACAGTGTTCTCCTGCAGGATTATAGGAATAAAAACCCTACCAGTATTCACCTCTTCAAGAATGAGGTAATACTTGTGGCACTAGCTGAATCAGGGTTCACAGGGGGCCTGTAATCCTCATCATGCCGACACGGGCCCACAAAATGCTGCAAATCTAATGCTATTACTTTAAAACCCTCTTATCTTATTAGTGCTTTACCCGCACACACACTAGAGAACACATATTTCACTCAGTATGTGTGAGAAAGTATCCTCCCGTTACACTGCACGCTGTGTGTCAGGCGCTTTGAACTTGCTAAATCAGGATATCGGTTACAATCGTGACCAAACCGATTAAATTGCCTAAGGGTTTTACTTCACTCCACGGACTAGTCGCACATGTTCTGCAGAAACAGTGTAGAACTGAGCCAAGAACCCAAAGATCCATTATTCAAGTCATCAAAGTTTCTATTATTTTATTTGAAATGTTATAATACTACACTAATTGCTTTAAAACATGAGATCTGAATTTGTCTTTCTTTTTTGCAGTCTGGACCTTATTTCATTTAAAATCAAAATGCAAAGTTTATTTAAATTGGAGAACTGGCGGTAAACAAAAATGACATCAGAGGAAGTAATTTTGCCTGTTATTGTGCTTTTTGTTTGTTTCAATTATGCTAGGAGAGACCTTTAGCATTTGTTTAAGCCTTCCTGTGCCAAAGTGTACACCGACAAAACAACAGCCTGCACAATAATAAATACTCTCCTGCTGAGAGAATTCTTTGTGAAATGCATTGACTATAAAGGTGCCTATTAATTTTTTTATGAAGAAATGCAGTGATAAGAACCATTTAGGGAAAAACATGGCTCAGAAACCTCAAACCAGAACTGATTCTGGATACTTGTGTACAATTTCCTTTAATTAAAAGAAATTAAATCCTTTTTGTTAGTAAAAAGGAACTGCTTTATACATTTATCACACAAAATCTTATGCTGGAAAAATTTGAAAGCATCATCAACACAGCATTAGCTTGATACTTGCCACACATATATTACATTCCCACAAGTCCAACAGCTATTATTCCTACATCTGTCTGGTTAAGCAATATTAAACGTGATTGGCATTAGAAAGCAGCAGCACATGCAGAACAGTGACTCTTAAGCTCCTTAGCCAAAGAAAGCATAAGGAGCTTCTGATGTTTATGACTGACCAATATTGTTAATCATAAACACACTGCAAGGAGTACTAGCTTCTATCTCTCAAACCAAACTAACAAAATTAGTCTTTCATAGGGTACTGGTCACTGTAGGGTTGCTGAACAGAATGGGACAGGAGTTTCTCAGTTGAAATGCGTTACCTGGGCTCATGAGGGCAGGTGGTGTTACCTTTGGGAAGTAGAAGGCAGTGATGACCCTGCGCAGACGATTGGTGTATACCTGCAGGCAGCACATGAGGCACATCAGTAAAAGGGGGATGAAGATCCACAAGTAGTTTGACTCGTTCAGAGCATGTGGCTGGGGCAAACAATCTATACACACATAAACATACACATAAAATGACAAAAATTATGCAAAGTGTGGATGCAGGAATAGATGTAAGAAAGAAGACTGACTGGAATTCAGTATGTAACTAGTAAACATCCCGATGACAATCACTTTCTGATTGGTTTTAAACAGTAAACATTCTATAACTTCAGGATTTTTAAAATTTAATCTTAAAATTATACAGTATACTGTTTTTAAGAATAAAATATTTTGAATAAGGTCTTTACATTAAGTCATTCAAGCTTGTACATTACAGTTCAAAACTTTGTGGTGGGTAAGATTTTTTAATGTTTTTGAAATAAGTCTCTAATACAGACAGGCATATACTTGATCAAAAATACAGCAAAAACAGCAACATTGTGAAATATTATTACAATTTAAAATAATGGTTATTTATTTCAATATATTTTAAAATGTAATTTATTCCTGTGATGGCAAAACTGAATTTTCGCCAGTCATTACTCCAGTCTTTGGTATCACATGATCCTTCAGAAATCATTCTAATATGCTGATTTGGAATATTTCCTATCATGATCATGTTGAAAACAGTTGTGCTGCTTAATATTTTTGAGGAAACAG
The DNA here is from genome assembly GCF_018812025.1 of Megalobrama amblycephala. NCBI lineage: Eukaryota > Metazoa > Chordata > Actinopteri > Cypriniformes > Xenocyprididae > Megalobrama > Megalobrama amblycephala. Next base: position 26,729,865 of record NC_063056.1, read on the forward strand.
TGATCCTTTTTTCAGGAATAGAAAGTATTTGAAATATATAATAATAATTTAAAACATTATAAGGGTCACTGACAAATAAGGTTTATAAAGGTGTAAAAAAAAACCATAATGGAGACATAATTAATTTTTAAGTTTTATTAAGTGTTAACAATGAGATTATGTGGTTTTTATAATCAATTAACACTGCTTTCATAATTTTTTACAAGATGGACAAAATTTGTCACCAAAAAAGTCATTTGGTTTAATCAAAATTTTGGTTTTACCGGATGACAGTTTTGGTTATTCTGAATGACGATATTTTCAAACAATGCTAACAGGCAAAAGGACAATCAAACATTTTATATTTAGTAGCCTACAAGTTTTTAAAATATTACATTTTCCATGTTTTATAGCGGTTGTACCAAATGACCTGATGTTTCGGGACATGTGTATGAGCAAGTGAAAACATAAATTTGTCAAATAGTTAAAAGAGAGTTAGTTAGTTACTTTGCTTCATGACCATGTGGTCCTCTGCAGATGTCTGAATCATGATGTCACATCCTGTCACATGATATTGATTGCATGACTTGATCCAAAATGGTCCCTTTATATTGGTAAATCCGAATGACATCAATGAAATTTATTTTTCTGGACATTCTTTCTCATAACAAAGCAACGACTTCTACAAATAAATTTTAATACCATTTTGCACTATGTTGATATATGTTCTAAAATCATGCCAGAATAAAAAATATATACATTTATTACATTTTAAGATATTTTAATCACAAATTAAATGGCTGTATTGGCCTTTGGACGGTTAAGCCGAATGACCTTTTGACACTTCAAAAATACCTTTATATGTAGCAAAATATAATGAAAACCTTTTGGATTCAATAAAAGAGATCTAGTTGTAGTACCTTACATACTTAGGATGTCATATCTTTGTTTTTTATTATTATTAAGACCACTGGACAAAAAAATTACCCATCACGTCACTGACCCATAAATGTCTTTTACTGTCACTTTTGATCAATTTAATGCATTCTTTCTGAATAAAGGAATTAATTTCTTACCCAAAAAAAAAAAAATCTTACTGACCCCAAACTTTTGAACGAATACAGACACAAATAACCTATTATTGGATTAGGTCACATAGTAAGTAAACAGAATACAATGGCTGCCATCTAACTAATGTATCTACAGTATATTGTCTGGCATGCGTGCTGTCACGCTAGTGTTATAAATAGTCCTCTCATCAGCTGTCTGCATGTGTACTGCCGTGTGGTGGCCGGTCTAGATCAGTTTAGACCTATCTGGCTGAGACAGACACAATCAAAGCTTTGAGTTTAACTCTGATCAGATTAAATAGACGGCCAGACCAAAGACGTCACTGAATCACTAAGCCACTCACAAGTACATTCACAATCTCTCTAATACTAAAGCTAGTGCATTTCTCTGCCACTTATGTTTTCAGGACACTAAGATTAAACCTGATGTTTCTGAAATTGTATTTTGAAAGAAAACCAAAAGAAAGCAAAATTCATTGAAGTGATTTTTCTTCTCATGAAATGCGCAGTTTATTAAAACCCACATTAGCTGAGATCAGTTTGAGGGAACTGTGGTACATGGGCTGCTACAACAAACAGAGTGATCTTGAGAGATCAGGGACTTGATAACACTATTATAACACAATATAACAATATTATATTGATATCTAGGCCATGATCCAATAACATAATAGAAGTATAGTTATTCCAAACTGTGGTGTACTGAAATTATTTTCTTCTAGATTTTTCTTTCATCTGCACTGGGCTTTTGTGCCTACACAGTTATTCTTAGCTTGCTCTGAGTTTGCCCCGAATTATGGTCATCTCTTTTTTCCAAAAAATTGTCATGTAAATTTCTCACTTGCAGTGAGAATATCGACACTCAAATAGTAGATAACTTACGCAAGTTACTTGATTGCACGTCAAGATTGGAGGAGGTGTTAAAGGCACCAATGGTTTTCCGCAGAAGTCTGGCTAACATGGAATCTCCACCGATTACAATGTCTGCATGATGAACACCTTCAGGCGCAGAGATAAGGAGAGAAAATAAATATACTATTTACATCAAATGAATGCACAAGTAGTGTAGAGGCACATGTTAATGCATTTTAATCTTGAAGGAAAACCCTACTCATGCATATACAAGTCTGTATTTGTGCTCACTAGTAACTGAGTATGTGGTGAAAGTGTGTCTTCGGATGAGGTCAAAGATGTTGTACAGGATTCCATCAACAGCCAGCAGAACACACACAAACAGAGCCAGAGATGCAACTTGCAGGAAGCCCACAATCTGCACGAGAGACATTGTTTCAGAACTAAAAATCAACATCAACTTATTATAATATACATAAATGCTTTCCTGTTTGCAAAGACAACTATAAGTAAGCCATTTTTTCCATGAAAAGCACCAACACTTTAATTCTGTGCCACCACAAAAACATTGCTCTGTTTCTTTAAGGGTCCTCACCAACCCAACACAGCAGTGCTGAGTCAGACAATGGCATGAGTTTGGGCGGAATTATCTGTTTGAGTGTTTGAAAAGCCTGTTTGAAAACATCACATTAGCCATTCTGTTTGGTGCCATTAGAAGAACAGAAATGACACACTTCACCTTTAATTCTGCTCCATTTTAAATACACAACCTGACCATCAGAACATGAATTAAGTGCTGAACACAGGGACCATAATAGCATATAGCCCTAAAGAAGTACCACAGGCATGAGCTCGCTTGGGTGGATAGATAAGCTCCATGGGTTGATCAAACTCTCTTGTTCTGCTTTCTTCAGTGGCAGCAAATGCCTCTTCCCCTAAAACAGAAGCTCATTTTAATGCAAACACAGATATGAATGTGTAAGTGTATGTTTAAGATTTTAACTTACAGCTCTCATTCTGCGAACATCAATCTGCCTGAAGTAAGTAGTTGTGTAGACATTGTCAAAGTGAATGTCTCTGCAAAATTGACGAACATATCCAAATGCTCTGCAAACAAAATGAAAAAATTAACCTGTATATAATTATGTTGGTCAGTGAAAACGTTGGAAAACTTTTATTTATACTTTTGACAGTTAAAAAATATTGTGGATTTTATTGAATTTTACAAAATGTCCCAACTTTTCTGGAAATAGGGTAATAAGGTCACATATAGCACAACAGTGCAACTCACGAGGTGAACACTGTGATGAAGGTGAATGAGAGAAGGAAGTTAATCACCCCAGCTATCTTCTCAGCGATTACTGTTTTCTCCTGAAACACACGGCTCAGCTCCTTAGAGAAATTCTGGAGGACGTTCACTCCAAACACTGACTGCTGCTCCAAATTCTTAAAGACAAATCATGAGAAGAAATGTTTTTAAAACAGCAGTTCCTCCTTAACCTAAACAATGAGCTTATGCTGTGTTCACGCCATGACGTAACCGTAAGTATGAGATGGCAACCCGTGATGTTCCTATGGCAACACTGTCAATGCCAAAATGAATCTGCAGCAGTCAGGTGGTACAAGTCAGAGCTCTGTAAGTTGTTTACATTCATTATTATTGTAATGTTATGTGCTTTGAGACATGAGGTAGTTTAATGGCGTCTCTCAAGATGCTTTGCAGACTCTGCTCTGGGTGTGCACGGTCATGTGTTTTGGAGGTGTGGCTGGAAAGCGTACTGAAGGGAGGGTGGGATCCTACGCTTTCAAAGCTAGCTTGCTATCGCCAGTCTCCCCAAAACCTACCTTTCTATATTAAAACTCAGAGGATTTTCTATACCTGAAGCACTACATTGGTGGTGAAGTGTTCTGCAAGCCTGTTGATGGAGTCATTTAGTTTGTCGAAGGTCTGACCAAAGTTTCCCTCAACAGGGATCTTCTCTGTGCACCATGTTGTCATCACTGAGAGAAAATAAAACTCAATATACCTGGGATCCTGATTGCTTAATGTTAATATAAGATGCAACATGCAAATCTTACCTCTCATGATATCACACAGAAAGTGGAACTGCATAGGTATGCAGAGGAAGTTGTTTATAAGAGGGGCTTGAATGGTATTCATACACTCTTCCCACTTAATGCTGAACCAATCCTGACATCGGCTAATTCCCTGCTGCACCACATCTTTTACACACATCATTCAGACAAAGCTAAGCTTAAAACCTCAATCAAAGACAGTCGATAAAAGCTTGTTTTCTTGTCATTTACACTCACAGTCACAACGTGCTCTCGTTTTCACTACATACTCCTCCTGAGTGCTGTTGGCCGTATGGACGGACTCCTTACCAAGAGAGTCATATCCGTATCGACCCATCACCTCATCCCGAATCTTCTGGAACTTTTTGGTCACATTTTGAGACTCTTTTTGAAATTCCTCACTGTCATTCTGAGAAGAAAGAAGTTCGTGGGACAGATTTCCATGACTCATATCAGCAAATTGTATATTGACACTCAGGACTCACAACTATCTCCTGCACTACTTGCACGTAAGGCTCGGTCAGCATTCTCCACATCACCTTGCTGTGTGTGATCTGTAGGTCTATGTTACAGCCCATGGACGAGGCCACATCCTGCACATTATGCTGGATGTTTGCAATGGGGCCTGATGGAGCGAGCACAGTTGATAGGTAAAAAAAAAAAACTAAAGAAAGCTCATAAGTGTCTACGTTTGAGATTTGTGCTTTGTACTGTTATTGTCAGTCTAATATTCCTGTGTATATGTCCCTAAGATTTGTACCTTGGTAAACTCCATGAAGCACATAAACCATCAGGAACGTCCGACCATGAGATCCAATCATACTAGGAAACATCAGGAGGACAGAGCAGCGGAACAATGAGGAAAACATGCCTCCAAGACTACACAGACCTGCACAAACACACCATACAGCACATAATGCAAAGATACCTGTAAGTAAAAAAAAAAGCATGCCACCCGAAGCAGAATATTATAATATTTTTTATATGACTGAATAAAACTGATTATATTAGATGACACCATTTTAAGGGTCAAATGTTTACTTTCTGAAGTGTACTTACCTACAAACACACATCCAACAACAACACGTTGTACTGGTGTCATGGCAATATTGTGCATGAGTCCAAAAAACAACCCTTAAAACAGGTTAAGACAAGATTAGAATCACATGTTAGTTATATAATTCATGAAATAATCATTTATACACTACCATTTAATAGTTTGGGGTCAGAAAGCCTTCTTAAGAGATTAAATTCAGCAAGGATGCATTAATTAATCAAAAGTAAGAGTAAGGACATTTATAATGTTACAAAAGATTTCAGTTTCAAGTAAATGCTGTTCTTTTGAACTTTCTGTTCATCAAATAATCACATTTTTAAAAAGGAAATAGGAAACAGCCTATTTTAAACTGTAATAATATTTCACAACATTATTGTTTTACTGTATTTTTGATTAAATAAATGCGGCCTTGGTAAGCATAAGAGACATTCGTAAAAACCCCAAACTTTTGAATGGTAGCCAGGTGCAGATTAACGCACAGGCTTGCCTAGGCTGCAGCCTAGGGGCCCCATGTGTGAAGGGCCCCGGATTGGCCAGGCTATTTTTTTTTATTATTTTAAATTTACTTCAGCGCGAACAAAAAAAGACCCTCATTGACCCACAAGAAAATAAATAAGCAGGTGATTGGTTAGATGTGACATTTGGGTTAAAAGAACAACGTGAACAAGTTATACTGAAAAAAAATCACAAAATGGCTTGATACTTAATTCACGGTATTGGATACAAGTTACGCAGTTCGTGAGGGAGAGATCGTTAACGGAAAGAAATCCAAACATTCGCCTATCATTCATCGACCTCAAATATGGCTTATCACTTGAAATACGTAAGAAGTAGCAACTTTACAAGTCCGCTAATGTTAGCCTAGTCCTAGGGCTCCCTCCCAGCAAGCAATAGCCGTCATATCACCGTCTCGGTTAACTATAAACCCGATATAGTCCATGAGTAACCCACTTTTAGCCGAAATAATCTTTACATAAACTGACATCATCAAATACATAAAGAACTATCTCCAATCAGCACGCTACAGATGGGATGGTATGGGATGCCAGAAGGGCCAGACAGCCATTGATCTTTGTTCTCAATCAGGATAGGTGCAGTTTTGTTTTTATTTACATTTGTTTTATTAATTTGAAGTTTGCTGAATAAAAGTTCTGTCGTGACAACTCTCTGAGTGTTTGGCATGGTAATGGGTATGACAATGTTGATGCCTTGGCAGAATATATCCGCTACGCTGCAGCTGCTTTTATTGCTCCTGCTGCTGTTGATTATTGCTGCTGCTGCTGCAGAGCAAGTACGGGATTTGCTACTGCCAATACATACACGACATGCTGCTGTGAGCAAGTAAGACATGCTGCTGCTGTACAATATAGTGTACATAAATTACCAGTAGCAGATCTATACAGGTGGAGCTGGGGAAGGTGGAGGGTTTCTGAAAGCGTGCTGCACTGCTAAGGCAAATGCTACTCATGTATTTGAAGACTGAGCATGCAAGCTCATTGGCTACTAATACAGCAGGAACCAATCATCTGTGTCCTATAGATAATGATGTGATTACGAGCAGTTGAGTTAAGGACCTATTAGCCTGCCCATTTAGAGTTTCATGACAGAACTTTGTATTTTCTTTCATTGCATTGCTTTTGTGTCGTTATTGGACATCAGTGTGTGGACGTCAAATTGATGTAAAATATTGACGTCTCTTTGATGTCAAAAAAGTGACGTCAATTTGATGTCAAAATATTGACGTCAATTTGATGTAAAAAAAAACTGACGTCACTTTGATGTAAAAAAACTGACGTCAATTTGATGTCAAAATATTGACGTCAATTTGATGTAAAAAAACTGAAGTCAATTTGATGTCAAAAAAGTGATGTCAGTTTGATGTCAAAAAACTGGCGCCAATTTGATGTAAAATATTGACTTCAATTTGATTTTTTTTGTCAAAAAACTGATGTGTACCTATGTGGTGGTGGTAATTTTCTTACTGTGGTGGTCTACCAGTTGAAGGAATGTAGAAGAAAAACTCTAGTATTGGCTGTCTCAATGTGTGTGTGTGTATGCCAGTTAACCTTATTTGCGTGTGGACCATGTATGGCACTAAATACATTTTTCCAGTAACGCATAATGATTAAGGGGGGGCCTCACACAAAGAGCAGCCTAGGGGCCCCTGACCACCTTAATCCGCCCCTGATGGTAGCGTACATCAGGTTTTGCAGAGTTACTTACCCACACCACTCAAAGCTCCAAACACAGCGCCCGTGAGACGTCGGAACACAGGAAACTCTGACAGTGGGCCGAAAAGGAACCTATGAACTCCAGGTGGCAGAATACACTTACACACCTGCTCCAAAGCTGCAAATTCACAAAATGTTATCTATATGCTGGACAGCTACTATAATAAATTTAAATCGTTATCTAAAAATTTAAGATAAACACACTTGAATGGGGTGTTTTACATCTGGTTTCCCTGACAGACTCCATTGCTGGTTTCTTCTTCAATACTAACGTTACACAACATCACTGCGGAAGAAAGCAGTTTTAAAAGATGCAGCGAGTCAGTTAGAATGAGCCATCATGGATTTGGTTTAAAAACAGACATCTTAACATTTTTGACAGGATAATGTAATAATATGGGTATTTGAATGTGTCCTAGACCAACCTAATACCTGTCAACATGTATAAAAGTGAAACTTTTGAGTATATTTTCCATTGAAGAGCCGTTATTACCTCAAGATCAACTGTGGACAGGTACGTTAGGCCTAAATCTAAATGCAGCGATGTTGTGGGGTAAATCTTAATTAATCTTTCTCTTTTTATCGCTAAACATCTAATAAACTGCTTTCTCCTTTATTCTTGTTACTTCCTTTCTCTTCAGGATGACTCCAAAGGAACCTTTTTTAAAGTCTCTCGGTAGGAAAATATCGCGTTTGCGCCGTAGCTCGGCGGTGCGTCAGGTGAAGCGCAGTCTTGCTGGGTTTACTCTGGGTCTGTTCCTCGCATCAGTTTACGGCATGACAGCGCTGTTCATCCAGAACCACAACCTCTGGTTCTGCGTCATCACTACCGGCATCCTCGCCGCTTGTGCGGGGTTTGGAACGGGTCTCTCCGACCGCGTGCGCACCACCGTCATGCTGATGATCCCGATGCTGTGCTCGAGTAACTAAACACCTTTCAATCTGTTTTCTGAGTAACTAAACACCTTTCAATCTGTTTTCATCTGTAATGAACATTAGCAAGCGTAGAGGGGCAGATAAAGGGGAGACCGGGTTGATTTTTTTTTAGACTTTGATTTAAAAAAAAGAAAAAAAAAAAAAAGAAAATATAATATATATACACAGTGCACAGCATAAATGAATACACCCCCTCTGAAACATCTGAAAGCCAGTAATTACTCAATTACTTTGAAGACATGTTAGGGATCTAGAGATATAATGTTCCAGCAAGTCTGCTTAAAGGATTAGTTCAATTTCAAATTAAAATTTCCTGATAATTTACTCACCCCCATGTCATCCAAGATGTTCATGTCTGTCTTTCTTCAGTCGAAAAGAAATTTAGGTTTTTGATGAAAACATTCCAGGATTTTTCTCCATATATTAGACTTCAATGGAGCCCAAACAGTTAAAGGTCAAAATTACAGTTTCAGTGCAGCTTCAGAGCATTCTACACGATCCCAGAACCATCCCTCATTTTCTAAAAAAAAAAGTTTTAACAATAAATGCTCATCTTGAACTAGCTCTCTTCTTCTTCTTCTCTATTAGAATCCCGGCAGTGTCTACACTGCCGGAATTCAAATAGAGAAGAAGAGAGCATTTATGGTTAATTAACTCTAGATAAGACCCTTATTCCTCATCTGGGATTGTGTAGAACATTTTGAAGCTGCAATGAAACTGTAATTTTAACCTTCAACCGTTTGGGCTCCATTGAAGTCCACTATGGAGAATAATCCTGGAATGTTTTCATCAAAAACCTTAATTTCTTTTTGATTGAAGAAAAAAGACATGAACATCTTGGATGACATAGGGGTGAGTAAATTATCAGGAAATTTTCATTTGAAAGTGAACTAATCCTTTAATCAATTACCAAAGAAGCATGTCAAAATTATTCAGGAAAATAAGATTTTCTTATCAAGGTGATAAAATGTTGTTAGTACCTCCCTCCTAAACGTTACTAAATAAAACAAAATAAAGATTTTCTGGTGTAAGTTTAAGGCAATGTTTGATCAACAGGTAAGTATGTTGTTAAACTAAAACATTTAAAAAGAAGTAATTTCTTGAAAATTAAAAGTGTTATATAGCCCACTGAATCATTCTCAGACTTAATGCTGAGAACAATAGAACTGTCAGGAGACTTATTTCTTAGCACAAAAGAGGACAGTGGTACAAGAGAATTACCAAATCATTGTTTTAAGTGTGAAAATATAGCAAAAATAACACAGAAATTCAAAAAACAATGGACTTGTGACAAGGCCCCTGAAATAAACAGGCCTTCATTTTAGGCTTTCATTTAATGATGAGTGACAAAGAGAAGGAGAAATACCAAGCGAGTGTCTCAGAGCCAGCAAAAGCTATAAAAAGACTGACTGTTTATCTCACAGAGTAAGATGCAGCCTGCAGAAATGACATGCATGGTTGTTGTTCTCACTGGAACTACCTACTGTAGCCAAAGCACAATAAAGTCAGTTAGCCATTTCCAAAGCCCATATTTACAAAATATAGATTCTGGGAATCAATACTCTGATCTCATGAGACCAAATCAATCATTTTGGATGTAACAGCATCCAAAATGTTATGGTGTTGCTAGAGGAGGAGTCCAGTGAGAAGTGCCTGGTTCCCACAGTAAAGTTCAGTGGTAGTAAAGCACTTATATAGGGATGTATGAGTGCTGAAGATGTGAGGGAGTTGTGCTTTATCAATTCTGTCATGAATTCCCACACCACTGTGTAAATCTAGGGTGTACTCATTTCTGCAATCCTTAATTTAAACAAAATTGGCTAATTTATGGCTATTAATGACATATATTTCTCAGTTTTTATTATGTATGTTTAATACATTTTAGTTTTGCCATCTTTCTATGAATTGTATTAGTGATCATACAGAAAATACTCATTTATGCTGTGCACTGTGTGTGTATATATATATATTTATGAAACACAACTGTAAAAATGTAATAGGTAATGTTCAAAAATACCAAAACATGAAATTAACATGTAAAATATAGACAATTATGAAATATTCCCTTGCAACACAAATTTGAGTTCAAATTTATAGTAAAGTCACCCTTTGTCTGAATATATGCTAGTGTAGTTTTCACCTACTTCACCTAGTATGTTCGGACATACTACTCTGTTGGTGTGGTTTTTCACGTACTAGGGAAGTTTTCAATTTTGGACACAGCATTAGTCTCCTCCATCCTCTTTAAATTAACTTTAAAACTACTGTTAATCATCTGTATTATCACCTCTCAGTTTTCCCTATTGTATTGCTCACCATAACACACAGTGAATTCTGTCACTCCTTCCCTTACACTTTTTTTTTTGTCTTTAAGTCAGGGGTAAAAATTTCCTTCTTTTCCTCATCTGTACCTTGGTTATCCATGGCCCTGTCAGCAACACGATGGAAAATGTTGAACGGGCCGCAGATAGTGTGATCTGTGGTACAGAGCTTGCCATTAATCAGACCCAACAACTCCTTCAGCGTGCCGCCAACCCATTGCTACGTGAGTCCATCTGAGATCGTCATGTCAGTGATATCAACAATGCACCTCTTTCAAAAACACCAACATCTGCTTGAAACAAAATAGTGATATTATTTAGAAATTCATACCATAATTACTTAGTCCACAAATGAAAATTATGTCATGTAATCACCCTCACCAAGTTTTTTTTGTCCATACAATGAAAGTCAATGTGGTCCAGTGTTGTCAGGCACGATACTTACTGTATATTCACTGTGTGGACAAAATCGGTTCTTCAAAATATCTTCTGTTTTGCAGAAGAAAAAATGTGTTGTTTGATAGAAGACTGATATAATACAATATAATAATCATATATTTATTTAATATATTGGATAAAATATATTAAAATGTCTACAGCTAGCCCTATCTATGTAAATATATGACATTTTAGTAAATATTTTCTTAAATATATTAAATACATATAAAATATTTAGATGAACAAACACACAGATATAAATATAATCAAAGTCTGGTTTACTTGAAAAATACAGTTGTATGTTGTACATATTTTTGTATTGATATTATGAAAACGGCTTTGTTTAGCGGCCCTGAGTAAGATTAAGGAGATGGCGAGGAATGCTTACTCAATGGCGGGCCGAGCACAAAACCTCATCAGAGCTCTGACGGAATCTGTGCGGCATGTTGGTGAGTGAATCAATAGACCAAACATCCGGTAACGCCATCATCTGGGCCTATGATCTTTCATTTGTTTACTGAGGTTTGAGCTTAAGTCTCTCTGTCTCTCTATTTTCTTTTCAGCTCGTATTCTAAGAAACGTACTGCACTTCTTGGCAGATATCGGTGATGTGTGTAATGACAAGCTGGGTCTGCCGTATCAAAAGTGCACTAGGCTGTTTGATGAAAGCCGTGAGAACTGCATGGAGCTACTCTCTGTGTTCTCGTTCCTCTGCCACCTCCTAGATGGATTCCAGCCTCTCTGCGGGCTCGCACGCGGTGCGTCTCTGGCATATGATTAGTCCCTTGAAAGCCCTGTCATTACACTCTTTACAGGAAGCCATATAGCCACGGTGCATTATTTTCTGCGTCACAGTGATTTGGTTTCATTATATTTCTGTATATTTGATCTATTCTGCCAATGCAGAAACTGAGACAAATGGTTTCTGTGACAGTACTGGTACTTAAGTACTGTTTATTCTCACATGCTCAATATATACAGTTTATTTACAATAAGTGATCTTGTGGGAGCAGTTTGTCACGTTTAAGTACCCTTAAAGTACTGAAGAGAGGTGGTGGTGTTCCCATGTGTATGCTTCTCTAACATTACTCAACAGGCTGACTGCAAATCTGCAAATCACAAATCTGACTGCAAATCCAAACATAACCTCTAGCAACAGTGCTAAATCAGCACTAAAATGAATGCTATACAGCCTTATGGAGCAGTTCTGCTGTTTAGTGCAATGCTTTTGTCAATAACTTGAAAACTGCATATCATCACTAAAAGGATTTTTAGAAAAAGCTATTTTCACAAATGTTTTTTAATTAATGCCTTTTTTATGGACTTTTCCCACAGTGGGGCAGCTGTTCTGCATCTTACCATCATATATTGCTGACCACATGAAGACTGCTTTGGCTTTTCGTAAGTAAAACTCATCTTCTGAGATTCAACTACAATGAACAGTACAGAGTGATTTACTGACATGCATGGAGTGATTCTTCAAAAACTCTCAAATCTTCAGTTTTGAAAGAAGCTTTGTCAGCGTTTTATTTAGTTATTGCCATTTTTGATGTTGTTACCTCTAGCAACCATTGCGGCATTCAATCAAATTAAAAAAGAATTTGAATTCAACATTTCTACCTCCATCAACTTTGACCTGCTTCTGAACAACAGTCAGTCCATGCAGGACGCTGCTCAGGAGATCATGGAGGAAGTGTCTGAACAGCTGGGCCTCCTCCAGGAGCTCAAGGTCCTACTTGCATACATGGGTTTCTTCCTGCTTCTCTTCATGTATCTCCAGTATGTATACTTCCTGTTAAACGCAACTTGCCATAGTCAATAATCACACACATTTAGATATATTAACCATGTCAGTACTGTCATGGAATTAATTTATCAACAAAATCTGTTTGATTACATTTTGTTTAAGTCAGAACTGAATAAAGCTGTTAAGTATGTAGTCCTAAAAACTTTAAGAGAATAAGAATTTTTAAGCCATGAGTTGTTGCCTTCTGTTTAGAAAAAGTGCATAATAATAATATCAACAATAATAATTGTTATTGTTATTATTATAAATACTAATAGTTCTTTATTCTTATTAATAATAATACTATCACAATATCTATCACAATAGTTTGATACATTATGAATACTTATTATAATAACTATATATATAACTATTATTATTAGTGCTGTCAAATCGCGATTAATCGCATCTAACAAATGTTTGTTTACATAATGTGTGTGTATATATATTATATTTATATATGTGTGTCTGTGTATATGTACATATACATATACACATACACACAGTTATATATTTATATGTATATATAAACAAATTTTATGTTAAATGTGATTAATTGCGATTAATCGCGATTAATCGATTTGACAGCACTATAACTTTTAAAAAATATACATATTAATACTAATAGTATAATGATAATAATAACTATATTATTATGATTATAAATATCAATCATTCATTTTTGTTCATATTTATATAAAAAATAATTATTGTTGTCTATGTTATTAAATACCCAAATATAATGCAATACAATTTATAATAAATTATAAAAAGTATTATGTATATATATTAACATTTACCAAATTTGACATTGTATTGTTGTTTTTATTAATATCATGCTCAGAGGGTTCCTCGCAATTGGACCATCATATTTTGGGGTCCTTGGCATCAAAAATTTGGAAAAGTATATCCATTAGTATTTGTATAATGCTCTGTTGTCTTTTTATGCGTTTGTGAACAGGGCCGTTCTGTACAAAAATCGGTACCTTCGTAATGATGAATTTGAGAACATCTACATAACTGACCAGTTTATTGAGCTGGACAGGAAGTGCTCCAGACAGGGAAAAGCAGCAGTACTTCCCCTGAGCCACAGAGAAACTCTCACCTATATCAGGCCCTGTAAGTGTATACTTATTTAAATAACTTGTGCGTGTGTGTGTGTCCTTTAGCAGATAGATGGTATAGGGTGAAGGGCCAAGAGGGAAGGAAGGAAGAAAGGAAAGAATGTTCATAGACATTTAGATAAGTGAAACAGAGCTGAAAGAGGCTGATGAGCTCAAAAATGTGGAGGAGGACCCTGAGCTGAGAGGGGAGAGATTAACCAGTACAGATGAGTAAAGGTTCACAAGTGAAAGGTCATCAACAAGTACCAGAAAACAGGGAATGTTTCACACTCAGAGAGACGGGACATGTCAAAAGGTCAAACTGCTGTAGTAAAGTAAACTGCTGTAGGACACAAAAATGTGTTGCACGTCTGTTATGGGAAAAACAACAACCCAGTGATACTCCCAAAGACATTAAACTGTACAACTAAACTTTATCAGTTCCACATAAATACATACTTTTGGCTAAGACCCAGACTGACTCTAACAATGACTCGGCCTCTCATGTCTTCCTCAGGCTCTCTGTATCTGACTGCGAGAGAGAGACGGGCTATGGCAGGTCAGATGTTGTCTTTGCTCAGGTATATGGTCATGACAGTCATACTGATAGCGGTTGACTTCATGGTGTTCTGGGTATTTGAGCTGGTACACCACCAGGCCCAAGGTGAAATCGTGACCCAAGGTATACAAGATAAAAAACACAGCATAGTTTCGATGCATGTTTTTGTTGAATTGGACTAATATGCCACTGAAACTTACTATAATGGGACTTATCATATTAACATTTTTATTGTTATTTTAACATTATAATACATATTTAATCATATTTTACATTAAAACACAATCCCAAGTCAATGGTTTGCTTATTATATATATATATATATATATATATATATATATATATATCCTTCTAGCCTATTCTGCTGTATGTTTTTAGTATTTTATTAATCACCATTTTTGTTCACCTCCAGCTCCTGTAGTGGTTGCAGTACAAGTGAATGGATCTGGTTACGCCTCAGATATCTTTAGGGACATTGCAGCCTCATTTGACATCCTGCAGAAAGGAAACATCACTGTGCTTAGCAAGAAATGCCTCATGAATCCTTTGGAGCCAGACTACATGAGATACCTGCTCATTGGTACAAGTACAGTACAATTAGACCAGGGGTATCCAATCCTGCTCCTGGAGGGCCACTGTCCTGCAAAGTTTAGCTCCAACCCCAATTAAACACACCAGAACTAGCTAATCAAGGTCTTACTAGGCATACTAGAAACTTCCAGGCAGGTTTGTTGAGGCAAGTTGGAGCTAAACTCTGCAGGACAGTGGCCCTCCAGGACCGAGTTTGGACAACCCTTAATGAAACATTTGTACAAATTATGTACGTTGTAGTCTATTGTTTTAGAGTGACTCCTTGTGGTCAACACTGGAACAGCAGATGGAACATTTAACCACAGTTAAATCCTCAATTTTACTCACAAATGTGATTTTACGGAGCCCCTAAAGGGACATGGTGGTAGAAAAAAAAATGGGAAGGAAGGAAAATTTACGTGGTGGTGGAAAAAAATTTGGGATGGGAGGAATTATTTTTTTTTCAAATCTTTTGCGTTCCCTCGCAAAGATATTTTGCGTTCCCACACAAAGATGTTTTGCGTTCCCTCGCAAAGATTGCGTTCCCTCGCAAAGATGTTTTGCGTTCCCACGCAAAGATGTTTGCGTTCCCTCGCAAAGTTATAATCGTTCCCTTGCTGTGAGCTCGGACAAACACTTCCTCTTTAATGTCCCGCTGGCTGGAAGTAGTGTTTCAGTTAGTAACATACGTTAATAATGCACACAAATAATGCGCGGCTCATAGAGTTTGAACTTGTTGGACTCAAAAATGAAGAAATGCAGTCAGTGCTTATATCAAGCAGTTCAGTTGGCAATATATTCACAGATTCGAGCTTCCCGGATTAGTAACTCGTGAGCTAAACGTTGTTAAAAACACAAATGAAGCTACTTCCAATCATAGTAACCTAGACAACAAGCTACAACAACCCAATTGTCCTCAAATGTGTTTTATAATAAATTGGTCTCTATGAGCAGGCGGCGGAGATACATGCCTGAAGGGACCGTCTGAAAAGTGCAAAACCCAACACTTAGTTTGATTAAAAAAAAAAAAGCATAATGTTTATGATTATTAATTATTAAATAAAATAATATAATAATAACTTCACTGTTATTAGTAAAAATATTAAATAAATTGTAATGCCATCAAATCCAGTAAGCCATTATCATGCAAAAGCTGTTGTATGTAAGCTGTGTACCAACATCATTTGTGTAAAGAAGGCCTTTAAGTGCTACTTGCCAAACTAAGTGTTGTAGTACCTATAACCAGCAGGAGAGCAGTGATGTATGAACAGAATTTGGTGCCAGTACAGTGTGTTACAGTGAAGTTGTTGAGTATTTTTCATAATATAAAATGAGCAAAAGGGTTTCAGGTTTTGCACTTTTCAGACGGTCCCTTCAGGCGTGTATCTCCGCCGCCTGCTCATAGAGACCAATTTATTATAAAACACATTTGAGGAAAATTGGGTTGTTGTAGCTTGTTGTCTAGGCTACTATGATTGGAAGTAGCTGCATTTGTGTTTTAACAACGTTTAGTTCACAAGTTATTAATCCGGGAAGCTCGAATCTGTGAATATATTACCAACTGAACTGCTTGACAGCACTGACTGCATTCATTTTTGAGTCCAACAAGTTCGCATTATTTGTGTGCATTATTAACGTATGTTACTAACTAAAACACTACTGCCAGCCAGCGGGACATTAAAGAGGAAGTGTTTGTCCGAGCTCACAGCAAGGGAACGATTATAACTTTGCGTGGGAACGCAAAACATCTTTGCGAGGGAACGCAAAATATCTTTGCGAGGGAATGCAATCTTTGCGAGGGAACGCAAAATATCTTTGCGAGGGAACGCAAAAGATTTGAAAAATAAAATTCCTCCCATCACAAATTTTTTTCCACCACCAAGTAAAATTTCCTTCCTTCCCATTTTTTTTTCTACCACCATGTCCCTTTAGGGGCTCCGTATGCTTTTGATATGTCAGTTCAGAATGTATTTAAGATCATTTTACTGAAACCCACACTTGTTTGTTTAGAGTTGGAGCAAAAATCTGCAGGAAAGTGGATGAGTTGAGAATCCCTGGTTTAGAGCTTGACTGTAGAGCTTTTAGCTTAGCTGATTTTAAAGGTGCAATAGGTGATTCTCTACAGAAACTTTTTTTGTTATACTGGTTGAAAGTCTCATATCCTGATAGCAATCACTATATTAAACGGTCTAAATATATCTTTTATAAATATATATCATCTGCGGAAGGCGTAGGACCAAAAATATTCATCCAATTATTATATTCAATCCGAATGAAATAATACGATGTCCTACCTGCCCGTCAACATACGTTTTTACATACCCTCGCGCACCCTGTTACCCATACGTCATCAGCGCGTTTTAATGCTATGCAGACAGATCAGTCACAGAGCACTGCAAACAAACAGCAGAAATTAAGAGATGGCAACCTGTGACGTTCTAACCGGAGCTGGTCAGTCGGAATTATGAGTATCCATGTCAACATTATCAACACCAAAACCGCGTTCATGTGTTTTGGAGGAGGCGTGGCTTTGGACAGCGATTTGCAGGGAGGGTGGGATCGTATGATTTCAATGCTAACAGGCTAACGTTTGCATTTTCCAGATCACCTACTGCTAGGGGTGTGACGAGACAGGTATCTCACGAGACGAGACGAGACTCGAGATTGAGTTCACGAGACGAGACGAGACAAGATTTTTAGACACTATTTTTAAGAAATCCTCAATGGCGAAATACATGACTAGAAAAAATATTCTGCAGGTGTATTTGAAATGTTTTAACTAATCATCTTATAATGAATGTCATTCAGTTCTACTTTCTGAGTATGAATTATCATATGCAGTAAAAGACAACAATACTCAAGTACTGTAAAAGGTTTTGCCACTAACTCAACTGACTGACTTCTCTTTTGTATGATTTCAGTCTCTTCAGGCCTTACTGTACATGATTTATGAGTTTCTACAACTTTAGACCTCCTAACTGAACTCCTTTCCACAAACTGATCATAGAAATAAAATATAAAAATGGTAACACTTTACAGTAAGGTCTCATTTATTAACATTAACATATTAACCAACATCAACTAACAATGAGCAATATATTTGCTACAGTATTTATTAATCTTTGTTTATGTTAGTTAATAAAAAATAGTCATTCATTGTTAGTTCATGATAGTTCACAGTGCATTAACTAATGTTAACAAATGAAACCTTACTGTTTGTGCTTAATAAGATTAAGAGAAAACTGTTATTCATTTTTATGGTAACACTTTACAAGTTGAAACCATAATCGCACTCTCTCAATATTCAAAGTGCAAATAAGACCAACTTTTTCTTTGATACAGAGCTAAGAGATGGTTACAACTACACTGCCCAGCCTAAAATAGCTTTCATATTGAGAGATATCTGCATTCATCAGGGAGCCGCTTTCAAAATGCGGGGTATTGAAATCGCGTTTGAATGCGCGCGCGTTTACTTTCGCTTTCAGCGATCGCGCGTAACTCTGTAAATATGGAGTGGCGGCGACCGTTATCCAACTTAATTAAATGTTTTTTATTTAAACACAAAGCAAAAGGACAGTGGAGGCGTAATGTAAATGTAGCGGTGGCATATTCTTTCCTAATCATCCTAACACTCTGTCATGGCAGCATCACGAGACTACTTTTCGCCTCGACAAGAAATCTCGTCACACTTTAGTCTCGCGAGATCTCGTGACACGAGATCTTGTCACATCCCTACCTACTGCACCTTTAAGTTTTATTGTGTAATTCCAATTACATTTCATTCATCAACTCCTCTATATCATCTATGATTCAGTCTTCCTTTTGTAGGAGTAGCCTATCAGTCTCTGTACCTCCCATCTAATATGACGAATGGCCTTCATCTGTCGCCTACGCTGTTGTTTTCTCGTACGCTTCCCCTTGTTCACTGTAGTCTTTGTCAGTCTTATCTCTGCCTGTGGTTTTATCACCTTCTCTTCAGCCTCATGTGCCCTCTCGTTAACCTTTGTGGTCAGCTGCACACTCCAAGTTCGCAAATTTGCTTTCTTTCTTTTCACACCTTTTGCTCATTTCATCCTGTTCTACATCATAAACAAAGGAAGTCAAGTACATTTGTTTATACTCTACATCAAGATCATTTGAAGTATTGCAGGTACTTTCCAAGCAAATAGCATTCAAGCTATATATCTATATATGGCATTAGAGTAAAAGCGAGCAAATAACATTTCTTTAAAACATTTCTTACAATGCAAACATTTAAATTTTATTTGGTTATACCTGACTTTTGTCTTCCCTCCAAACAAAGGTCTTCTTTATGGCCTCACGCTGTTTATTGTGATTGCTGGTGGCTACATCAAACGTTTACAGAGGTTTGTGTGTGCCAGGTACCATCCTGAAAGAGAGAAAGTAAGAAAGTTTCCTAGCACAATTACTATGAAAATGACCTTTCCTATTCACAGATATAAAGTATTTGTTAAATATTTACTAAGCCCTACTAATGCTCTAAAACTGCTTTTTATCTCATGCATGAGAAACACAGCACATGTGTGTAGATGTGGCTTGTAAAAGGACAATAAAGGACAATCATTTTTAGTTTGCTTTTATGAATTTACTATAGACATTAATTATTGTTATAGTAAGAGAAACTTAGTTTATACTAAATGTGTGTATGTTTCAGAAGAGGATCCTGTACCTCCACAGGCATATTCTCTCTCAGCGTGGGTCATTAGGAAAAGCCCTACTGAGGGCAGTACAACGAAACATGGTGGACCAGCAACATAATGGCATTATCCAAAAACTGGCCACGTAGTGAGTATAAACTGCTATTCAAATCACTAACACATTCACTATATAAATTATTACTATGGGGTCAGTTATATTTTATATATTTATATATTAATGATGCTGAATATTCAGCTTTGCCATCACAGGAATAAATTACATTTTATAATATATTATTTTAAATTGTAATAATATTTTACATTATTACCGTTTTTACTGTATTTTTAATCAAATAAATGCAGACTTCTTTAAAAAACACAAACCTTACAGACCACAAGCTTTTGAATTGTAGTTATCTATTATCTGAAGGTTAATGTTTTAAAGTACTTCCTCAGTGAAGATTTCAATTTCTCCTCCAGAAATGGTTTTAATGGTTTGACGATTAAATATAGTCATGGTGAAAAATTAAATAAATACACACACTCCACACCTTTTTACAGCCTGCCAGGGGGTGTTATCATAGCCAGGCTTCTGGATATTGATAAAGAATCATGCATGGCCTGTGGGAAAGTGCTGGAGAAAAGAGGTCATGATGAAGTGCATATCTGCCCTACCTCTCGCTGCACAGGTTGGGTTTCTCACTTTAGAGAAATTATTGATTTAAGATCATATTTAACTGTCAAAAAGAAATAGACTGTTAGACCAACCCGCAAGGCAAATTTATTTCCTTTCACAGGCCGTTACTGCTCACTGTGCTTCAGACTGATGGGGAACCTGTGTGCTATCTGCATGGGACCGCTCACATATAATGAGGAGCAAGAGCTGTATGTCACATGATAGACACCTTGATATGATAGCACAACTGTCAATGTGTGTGTGTGTGTTTCTCACAAATTGAGGGAGGAAATAATATAGTTTGTGGTAAAGGACAGCTTAACTTCTATTTAAAGGGTTAATTCACCCAAAAATGAAATTTCTGTCATTAATTATTCACCTTTGTGTCATTCCACACCCGCAAGACTTTCGTTCATCTTCAGAACACAAATTAATTTATTTTTTTGAAATCCGAGAGGTTTTTTTTTTTTTATCCTCCATTGAAAGCAATGAAATTAGTACAATTCAGTGTCCAGAAAGGTACTAAAGACATTGTTAAAACCGTCGACGTAACTACAGTGGTTCAACCTTAATGTTATGAAAACAAAACAAAAATAACGACTTTATTCAAAGATTTTTCCTCTTCCCTGTCAGTCTGTTAAGCAGTTGGCGCAGTGCTGCGTTTCTATGTTTACGTCTATTTTTGTTGCAGCTTCCCGGTTCTACGTCCGAACGCTATGTCTTTAGTATGTCTTTTTTTACTATGTCTTTAGTACCTTTCTGGACATTGAATGTACTAATTTCGTTGCTTTCAATGGAGTATAAAAAACATCTTGGATTTCATCAAAAATATCTTAATTTGTGTTCCGAAGATGATTGAAGGTCTTATGGGTGTGGAATGACATGAGGGTGAGTAATTAATGACAGAAATTTCATTTTTGTGTGAATTAACCTTTTAACCTGGAATATTTAACCAAATAAAATCATTGTTCAAAGCAGCTTTTATTTTTGGCATTTTAAAAATGGACAAGAAAGTTCTATAAATATAGGCTTGTGAGTTTTAGAGACTCCAGCGATGAGGAGCAAGCTGGTTTTCGGGAGGCCGCTGTAACATCACAGCAGATTGGCCAGGGAATAGAGATGAAGCAAGTAATGATCAGGTATGTGTGCAGAGTAATTGAGCAGCATTGTCACACATTTTTGAGTTATACTGATGCAGGGGGGCAAATTAGCCATGGTAACTTTTTTATGTATGTCTTTTTCAGTATTTCCAATCAGGATCATTCTGTATGGCTCAATGGACAATCTAGCCATCAAAATATGTTTGCCAATAACAGTGTTTGAGGCCAAAGCTTGTATGCTTTAGCAAATTTAGATGTGCAGAGCACTATTTTCTGTGGTGTTGAATAAATGTGTTATGTTAAACCAGATGCTGTATGTGTTTTTATAACACTTTACAATAAGGTTCATTAATTAACTACATTAGTTAACATGAACTAATAATGAACTGCACTTCTACAGCATTTATTAATCTTTGTTAATGTTATTTTCAACATTTATTAATACATTAGTAAAATTTAAAAGCTGTATTTGTTAACATTAGTTAATGCACTGTGAACAATATGAACAGCTGTATTTTCATTAATTAACGTTAACAAAGATTAACAAATACAGTAACAAATGTATTGCTCATTGTTAGTTCATGTTAGTTAATAACTGTAAAGTGTTACTGTGTTTTTATTAAATTTAATTTAATTTTTCACCTTGACCAAACTGTAACTTGGGTATACGTGATGAAACCACGATGTTTCCTCGTGTAATCTTATCACATCTGCCACAATGCGGTTGGTCTGGTTACATTGCTTGCATGGTTGTCGAAGGAATGTGGAGTATGAGCCGCAGTCTCTTAACTGTAAAACAAATAGGCCTACTCAAGCCATTTCAATCTTATTTAGCCTACATAAAACTGAAAAACACAATACAGTCTCAGTCTGTATCGAAAATTAACACACATTCCGTACAAGACATATTACCACATAAACACCCAATAAAATAAAAGAGTGGACATTATCCGTCTGCGCGTGAAGGGTGGGCGGGTCGGAGGCGCGAGGTAGCTCTGGTCAGGTGATGAAATACCGTCACTTCACTTCACCTGCTCTAGTTTCCACACAAGCGGGACATGAAACGAGCCCAATGGATCCACAGGTACGCTTTTATTTTTGTTGTATTTAAATAGTTTATGTTTTCGATATGTTTACTTGCATGATCTACCTGTAGCTATTTCACCAAGGCTACTTTTTCTTTTTCGTCATAAGTTCCCTTTCGATATTTAATAATAGAGGAAATGAATTAAAACGTACTTTTCTATCTGTCCAACTGAATTAACTTAGTTTTTGTGTTGATTTATTTGTAGTTTTTAATGATTTATATAATTTAATTAATAATTTGTTCAATGTGGACTAATTATCACTGCCGTTCAAATACATTTAGGCCTGCATTGTTTTTAACAATATTAGTAAGCCTACTATATGAATATTTTGATGATGGTCTAATACTAGAATAACTGATTTTACTTTGAATGCGTTTTGTTTTATGTCTTTTTTGTGGCCAACGCCCAGTGAGTAAGTAGACGTCAGTCATGCTGAACCATAGATGTGTAAACATAGATTCCTCTGCAACCGTAGTTGGACGCATGTTTGAATATCAATATCTGCAATAGATTCAATTCAGCAGATGATTTTGCTAAACTAACTCAATACAACAAGACGAAGGTGTCAGCTAACGCGACATTTAAAAGTTTACCGTAGTATAAAAATCTGTAATATTGAGTTAATGTAAATGAAAACACCAACCAACATATTCTCACCTGGGAGAGGTTGATGGTTGAATCTACGTATACACATCTATGTGCTGAACTGTGTCGAGCACAGGAATGCATTGTGCGAGTAGAGGTAGTAATAGGTCTCTACAGCTCCTGTTCAACAGCAAACAATCGGATTACTAATGATAAACGGAGGATTTCTTGAGGAATGCAACAAAGCCGTGCCGTTATGTGATAATATATTACATAAAAACTGTTACAGTAAATAAAATTCAACCCACTTTATAAGTTTAATTTCTGACCTTTTTTTTTTTTTGGTCCTGAGACTTCCACAGAAGATATGTGTAAATGTTTTAATATTTAGACCACTTCTATTATTGATTGCTATCAGAATATGAAGAAAGTTTCAACCAGTATAACAAAAAGTGTTTATAAAAAAATTGCCTACCCTACCTTTCAGCCACTTTGAAATTCATAACCGATGAAGAAAACTGATACCTCATAAAATCAAGTAGCAGTGTACTGAAAATCTGATGAAATATGATTACAATGGGTTTAATCACTTTGTGTCGTAAACAACTTTGTTTTTCAAATGGTTTGAAGTGCTTAGATAGGCCTGAAGGGTGCTAAAACACAAATCACCTTCAAAAGGTGTTGCTTTTTTCTGGCTCTGGAGACATTACTTTTTAGCTGCGCTTGAGTCTAAAACTGCTCCCTCTCTGTAGTACACAGATCTAGAATTGGCCATCAACACCCTGGTGGTAAACTTCCACTCGGCATCATCAACTAATGCCAACACGCTCACAGCCCAGGAGTTTCAGAGCATGCTCTCCAAAGAGCTGCCCACCATGGTGAAGGTACGTCAGGATCCACAAAATAACTCAAAATAACTAATATCATCCATACTACATAACCAAAAGCCACATTTCCATAAGCAACAACACCTACTTGATACTGTTTTGTTATAGGGCAGACCAAAATTACACTGTAAATAAATATGAGCCTGAATATATTCTCCTGAATTAAATTTAGAGTTGAATTCAAATATTTAAAGGTTTATTTTTTATTTTTCAAAATACAAACTTGGACTCACTGTTAGGTTTTTGCTCCTAATTCGTGCCTCATCCCAGACCTCTTATTTGGCAATTGAATGAGCAATCACTCAGCGCTGAGGGAGAATATAGTCTCATTTTATTGATAAGAAAAGAGAGAATATATAGAAAGAGTACAAGGGGTGTAGTATAGTTTCAGCCAATGAGAAAGAGAATACATCATATAGCTTATGGTATAGGAATGTGATACATATGGAAAAACAAGTCTAAATATGGTCATCTACTGGTCAGGTACCCATGAGGTCCCTTAAAATCCCAAGGACCTTCTCCTATTCTGGTAATACAGAAAGCAGAGACCATTCCCTGTCTCACATTCACTCCTAGTAGAGCCTTATATGGAAATGGTTCTGGTATATAGAAAACCATATGTTAAAACATAGTATACAGCTTTGACAGAGGAAAAAAGGAGCCTCTGTCCACATACTTTCAATGCTGAGACCAACATAAAATCTATCACTCACTATACGTGAAACTTTAAGGTCAGACATTTATATGCATTATAAAGCCAATATATGCTTATTCATAGTGAAGGCATTTGGTCACCTAAATACACAATAATCATAATAACATTTGATAAGTTTCCCACACCCTCTATTCTCTTCCAGACAGCAGGGGACCAGGAAGGACTCAACAAACTCCTGACAGACATGAGCGTGGAAGAAGCGAAGGGTGTCACGTTCAAGGATTTTTGGAACTTGGTTGATTCTCTGGCCAATGCTCAGTTTGGACTCCTGAGCAAAGAGAAGCAGGTGAAATGTGTGAAATGTAGTCTGATGTGAGACCGGCCCTAAGCAAACAAGTCCTATCAATATTATGTAGGTGTCCACCACAGCCCTGAGAAAACACGTCCAATCAGTCACTTGTTACTCCCATCACTTTCTGCAATACTGTACGTCACTCTGTTGGTCTTTGGTATATGAGCTGAGGACTTATCATAATTTAAGTGTTTTTATGGAGCTTTCTGAATAAATATCTCACAAGCCCTTACAACACAGACCTCAAGTAATCTCTAACATCAGTGTAACTTGAGCCACACCTGCCTGGCCAGATAACGTAAGATCTAGTTGCTAATTTATTTCCTCATTTGCTCTGGTGCTGCAGGTTTTTTTGTATTATTGTGACATTTTTAACCTGCCCAATCATTTTTACTTTCTTTTTACATATAAAATATTGGAAAATATTTGTTATGTGTTTGAAGTGACAACTGTGATTATATTTGAAATAATGTGGGCCACATGTCTGTGCTGACTGATATAAATTGGAAAAGATATAATGTGAGTAAAGTATATTGTAGAGGTAAAACAAGAGATGTGACAGCACATATTCTGTACTGTATTTGGCTTTATGGTAACACAATGTGATTATCTGTGTTGATGCTATTAAATGCGTTCTGAAGGTTTCTCTGTCTGAATGATCTATAAAGTGTAGGTGTAATGAAAATACTCTTGAGTTTGATGAATGGCCTTTATTGATCTACTTACTATTTAACCTTCCTGTTCTGTCTCAAGGCTTTAATAGAACAAAAATATATTATAAAGTCATTGAGGTGAAACTTAATGATTATCCTAATCTTACTAATTTCAAAAATCTTGATAAACCATTCTACATCACTTATGTTTGGATTCTCAAAGTAATGCTGGGGTGAACTCAGGCAACATGGAAGAGAGGATCCAAATGCAGATATATTTTGTCATGATGTAAGCAACTTCTGTTTTTCTGGGTCCAAGACTATTTCAAATGAGAATACCATTTCATCAGCTGTTTGTAAACACTATACAGTCAAACCAAAATTTATTCAGACACCTTGAACATTTCATTCATTAATACATTTTTCACTATAGTAAAAAAAATGGTAATAAAATATGACAAGATCACAGAGATAAAATGTGTCAGAAAATTTTTTATCTTAATTATGTCAGATAACACTTAAGCAAAACATGGTTAGGTCAAAGTGTCTGAATAATTTTTGGTTTCAAATTTTTATCAATTTTACTGGTAGTCCACTGTATGAAGAATTTTTGAGTATAATATGTCACAGTTTACTTTATTTTGCTGTCCTCACTTGGTTTAAATATATATATAATATTTAATATATAATATATAATATTTTTACAGTGCACAGCATAAATGAGTACCCCCCCCCCCCCCCCCCTCTGAAACTTCTGAAAGTCAGCAATTACTCAATTACTTTGAAGACATGTTAGGGTTCTTTAGAGATATAATGTTCCAGCAGGTTTGCTTAATCAATTACCAAAGAAGCATGTCAAAATTATTCAGGAAAATAAGATTTTCTTATCTAGGTGATAATATGTTGTGAAAATGAGTGCACCCTCCTAAAAGTTACTAAATAAAACAAAAGAAAAATGTTCTGGTGTAAGTTTAAGGCAATGTTTGATCAAAAGGTAAGTATGTTGAACCAAAACATTTAAAGAGAAGTAATTTTTTGACAATTAAAAGTGTTATATAGCCCACTGAATCATTCTCACACTTAATGCTGACAACAATGGAACCACTTGGGAGAGAACTGTCAGGAGACTTATACAAAAGAGAACAGAATTACCAAATCATTGTTTTAAGTGTGAAAATATAGCAAAAGTAACACAGAAATTCAAAAACAATGGACTTGTGACAATACAATACAAATTCAAAAGCAATGGACTTGTGGCCCTGAAATAATCAGGCCTTCATTTTAAGCTTTCATTTAGTGATGAGGGATTTTTTTGCTAGACAAAGAGCAGGAGAAATACCAAGCAAGTGTCTCAGAGCCAGCCAAAGCTATGAAAATAGTGACTGTTTATCTCATGACATGCATGGTTGATGACATGCATGGTTGTTGTTCTCACTGGAACTACCTACTGTAGCCAAAGCACAATAAAGTAAGTTAGCCATTTCCAAAGCCCATATTTACAAAGATTCTGGGAATCAATACTCTGGTCTCATGAGACCAAATCAATCATTTTGGATGTAACAGCATCCAAAATGTTATGGTGTTGCTAGAGGAGGAGTCCAGTGAGAAGTGCCTGGTTCCCACAGTAAAGTTCAGTGGTAGAAAAGCTCTTATATAGGGATGTATGAATGATGAAGGAGTGAGGGAGTTGTGCTTTATCAATGCTGTCATGAATTCCCACACCAATGTGTAATTTAATACACAAACTTGAAACAGAAGATGTTACCCTTCCTCATTCCCTGCATTGTTGGCCATTTTTTCAACATGACAATGAGGATATGCATTCTCCCAAGGTGAAAAACCTTCTGTGGACATGTATTGCACTCAGTCTTAACCCTCTTGAGTGCCTGTGGGGTATTCTGTAGAGACGTGTTGAGCAACACTCCCCATTAAAAATCAGGGCATTTAAGGAGCTCATCATTAAACAGGACAGATGTGAAAATTTGTCATGAACTTGTACACTCCGTGCCAAGAAGGGTCAGAGCAGTATATTCAAAATTATGGAGGGCATACTAAGTGCTAGAATATTATACATTTGTTGAATTAAATCTAGGGTGTACTAATTTCTGCAATCCATAATTTAAACAAAATTGGCTAATTTACTTATTTTATTGCTATTAATGACATATATTTTTTAGTTTTTACTATGTATATGTTTAATACATTTTAGTTTTGCCATCTTCCCATGAATTGTATTAGTGATCATAAAGAAGATACATCTTTTATATTTGTTCAGAGGGGGTGTACTCATTTATGCTGTGCACTATATGTTCTTCAATTGTATGGGTATTGTATAGCAGGGGATGTGACTGTCATATGACAGGTGGAATGACATATGACATGTTCCTAATATGGTAAAATGACAGAGCCTTTTAGCCTTGAAGGCCAGAGATATAAGGGAGAGAGAGTTTTCTATTTTGTCTTACACTCTGCAGTGACTTGTGTTTCTGTTATGTCTGACCTTACTTGCAAGAAAGGACGAGTTTGTCTCTTACGCAGTAAGTCGTTTTTATTTTGCCACAACAACTAAAAAACAAGGCACAAGGAACACAAACAGGAAAAACATGACAATTAACAAATGCATTGGATTTTCACATGAGATTTTCTGATTGGTGAGCGCTCTTTAGCAGTACATTCAATTTCAATTTCTTTTATTGTATTGTTTTACTATTGTATTATGATTTTGCTAGGGTCAAACTGACTTCAAACAAAAATTATGATTTACAGAATTTAAAAAAACATTTGAAGAGATAAATTAGAGGTTAATTTTAAAATTATTATTATTATTACATGTACATAATAAAAATTTAATTTAAACATAACATTAGGGTTTAAGTTAAACATAAAACAAAAATAGCCACTTTAAAAAAAATAAAATAAAAAAAATAAATAGTTGACCTGAAAGTTGCTGAAACAGAATAACAGCTTGACTTCTGTGACTTCACACCTCTAAGGCGCCTCAGAGTTAGAGCAAGGAGCACTAACCACAAATGCACGACATCCATTTGCTGATGCACCTAATGACGGTTTGTGGTTTGTGTCACCTGTATGCCAAGAGACAGACAGTCCCTTACACAGTCCTTTATATTTGGTACACTTTTGTTCCTCATCCATTTCTAAGATCCATTTATATTCAGTATTTAACCAAGATTTAAATCGTCAGCTCTATTTAGCACTACATTAACACTTTTTGTGTTCTGCTTTACACTTTGAGCTGTTGCTACAGCAAAAATATGATATAGAAGGGCCCTGTGGCTCTGAGCATATGAGAACTGAGTGAAAGACAATGGTAGTTTAGTTCCTAGAAATAAATACGATATGAAAACCAGTTCTGCTTTCACTTTTGTTTTTCACTTCACAATTCAATTCAATTCTCATTTACTGGTAGAGTGCATTTAACCATATAGTTTCAAAGCACCTTTACAAATGCTTAATGTTTCTACATTACAATTTAGAGTAATCAGAGGTGACTGTGTCAAAGTAATGTCCATATGTCAATGTACAGTTCTAAGATAATACAAATCATGCAGTTAGCTAATATCATGTATTCGTTTAATCATTTGATCTCATTAAAGCAATTATTACAAGCTGTAATCATAATGATTACATTATTTAGAAAATTTGGCAGTGGTGCATGCTAATTCAGAGTTGCCATCATCTGAAGTCCTTGCAGGGGCTGGTGTCATCTTTTCACAGGTGTTGTTTGGTTATCTGTTATAGCAATATCTGCGTCTTGCGTTAAAAAGGTTCAAAGGATGAAATCAATTAATTGAATTCTTTGATAAATAATGAAAAAGCACTTTTGTTAAGTAGGAGCCTAGTTTGACTACTATTATCGTCTTTTCCACCAAAACACTTCGCATCTCTGCAATTATTTGTCAACTTTCCATATGTTCTCTTTATGTATTAAAAAATTAAGAATCAGTTAAGTCTGGCATACTAGTTTCTACAATCCTCCCCAGAAACCCTTCATGGAAATCCAGTTCTCCCAGCACATATATCAACAAAGTTCTACGCAGCCCCTAAAGGGATGTGGTGGTGGGAAAAAAATGGGATAGGAGGGGAAAAAATTAGCTCACGGGAACACAAATATATTTGCGAGGGAACGCAAAGTTTCTCGGGGGAACACAAAAGTTTTGTGAGGGAACACAAAAGATTTGAAGAAAAAAAAAAATCCTCCCATCCCAAATTTTTTTCCCACCAGCACGTCAAATTTCCTCCCTTCCCAATTTTTTTTCCATCACCACGTCCCTTTAGGGGCTCCGTAAAGTTCCACTCTGTGTACTACAAGATTACAAATGTATAGGATTGCTATGGTTTTCTGTTGCACTAGGTGGATGTGTCCTTCTGACAAAATAAAAGTTGTGGAACTGAAAATGTTAGTGCAAGTTCCTTTAGATCAAAATTGTAATGGGTTGGTTAGAATATACAGTGTATAGTAGTGTTGTTTGGTTTAAGACAAATGTACAAACCTTAAACCACCAATAATTTTTACTTCCAAAAGCATTAAAGTTTGTCCTAAAGCGTTTCCTTTACTTATATGTATGCACACAATGAAAACACATGGAAATGTTCAAAACATCCGATTTTGTTTTGTTAGGACACGCCCACTACAGGGAAACTGATGAATATTCCACGAAGCCCCGCCCCACGCAACTGAAAAGTTTCAGGAACGGTATATTCAACGGATCCACTATCTCAATAACAAGCGCAACGCGTCGAGTTTTCCGTATATTTCATATGCGGTTACACGTCTTTTTACATTAATAATTCTCAAGCAACAGATGTTTACCCCTGACCAAACAGGGCGTCAAGTGTCGCCCCATTTGGATTTAGAAAAAACGGTTTGCGGATCCTGCGCTATTTGCAAACTTCGCCTGAACTCTTCTGCAGACCCCAGACTTCTGCCCTGCCTGCATACAGTTTGTAATACTTGCCTCACGAAGATCTGCACAGATGGAGCCACACAAGGTAAGAGCTCGATTGTAGTCGTGGTCACAGTTTGATTATTTTTATTGGGGCGCTCGGGAAAGTCCAACTCTGCACGTGACCTTTTTAAAATCGCCTTGAACTGCAGGCTCAAACAATCGCGTGAAGTTAGGTTTAATTGACTCTTTAGGTCCGACGATTATTTACATAAGGGATCTCAAAGTTAAATGCTTGGGTTTGGGCCAGGTCGTATTATACAGAAACACATACGTCTATATGGTGTTCTCCATTGGGGGCCAGATAAACAGTTAACTGTACGTTACAGCTAACGTTACCCCCGATATTTGTGTTATCGACATAATAAACAAACATTTTACGTAACCTGTTTTAAATAACAGCATATTTGTGAAAATTGTATCATTTTATGAACAAACTAATTATATTGATCTAAAAAATATCCTGAAATCGTTTGAGGAAGTCACTGACGCATTTCCTTTATCAATACAGGAAGTTATACAAGATACGCAGTAGAGCACTGGGGTTAAGTTAGCATATTTTACATTAGTTTGACATTAGTGAATATGCCCATAATATTCTCTGTTTCTATCACATACTCAAGCGAAACCAGTTTGGAAACGCATGAACAAGTTTTATTTGCACTGCACAAAGTGGAATTTTACAAAATAAGATATTATTTTATTAGTCCTATAAATCCATTAAAAATGTTTAACCGTTTCTCTTTATGACACCAAATGTGAAGTGTTGCTAAAAATATCTAATTTTTTGGCAACATTAATCATTGCATTTTTTAATAAAATGTGAAATCAGCTCAATTTTGTGTGTGTTGTGTGTCTTGTCAGTGTCAAGCAAACAAGGTGTAAGGATATTTCCAATGTATCCTTTCTGCTTTTTCTAATAAATTATTCTACTCTATTGTGATTTTGTCATGGCTTGCTAAACACATCTGAGGCTTTTGTTTATTTCTCTGTCTAGACTGTCCATTATGTGCTCAGACCTTTTGTTTGTCCGATGTCACAGAATGTGTCATTTTTGAAGACGACTCTAATAATAACAAGCCCCCCAAGGTAAGAGTGCATATATTATGGAAAAAGTTATGATTATGAATAAAATGGTACATTCATCAGGTGGGGGAAAAAATCATTCTGAAAGTGATTCCAACAATATCATTCCTCTGTGTCTTTATCGTTATATATATGTGGTGTGGACTTCTTTCTTTTAGAAATAGAACAATTATTAAGACTTTAGATATTATCCTTGTTGTGAAGGGCCTTAATTTCTAGCAGTGACATAAAGGACGCATTTCCTCTCTGTCTTCCATTGTGAATCTTAATCCAAAATTTTGAATTAATCTTTGCAGTGTGCTGGGTGTGAAGAGAGTGAGGTTAGTGGATGGTGTGTCCAGTGTGAGGAGGCCCTGTGTTTGGACTGTATGTCTGCCCATCGTAGGGTAAAAGTGACCCGTGACCATGAAGTCACACCAAAAAATCCACCCACAGGTTAGATTTACTTTCCATGCATGCTTCAGACTAACACTGCTATATACTTCTGTGCATTTTCAGATCTGTTCTGTTGTTTCCTTTGTTCAGGATGGATACAGAGAAGACGCTGCCCTTTACACACTCAGGAGAGCTTGAGGTTCTTCTGTCTTGTTTGTGAAGAGCTCACCTGTAAAGACTGTCAGCTGATCACTCATAGAGGCCACAGGTATAGTGCAAATCAACCTTCTCAGATCAGTGCATGTGAAGATTAAAAGATTACTATATGGAATTTATTTGCTTAGCTGTAAAGCTTTGTGATATATATATTTACATGTCCATCCATGTGTCAGTTTTGTGCAGCAGGAGGAAGCTGTGGGATCTCAGAGACAGCAACTGCAGAGTTTGTTGGACTCCATCAGACATCAAAAAGAGATGATCAGCAGTAGCCTGCTGCTTCTAGAGGCAAGGTAACTAAATAGGGCCATGGGAGCTGACATCTTATCATGGTAAAACTTGATGCATTTGATTGAAAACAGCTGACAGTGCACCAATTGAAGGAACAATCTATCAAGAACAAACTTACTTGAGACTTACTTAATCACAACCTTGTCTCGACCATATTTCTTAAAGGGATACTTCAACCAAAAAATGGAAAACCATACAGTTTTGGAATGACATGAAGTTAAATAAATAATGTCAGAATTTTTATTTTAGGATGAACTATCACATTAAAGGCTGGAATAAACTACACTACTTTTAAAAACAGAGTTTAAAGGGTTGGTTCACCCATAAATGTAAATTCTGTCATTTATTACTCACACTCATGACGTTCCACATCCGTAAGACCTTTGTTCATCTTCGGAACACAAATTAAGATATTTTTGATGAAATCCAAGAGTTTTTTTATCCTCCATAGAAAGCAACGAAATTATCAAGGTCCAGAAAAGTAGTAAAAA
The DNA here is from genome assembly GCF_018812025.1 of Megalobrama amblycephala. Classification (NCBI taxonomy): domain Eukaryota; kingdom Metazoa; phylum Chordata; class Actinopteri; order Cypriniformes; family Xenocyprididae; genus Megalobrama; species Megalobrama amblycephala. The sequence goes on from NC_063056.1 coordinate 26,762,920, forward strand.
CATCATTAAAATAGTCAACGTGACTACAGTGGTTCGACCTTATTGTTATGATGGGACGAGAATACTTTTTGTGCACAGAAACAAAAATAACGTCTTTATTCAACAAATTAGTCTCTCCCCTGTCATTTAAAGACTAAAAGCCAATTCAGATGCTGAACAATTGGGACAATCACTAGATTACAGTACGTTGCTTCTTAGACATTCCATGTTCCACCAAACGGCGATTCAACATGTTTGGCGAAAACAATCAACGGAAACAGATGCCGACAAGTCAAAGCCCGCCGAACATGTCTGTTGCCATTGGTTGGTCTCTGTCAGTTTAGTAAGAATTGGCCTTAAAGATCACACTGTCAGATTTTTTTGAAGTCTTTCCGAAGAAAACAAACTCTTGCAGAAACATATTCCTCATTGCTAGGAGATGCGTGACAAATGAAAACAATATGCGCTCTAAAACTGGCTCAGAATATAACATGTTTTATATCCACAGACTGGATTGATTCATAGTCTGAAAGTAAAAAAGTCTGTGCCTATCAAAAACTAAACATATAGTGACTTCTTATCTCCAAAGATAAGTACAATAAAGTGTGTTTATAATGCGTCAAAATCATTTACTAACTTTTTAAAGAAAACTTTTATTAATTTGAAGTTTCTTTAAAGTAAAAAAAGACTCCGCTTACACCTGGTAACAGTATCCATTTTCAGTAATCTGATCAGAACTGGACAATACTAAATACAGTTTTAAACAGGGTTTCAATTAAAAATGTTAAACTAAAAAAAAAAAGCCCAAAAGTTGGCAAAAAATCAAAAAGGTTTTGTAAGCAATCCAATCTATGTAGTGAGAACCTGCCCTTGAAATGCAATAACAAGTGTTCACAAGAGACACATTTGAGTTGTTTGTATCAGATGTAAATGCCAGTCTGTCTAGCCTGACAATGTTTACTGGTACACTTGAGATACCAGGTGTAAATGGGGCCTTTTATTCAAAAGGACAGTGGTAAAAAGTGACAGAAAAAAAGAGAGTGTGAGAACCGTGAGAGGTGTTAATGGCAGATCAAAGCAGAGCCATCAATGAATGAAACAAATCACTTTACATCCTGGTAACATATAGTCACTAGAAACATTGCTGAAATGGTAGTATTCCACAAAAATTTCTTAACACTCATTAAAGCTGTTTTTGAGAGACATGTATGGTGGAAATTCACCTATAAGATCGAGTCAGGCCACTCAGTGGTAAAAAGCAAGTGTATATACATATATACAGTGCTGCTTGAAAATTTTTGAACCACTTGCAGAATCTGTGAAAATGTGATTTTAACAAAATAAGAGGGATCATACAAAATGCATGTCATTTGTTATTTAGTACTCTCTTGAGTAAGATATTTTACATAAACAATGTTTACATAAAGTCCACAAGACAAAAAAAATATATTTATAAATATGACCCCATTCAAAAGTTTGTGAATCCTTGATTCCCTGATTTTTGCATATTTGAACCATTTCCAGTAGTGACTGTATGATTTTAAGATCCATCTTTTCACACTAAGGACAATTGAAGGACTCAAACACAACTATTAAAAAAGATTCAAACTGATGCTCCAGAAGGAAACACGATGGGGGTGAAAACCTTTTGTATTTGAAGATCAAGGAATATTGTACTTAATTTAAGTACATTTAAGTGTCTTCTGTTGCTTTCGAAGGGCAGTACTAAATGAAAAAAAAAATAATAATAATAAAAATTTGGAGATCTGTATCCTGTTCAAAAGTTTTCACCCCTGACTCTTTAATGCATTGTGTTTCCTTCTGGAGCATCAGTGAATGTTTGAATCTTTTTTAATAGTTGTGTTTGAGTCCCTCAGTTGTCCTCGGTGTGAAAAGATGGATCTCAAAATCATACAGTCACTGCTGGAAAGGGTTCAAATATGCAAAAATATGCTGAAAGCTGAAGAATTTTCGGGACCTGGAGGATTTTTCTGAAGAACAGAGCTCAGTTTAACTGGTCAGAACAAACAAGAGACTCGTGAACAGCCATCACAAAACCAAAAAACAGTCATAGATCATCCAGGTAACCACACACAGTATTAAGAATCAAGGGTTCATAAACTTTTGAGTGGGTCGTTTTTATAAATTCAGCAATTTTTTTTGTCTTGTGGACCATATGTAAATATTTTTATGTAAAATTAAAAAAAAATTTTTTTTTTTTTTAAAAATCGTACTCGGGACAATAAAAAATAACATGCATATTGTATGATCCCTCTTATTTTGTTAAAATTATTCACATTTTCATAGATTCTGCAAGGGGTTCACAAACTTTCAAGCGGCACTGTATATGCAAGTGTAAAAACGTGTGTATATGTTAAAATTTTAATCTTTGTTAGGTTACAGGACATTGAGAATCTAAAAGTGGCTGCAAAAAAGATGTTGAGACAGGTGGTCTTCTCCCTTTATCAGGCTCTGTTACTGAAAGCTACGCAGATCTTAAAGGACATAGAGGTAAGAATTTAGTACTCACTAATGCTCATTTACTAAAACATGCTGTTCATGATTTTAATTTTTCCCTAGAAAGGTAGATAATGAATATTTGGCATGTTTCACCAAAATTTCAAAATGCCTTTTCTATGTTTATTATTACAGCACGTAGCTTCAGTATTTATAATAACTGGTCATCTATTCAGATTATTAATTTGTTCACTTTCAGAATCAATCAGTGTTCAAGCCCGTTCATCAAACAGAAAATGCACACATATTTATACTTTACAGAACATATAAAAATAACATGAACTACAGGGTTTTCTCTGATTTGATTGATTACTCTAGGCAATTTTTTTCCCCACTGTTAGTCACTTCCAAAAGTGTAGACTAATTAATCATAAAACAGATTTAGTTACAGCATACATTTGTTCCATTTCCTTCTACGGCTGTTGTTAGATGCACTTTTAACCTTCCTAAAACTTGCACATTTCAGCATTTCACATTTCAGTGTAAGCATGTAACTTTTAAGAATATGAAAACTAATAAAAGTAATTAATATTCTTTTGTGAGACTTGCTTCTTATCAGCCCTCAATCCTGTTCAGGAACCTCAAATCTGTAACCCTTACTTCTTTTTGCATGTTTGATTTTAAGGCCCTGTATGCAGAGGAGGGGAGATGTTTGTTGGAGCGGAAGACATCTCTGAACAGGCTGGAAGGCTTTCAGGACTACATAGTAGCTTTTATTGACAAGATCCTAAACACTGAGGGCCATTGCCTCCTGGTCCACACAAAAACAGTAAGCCTTTCTGTTTCATGCTTATTCCTTAAATATTGTAAGATATCTAAATCTTTATACTAATTATGTTCAAGACTTCCCCCCTTAAGATTTATTTATATTGTAAATTCATCAGATATATATGACATCGCCATATGACTATATGTCATATTTGTGACCAAAAGTGACTGACATTCAGATTCTGAGTGCAGATCCCCTTGCTAAATTTTGTGTCTCTAACTCAGATTGAGACCCAGGTGAAAAAGCTGCTGTCCCAGGAGACATGCACTCCTGAGACCATGATTAAACTGCACGTTCAGATTCAGAACGATCTCTGTCAGCAAATGGTCAAATTTGGTACATAAAACCTTCTTTTTAAAACTTTTTTTTACTAAATAAAAGCATTCACATTTTGTAAAAATCTATTAATTTTTACACCTTTTCCTTTCTTTATACCCAGGATTTATGAAGATTAGAAAGACTTCTGTTCCTTTCTCCTCTATGAGAACTGGTTCCACTCAGTCAAAGTCTGTGTCTGTGGAAAGCTCAAATCCAAATTCTGTAGTAACTGCCACGGATGTTCATCCTATACCGGCCTCACCAAGTGTTGATGCACAGGTTCAGGCTGAATGTGTTGCTAACAGCCCTGCACTACATTCCTGTGTTTCCTCTCAGACTGTACAAATGAACCAGGCCCTTAAGAGTTTGCTTAATCCATCTCAGCCCAGCCAGCCATCTCAGCCTAACCAGGCCACACAACACTCATTCCAACTAAATCAATCTAAACTTCCCTCTTCAGAACCTCAGAATTCATTTTCTTCCTCATTTTCTTCCAAACCTGGGCAATCCAAGAATGCTTACACTCCCTCATCACACCGTGTCCCATATTTTCCTAACTCTGCTCACAAAACTCAAATGAATCCTCATCCATCTGTTAATTTTCAGCCTCGTCGTCCATTCACAAACTGCCCAGCGTCTCAAATAAACGATATCTCCAAGCGTAAGAAGACCTGGACCTTACACTATTACTCTCCCATCACCCACCCAATGGCAGTTAAAAACCAAACACCTGTACTAACTCATCCAATACCTGCCAACAACCAAACACCTGTACTAACTCATCCAATACCTGCCAACAACCAAACACCTGTACAAACTCATCCAATACCTGCCAACAACCAAACACCTGTACTAACTCATCCAATACCTGCCAACAACCAAACACCTGTACTAACTCATCCAATACCTGCCAACAACCAAACACCTGTACTAACTCATCCAATACCTGCCAACAACCAAACACCTGTACTAACTCATCCAATACCTGCCAACAACCAGACACCTGTGCTAACTCATCCAATACCTGCTAACAACCAAACACCTGTGCTAACTCATCCATTACCAGCCAACTACCAGATACCCCTACTGACTTCTCCAACACCAGCCAACAACCAAACACCTGTACTAACTCATCCAATACCAGCCATCAACCAAACACCTGTACTAACTCAACCAAATCCAGCCGACAACCACACATCAGTACTATCTCATCACATACCAGCCTATAACCAAACACCTGTACTAACTCGTTCAATAACAGACAACAACCAAAAACCTGTACTAACTCATTCAATACCAGACAACAACCAAACACTTGTAATAACTTATCCAATGCAAGCCAACAACCAAACACCTGTACCAACCCAGCCAGTTTCAAACATGCCAACTGACACCCAAACAGTTTTACTAACCTATCCAGTACAAACCAGTTTCCTGGGGCCCGGGCATACTTTTGCTGCACAACCAAATATTCCCTTAACCGTTCTTTCTACCATAAACGCTCTTTCTTCAAATAATGTTACTACAATCTCTAATGTTCACTCTGCTGGACCATCCAATGGTGGGATGAATCATTGTTCCCATGACCCTTGTGCACAGAATACCACCAGTCCAACCTTTAAAGCTAGTGGTTCTTCACTTCCTGTAAACCCAATACATTCTGCTCCCATTAGTGGCAACAACACCCTCTGGTGTAAAAGAGACACCTATAATACTGCTAACCTTCCAGTCAAGGCCTTGGCTGACTCCGTCTCTGATCAGGACGCAGGTGTGAGCAGCACAAATTTCACTGATACGGAAAATTCGGAGAGCAACTTTCCTTCTTCCACTGTGTCAGAGACAGATCCCAAAGAATCTTCACCAGATCCTGCCCACTCCTCTGGCCTATGCAACCTTCAGCAAGACCCTCTCTCCACCACCACCACAGAGAAATGTTCAAGACAAGCTCAAGCCAGTCAGTCATTCACCAAGAGTGACTCTAGACCAAAACACTGGAGCGTTGGCTTGCCAACAACTTTTCGTCAGCTTGTAGAGACAACACCTGTCAGCTCAACAGACAATTGGAAAGCCACACCTCCAGCGAATTCAACTCCATGTGGCACATCAGATGACCTTGCAGGGGAGGTTGGTGAATGTTTGTTCTTAAAGACAATAGTATTGTATATCAGAGTTGTATGTCAGAGGTCTGTGTTTTATTCAAAAGTTTTCTTTTCCTACCAGAGGGAGATACATGACAAGACTGTCCAAAGTGTTTTTTACCACACAAAGGCAAAAGAGGAAGAAAAAGAATCTGCAGGTGATTTTTTTTTTTTTTCTTTTTTTTTTTTCTTCTTCATCTTTATTTGAAAAAGTATAGTGTATAGCACTGATAAGCAATGCCAGTCCTGGAGTGCTGCTAAAAAAACAGCTTATTTTTGGGGAGATGAGGGGGTCTGGGGTTTTAACATTGGAGAAAGGGTAACAGCTAACTTGGATCATGTAATGTTTATTCATTAAAATGCATAATATCAGCGTCATATGCATATATGCAGTTATAATAGTCATTACAATTCAAGTCTTATCATAACTGGTAAAACCTAAAAGCCAAAGAAAGAAAACATCATTTTTTTTTTTGTTTTTGTTTTTTTTTACTTTCTTTAGACAATATACAGTATTACTCAATATTATTAGATACTATGATAATTTAGTCCTACCTGTAGTAACATTCCCTTCTCTGCCTTTTCTTATAAAATAACCTTTTTATCATAGTAAAAAAGAATCTACATATCTTTCCCAACAAAAGTATTGTTTAGCACAGGGGTCGGCAACCCAAAATGTTCAAAGAGCCATATTGGACCAAAAAAAACAAAAAACAAATCTGTCTAGAGCCGCAAAAAAATTAAAAGCCTTAGGCTATATAAGCCTTATATGAAGGCAACACAGGCTGTAAGTGTATATTAGCTATATTAGCCTACTATCAAAATGACTAAAGCTACAAATAAATAATGAGGTATTCCCGAGGTATATATTTAAAAACTGCTGAAAGCTACAGAAAAAAAGCAGCAAATGGATCGATGCAATTCACAGAAACAGCTGGACTCCAGGCAGAGAAACATGGATTTGCAGTTATCATTTTGTGTCAAATTGTTGGATTTTGAGGTAAAATCATTCCATATATATTGTATTGTTATATATTATGTTGACAAACCATCAATTAAATATTTTCCATCTTGTATTCTGCATAATTGTGTGCTTTAAAATAAACACTGACAAAAACTATACTATAAAACTATATGTTTTAGGGCTGGACAAAATGACGATATATATAACATTAATACAAGTGATTACCCGGATTTAAACCTACCTATATTGTAGTTATATAAAATATTCACAGGCAGATTTGCTTTATGTACGTTATTTCCCCGGCGTCAAATCAGGCACATATAAATGTCAGGAAACACGACTCCAGGCTGCATGTCAATATCCATGGATTAGGTTTATTTGACAAGTTGTAAGAAACACTTTCGAGTTCAACCTTTAGTGTAATTCGTTCGTTTTACTCGCGTTTTCTCAGTTTCCCCTGTTAAATCCAGTCACGCAGCAGGTTCTTTTGCCACTCAGTCCAGCTGAGGGAGCGCGCTTTCAGTGGGAAAGTGACGGCGATGCATACCCTCGCGCCGAGCTGAAACGTGTATCGCAGGCTATGACGCAAATCTTCGTTGACAGAAATGTTGAAATTTAATATTTATTACAGCATTGGAAAACGTTAAGAATGTTTGTGTCATGTTTGTCCTCCTACAGAAACCATATGAAAACAAAAATTTTTTCCATTTTCATACATTTTTGAAAAAGCTCCAGGGAGCCACGAGGGGGGCCCTAAAGAGCCGCGGGTTGCCGACCTCCGGTTTAGCATAAAACATGTTGAAGATTAGCAAACAGGCAGTCAATTCATTAAATAAGCTATTTCCTCACAAAAGAAGATTATTCAGTGTAGTGAAGCCTCTTCTCCACTGACATCCATTCAAAAAAAAAAGAAAAAAAATGGCCTCTGTTCTCATTCCCTGCGTACCGCCAAAAGCAGCAGCGTTAGCATTAGCCGTTACGCTTTTTTTGCTAAAGGTTGCAGGCTTGCCTTCCAGTGGCTTGGGCCTTAGTAATCCTGAAAATATTGATTAACTTGCTCAGGTGTGTTTGATTAGGTTTGGAGCTAAACTCTGCAGGATAGTGGCACGCCAGGACTGACGTTGTATATCCCTGGTGTATAGTGTTGGTTTTCCTCACTCATTTGTTATATTTTCTGTCTTTTAGTGACCGTGGAACAATTCAAGAAACAATTCAAGAGGTGAACTCAAGATAAATCTATATGATATTGGTTGAAGACCTGCTTCATAGTGGGATCAATAGTGTTTATTGCACCCTGTCTGCATCGCAGGAATTATTAACCTCATTTCGATTATAACTACTAACTATTCCTGTGATAGGTTTCCACGTGTATCTCTGGTGCGCCTGCCCATTTCTCTGCCTCCATGTGGGCAGCCACTCCCAGAGTTCCACCTTACTGCAGATATCTCCAGAGACCACATCATGGTGCAGGAATCCCAGGGAGGCCAGGTAAGGACTCTGTAGAGCTAGAAAGACTACATGTGTGACTGATGTTAGCCTATAGCCATTATTGCTCCAGTCCACAGCTATATTCAATTGTGCCATGTTCTTCCTCAGATTAAGCAGGTGTGGAGATGGCACGAAGATCCAGTGCCATCTAGATCCTCTTCCTGCTCTATACCGCAAAGCAGCGACAGCTCACCGGCGTCTGACGTACAATTCTGTGCAGTGTGTCAGTCTGCAGGAGCTGCCCTTCTGTGTGCGAAATGTGGATGTGCTTTTCACTCTGATTGTCACATCCCACCAATCCTCACAAAACCTTGGTGAGACCATCAGGAACTAACAGGAATTGTATAAAACTGAATTTAATTACAGTTCTTTAGTAGCTATGATTTATAAGACTTTGGAGTTTGTTAAGCATGTGCATTTAAGAACAATAACTGTTTTCTCTGTCCACTATTTGAGTCTTGGTGTATTTCTTCTCTCTTGCAGCGAGGATTGGGTGTGTTTGCTGTGTCAGGATGTAAATGAGACAGTCGTGTATGGCAGTGAGGAGATGAGAACGTCCAGTCTGAGTCTACCAGATCAAAGAGTGAGACACCATCAGCCTGAATGGATCTTCACTAATAGTTACACTCGCAACAATTTTAAGAAGGATTTTTAGGAGAGGATTGTACTTTAGCATAAAGTGTCGTGCCACAACTCTAATCTCTTGTCCTGCAATGATATAACGTCACACCGATTTAATCTCATCCGTTCTGTTCAGAAGTGTGAGAAGCTTCTCCTTGGTCTCCTGTGTGATGAGAACAGGTGCCTGCTCTACAGCGCCACCAAGGTAAATACATAGTGCATGCAGTATTTAGCATAACCATCTTTTAATATTATCTGGAACACCATCAGTATTTGGGACTTTTCACATCTTAATATTACAATAATATTATTATAAGGATATTCCAGATAGTTTAGTAAATGGTTAATGACAAATAAGAATGTACAAGATAAAAGCAAGGAAAAATCTAGCTCAAAGCAAATGTGCCATGTTTTTAGAAATATACCTTTTGTATTCATGTTAGTTTGGAAAACTTTTATATTTTTAACAAAAGTTTACATTTAATGACTTGAATGAAATATGTCGTGGTGTAATAATCCAGTAAAAAGGAATAACATATATTTTTGTTACACCTTAAATACATGAGTGTTTACATCTCAATCAATATTTTCACAGCTGTTAAATGTATTTCATGTACACTACCGGTCAAAAGTTTTTGGACGGTAAGAAAACGGTAATATTGTGAAATTTTTTTTTACAATTTAAAATAACTGTTTTCTGTTTTAATATATTTTGGCAAAAATTATATGTTAGCAAAGCTGAGTTTTCAGCATAATTATTCCAGTCTTCAGTGTCACTTGATCCTTCAGAAGTCTTTCTAAGATGCCGATTTGCTGCTAAAGAAATGTTTATTATTATTATCAATGTTGAATGTTTGTGCAATTTTTTTTTTTTCAGGATTCTTTGACGAATAGAAAGTTCAAAAGAACAGCATTTATCTGAAATGTAAAGCTTTTGCAACATTATAAATGTCTTTACAGTCACTTTTGATCAATTTAATCATCCTTGCTGAATAAAAGTATTAATCCCCCCCCCCCCCCCCCCCCAAAAAAAAAAAAAAACACTTATTGACCCCAAACTTTTGAACGGTAGTGTTAGTGTTACAAAAGCTTTCTATTTCAGATAAATGCTGTTCTTTTGAACTTTTTATTCATCAAATAATCCTGAAAAGAAATTGTAACTGTTTTCAACATTGATAATAATAATAAATGTTTCTTGAGTAGCAAATCAGCATATTAGAATGATTTCTGAGGGATCATGTGACACTGAAGACTGGAGTAATGATGCTGAAAATTCAGCTTTTCATCACAGGAATAAATTCATTTATAAACATTTTAAAATATATTCAAATAGAAAACTATGGAAGAGGATTAGGGCCAAGCAGTAATAAAAAAATAAAACCATCTCGAGATTAAAGTTGTTAAATTTCAAGAAAAAACAAGAAAAAGGTTGAGATAAAATGTTGAGAATAAACTCGTTAAATTTCGAGAAAAAAGTCGAGATAAAATGTTGAGAATAAATTCATTAAATTACGAGAAAAAACTCGTTAAATTTCGAAAAAAAAGTCGAGATAAAATGTTGAGAATAGTTATTAAATTACGAGAAAAAAGTCGTTAAATTATGAGAACAAATTCGTTAAATTATGAGAAAAATGTCATTAAATTTTGAGAAAAAAGTCGAGATAAAATGTCGAGAATAAACTTGTTAAATTACGACATTTTATCTAGACTTTTTTCTCGAAATTTAACGAATTTTTTCTCGTAATTTAACAAGTTTATTCTCAACATTTTATTTCGACTTTTTTCTCGAAATTTAACAACTTTAATCTCGAGATGGTTTTATTTTTTTATTATTGCTTGGCCCTAATCCTCTTCCGTAGAAAACAGTTATTTTAAATTGTAAAAAATTTCACATTATTACTGTTTTTGCTGTATTTTGGATCAAATAAATGAAGTCTTGGTGAGCAGAAGAGACTTCTTTTAAACACATTAAAAAAATCGTACCTTCCAAAAACTTTTGACCAGTAGTGTATTTTTTACAAACGTTATATTTAATATGTATAACAGTAATGATATATTAATAATTATATTACTAATTATGACATTCTGTATATTTTACAGTCTGCACTAACCTTGCCATTTAAAAATATTAATATGATATATTAATAGACTTGATGACCGTGACACACGGTCATGTCAGTCTTCAGGGCTTTCATTTCCTTATTTTTCCTGCATGTTTCGACATTTGTCACACCACATGATTTTGTTGTTTGCACCACATTTTAAAAAATGTTTAAGACGTAATAATAAATGATTATGCCAAACTACATATTTTAGTTTTCTTTACAATAATGTAATTAATATGTATTCAATATGTATAGTTTTTTTTTATGTTTTTATATTTTTGCTCATCAAAATAGAGTAATACAAAGTCATTGTATGTAAGAATTGTGTTTGAATGTATTTTTGAATAAATTAATAGATCCAGACGAAAAATGATCTTATGAGCTGTGCTCTGTTTTTAAAGAATCACTCAAAAACAGCCGAATTTGATATAATACTTGGCCGACTCCTGGGGACAAGGAAGCCGCCTTATCGCACTGCTGCTGAACTGGTGTCAGATGTTTGGACTCTTTTTGACATCTTGATGATGAACTCTGAGGTAAACCGCTGCCATTCAGATTATCACATTCATGTGTAATTTAACTGTCAGGTTTCTTCTTGTAGTTCAGCACTTTACCTGAAATACCACAGATATATATCTTTTAATCTTTGAATTGATTGTTATATAATAGTTCTGTGCTATTTTGGTTATTTATACAGAGGAAAAATTTGGTTGTCAAACTTCAAGAATCTTTCCAGCAACGGCTAAATGAAACTTTTGGGAAGAGTCTTCATGCTTCTCTCCTGAAACATTCCAGCAGCGAGGATCCAAGAAGTACTTCAGAGACAGAGACTCAAAGAGAGAAGCACAGAAACACTTTGAAACGCATGAGAGAGTTTTTTATGGAGAACTGTGGTACAGCAGGAAAGAAATCCTGCACTTACAAAGGGAAGGAGAAAGATGGCTGTGGGAACACTACAGCTGGTGAACAATGAACTGTCTCAGTTATTACTTTTGAAATTACACAAATACCTTCGTGAAAGGGGAACCACATTACTATGCATCGCTTTCTATTTATTGTAGTAGTATGTTTATATACCTTTTGTTTGTAGTCAAATTAAAATGTATTAAACAGATTATTTAATTTAACGTCACATTCTTTCACTGCACATGGGGGTTGCACATTATAAGCATTATAGATAAATGTTGTTACTCAGCTGTGATGCCAGCAGAGGGCGCGAGGAACCTTTGGTCGATTGACTTGGTTCTATTTTCACTTCCAACTTTTTTGCTCTGTTTACCATTTGTGACGCACATTAATGACCAGTCTATTCGTAAAACTTGCAGAGGAATGTCATTACTAAGATTTTTGCCCCCCCCCCCAGGTATAATTTAAAAGCACTCGAGCATATGGAAAATCGTACTTTGGAAATACATGATTCATCAAATAGGCGTCATTCGTAAATGCAGCATATTATTATGAAAAACAGCTTTTTGAAAAAGGACATTTAATTATGAAAAAAAAAAAAAAAAAAAAATTTAAACAATAATAGTGTGTGAAAGAGGATATTGTGAAATATATTAATGTGAATTTTACAAAATAAATAGATACATTGATTTATTTATTTAATTAATTCAATGAATTATTGAATTATTTCAGAATAAACCAGTACATTTAATTGTTGTTTTATTGAATTTATTATTTATTTAATTATTTCATTTTGCATAATTTGGACCTCCATATTAACATAGATAGACCAATCCTCTATCAAACACCACAGAACAATTCAACAACTCCAATAATGTGAAATAACATATTGAATTAGCACATTGAATTTGTTGGTTTAATTTCACTCTTTGTTTAAATTATCATATTTTAATATGCAATATTTATTATTTTTATAATGCAATTTCATATTTTAAGATTCTGGGACACACGAGTAAGCAAAATCTGCATAAAAGTCGTTTTAAAATTAGCACAAAATAAAGAAAATATTTTTACCATCATAAAACAAAAAGTTTAAAACGGTCCATTTTAATAAATACATTTTTTTTACGTCTCGGTTATAATAGTAAGAGACACACAATTGGTTTTGTCTTAACTTCTTAAAATATTGTGTTTTGCGCTGTGCGAGTGCGAACAAAACAAGCAGAGTTCATTCTGGGCCAAAGGGGAAACACTTGCAGTTGGTGTACATATCTAAGTCCCGGCGCTACTTGATAGGCCCATTTTTGTCGGTTTGCACTGTTCTTGGATTGGTTTAAAATCGACACAACTTCCATAAGCCCCACCCACTGTTTTATATATAGTTGAAGCAGCTTGCGAAGCTCCCACACAACACTCAAGACGTTCATAAGGGTCACTAAGTGAAATGGTTGTTCTGGTCAAACAGAGTCCTCAGTTGGGCAGCAAAGCGATGGATGGAAATCAGCACAAAGTAGATGCGAATGTTCTGCTACTTGGAGCAGAAAATGTTGGGAAGTCAGGTGAGCACAAAACTGAACTTGGCTGTTTGAATACAGATATTTCTGTTATGTTTATGTGGTCTATTTTGTTAAGCTTGCGATTAATCATGTATTATAACTACTCGTTTGCAGCCCTCACCGTGCGATTTCTCACCAGAAGGTTCATCGGAGAATATGGGGATATTGGTAAGTCAGATGAGATTTACTATAATGCCATTCATAATGAACGTATAAGCTCTGTTGTTTATAAATGGGCAGGCTTTAATTCCACCATGCTCTCTTTCAGAATCAATATACAGTCATACTGACAAAACAGATGGGCGAGAGATATCCTTAAATATTTGGGACTCTCTGTATCCACAGGTATGATGTGTAACTTGTTTGAGATATTTGTGGTGAATGCATAAAGGGGTCAAATTGTGTGTTTTTAATATATTATCAAAAGTCAATTAATTCCTTGACTCACTATAGTTTAGTCAAAAAATATGGCAAAATTGTTTTATTATGTTGATAATATATAGAAAGATTAAGAAATAAAAAAACTGAGAAATTAGCCCAGTTTTAATTTTAGTATTTTTAAAATATAATAGGTCTTTTTTAGTTTCTGTATCTTATATTTATATAGAATATTATATAGTTTATAAGTATGGTTTTCACTATGAAAAAAAAAAGATTTGTGACTGTCAATTTCATAGTTTGTGTTTGGAAAATAAAGTTAATTTGTGTGGTTGGCTCTTTATGATAATAATTATATTAAAAATATAATATATTAATATCATTAAAAATAATTATATAAAACAATTTAATACATAAATATAAAAATCTGAAATTATACATACTGTACAAATGAAAAGTTTAAAAACACCTTACTAAATGAATATTTCTTATGAGCCAAAAGACTTTTTTTTTTTTTTTTTTTTTTTTTAGCTAAACTATGCCTAAATGCTTTATCTACCATTAAAATTGTACCCGTAAATTGGAGAATAAAGGAAAAGTATAAAAATGTGTAAAATATAGTGGGAATAATAATCATGTCACATTTTATTTTCTAATACTTTATATGTATGTGGGAAGAAGACATGATTATCATTTTTATCATATTTACTTATGCTGAAAATAACGATTAAAAACAGAACGGCTTTTTTCCCCTGATGAAAGATCTTAAATCCAATCTGGGTCATTTTGACAACTTGTATGCATTCATGTAGGTTTTTTGGATCATGCTTTCTAGGTGAGGTTAATGTGATTTTTAATCTTTGTATTCTGTCTTTTCCAGAGCTGCGAAACAACTGAATCCATCAGTGACAAGCAGCTTCAGTGGGCAGACGGCGTGATCCTGGTCTACAGCATCTGTGACCGCTCCAGCTTTGAGGTGGTCCGGCAACAGGTGCAGCTCATCCGCCAGACTAGGAAGCTGTCCGCATCAGCACCGATCATCATTGTAGGGAACAAGCGAGACCTGCTGCATCAGAGAGCCGTGTCGAGCGAGGAGGGCAGACTGTTCGCCCTCTCTGCAGACTGCGGCTTCTTCGAGATCTCGGCAGCTGAAACCTACCACGGCGTGCTTCTGGTCTTTCATGAAATATTGGATCTCATCAAGGAGACCAGAGCACTGAAAAAGGGGATGGTCGGAATCAAGGGCATAGTCAAAAGCGTGTCCGCAGTGTTTGGAAAGAAACGGGAGTAAAGAACTGAGTTGGGGATGTGAAAGATGAGCGTGATGAAGAAATGAGGCCACTGGCAGCCTAGCGTCTAAACAGCTGAGAAGAGGACCCTCGGCCGATGGGTTTTTGGAACCGAAGGTGGCCACTTTTGCCTAATTAATGTACATGGATGGTGGAAAGAAAAAGAATAAGATGATAGCATGTTAAAAGTTCAGAGCCCAGCTTTATGGTGAAGAAATGTAGATTAAGTTTGTTACAGCAAGGAGATAAAAGAAGTGCTGAAGATAAGTGGTCCTGGGCTTTGATTTAAGTTGGTCACAGGGTATTGATATGAAACGAGGGACAGCCCGGATCTATTGTAGTCCTAGTCAAAGAATGATCTTTCAGCTCTGAACAGATGATGTAGACGAATTCAAGTGAGCTTCTGCTCTGGATCTCAGATGCCTGAAATATAGAGTTGGACTTTATCCTCTCTGCATTGTCCTCTTCTGAATCTTCACTCACATTTAGATGTGAATGATTAAGTGTGGTAATTGGAAGGAGACTATATATAGTAAAATGTATATAGATATTTTATGTATATATTGTAATTTTCTGAAAAAATGTTTTGAGTTACTTGATTAAAGGTATGTTCACACCAAGGATGATAGTTGTAACTATACAGTTTTAATAATGGTTCTAATTCCATGAGAATAGCAGAGTCTACAAGACAATTATAATGATAACAACACAAATGATATAGTTGGAATCACTTTAAGAACGTTTTTTCAGCTAATAAATGAGAAAAATCCACCCGAAGAGCTTGAGCATTTAAAGTGGCAGAACTTTGGTGTGTACACCAAGATAGTTACAGATATCGTTATAATTATTTGTCATGGTGTGAACACTCTAACAACTGAAGAATGAGATGTTAAGAGTGTCTGTACATTGCCCTGTATATACTTGAATCTTTCACTTTTTGTATAAAAATATGCTGTTTTTAGTTAAAGACCTTTTTGAGATGTTTATACTGCTTGTATTTCAATGATCGATTTCAATAAAGGAAAAACATTTACCTTTGTTGCACAATTAGCCATTCATTCTCTACTCAAATAGTACGCAAAACCTCAATTACATTTTATAAAATGTTTTATTACAGTTAAAGTCAATATTACATTTGTTACTGGAAAAAAGCACTAAAGGCTGTTAGGATTTTAGTTATAAACGTCCACCAAGTCATTTAACACCATTTAGTGACATTTCATACCTGTCTATGTATAACACAGTTCACTTTGTTCCTCTGTCTGTAACAACACATCTTTACAACATAAAACAACCCATGTCTTTTTATCCTTTCCTCTCAATTGAACACACATGACCTTGGGCTGTGTGTCAAATCGATTTTCAAACGGTTAATTTCCAACTGATTAGAATCCTTGAGCCATCCTGTTTTACCCAGTGCATTGATCTATCAGTCATTTCACTATAACAGTCTATAGATTAAAAGCTGCTTAGAGTGTATAAGAACTATGAAAGCTAAGGAATAAAAATACATTTATTTGCTCTAAACAAAATGTTGTGTTACGTGCTAACAATTATATAGAAAAAAGATGCTATGCCATTTCAACTGGTCTAATGAGTTGTTTCTTTGTCTTACTAAAATCAGGTACCCAAACAGCACTGCAGAGAGCAATTCCATACTGTTTTGATTTAATTCTAAGTAATATGCATAGCTAAAACAATGCTTTATTTTGCTTTTAAACCGTACATACTAAATGCTAGGCTAATGATTTTATTTAAAAGTTAACTTGTAACTGCACTGTCTCCACCAACAAGATTAGTTTTTGTAGGCCGCCTAGAGGAGTTATTGTTTGGATTGTTGTTTGAAGGTATGTTTGCTGTTCTATCCATAACAACCTGTGAGCTGCAGCGATTTGTGTTCGAATGATCTGTGATTACATTTAGGTTTTATGAGAAAAGTGGAGCCTAATGTTCTGTGGTTTCCACCACAGGTATGACCTGATCTTCAGATGAAGGGCCAGAGCTCAGAAACTCAAACGCTCGTTGGCTCTGTGATACTAACTGCATAATGGGAGCCAGCAGGACCTCGGTGGCCGAGGAACGGCGGCGGATCATATCGGTAGTGGGCACAGCCAGTGTACCAAGTTCTGGAGGGCCCAAGTAACTGCCTTTACTGCCATTTGCTGGGATTGGGGTAGGAGTCGGGGAAGGAGCTGGGCTGGTTGGAAGCCCGCTAGCAGACCCACGACGGGAACGGGCATAAAGGCTTCTGCGGCGACGTGGACGACCGTCCATGGCTTTGAGGAAGAGGCTGTTTGCAGAGGCACGGCTGGAGGGACTCTCAGGAAGTTCATCTGGAGTTGGGTTGTTTGCTGCGTCGAGATCAGACACCTGTTTCATCTTAGAGAAAAGAGAGGAAGAGTCATAACCCAAAACTCTGATACTTTCGATTATTTTAAAATTTTTATTTAACAATTTAATTCAGCCTAGGCTTATTGGAAAAGGCACTTTTAGTGCCTCTCACTGAAAATATCATTCCACCTACACTAAACCCTAAATTAAAGGATTAGTTCACTTTCAAATGAAAATTAGCCCAAGCTTTACTCACCCTGAGTACTCAGCTTTACTACAGACCGCCTTCTGTATTCAAGTTACGAAGAAAGTGTAACACCTCTCACATTTCAAAAAGCTTACGCTACATCCTATGCCTTCCCTATTCAACTTACGGAAAAAGTGTAACTGACACGACGCTAGTTTACACTTTCTTCGTAACTTGAATATGGAAGGCTGTCTGGTGGAAGCTAGATATTTTACTTCATAACTTGTTAAATATGGATATTTTTTTTACACAAACGCATCGCTTCGCTTCAGAAGGCCTTTATCCCCCCCATCCCCCAGCTGTGTGGAGTACACATTTATGATGGATGGATGTGGATGGACGCACTTCCTTCAGTTCATACTCGTGACCCATGTTCACTGCCATTATAAAGCTTGGCTGCTTCAGGATATTTAATAATATATCTCAGATTGTGTTCATCAGAAAGAAGAAAGTCATATACACCTAGGATGGCTTGAGGGTGAGCAAAGCTTGGGCTAATTTTCATTTGAAAGTGAAATAATCCTTTAAACCTGACCGATAGTGTTAACAAAAGTGCATTTGCTGAACAACCATGCCATTTAACTTACTTCTACACGTCTTTGAGCTGCTTTATCATAACTTGTTTCACAGAGCTAAGGTTTTGACATAGTATTTTGCAAGAAACTACACAATAAGTCTTTATTATTCGATAATCTTCCCCTGCAATCATAATTTGTGTGAAAAGGAATAAAAGTAGTTGGTGTTTAGGAGCACATTTTAGTTATTATTATTAATAATCATTAAATTAGTAAGAGATTATTCTGATGCCTGCCAACAGCCCCAAAAAAATTTTTGTGAAATACTTTATTTAAAAAAAGTGTATTTATGCTGACTTTGTTAAAAAATAAAATGCAATTTTATATTGCATCAAACCAATTTAAATTCAATCTGCAACTGAATAGAAGTGTTTTTAGACCACAACAGTTCTTACATGCAATTGAATTTTAATTAAGGCCTGAAAACATTATGTAAATTGGATACTGTGTTAAAAAAAAAACAATTTGAAAAGAAGCACAGTAACATAGAGAGAAAATAAACCAGGCCATGTACTTATTCATGGACCAGCACAGTCTATGATTAAACACAGATTTACTCATTTATGGGAACATAGAGTGACATATTTAGCTTTGTTCATCCTATCAACTCTAAACAGATGTGTTTGGCCAAGAAACATAATAAGAAAATGATGTTCAGGCAATTATTCTGCCTTTGAATTTGCTTCATAACTGGATTCTAGAGTGTTCTTTAACATTAGAATACATACACTTATATGTTTTATTAACAGAATTTGTCCATTGGAACTGGTTCTAAACTGTTGCTCCTGTGTATGTGTGTGTTCTCACCAGGTCATAGAGTGGGGTGGTGTTGATGAGCAGTTGTATGAGAATCTGTCCCAGTTCCAGTAGGTCATTCATGATAGTGCGTACCTGGGTAGGTAGAGCCATTATCTGTTGTACAGGGGGCAAAACCTTCAGTGCCTGTATACCTGATGTGAGCTGAGCTACAAGCAGAGAACGCAGCTCCTCCACACGATGCACCTGAGTCGTGTAAAATGACAGAAGCAGCTGCAGCAGGGACTCCACCATCTGCATCAACTGCATTAGACCCACCTGAGCATGACAAATAACAGACAATACCTAATCAGTCAACCAATGACAATGATACACCTGGAAATTACACCATTAGGCATTAAAAAGAGAATGTGGCAGACAACTG
The DNA here is from genome assembly GCF_018812025.1 of Megalobrama amblycephala. Taxonomy (NCBI): domain Eukaryota; kingdom Metazoa; phylum Chordata; class Actinopteri; order Cypriniformes; family Xenocyprididae; genus Megalobrama; species Megalobrama amblycephala. The sequence goes on from NC_063056.1 coordinate 26,782,281, forward strand.
GTCATATGGGCTGAGGAATACAAAGAACTTTAATTCAGTCACGTTTTTATTGCTGAACCTAGTGGCCTGGAAATGGGGCCTAACAGTTTGATCAAGTGGCAGTAATGCCTCTATTCACACACCAACATACTGCCTGCAGGAACGTGAATGGGTTTTTGCATGATACACTCCCTGCACTGTTCAAATAAATCAACAAACAACAGAAACTGCAATTGCTGTGAAAACTGGTATTGTCAGCCGCAGTTGGGGTCAATTAAACATTATCAGACTAACAAAGCAACAGTCCTACATTCTTTTAGATCCTAAATAATTTCATCTCATCATGTCCTATTTCTAAATGTTCATTTTTTGTTTTTCTATTCTTTTTGTCTCATTTCATTTGGCCTTATTTATCTCTTCCCATGGAGTTCCCACTCTCTTTCTTGCGCTGACTGATATTTTTTCCTCGTTTCTTCACAAAGCTTGTTTATGAGGAAAGGAGAAAGTATCTGCTGACTGACTAAACAAAGAGGGCATGTCGTTCATTCAGTTTGTCAAGTGATTCAATCCTGTTCACAACAAGAATGGAAAGAGGGCAAAAAGAATTATGAATGTGTAAAAATAATTGATGAATATATACTTAAATTGATGTAAGGACATTTTTGAAACCATTTTTCCCTTGTTTTTTGTTGTCTTTTGTTTTTTTCTTCTATAGCTTGACAAAAATGACCAGCAGTTGACATCATGGATGAAAAAAAAAAAAAGTAAATTTGTATAGTAAATTTGTAGACATGCTAATTAATAAAGATGAACGACTGATGAATTGGTTAAGTAGATGATTCAGTGACTCACTTGTTGCTACTGGTGTAACAATGTAACATGCAGAAAGGGTCACTAAATGAACCAATGAACAAATCTTTTGGCGAATGGATTCAACAGATTTGAATCACTAATATTAATTAAAACCACTAGAATATAATTTAGTTTGTCTGGCAGTGTTTGTTCAGCTAAACGCATTTAAAACGTAATACGAAACTAAAATACGTTTGCACCAGATGTGACAGATAAATTCTATATACAAGTTGATTTGAACAATAAAAAGATTTTGAACTGGGGAATCGTACTGAAGTCTGGTTTATTATCAAGGGCTGTCCACACAGCCTGTCATGCCACAAGCAGCCAACCTCTCACATGGAGCTTCATCTGCTGCCAGACAACGTGAGTGTGAGTACACAGTGCAAAAGAACAGGGCCAGTCTGGCAGACACAATCACAAACTGTCCTGCTTTGGCAGTAGGACCCTCCTACTATTGGTGGTTCATTTAGGTGAAGAATAAAGTGGGTCAGCCAAATTTGAAGGTCCCCTCTGTGTTCTCTATTCCCTTTGTCATTGGGCCGCCACCTCACTGCCGGTCCACCGCACAGCCCGTGACCAACACGTGAATTACTGTAGGAGATTATTCTGCCAAGTCTCACCGTTGTATATGTCTCTGACAGCTCAGCATCACTATCGGTAGTACATAGTCTGTCACTCACATTTCTGCAGACCAGGCTCTCTGGGGTGTCTTTTGGATTTCGTTAATGAAGACTCTTTTGAACACGGTGCACTGGGGCTTTCGTGCTCTCAGCCCCAATTACTCTCCACCCTACTGCTGGGAAAACACCGAAGAACGCTGTACAGACAATAGTCCACCTTTGCCCTTTGATCCTCAGCACAGAAACTTGTCAACTCATACAAAACGTTTCTGAGATAGGCCATGTGTTTAATAGGTCAGTTGAGGTATGGTGTGTCTGGTGTCTCTATCTGGACATGAGAACAAATACAATTTTCTCATCAGTCTAACCATGCAGAACTGAGGTGTACTCTATGCTTCAGAAATGGCACTGGGTAGATTCTTGGGCACAGTGGAAAATGGAAAAAATGTTAATGTTGGTTAATATACATATTTCTGTTATGACAACTCTCAGAGAGATTGGCATAGTAATGGATAGGGCAATGTTAATATATTTGGTCTTGGCGGAATAGATCTGTTATGCTGCTGCAGAGCAAGTACAGAGACATTCTACTGCCAATACATTTACAGACATTGCTGTTGTGAGCATGTAAGACATGCTGCTGCTGCAGACCACATAACATACATGAAATAACCACTGTAGCAGATCTATACAGGTGGAGCTGGGGAAGGTGGAGGGCTTCTGAAAGAACACTGCTAACAGCAAACACTACCAGTATTTGAATGTTGAGCCGCAGCTCATTGGCCGCTAATGCAACAGCAATCAATCAGCTATGATGTGATCGCTACCAAATGAGTTACGGACCTATCAGCCTGCGCCATCTAGAGTTTCATGGCAGAACTTGGTATGCATTTCTAGAGTATTATATAAATATATATTTAAAGCTTCAATATGTAAATTTTTCGCAGGATCTTAAGTCATTTGATTAAAGATACAGAAAAAACAGTAATATTCTGAAATAATAGTAAAGTTACTATAATTTTTTACTAGTAAAGTTTTATATTTTAATCCATTTTAAAATGTAATTTAATCCTGTGATGGCAAAGCAAATAGTATTCTATTTTTCAGAATACTTTGATGAATAGAAAGTTTAAAAATATAGCATTTAATTGAAATTAAAACTTTGTAACAACAGTTTTAATTTTTAAATTCAACAAAAATGTCACTTTTGACCAGTTTAATGCATCCTTGCTGAATAAAAGTATATATATATATATATATATATATATATATATATATATATATATATATATAAACTATAGCAGTACATTTGTTTTCTAATGCAATCTCCACATCTCCTCATCCTGCGGGTGGGTTAGTGAGTGTTCAAGTCACATGTAGAGACCGCCAAACGGCACGTAGCATTAGATCCCACTGGGTATTCAGCTTAATCATGACCATCCTTTCTCTAAACAAGCACTCCCTTCAAAAACACTGCTGCTGACTTCTTGATTTCAGCCTTGATTTCTAGGAAACAGAAAAATCTGCCTTTCTTTTACACAAACAGAAACATTCCATCATTTATTTTTATAGCCATTTCGACTCACTAAAGGACTCACTAATATATCTGATGATAAAGTCTTTATCTAGCATGAATACTAACTTTATTTTGAAGAAGTGTACAAATGAGTGACTACAACAAAATCTGAGGTAATAAATCTACTCCACTGCTAAGTGAGTAGAAGCATAAATGTAAAATAATACATTGTAAATAAATTCTGTGTAATCAAGTGTTGATCGGTATGAAAAATCTCATACGTGATGTTTTCAGTTCAAGTTGTAATACAGCTTCTTTCCCCTTCACCTTCCCCACGTCCTTTCTTGCCTAAATGTGTCCCAGGGGTCATGATTTAGAACAAGTAATTGCTGTGATTTTATTCTATGTGGGTGAGTCTGCAAACTAGACAGGAAGCCCCGAGGGTGGCAGGGCAGCGTGAATGACTGCAGCATGGTGCCGCGGCACGTAGTGTGTCTATTTTAAATTCAAACTAAAGAAGAGAGGACAGACTATAGTTTGAGGACAATTTGATGAGCCACTCCCTGTTGATATCATCCTGTCAGTGTATAACTGTTGAGTCTCTCACCGAGACATGTCTGCATCTATATTTATTTTGTGATTTTATCTTAGCATACCACTCTCCATTACTGACTTGTGACTCACGTATTGGGTCTCTTTCAGTGTTGTTTTAGTATCATTGAGGTACTATTATAGTCTAGTTTTTGTTAATAATTTGAATTAGTTTTTATTTTCTGTTTTAATTTTAAAGTTTTAGCATTTTTTAATATGTCTAAATAGTTTTTATTCATTTTTATTTCAGTTTTAGTTTTAATTATTTCAGTACATCAAATTAAACTAAATAAGAAAAGTTTCCTTGGCAATTGGCTGAACTAAAATACATTTTATGTATATTTTAATTTATTTTATTTCAATTAAAGTAACGAAAATTGTTTTATGTATTTAGTTTTAGTTAACTATAATAACCCTGGTCTCTTTTGAAGGGTCCAAGTCTTTTTTTATTCTTCTGTGTTGGAAAGTCAAATGAAAACATTTCAATTAAAGTACGAAACTTGTTAAATTGGAATATGAATACAATGAGTTTGGTTCCCCATTATCAGTGTGACATATTTCAGAAATTGATACCTACATCAATGTTGTACGAAGCCACTGAGAAGCAGTTAGTTTGGAGGGAGTATTTGAGCCATTCTCAAGGTTCATCATGACTCCATGAACAGAGCTTTTAGTTAAGATAAGGTCAAAGATTTATTGATGAATTATTTCTGTACATGGGCCTACCGTTTCAGCAGCTGCTGCCAGCATCTGCAAAATGCTGTCCACTCTTTCTCTCAGCTTCATCAGTCTGTGGTACAGCTGAAGGTACAGGCACAACAACAGGCTACGGATACGCGTCCACATCCGAGGCTCTTCTTCTTCATCATCATCATCCTCATCTTCATAGCTCTGCACTCCCCTCTCCCACTCACGACCTGCAAGATGAGACAAAGTGCAAAGTGCTTGTAATTTCAATACAACCACCAATATTCAGAATTCAACTGAAAGAGGCTCTGCTTGGTCTAAAACTGAACTCTGGGCCTAATAAAAAACCTGATTTAATGAAATATTAAGAAAGCATCGTATTGTGGCATCAAAAAGTTTGACCCCTCTGCTCAAGGACTGGCAAGACAGAAGAACAGTTGCGCCACCTTGTGGTTAAGTCTTGAAATAAACGTTAAACCTTCTCTAAATAGTTATTTAAAGATGATTTCAGATGAAAATGTCAGTGCAGATTCTGTTTGACTCTGTGTCACACTTTCTTACGCAGCGTGGGTGGCAGAGGTAGATAGTACTCCACTGCCGCCTCTGATTGAGTGATGAGCTCATCCAGGCCCGCGGTGATCACCCGCCCTGGTGCTGATTCTTGAGCTTCCGCCAGGAGGCGCCAGCTGAGCGCTATCAGTTTATCCCATCTGTTCACGGCTCTGTCCAGCTCATCATTTACTCGAGACTGCGCTCCATCCAGCTTCGAGAAGAAAGCGTCCTTCAGATTAGCGACCACCTAAGGGGAGAGAAGGCAGGAGAGGATCGACAGGTATGGGGAAGAAAAAACAAAAAGAAAAATATAACAAAAATGCACCTACAACAGAAATAGCCACAAACACATAGCTAAAGTTACTTTTGGCCTACTTTATCTTAATTAATTAGCTAAAAAAAGTTCATATACATATTACATTAAACCGTTTTCTTTTTACATATTACGCGGTTTAAAATGCTCTTTCAGTAACGTTAACCAAAAAAAGTCACCTGGACTGAACATTGATGAAACAAGTATACTGTCATTGTTTATCCATACTGATTCGCATATGTCAAATATATCACAAAAAGTATTTTGTTTAAAAATCATTTAAGACTGTTGACTCTAAAAAAAAAAATTAAAAAACAGTAGCTGTGTCCGAAACTGCTCACTCGTTCACTCATTCACTATTCCCTATATAGTGTATGGCATTTGAGTGCACTATATCTGCATGGAGTGAACGAAATGAAGTGAGTGAATTCGGACACTGACGTATACACTGTGCGTCGGAGAGCTGGAGCTGTCGCAGAAACGGCTCGATGCGATAAAACAATTTTATCCTACATGTTACTTACATTATAAAATAATGTTAATAACAATAACAATCATAATGACTTTATTTTGTAATCATACATGCCAGCTTTGTAGTTTAATCGATTGTATAATTGGTTTGTCATGCTTAATATGTGTTCATAATCATTAAATACTATAAAATACTGTAAACAAAAAATAAACACATTAACAAGTGTACATTATTTCATGTATTTATTCTTTTTAATAAAGTTTTTTTAGTTTGTTATAAACTCTCACGCTCACAGATGAGGTGGTGTTTGAGCGCCCTCAGGCGACCGTTATGATTTGAATACGCTACTGATGATTAACGACAGTCCTCTCCGCATTGGATTTTGGGAAATAGTGCTTCAGCGAGTGTACATCGAATGTACACTCGAAATCAGAGAGAATTGTGGGGAAAAAGTAGTGAACGAATGTAGGGAATTAAGTCACTCACTCAGAATTCGGACACCACTACAAAATGGCCGACACCCGATATAGTGGACTATATAGTGGATAGGGAGCGGTTTCGGACACAGCTAAAGACTATAGAATAACACAAGATGTGTCACTCGTATTGTTTTGAATGGGAGAAAGTGCAACGCGCAATATGGCGGAATAAGCCAATCGCCGATTGGTAAAGTCATCGCGTCACTGCAGCGGCCGTTAGAAGCTCCGGTTTCTATAGAAACAGTCAGACGCGCGCCTCCGAAATGAAGCTGAAGAGACGCGCATTTAGGACTGTGCATGTGCAGCTTGATCAGCCTGAATAATACAGTTTTTTGTCATGATTCGAGCGTTTGGAAACAAAATTTATGAGACAGTTGTTGTCAGATTTCATTGGTTATTTCAAATATGAAATTTAATCGAAAGCTTGGTGAACAGCTTTGGAGAATTTGATTTTTCCCCATTCAAAGAGATAGGAGCCGCACTTGGATGCCCGAAAGGAGTTTCAAAGATGGCCGCCGAGTGAAATTACTTGTTTTAAAGGGACTTTGGTTGCTAACCAGCATCTGGTATGCTGTGATGTGATCTCTATGGATGTGATGCGTTATAATATCACGTGACAATATCAAATCAAGTTCTGCACATTGTAATCCTTTCTTGCAGCTGAAAATTGATTATAACCTTCTCCAAATAACCTTTAATCACTCTATTTGATTGTGTAGAACCACAAATGAGAGAACCACAAATCTAAAGTAAAACATAAACCATCAGCATCAGCCTTAAAGGGATAGTTCACCCAAAAATGAAAATTCTGTCATCATTTACTCACCCTCGTGTTGTTCCAAAAGCTGTATAAATTTCTTTGTTCTGCTGTACACAAAGTCAAGTCATCTTCATTTATATAGAGCTTTTCACAATACTGTTTCAAAGCAGCTTCACAGTGACAATAGAAAATTTTTATCGAGCTAAAGTTGGTTTTTGATTGAATCACTTCCGTTGTAAAAATTGTTAATTATTACTTTAGGGGCCGCTTAAATGACACCTTTCCTACTGAAAACCAAATACCTTTAATGCATTCTTGCCGTTCATTTACATGTTTAGTCTATAGGTTTGCGTGTTTGAGTGTGTATGTGCGCAGAAGCTTGGTCTTTTTAAAAAAGTGATATTTGCCAAATTACTTGTCTGGTCTGCATTCAAGGGCGTAGATTTGGTTTCAACATTTGGGGGGGGGGGGGGGGGGGGTTGAGCGTTGGTATGCTGCCTGTTATTATTTTTTTTAATAATAAAAAAAAAAAAAAATCTGTTTTATGTGTAGCGTTATTGGATAATTTATTTCTTCTCTATCTATCTATCTATCTATCTATCTATCTATCTATCTATCTATCTATCTATCTATCTATCATAACTTTATGGAATTTATCTATAAACATTCATCAAATTCTAACATAATGGAGTGATTCTAAAAAGAAAGAAATTATGTTAAATATTGAAACCGCCAGTAGGTGGCAGCGATTCGACGTTTTAATGAGTGAGCTACTTAAATCGTTTATTCAAGTCAATTCGTTCAAAAGTCAGATTAATTAAGGAAGAAAACAAACACCGATGTGAATACTTTTGTCATTGACAACTATTGAAAAATGAAGTAACAAAACAGACGGCTGTGTTGGTAACTGGTTACAGTTAAACTGATAGTTATGGCTAAACTGCAATGGATTAGATAGCTAAAATATATGTGGAGTGTACCTATCTATTACAATGTTTTCATACCTCCTTCTCAGTACATGCTTTATTCTTTTTAACGTCCCTCTTTGAACAGAAGTTTAATATAGTCGGCTGGGCAACGGTTCTCTTCATTTTTTGGTGCTACCCGTGCTCTCCATTCAAACATTAGAGCTCCACTCGCGTTGTTTTGGTGAAAGTGCGACGTACTTTTTTGACTAATTTATTATGACAAACTCATATTCGATTAGAAACAAAATTATTGTTGCAAAATAAATGAATTATACATATGTTAGTATAGATCTACTGTGATTTTCATGTTGAAATATTGGGGGGTTGTAACTGATGGATTTGAATCCCCCCCGCAAACTACGCCCCTGTCAGCATTATACAGAAAAATTAGTTGTGTCTGCGGATCTATGCGAACTGGAATACATTTTCACCCATCTACTCTAATATCTAAGATATTTGGAAGAATGTTTGACAAACAAATAATAATTGAATAACTTGCATAACAGATTCCCTCAGATTAGCAAAGGCTACAAGTACTTACAATATTAAGGTAAAATGGCAAACTTATTACAAACCTATATTACTTAAATAATTTAAAACTCAATTAATTTTGTTACTTAAAATAAATGTGTTGGCTTTTACCAGACAGTCAATATATGGTATCTGCAATATGGAAATGTTTCTCACACTCACCTCATCTGTGGGCTGTTGGAGGATTGGGAAAAACTTCTCAAGTTGCTCCAAACCCACCAGTGCAAAACTGTTCACTGCCTCAACTGCAAAGGCCAACATACAATGAATTCACTTTTATTATCATTAAAGACTTAAATGTTAAATTATGTTCTAGCAGTGTATCTGTTTATTTTGTCCAATTTTGTCCTTACTATGAGCATTTGATTTCCATTGATTTTTGTAGGTTTATGCCATTTCAGTGTTAGAGATACCATATATAAACACTCAGGACTCACTTTCTGTTTCTAGGTTCTGTAGCAGAGGTGCTGCTTGTTGCAGAGCTGCTGTGGATGCACTGCGGACACCCAGCTCTGCTACACCTCCCACAAACCCGAGCAGCGGATAACGACCTTTCACACCCAGGTAGACGGAAGAGGCCTGCTGCAGCGCTGAGCTGACGAAAGGCAGTTTTGCCACACGCTTTAGCACGTTCCCCTGTAAAGGCAAGTCAGTGTCTTTTTGAACATGGTAATGATGAAATAATTAAACAGTGTAGAGTGACAATGCAAGAAATCTCACCTCACTGTTTCTTGTTCTCGACATATCTGCTTTGCGCTCTTGAGGCAGAACAGAGAACATAAAATATTCAAGTATCCTATTAGAGTTTGTATTTGGAATTATCCTATTTCTTCTTCATCTTTGTGTTTTGTGAAAGTTTAGAGTAGATGGGTGAATTTAGATTCAAACATCAGTGTATTGATACCAAACAGTGGGCATATTCATCTGACATCTGACAACATCATTCAATTTCAACTACATCAATACTGATCTGTATTCATTAATTTGACCTGCCCATGCCAAGTCAGCTGATGTCACATGACAATACTAGCCTATGTTAGACACCCTCGCTGTGGAAATTTCATTAAGCATTCAAACCACACCGGCCAAAAATGACCTAGCATTCAAATAGTGAAATGTAGAAAAAATACAGGTCTGTCATGCAACATCAGTAATTATTGTGGTCAAATACTGTATGTTTTTTGAAAAATAATTATTTAAAAAATAATGGCCAAATGATGGATTTATATTATTTTTTTATGTATATTTCAGAAACATTCCTGCAGTAAATAAAGTAATGATGTTTTAGTGGTTTAGAAGCTGTCATTTGGTCACCGGTGCCCCTGAAATGTCATTTCAGGTAATAGCCCAAGTCCTCTGACCAAAACCAATGGAATCATCCAAAAACATTGGCATATTTAGAAGTCTCTTAAACATATCTTCAGATCAAATGAAATCTACAGATCAAAGGGTTCTTCTGAATGTTATCTCATGGAATAAAATCCAACTGTGTCAAATCTGATCAAAGCATTCTCACAGGCCTGTTTATAATATCAAACTTTTTGCTTTCAGATTCACTTACTGCACAGAGGGGCCACTCTTATAGATCCTAGTGGAAGTCAGCACTGAACAAGTGCTTACCTGCAAAAAACAAAACAAAATTCATTTTAGTTAAAAATAACATTCAAGATAATAATCACAATAAAAACATCAATAAAATCTACCTTAAAAAAATGGGTCTTTTGTGCTGGATTAAATTGTTTAGTGAGTGAAATAGGTAGAAAAATAATTTTAAGATCAAAACCAGACATAATACTAGACTTGTAAAGTTTGTGTGAATTTGAAACAGACCAATGATCTTTCTGGTAATGTCTTCAGGTCATTTTTTCCTTTCATTATCTAATAAATACACTGCATAGCTGGGTAGCTGATCCCTGGTTAGACACCTGTCTATGCTGACAATTACAGTAAACAGTAAAAATGATCAACTTCTCTCAAATACTTTTTGGACGTCAGCTAGCAAAATACATTTAAAATGTTCCACAAATTATGTTATAAAAAAATAACAGTATGTTATTTTGGGCCATTATGGATTGATGATATATAATACACAGATTTATTTATTAAGATTACATTTTACACCAATAATTATTACATTATTTTCGAGTAGACAGCAAGCGGACAGCAAAAACTGTCAAATCAGAAACAGTTATTACCTTTAAGATGGTTGAGTGTTGAGTCCTTTGAGATGGCCAAATGTAAAAAAATAAAAATATCTTTTATAGATATTTGTTACAAACCCAGTAGATTTGCCCTTTCTATTAGGTCTCAGTCCTTGTCTGAAGTGTCTGAAATGAGAGTTTTGTTGGATGGTTTTGTCACTTTTCATGGTAGGTGCATGTGATGCCCCTCATTTAGGGTGCGGCCAGTCCACGCATGTCAAGACGTTTCTATGGCGTTGTTTGCCAGTTTATTGATTTACCTAACAGTGACAAAGACAGTCTTAAGAGTGTGTGATTTTATGTTTCTCTGACATTTCTCACATAAACTCTTTGATTTACTTAGATTAATACAGATGAAAAATAGTCTAGGACTTGTGTGGGCTATCATGTTTATACCAGAATTCATTTTTTATCTCTAAAATATGTGGAAGGACAACATATATCAGTGCAAATCATTATTGTGAATAAACAGACAAGTAGAGTAGTATGAATGCATTAAATTAGGTTACCTAAATGTAACCTAAGTTGTGATGTTTGAATACGTCTGCTGTGTACAAAGAGTCTAGTCAGATATGTCTAGTCAGTTATGATTTTAATGTCACGGTTCAAACGTTTAATGTGTGTTCAGCCCCCTTTATATCAGCATTCCTGTTCTGATTCAGAAATTGAATGAGGAGGCATAGACTACCAGAAGCCTGAGGTTTCTACTGAGAAAATCAATCTTTCAGTGGAGATGAAGTACATTAAGTTCATCTCACGTTGCCAGGTCATAATTGAAACCCTTCACAAAGGCTCTCTTTGGAGAGTAATGTAGTCTCATATCCGTTTATCTCAATTCCCAACTAAAAAAGTTACTCAGTAAACTGGACCTTTTAATAAGTGTAAACAATCGTTTGACAATTTGAGCCTGGGAAATTTCTCAGACTTTCCATTAAGGCTTTGTAGCAAAAGAGGACACTATTGTTTCATTTCCCAGTCAAACATATCTGGTAACATTTAAATATAAGAGTTGTTTACTATCAATAACGTTCTTAGTGACAAGAGTGAGACAGAAGAAACCTTCATGGTTTCATTTAGTAATTGGTAAATAATTTCATTTTAATTGACGTCAATGCTCACGCCGCAGATATTTGCTTTGGTTTAGCTTTAATGCCATTCATTTTCTTTAAGATGCTTTAATATTGACATGTTTTGATTTTTGAGGTTCTGGTTTCATTTTAAAAGTTTCATCTCAAGCAGATGTGTTATATATATTGGAGTGAAAATATACTAGAGAGAGAATTCACTTGTGTACCACATTTATTTTGCACATTCATTGGGTGTTAAGAACACTAACATACAGGTGGGTGTGTAACATTAGCAGAGATCTCACAACATTTTGCAGTACATTATATGTCAAATATTCACAAGATATTTTTTTTAGTTTGCACTAATACAACATTTTTCAGTTTCCTGCCAATTTATTTTTGAACACCAAAGCGATTTTGTATAAGTCTTTTTTTCTTTTTTTTTTTTTTGAATCTATTGTGTTTGTTTTTTCTCCTGTGTGTTGTTTCTCAGATTGGTTGCATCTTTTAATATGTTTCCATTTTGTCATACCAGTGATCCGACACAAAGAAGTGTCTTCTACACGAAAGACATTACTGGGTGGATAGGGTGCACTTTTATACAGGGATTGTGAATTTAGCATGTAATAAGCTTGAATGGAAAGAAGCTTTTTTTTTTTCATCTAGAATTACAGTTTACAATCTAACATCTCTATGATAGAGAAACCATGTGCCATACGACCAGCTGACTGCTAGTGGCTAATTTGTGAGGAATTAAGCGGAAATTTTTGCAATGTATTTTTGAGAAATGACACCAAGTGTTGAGCTTCCCAGATCAGTGATGGTCCCTGCTCTGCTGGGTCTCTTGAATCCTGGGCAAATTTCCTACTTGGGATGGGAATCGAGAAGAATTCAAAGGATCTGGTTCTGGTTCTAAGTCCTTAATTGTCTTAATCAAATCTTAATTGAATCTTTAGTATTTTTAAGGAATTAATATTTTGGGAAAAAATACATTTGCATTGTCAAATGATAAAATAATTTCAGAAATAAATACATTTAAAACAATTCTTGTCATAGTCTTTTTAGTGGCAGCATAAATACAATCCAATAATTGTTCTTAAATATATATACTAAAAATATCTAAAAATACTCAAACAAAAATGTGACAACATTTTATTTATGAATATTTATAAAATACTAATGACAAAAAACATAAGTTTAGCTAACTATGGTCGTAAATTCCATTGAACTCTATTGGTAACGTCCGAACTTGCGACCATAGTTGCGACTGTAGTTGTGTTGTGGGTTTGATTAATTAAATAGAACCGACTCATTAGAGTCATTTGTTCTGGAATCCTACCACACTGTTGCACTGAAATCGTTTGATACACTAATTCTCATTAGAGTCCTTTTGTTTTTAGAGAATTGTACTAAACTGCATTGTACATTTTTGATTCATTAAAAAGAACCGACTCATTACAGTCATTCGTTCAAGAATAATACTACACTGGTTGCACTGTATAGTTTCAATTCACTAAAAAGAAATGGATCATGAGTAATTTGTTCTGTAATCAGATTACACTGGGCACGCTGTAGATTTAATAGCATTTTTGTGGCACTGCTGAATAAATTGTACAGGAAACTGAGAAAACAGGAAACAGTTTTTTAATTCAATGTTTCGTCTGCATCAGCGAAAAAACGCAAGTGCGAGAATCGTTAATGGAGCTGAACGCCATTTGGTTCCAGTATTTCTTTCTAACGGAATCATTTCTGATTCTCGGTTCCCAACCTTAATTCTGCCTCGATATGAAACACAGACGGATTTAGACCTCCGGCTTGATAAATTAACAGTGAGGAGCACCAATCAGAGATAAAGGCCCAGGCTATCAGCAGGCACACTGGTAAACCATCTAGATCTTGAGGGTAAGCAAGCACACTATAAATAAAATAAATGACTATACAAATTCTCATCATAAAAGAGAGATGTGGAAAAGTGGTACAAGACAGAAAAAGGGGAACTGAGGTGAGCGAGGTATGCTAGAAGACGTGTTGTGACTGATAGAATTACATGAACACATTCCCCCTTGACTTTATGAACTACAAGTGATATACCGCTACATATCTTTCCATTTCCCAAACATCACACCAAAGGGCTCAGATTGCCCCCTTAATATGCCAGAGCTTCCCAGCTCTAAACTAAGCACACATCTCTTTGTCTATCTCTATATCACACAGGATTTAAAATGACAGCGGATCCAATCCACCTTAAAAAGAGCATCTGATGACATGGGCAAGTAAAGTCTACGAAACAGTGAACCTCTGTTTTATGGTGAAGTGAAGCTCTGATGTATGAAATTCATACAGACGGTGACATTCAGAGTTTGTTTGTAGCATAGCAGTGCAGATTAAGGTTTTCAGGGCCAGATTTATCCAAAGTGCATGATGAAATTGTTGCACAAGCAATAAATCAGGCCCAGAGTGCTGCCAAAAGGGTTATTGTTGTACAATCACATGACTCAACTTGTAGCTGTGGAGAATGTGACACAGCAGGAATCTCTGAAACATCTCCAGCCAAAGCAGAACAGAACAAATCATACTTTTAGCGTAGATCATACAACCTATGCGTCACTTTGGTGCATTGCTCATACAGTGGAGAATCAGTACATCTGCTTATCACAAGCTCCCCTTGATGTAAGTTCCAGAAATCAGAGCCTGTTTAATCATAAATCCACACAATGTCCCATTCTGGAGTGAAATATGGAGTGTTAAGACATGCGATAAGTTTCATTAGGACAGTTACAGAATCGTACACCTCATGAGCTCCTAACAGTCTGTCAATATGTTATATTTTGGTCTCGTTTATTATTTATCGTGTTGTGTTCTTGCGGTGTGTGTGCGTGTGTGTATGTGAGCAACTGAGTGAGAAAGTAAGAGTGTACTTGTGTTTTTAAAAAGATTCATTTCCGAGGCCCATCATCGCGTCGGCAATGACGTAAATGTTGGCTTAAGTCTTTTTTTTTTTAAAGTCCTCCTGAAGATCGGTTACCTCCCATGTAGTGATGGTAACAAAGGCATCTTTTTCCTCAAACTCTCTCATTATTAATCGTTTCCTGTGTGCCTGTGTTTGAGTGTGTGCACAGAGAGAGAGCGTGGTGAAGCTCTAATATTCGTTGAGCGTGTGCCACTTTGAGATTTGGCGCCGTGGGTTTTGGCAGACCTCCTGCCAGTGGGCGGCACCCGAGGGGCAGGGGCTGTTTGCACCGAGCACCAGCCGTCCTAAGGCCTGGTTTTTAGTAGTGCGGTCAAAGTCCATGACCAGGAACTCGATAGAGATGTCTGGCAGCAACTCAGCCGGTACGTCATAGATGAAGGATTCGTTAAAGACAGGGTTGAGCGTGCACTTCTTCACATGCGTTTTCTTTTTGGCAATGCGCTTGTGGCCATAGAACACGTTTAACTTCACATACGGATCTGGGACACAAGATAACACAAAGGACACAAGGTTGTTAGATTAGATATTTAGATGAAAAAATACTTAAATTTTATATTTTAAAAATGTTATAATTTAATATTTTACAAATATATGTAATTTCTTAAATATACACTATGGGTCAAAAGTTTGGGGTCTGTAAGATTACAAAAAGATACTTTTATTCAGAAGTTCATCAAAATTGACAGTAAAGACATTTATAATGTTAGAAAATAATTCTATTTCAGTTGAATGCTGTTCTTTTGAACTTTCTATTCATCAAAATATCCTGAAATGTATTACGGTTTCCACAAAAATATTAAGCACAACTGTTTCCAGCAGCGATAATAATATAAGAAATGTTTTTTGTGCTCCAAATCAGCATATTAGACTGATTTTTGAAGGATCGTGTGACACTGAAGACACTGAATTGAAAATTGTAATAATATTTTAATAATATTTCACAATATTACTGACTTAGCAGCCTTGGTGGACATATAAGACTTACGGACTGATAAAATAAAAATGTACATAATAATAATAAAAAAAAAATGTATACTTACTTCCAGATAGCCCAGTGATGTCCAGTTTTGGAAGGTGTTTTGCTTTTAACACCACCACGCTGAGTCTGTGAGAAACAGGCTGATAGGACAGAGAGACCAGCAGCTCTCCACGGCTTACACACTGCAGAAAGGCAAATACACAAACATAATGGTCAAACAAATTGCTTATCTCAAGCATGCATTCGTTCATAATTGCAAGACGGACAGCTTAATTATATAAGACAGTTTAATTATTGCATAGAGCTCTTTGGTTTTCTTTTTTTTTTTTTACAACTTATGTTTTAATATTGAGGTTTTAAATCAGCAGTACATTTAAGAATATCCCTGGGTTCACTATGCCCCTCCACAGCAATGGAAGAAGTGCAGCATAAGCAGGTAAGTGATAATGTGATAGCAGCTCTTCTACGCATGGTGTATTAGCAAAGTAACAGATTGGATGCATTAATAATAAGTACAAAATGACCGGGCTGAGGACTCCTTAATATCTTGTTTTCCGTTTATCTTCGCAACTCAACTTCTAGTTTCGTTTTGTGCGGAGGCACGAGGAGGCTTTCATGTATGTGCCAACAGGATTGTCTACGCATCATCTAAACCCACTCAGTGAGCAGGAGGATAAGCACATTTATCAATGACTACAAACTTCAGTAGGAGGATGAGACAGTGATGATTCAGTGCTGAGCTCATACAAGTGTCAGACTTATAAAAAGAACCCAGATGAATCAGTCAGCATGAACAAAATGCAGAAAATAATTGTTAAAATTAAACTGAAACATGTGCTTCAGGAAAACTAAATGTATTTAGCTTAAAATCTTCAGAAGAATTTGGCTTAGTTATTGTTATTGATAGGTATAAACTAAACTTACAGCAATGTTTTACTGTGTGGTTGTTTTAATATTAGCTTGAAATATAATATATTATAAATAATGTAAAAATATTATACATGTAAGATTATATTTCATATAATAAAAATGTAAAATATTTTCTTTACTTAAATTTACCTTTATGTGGTTCTTTTTTCATGCAGCACAAATTAAATTCAGGAAATAACTGTTGAATTAAATCTGTTGAATTAAATTAAAACTTGAATTGAATCTGAAACTAAATTAAAAACTTTCCTGTAGTACAAACAGTAGAGCATGACACTAGCAATGCCAAAGTCATGGGTTCGATTCCCAGGGAAAGAAAGAACTGATCAAATGTGTACAGTTAATGCAATGTCAGTCATTTTAGATAAAAGCATCTGCCAAATGTACAAATATTCCAAAAAATATTATTCGATCACGGTTTGAGCTAAACTCTGCAGGACAGTGGCTTATATAATATATAATATTTACTATTATTTGTATATATATATATATATATATATATATATATATATATATATATATATATGGAAAATATTGAATATATATTCATATCATATTACTCTCACCTGCATACTTCTCTTCGTGATCTGTTGCGTAATATGGACCCGGCCTGTACTCGGGTCCACACCTGCCAGTGGAACCATCGCCTCCCCAATCACATCATCTCGTGAGAACCGGTCAAAGCTTAGAACCAGGAAGTGCAAAGTGAGATCCGACAGGGAGCTGTACGGCACACCATAAAATGTGAAGGTCTCATCAAACGCAGGCTCCAGAGTCTTCCTCAGAACACGAGTCTTAACGCGATGTTTCTTC
Source organism: Megalobrama amblycephala (assembly GCF_018812025.1). Taxonomy (NCBI): domain Eukaryota; kingdom Metazoa; phylum Chordata; class Actinopteri; order Cypriniformes; family Xenocyprididae; genus Megalobrama; species Megalobrama amblycephala. The sequence continues at coordinate 26,799,562 of NC_063056.1, forward strand.
TCTGGGAGAATGGTCATCTTCACATAGGGGTCTGCACTGCCCGTCTGGCCTTCCACTGCCGGTAACCCCCGAGCTTCTAGAATGGTGACCACCAAGGCCTTCTTGGGGAAGTTATAGTCGATTGCAATGCTGAGGTCCCCCCGGCTGGGCTCATCGGCAGGGGTGAAGGGTGTAGCCGTGCTGGAAACCGTAGTACTGGAGGTCTGACTGCTGCTTGCAGAGCTGCTGTCTAGACAGCAGTAATCTGCACGCACAGGAAGCTCCCTCTCCATCCTGGGAACCTCGTGGCCACTTTCCCCGAGCCTCATCTGCATTTGTTTCTCTCCCAGCAGGCCGCTTTCTGCTGCTGAATCCATATCTACCAGCACCACTGGGCGGCCCTTGCTGCCTTGAGCCCCATCAGTGGTCTTGGACCTTGCCTGGCGTGCCACCCTAATGATCCTCTTGCTGTTGGTCAGTGCGTCAGGGTAGATGCTCATTCCTTTCAGCATGTGAATAAACTTGTACGGCGGGTCTGTGAGAGGGTCACTGTGTTCCGATTGGATGCCATGGAGCTTGTAGTTCGTCCTGTTGTAATGTTTCTGACAGCAAGTCCACAAAAAGATTAACGCAAAGACTGCAACAACCAACACACCAGCACCGATAAACCCCGCCAGCACTGGAGACATATCTAAAAGAGAAAAACAGAGACAGAAAAGTAAACAGACTGATAAACAATTTGATCACATCCATTTTTCAACATTCACCAACAGTCTATTCATACCTGAAGATGTTCACAGGCTCAAATTGTAAAAAATATAACAACAGTCTTTCTCGGTCTAGATGGTTAAAGCACAACAGCTCTGAACATGCAGACACTGACAAATCCACAGAAGACTTACTCTAATATCTACTTCATGCCCACTCACTCCACCCGCACGTTGCAGAGGAACACAATCATCCCACACAGTGACAAACCACTCTATAACAAACTACTGCATCCGGTCTCACTCTGCAACATAGCTATGAAATATCGTGAAATTCTATCATAACATTCTATCTAGGTGTCTTGACGCTTCTCTTCTGTATGAATGTAATGTCACATCAGAGTGTTCGTCATTGTCACTGCCATTTAATAGTGTGCTAGGTTAAAATGTTTAAAAGCACCTCAAATGTTGTAAAGCTGGCCTTTAGAATAGGATAGAATAGAATGTCAGTTGAGAATGTATATACATATAGGCTTAAGACTTTTTTGTTTTATTCACTAATGACACATTTAAATTGACCAAAAAACAATGTTACAGAAGATATGCTGTTCTTTTTAAAGGTGCTCTAAGCGATGTCATGCGTTTTTAGGCCAAAACATTTTTTGTCACATACAGCAAACATCTCCTCACTATCCGCTAGCTGCCTGTCCCGTGAACACACTGTAAAAAAACGAGGTCTCTGTAGTCGCCACAAGCTCCAAAAATGGCAACAAAAACTACCTGGTGCAGCCTGGACCACGAATCATAATAAACATGCTCCAGCCAATAAACGACAAGAATGATTTTAAATGCGTGTTCATGACTGTTTCAGGAAGCACGGAGGGGAGGGGGAGGAGGAGGAGGAGGGAGGGTCTAGCTAGCCTCTGTTTTGTTTGACAACACTTCGAACGTCAACAGGAAGTTACTCCACCCAGGATCGCTTAGAGCACCTTTAACTTTCAATTCATCAAAAAATGTATCATGGATTCAACAAAAATATTGAGAACCACAAATGTTTTCAACATTTATAAAAAAAATCTGAAGGACAGTTTATTTACTGTCCTTGTGTTGTCAGGACAGTGACATAAATTAAGACGAAGATTGATGACAGCCCTGCTGGAGAGTGTGTTTGTGTGTCTTGCTGATATATGGCCATTGTAAGATGAGCTGCTCAAACATGGTTTGATTAATAATGAATCTTTATGCTGATCGCTCTGTCCAACCCACAATGCCATTTTATAAGGTCACAGTGACCGATCTTATGAGATCAGATGTGAAATCAGCAGTTTTACTGTATGCCTTAGTCGTGATGAAGACTAAGATTCAGAATAGAATGTGAAGACAGCAAAAAATCAACAAAGGAGAAGAGTCTATAGTCATCACATCCAAAAAATATTAGCACGATGGAGCTACAGCCAAAATTAACAGCACACGGCAGACAGAAAGAGATATTTGCCCGCGCTCCACCCAGTATGTTATTCTTTGCTTCATTACTCTCACCCAACCTCAGACAAAGACCCTCACCCCACTTGCTAGATGATGCAAGACTTTACTAGGCTCCAAAAAAACAGCTGCTCCAATTACCTGGAAAAATCCCATGGGCCATAGATGCGCATGAACCAAAAGCACACACAAACAAAGAGAATAGACACCCACCTCACGCACACAGTTTTGCTTGAGTTTTTATTCAATGCAGTGAGAGTAGCAAAGCTTCTGACCTCCAAACCAAGACATGTCTATGATTAAATTCTTGGTGTATTTCTCTGTATTTCTCAGGATATAAATCAAAATATCATCCCTTTAGAGCCCTGACAGGTGTGTCTAGACTGTGGATATGGTAGAGTGATCAAATATCAAACATCAGAGATCACCTGCCGTGGGTGATGGTAGCTTAATGTTTAACTCATTGCTAGTTAAAACATTACAGATTGGATTGCAGTATGGGCAGACCTGTGAGGATTGCTAAAAGAGCCCTATCAATGTTACAGCAATCGGTGAAGTGTAAGATCCTTCATATAAAAAGCATCCGCTAAATGACAAACAAGCTGTCTGTGTGTGAAAATGATGGGTTCAATGTTATGTCAACAGTGAACTTGAATCAATTCAAGTCAACAGTTAACCATCCCTGACTAAAATTAGCACTGCTAGTAGTAATTAGCACTGTGGTCTCAGTGTGGATACGTCAAACCAGAATGATGCAGCAAAACATCTAGAAAAACCCAAATTTTGACCCATTTAAACAAGCAGCAACAGCTCTTTTTCTGTATTATGAAGTACAGTGTAATGGATTATTGAAAAAGAAAAATTTGCAGGGCGGGAACTTGGTTCAGTCCATTGGTTGTTGATTGGATGGAGGCAGATGTGAATGCAAGCTTGCAATCAGTTGAAAGAAACGGACAATGTTTTAACAAGACCAAAGCATTTTTAACTATTTAAGTTTACCTGGCTGTATCCCATATAAGATAAGATCCATTATTGTAAAACATGGCAAATAAATAGTTTTGTATGCACAATACTGTCTTAAAGGACTCTAAACAAGGTCCTAGTGCAAATCATGCTCAGCCCACAGTGAGAGTGGGCGAAAAAACGCTGTCTGGACCATAAATGTCTCTCGGAGACTGATGCCAGATGGAGGTGGGCACTGTGGTGCCAGCTGGTGCTGGCATCAGATCCGAGGACACTCCTTTCCGTCATGCTATCTCACACCCTCAGACACGACATACTTATACCCCCCTCCCAAAACAGTGACAATAGGTGAATTAAAATAACCTAAAGCAACTGAAGATTTTAATCCACTGCCTCAACAACTGCTTTTCTTTTTTCTTTGAAGAACTAGGGTTCCCATTCTCTTCATTCTCTTTTTACTGGCTAGAAATTTTAGGTAAACAATATCCAGTAATCCAGCTATCCAGTAAATCATGAACAACTGGAAAAGTCATTGTGGCTTTGAATACTGTTGTGGACATTGGACTCAAAAAATGTTGACAACCACATCCCTAAATGGTAGCCTACCTGTCAAAGAGCAGCTGAGCAATATATATATTAAAAAATGTTTTGATTTTTTTGTCCATACAAATGAAAGTCTATGGGACACTAGGGTGTCTAAATGATGACTGATACTACAAGAGGGTTTTAAACGAAATGATTTAAACCAGCATCCAAAACCACTGCTAGAGAAAAAACACATTTGTATAATTGTCCTTTTGAATCAAAATCTTATAGTGACTGAGATGGAGCCCGTGTGATCAATTGCTCGTGACAACCAGCCACTATAGCTGGTGAATTTGAGGACACATGGGTGGAGACTGTAATCTCAGCGGTGCGCTTGTGCGTTATTAACAAACAAAGAGCCCTCGGGTCCAGTCCGGAATAGACATCACGTCATTCCTGCTTCAATCTCACTGCGCATCACTCCATTAAAACACTTTAGCATCGTGGCGACGCTCACAAACGCTCCCTATATAATGAATCACTACATGACTTAACAACATATATTAATGTCGGTTATATAGCCTGACTTCCCTTCCTAGAAGCACTCTCCAAAATTACACATCCCAAATTAGTGCTATCTTAATCAGGTCAGGTGCATCCATAATGCGTAACATTGATATCTCAGGCGTGTTGGAATGGCTCAGGCCTGTGCTATACTCACCGTACACTGCGCCTATTTCAGTGATCTCAGCCATTTTGAGGGTTGGGCGCGCTGCGATCCGGATAACAGCCGTGGAATAAACAATAGATGTCGACGGTCCTTCGTTTAGCTGATACAATGTGTATGATTCATGGCTACATCTCTACAGTACTTGGTGTTCTCGTGTCTGGTCTGGTCCAGGCCGTTGTGGGATGCTGCGCGCTGAAGGATGCTGAGCGTCGGGATGCACTGCGTCAGATTGAGAGTCTGACCGTAAGTACCGCCCACCAGCAGCGCGCATCTCATGGACAGCACCCAAGGAACGCACCATCCTGTATTTTCCAGCGTTTTCATACCCGCAGAGGTACATAAAGTATGTTGCTCTTAAGACTTTGCTTTATTTCAGTACAATGTCTTTGGACTAAAGGGGGGAATCTGTCTGTTATGGTTATGTACTTTGCAAAAGATACGTTGATAATGTATTTTTATATGACATGAAATTAGAAAACTGAAACTCCATGTCCGAATATCCATACTTCCCTACAGTATGCAAAAAGCAGTATGTTAAAGGGTTAGTTCACCCAAAAATGAAAATTCTGTCATTAATTACTGACCCCCTCATGTCGTTCTACACCTGTAAGACCTTCGTTCATCTTCGGAACACAAATTAAAATATTTTTGATAAAAATCCGATGGCTCAGTGAGACCTGCTTTGCCAGCAAGATTAACACTTTCAGATGCCCAGAAAGCTACTAAAGACATATTTAAAACAGTTCTTGTGACTGCAGTGGTTCAACCAATGTTATGAAGCGATGAGAATATTTTCGTGCACCAAAAAAAACAAAATAACGACTTTATTCAAAAATTTCTAATGATGGAGCGATTTCAAAACACTGCTTCCTGAAGCTTCAAAACTTTACAAATCTTTTGTTTCGAGTCAATCCGAAGGGTTGTAGGCTCGGCATATCCTGCCCGGAATAAAGGCAGGGGCGTAGCCGACTCCCCACAGGGATATGGACAGGGACCATCCGGGTGGTGGTGGGGAGGATGGAGGTGGAGATTGGCGTCAGCATCTGCAAAAGTGTAAGTACCGATGCTTTATACCTGAGTGTTCAATAATGATTGGTTAGATCTGATCTAATGAATGACGTAACATTAGAGTCTTCCCGGCAGAACTTACGCTAGAGCTTTCATTTCACCCAAAAATGAAAATTTGATGTTTATCTGCTTACCCCCAGGGCATCCAAGATGTAGGTGACTTTGTTTCTTCAGTAGAACACAATGATTTTTAACTCCAACCATCGTGGTCTGTCAGCCGAATAATGCGTGTAAATGGGAATTCCATCTATAAGAGTCAAAAAAAAAAAAAAACACGACAAATCCAAATTAAACCCTGCGGCTCGTGACGACACATTGATGTCCTAAGACATGAAACGATCGGTTTGTGCGAGAAACCAAACAGTATTTGTATAATTTTTTACCACTACTATGTCCAACTGCCCTCCACATCCAGTTGGTGAGGTCTGAACGCGCTCTGACAATGGAAGTGATGTCTCGCACTCATTGAAGCAAAGCGCGAGACATCAGTTCCGTCAGCAGAGCGTGTTTTTGACCTCACCGGATGCTGAACGGAGTTGGACATAGTGGTGTTTAAGAGGTAAAAAATTATATAAATACTGTTCGGTTTCTCGCACAAACCAATCGTTTCGTGTCTTAGGACATCAATGTGTCGTCATGAGCCGCAGGGTTTCATTTGGATTTGTCTGTCGTGTTTTTTTACTCTTATAGATGGAGTTCCCATTTACATGCATTATTTGGCTGACGGAGTTAAAAATCATCACCTGTGTTCTACTGAAGAAGCAAAGTCACCTACATCTTGGATGCCCTGAGGGTAAGCAGATAAACATCAAATTTTCATTTTTGGGTGAACTATCTCTTTAATGAAGCCTCGTTTACTGAAATCACATGTCTTTGGCAGTTTGATACAAGCTCTGAACCACTGATTTGAAACAAAAGATTTGTAAAGCTTCGAAGCTTCAGGAAGCAGTGTTTTGAAATCGCCCATTACTAGATATTGTTGAATAAAGTCACTATTTTGTTTTGTTTTTTGGCGCAAAAAATTATTCTCGTTGCTTCATAAATTTAAGGTTGAACAACTTTGTCACATGAACTGTTTTAAAGTGTAAATTATCTTGGTGTCAACGCAGGCCTCACTGAGCCTTCAGATTTCATCAAAAATATCTTAATTTGTGTTCTGAAGATGAACGAAGGTCTTACGGGTGTGGAACGACATGAGGGTCAGTAATTAATGACAGAATTTTCATTTTTGGGTGAAATAACCATTTAAATGAATAGGATGTGCAACAATGGAGTCTTTATGTTTATGATACAGTAGGCAGTACCCAGATGACTTATGAAAATAATTCAGATCAAATGGTTTGGCTGACAAAAAAAAGTTTGGGAATCCCTGACCTTCTGCATCTGCTGAGATTGTGAACTCTGCGGCCCGGACCATGGGTTTCCTATCCCATGAGGCCAGAGGGGTGCTATCAGTACCAAGAAAGTTGTTCCTTATGATTGTTGTTGGTACATTATGCCAGGTGTCATATATTCTAGCGGACAGAGACTGAGTTTACTTTTCTTAATATTTTTTATTATGTAGTGGCCATTTTATGGAAGCAATAAAGCACTTGAGTGTGCACTGTATTCTGAATATAGTCACGGCTGGATCATGGTCCTGGAACACACATGTTTGGAGGGCCCTCTTAGTGGCAGACCCCTTATACATTGTCCTACAATAAGCAAGTGGGATTTGACAAAATGTAATAATTTAGGAAATGCATATATTGGAGGTGTTTTGCCTAACAACTCCCTTTTGCCATGAATATATTCACAATATAACACAGCCTCTCGAGTAATCTTTGAATTAAACACAATTCGTATATAAAGCTTAAGTAAGAGTTGGGTAACTCATGTCTAATGCAGGCCTGTGTATAAAGGGAATGTAATACTTAAAAATAACCACTAGGTGTCCTCACTCCTGTCTCAGTGTCATGGCTTATCAAGGATTGACCGTGTATGGATGTGTCAGACTGTTATGGCATCACTCATGTATAACCTAACAGATGAAAATCCCCCTGTTAACAAAACTTTTATCTCTGTATCACTGAGTTATAAACACTTATGGTATTCATAATTTGATTCTCATTAAAACAGCAGATTCTTTGTTCCCGAGATCACTTGTTTTTGGTCTCATTTCAAGATTTGTCAGGTTAAATTAAATGGGTTTGTAGACTACTGCACAATTTCTATCCTTTTTATTAGCTGGTTTTAAATGCATTTGTTCATGGACTTCCTGCCTGCACTCAGAATTCAGATCAGCTGCCACTTTAAGAACTATGATAAATCAGTTGAAGTCAGAGCTTTACCCCTAAAGCCCTAGTGCAGCAGAATTGCAACATTTGTATGGATCTTTCTCTCCCTCTTCAATACTTCCACCTCTTTTGGACCTCCATTAGTGTGAACTCATCAGTGGGGCCTTTGGTCTGTGTTACCTTGACAACTGAGTCAACAGCACCCAAGAGTGGACTAAACACTGGTCAGTTCAGAGGCACTTTGCTGGCCAAGGAAAAGCCTGTGGAAAGACTGTGTGTGTGTGTGTGTGAAGGCATGACGGCTTATACGTGTATGTGGTACTATGAGTCACTGTTTGCCTGTGCAGGTGTGTGTGTCTCTCTGTTTCTCTGTCTTTCGTCTTCCCTGTTTTTGTGACAGGACTTGTATATTTTACAGTCTTTGGGTCAGTTGGCAGGTCCAGGGTCAGCGAGGGGCATGGTGTGCAGGACCTCATCCAGCAGCTGCAGGGCACGGTGTAGATGAACTTCCACCCAGCACGGTGTTTGTTTGATGGTCTGTCGAGGGTAGTCAGGTCCCCAACCCTTTACAAAACTCAGACGCAGGATACACAAACGACGCAGGTCATCAACACCTATTCCGGCGGCGGCCGACAGACCTGCGAAAATGTATAAGGGAGAGTGTGTATTAAAGGAAGTAAGCAAATTTTTTAAAGGCATCATTTTAAGACTAGGGCTGGACACATGTCGTGATTTGATTCTGATTCACTAGCTCATGATTCATTTGGGAATATTTCAGTTATAGTGCCCATTTTGCTGATATATGAAAAAAAAATTCTCTCAGCTATAAGTTGTAACCTACGGAGCCCCGGACATGACATGCAGGAAAAAAATAGGCTAAATGGTGCGCACAATTTACTATTTCATTTCGATTTACTCTTTCATTTTCGTACGAAAGGGTAAATCATGCAAACAATAAAAAAAAAATTCTTACATGTCATGTGCGGGGCTCCATAGTAACCTTCTAGCTTGGTAGATTACAAAAATAATAATTTTAAGAATTAACAACTGGGTCCAAACTAAGTATTTCTATTACCATTTAATAGAGGAGATTTAGTATTTTAGAAAGATATATTAATAGGACTGACTCTATAGAGTCAATTGTTAGTTAATCAGACTACACTGGTCATGCTGATCCTCTAAAGAGAACCATTTCATAAGAGTCATTTGTTCATGAATCGGATTACACTGGTCACATATACATGTTTTTGATTCACTAAAAAAACCCAGTTCATAAGAGTCATTTGTTCTTGAATCAGACTACACTGGTCACGTATATGTGTTTTTGATTCACTAAAAAAAACCAGTTCATAAGACTCATTTGTTCATGAATTGGACTACACTGGTCACATATACATGCTTTTGATTCACTAAAAAGAACCAGTTCATAAGAGTCATTTGTTGATGAATCGGACTACACTGGTCACTTATACATGTTTTTGATTCACTAAAAAGAACCAGTTCATAAGAGTCATTTGTTGATGAATCGGACTACACTGGTCATTCTGTATGTTTCTGATTCACTAAAAAGAACTGGTTTATAAGAGTCAATTGCTTGTGAATCAGACTACATTGAATGCACTGTTTGTTTCTGATTTACTAAAAAGAATGGGTTCATTAGAGTAATTTATTTGTGAATCAGACTACACTGGTCACTTGGTCACACTGTATGTTTTTGATTGACTAAAAAGAACCAGTTCATAAGAGTCATTTGTTTGTGAATTGGGCTAAACTGGTCATGCTGTATGTTATTGCATGCAGCTTGTGATGACAACTCAATAGAAAGCTGTGTGTTCTTGGCATTATTTTGCTGTACACATGCTTTTCATCTCATGATGTTCAATTCAGACCGCAAACTTGGGTAAAATATCAATTCTTTTGCAATAGGGCTGTAGATTCAACAAACTGCTGACGAAAAGTGGTTCAGGAAAGACTGGCATAGAGAAAAAAACATTCCTGGGGTTTTAAGAATTGTTACCAAGGAAAATCGATATTTTTGTGGGACCAGTGACTCACTGATGGCTGGAGCAATTCCTCCAACACTGCCAGGCCCAGGGATGTTCCCAGCTACCGCTGCAGCCTGCGCAGCCGCAGCTGCCTGCGCAGTCGCCGCTTGCTGCTGCATCTGCCTGTGACACTGACGAAGATCAAATACCTGGAGGAATAAAATGGAATTAGTTCACCAGCACTTGGGACAACTGATCCAAATATTTCAATCCTTGTTCACACATTTATGCTTAATTTTACTGATTCATGCTTGTTTCCTGGAAATAAACAGATTTACAATGCCAACAACATCTATAGTGCTCTGAAACAAGGCTGTTCCCCTTCTGATTTTGATGTCTGATTCGATTTAATTGCAAAGAATAAAGCAGTACAAAGGTGTGATGTCATTAAAGGTGTACCTTAATGAGGGCTCCTGGGTAGATCTTGTGAACAGCATCCCCTGGCGCTCTCCCTGCCTCCCTGTCCAGGTAGTAACTTTGCACGAAGACAGCATGGTCACTAAGGCAACGCATCCACACGTCCCCCTCCCCACGACACTCCAGCTGAACACCTTTACCAATGTGAAGCCTGTTGGGTGGATGTCAGGTGTTCATAAGTTTGTGTAAGGTGTTCTTCTTCAATTGCATATGAATGAATGTGTTTATTTATTATGCTGAATGATGACTGACCTTGCCCTCTCACTGGCATCAGTTCGGTGAACATTGCTAAGCTGACCCAGGCAAAAGCGGTCCCCGCCCGAAGGGTCCACATATCCATCTACTGTCACCACAGGACAGTTTGCTAGAACCTTAAACATCTCCCCGACCTGCACGTCCATCTCGAAATAAGAGATTGAGCACCAGAACTCTGGGCCTGTAGTGTACACACAATGGCACACAGCCTCAATACAGAGTGTTGTTCATGTAGATGTACGTGTGTGGTGGGGGGGTTGGTTTGTATTACCTGGATGGTTGGAGACTGGTTGAGGGTATGAGGCTGGTGTGTGATGCTGAGACCCTGATAACAGTATAAAAAAAATATTTTTTAAAAGAAATGACAATTAAAACACAATGATGATAAGATAGTATATCATATATATAAGAAGTATATCATTAAATAGCAAGCCATTATTATTTATAATAATTATGATGACAAATGTATATTTACTTATTGATTTATTTCATTTATAATATACAGTACTGCTCAAAAGTTTGGGGTCAGTAAGATTTTTTTTTTTTTTTTTAAGAAATTAATACTTGAATCCAACACATTAAATTGACATTTATAATGTTACAAAAAAACTATTTCAAATAAATGCTGTTCTTTTGAGCTTTCTATTCATCAAAGAATCCTAATCTCTATATAATTTATTTATTGTATATGAGATTGTCAAATTATCTTACAGTTATCATTATTTATATTTTACAAAAACTGTGTTGACGATCAGAATTTACATACAGAAGTGGCTGGTATGAGGGGGAGGGGCTTGCTGGTGACTCCGCCCATTTTGCTGTGGTCCAGTAGGAGTATAAGAGGCTGTACTGGTCCCTGTCCAGGTTGTTGCTGAGACATAATAAACAGATTTAACATGACTTGATACTTATTTAATATACAAGTCTTTCACTGATAATATCATACAAATGAACTGCCTTACAAACATATACAACTTATAAAGTCTCAATAAAATAAAATTCAACACAATTGTGAACTGTACATGATTTCTCCATGCACTTACTGTGGTAAGAGCCCTGTGTCTGTGTGTGCTTCGAGGTGCTGTATTCACTTTGACTGACAGAGGGCTGCTGGGATGAGGGCTGGCTGTGTGTGGGTGCGTGACTGTGTGTTGGGGTGGAAGGTGGAGAGCTGGAGGTTAAGGCTCGTCCTGCTGGGGAGGCGATCTGCAACAGTCCCTCAGGGCGGTCCACCTGCATGGACAACCTGGAAGCACTCGCTTTAGAAAAAGTGAGAATGATAAAAATTATGCGTCAATATCACGTTTTTTTTTTTAATTGCAAGAAAAGAAACAGCACTGCATTCAATACATTAACATAATACCACATTTTACAGATGTGTTAATACAACAAAGAGATCATGACTGCACTTTTGGTAGTCACCACTAATAAGGTGCAACCACCAATGTGTCACACATACACACACACATTTACTAATGATTTTCAACTGTTCTAGAACCAAATTTTTAAAATATTTTTAAATTGTATACACTAGCAGTCAAATGTTAGGATTTCTGAAGGATCATTTATACTGAAGACTGGAGAAATGCCTGCTGAAAATTCAGCTTTGCCATCACAGGAATAAATTACATTTTGAATATTAAAATAGAAAACAGTTATTTTAAAATGTAATAATATTTCACAATATTACTGTTTTTACTGTATTTTTGATCAAATAAATTCAGCCTTGGTGAGCAGAAGGGACTTCTTTCAAAAACATAAAAAAATCGTAATTGTTCTAAACTTTTGACTGCCAGCACTCTTAAAAATAAAGGTTCCAAAAGGTTTTCAGTGATGCCATAGAAGAACCATTTTTTCTTTGTGTGAAGAATGCTTTTAATAGTCTAAAGAAACTTTTTCCACAATAAAAAATGGAAAGGAATGGAAAGGTTCCATCGATGTTAAAGGTTATTCATGGAACCATGAATGCCAATAAAGAACCTTTATTTTTAATAGTGAGTGTATAAAATCAAGTTAAATACCCTCTAAAACGTATCCAATCATGGTCAGGTGAACTTGAAATCACCCTAATAACACAAAGCTTCTTCAAGTCAACTGGTCTTTCACTGACTAGTCGATTTTTTGTTTTTTTAATGTAGCTATGTACATCACTATTATAATCAATCTATCAATAAATATAATGAATAAAAAATGTAATAAAAATGAATCTAAATAACTTCGTAAATAATAAAGAAACTATAATAAAATAACTTATTAAATATGTCTCAATGCAATATGATGATTTCTGGTTTGAATCATCCTTTTGCATTACAAGACTTATATATATATATATATATATATATATATATATATATGTGTGTGTGTGTGTGTGACCCAACCAGTCATAAGGGTCAATGTTTTGAAATTGATATTTATACATCAAAGCTGAATAAATAATATTTCCATTGATGTATGGTTTGTTAGGATAGGACAATATTTGGCCGAGATACAACTACTTGAAAATCTGAAATCTGAGGGTGCAAAAAATATCAAAATATTGAGAAAATGGCCTTTAAAGTTGTCCAAATGAAGTCCTTTGCAACGCATATCCACTCACAAAAATACATTTTTGATATATTTACGGTAGGAAATTTACAAAATATCTTCATGGAACATGATCTTTACTTAATATCCTAATGATTTTTGGCATAAAAGAAAAACCGATAATTTTGACCCATACAATGTATTGTTGGCTATTGCTACAAATATACCCGTGCGACTTATGACTGGTTTTGTAGTCCAGGGTCACTTTTTTTTATTTGATTATTCTGCAAACACTGGTTTGCAGTAAAACCCCTTAGCCTTGATTAAGCTTTGCTATACTTACAGGGTGGAGAGAGGGGCAGGCTGGGGTAGAGAGTGACCGAGGAAGTGGTCCGCTGGGGCGGCTCTGGGGACATCAGTCTCAGTGGCTGTGGGCTGTAGTGATCTGAAGGATGATGGTCTTGCTGTAATGTCATATTCGATGGACCCTCCATCTGGATGCAGTCATGTATGTGCTCTTCTTTTATCAGCCTGCCTGAGGGATGAGAACAAGTGTCAAAACATTTTTGAGCTCCTCTCCAAACTCACGTCCATTTGTCTCTCTCACTGCAAGGCGAGTCCTTGCATGTCTCGATCTGACACATTTTATGGCAGTCTCTGTCTGATTAAAGGCTGGCTGCCAGCAGCGTAGCGATCAGGGCCGTCAGCGATTAGCCCAAATGAATGTTTGAGACATTCTTTCGCATGTGGAGAAGAAACACAGGCGCTAATAGCCACCACTATTCATTCAAAGCTCCGCTCACCTGTGTTTGGCAAACTGAATCCCACTGCAAGATGAGAAAAAAGAAAAAAGTAACATAGAACACTGCATTATATAGTAATCACCACAATATCAACACAGAATCATGTTCAAGAATACTACATGTTCTTTATCTAAAATATTTCCCTGCTATAATTGTAATAGTGATGAAAAACTTTTGTTAGTTTCATAGCAGTTTGTGTTTTTAGTAACATACGCACCAATCCCAGGGGAAACCACACGCTCATAGTGGTAGGGGTTCACACACACATTATCGTACTTCAGATCGAACGCATACTGACAGAACTTGACATGCTTGAGTTCATTCTTGTGGAGGTCCGGCCATCGCCACAGACGAGCGTATATGACATGAGGGAAACCCTTCCGCCCAGCCACCTGAGGAGCAATGACAACACTTGATGTCAACAGTACAGTATTATACCAGGGCTGAATTCACACTCTCACACCTATGACTTTTTTAACTTTAAGTGTGATATTAATAATAATAACACATTTTGGAATATTATGTATTTTACTCAAATCATTTTTACAGAGATTTAGTGGTTAATATTAAGTTACATAGAATTGTGTTATGAACATTTAGCAAAGAGAAGGATTATGTTCTACCTTTTTATTGATAATTTTGTTTTTTCTTAAATATATATTTAGTGTTATATTTATTATGCACTGACTGAAACATTCCCTGGACTGTGTGCACTGGTAATCGGCGTGTCCTCAGTCTCATATTCATTCTCCACCCTGTCCCGAGTCTTAACACCGTTCCAAAGAACTATTCGGTTCTCTGAGAAAAATGAATTTGATGATTTTGGCTCACGAGAAAGACATAACTAATGGCTTAGACATAGATGAGTTTGTTACACTTTTTGCCAAACGAAATAGAAGACTGTTGCTGTAATGTGATGTGAAACACAACTGGAAAATGTGACAATCGTGGTCTCTCATCTTTGTTTAATAGACCTTAAGTATGAAACTTTACGTGAATATTCAGGCTAAAAAATAATTAGTTGCTATTAATCTCTTGATTTATCTTCAGAATGTCAGGTTTTGAATCTGGTCAAATTTGCTTCATATTCACTACCATTCAAAAGTTTGGGGTTGGTAAGATTTTTTAATCTTTTTGAATGAAGTATGTTCTCCAAGGCAGCATTTATTTGATCAAAACACAGTAAAATTAAATAATAAATAAATGTTTTCTATTTATTAATTTTTTTAAATAAATGTTTTCTATTTTAATATATTTTAACATGTAATATAGTCCTGTTATGGAAAAGCTGAATTTTCAGCATCATTACTCCAGTCTTCATGCCCAAGAAACATTTCTTCTTATTATCAATGTTGAAAACTGTGTCAGTATGTCACAACGGGGAAGAAGAAACTTGCAACTTCCGATTCATGATTTTAAGACCTTTTGCTAGTTTCACAACGCATTCAATCATTACACTAAATATCAACTGGACACGAGTAAAGAACGTTTAAACTCTCATGGATGGATAGACAAGTATGAAGTCAGGGATGCTCTACCATGCAGAACTGACCTATGATCAGAATATAATCTAGCCACTGACAGCCTATGGTTCTATCAAGGTCATTAAAAAGTTTCAAGAGCATGACATCACAGAAAAATGTTATAAATGGACAGAAGTCAGAGAAAGAGAAGAGTCAAAGCAGATAAAAAGTACAGAGAAACATTTGACTCTGCTGTCAGACCATCTTCTCTAAATCATGTGTGAGTGGCAACACACTGTGACCTCATTTGCTATTGGAATGACTTACAATTCTCCACCCAGGAGACTGACCTTCCTGAGCGAGTCAAAGCGGAGACAGTCGGCGCACAGACAGAGACAGAGCTGGTTCACTGCCAAAAACATTACGTTTTACAAACTCACACACAGACAGAGCACCATATTAAACTCTCAGAACCCTCTCATTTTCATAAACATCACATTTCTCCACTAACAAACCCTAATAGCTGTGCGTGACATGAAACAGAGTTCAGCGCATATGCATACTGATGCATGCATACATTCAGAACTTGTTGCATAAATGTCCTAATTGAACACATTGCACTCATACTTCAAATACTGACACAGTCGTCTCTCTCCCACATACACAAACTGCGAGACAGACAGGCTTAAGCTTGGCCAAGCCCCTTTCCTGTGTTTCAGACAAAACAACCCTTCCTCACCCTCCACCCGCCTCTCTCCCCGTCTATAGCTGGGGGAAGGGAAAACTCTCTGTCTCGTTCTCCACGGGCCTCTCCTCTCTCTAAAATCATGAGCTGACTATTTTGGGAGAAAAGATTTCTTCCATGTTAACATTACTCATTCCTCGATTCTCCTCCTCTGATGGTTATAAATGCCGCAGAGGTGAAAGACTGCCAGACTTTTGGTCTTAAACATGAAAGTGATCACATTACAAAATGTCAGCCTGTATTAAGAGCCACTGTGATATGACATGACTATTTATTTGTCAGGTAAAGTGTTTATGCATGCTTTTTGGATTATCTGGTTCTTTAAGTGAATCTATTTCAGTTAATTATGTTCTTGAAAATTCAAGCAGATGACACGAGTGCAGTCACTACTGTTGTGGAAGCGTCATGGAACCTCTAGGAAAAATGTGGTGTGTGTTTTCCTGTATTTTGTCATGTAATTAACGCTGACATGCGGGAGCTTTATTTGATATTGTTTATGTTCAGATTTCATTTGAAGTGGAGAACTGGCCACATACCCTATTTATACTGTCAGTCACATTCGGGAAAATAATTAACACTGAAAAATGATTGGGCTTTTCCATAATAACAGCCTATTTATGTGTAAGATGATACCAACAGAACGAGTATATATATATATATATATATATATATATATATATATATATATATATATATATATATATATATATATTGAATTGGCTTTTATTGTTAGATTTTCATGTTTCATTTTAATTTTAGTAATTTTGTTATGCGCTTTTGTCATTTTATTAGTTTTTATTAGTTCTATATAGATTTATTTTTATTTCAGTTTTAGTCATTTTAGTACATTAACTTAAGTTCAATTTCAATTAATTCCCAACACAACATTTACAAGTTTCTTATATATTTTTTTAAGTTAAATTTTTCAATTAATATTTATATTTTATTTCATTTCAGTTTTATTTAAATTATCAACATTGACAGCCAATCAGAATTCATCCTGCTGTAACAAGCTCAAGCATTTAAAGAACTACAACGTCCACTGGTGTGGACACTAATATAGTTATCTTTATAGTTATCCTTCTTGGTGTGAATGTGCCTTTACATGCTGTGAACTGTTGCACCGGATCATGTATTTGTCTGATTTGTGAAGTGTGATTAATTTGTGTTAAAATCAGAATGATGTTGGTTGGCAATGCTCTGACCTGCAAACGTCCATCCAGCGTTCTTTGTATGGTGACGCACTTGCTTGGATGGACTCCATTTGTGGTGATAGCGGTGATGAGGGAGTCAAGCTCATCTCTTTTCTCTTTGAGTTTCTTTACCAGGCTTTCAATGGCACGTTTGGCGAAGCTCTCATTCTCTCCTCCCTGGCGGTGGCACATCAGGCTGTGAACGATGCTTAAACACGCATCACTGCTGCTGGGGGCATTCACAGACATTCTGCTCCCACTATTTTAGAAGAGATAAAGAAATGGTATATGTATGTGGCTTGGACAATTTACCAACTCTTAAAAATGTATGAATGTCATTAGATATTAAAACATAAAATCATGTGGTAATTATTTTAAAGAAAGAAAGACACAAAAGAGGTTTGTCAATGTTTACTTGAACTTAGTTCAGAGAAAGGTTTGTTATCTCAAGCAATGGTTCCCATCTGGTGAGTTGCAACACTGATCTGTGGACAGCAAGGAAAAAAACAATGCAATACAATTATTTACATTTTATGCCTATTGTATCTATTTAGTATAACTGTGTATAGGTTGATATCCAGAATATATATGAAATACAGTACATATGGCTTGTGAACTTTTACAATGAAATGTTTTTGACCTCCATGGCTCCAGTCAAACAGTGTTGTATTTTGTCATTTTGCACTGTATTTGTGTATAAAATGCTAAACATTTTTGGGCTTATGCAGTTCACTTGTATATTAATAATTTCAAAGTTTGATATTAAAGCTGCTGTCCATAACTTTTTTTGTTCAAAATGTAAAAAAATTATATAACGAGCAAGTACATCATGAATCCATTTTCCAAACCGTGTTTTTGTCTTATCCTGAATCGCTACGGCACACCTATAATAAGTGCTTATATTCGGACTATTTTAGACTGGTTCGGGTCATACCACTGCGGAGTAGCACAGTACCTGCGTGACTCGTCATAGACATAAACAGAGAGAAGTAGCTCCGGCTAAAATATTCTTCCTCAAGACGCATGCAGTTCTGTTTATCAACTGCTAGAGCGCCAAAAGTTACAGACTGCAGCTTTAAAGACATTTTTGTTACTTTTGTAAAATAAACTATTTTCATACTGTGTTGGCTCACCACTTGAAGCTTAACACAACTCTGAAGCGAAGTGAGTGTGGAACCACTGATCTAATGCAATAAAATTCAAACATTTCAAGTGTGGTTAAAATGCCTAAATACTTTTGGGGCTCCTGTAAAGCTTTCGCAGCAATAGTGGAAAATCACACAAATAAAAGAACGTAACCACAAATGTCAGAACTGGGCATTCAGACTGGCATTGCTACACAGGTGATGTGGAGACTCTAGGATTTAAATTTCAAGTAACCTAATAGGCAGTTGCACAAAAAAGACTAACGTTTTAATATGAAGATATATATAATTCCAGTTTAGTGTTACTATATTTATTAACTAAACAAATAAGTTTAAATCACATTCCATGATATGTCTCTGTCTATCATTCTCAACTTCAGTTAAAGCCGAAATAGTTACTTCCTGAATCAGACACTAGTTTATTTGGTTTCACTCTTTCTGAAATAGTACTTAGTTACTCACACTTTTAATTATCAATTACTAAATACATAAAACACAAACAGCAAATTAATGCAAGTTAATATAAAAACTACTTACATGTTATGTGTCACATGTGCTCACTCTTCTCTGTATGTCTGCGCCCGTCTGACTCGCTCGTGAGCATATCCAGTGAGTGAGTGAGTGAGTGTGTGAATGTGTGTGTGTGTGTGTGTGTGTGTGTGTGTGTGTGTGTGTGTGTGAGAGAGAGAGAGAGAGTCTGAAACTGAGGTAACTCCCCTGACGATACAACGTAGTTATTTGTCAAAAAATAAGGCACAATAAAACTGAAATCTAAAACTGAAACAGACACAAACGGTCAAAAGACAAAATTTCTGAAAAAACAACAACGAGAAATCTTTTTTTATCGCTGCTCGAAATCGTTCTAAAGTTGAACGCATGTAGCTAACGTTAAAGGTGAAATAAGTAACAGAAATAGACTAATCCTGTTAATTAACTAACAAAAGAAACAAACACTTTAAACCAGCTTAAGATGGCTTGCTGGTCTTGATGATCTCACTAGGCTGCCCAGGCTGAGCTCAGCTGGTTTACCTGGGCTGCGTTTCTCAAAAGCATCGCGAGCAAAGTTGATCGTGTATAGAGACCATTCGTGCCAATGGTTGGGTCCTGGTCGGTCAGATGAGTAGCTAGGCCATTAATCTGAAAGAAGGATGGATCCCGTTTTTGAAAAAAGGACTCCCAAGGTTTTATAAAATGTGGTCAAATTCTATAGGACTGTTGACCTAGGCTATTAAAAAAAAAAAAAAAAAAGTTTCTAATATTTCTCTAAAAGTGGATAGGAAAACAGAAAACTGCTAACTTTATACAAAGTAGGCCTATACAAAGTAAATATTATCCAGATAATTTTTAATAATTAAAAAAAAAAAGATTCTGTCATTATTTACTGAACACAAAATAAGATATTTTGAAAAATATGGGCACCCAAACAATTGATGGGCCCCATTGACTTCAATAGTATGGAGAGAAAAAAAATACTATGGAAGTCAATCAAATGTTTGGTTACCGACATTCTTCAAAAATGTCTTCTTTTGTGTTCAGCAAAATACAGAAATTCATACAGGTTTGGAACAACTTGAGTGTGAGTAAATGATGACAGAATTTTCATTTTTGGGTGAATTATCCCTTTAATGGTCGGTCAGATGACTGGCTAGGCCGTTAATTTGAAGGAAGCTTGGAATACTATGGATTTTCAAAAAAAAGAACTCTCAAGGTTTTATAAAATGTAGTCAAATTGTAAAGGGCTGTTGACCTAATTGATTTTATTTTTTATATATGTCTAGGCTATAACGCAGTTCGTTTATTTTATTAAATCGAAAGTAGTTTTTAACTGTAAGAAAAAAAAAGCTTTAGCCATATAACTTTGGCTTTTCAGTCATATTTTCTTATTTATTGTAAAACACAAATAAATGTGAATTAAATATGATAAATAAATAAATGTTTATACATCTATTACTCTAAAAGTGGATAGGAGAATAGAAAACAGTTAACTTTATACAAAGTAGGCCTATACAGAGTAAATATTATCCAGATCATTTTTAAAAATTAAAAAAAAAGAAAATTCTTTCATTTACTCACCCACAAGTTGTTCCAAACTTGTATGAATTTCCTTCTTTTGCTGAACACAAAAGAAGATATATTTTGAAAAATATGGGTAATCAAACAATTGATGGGCCCCATTGACTTCAATAGTATGGAGAGAAACAAAATACAATGGAAGTCAATCAAATGTTTGGTTACCGACATTCTTCAAAAATGTCTTCTTTTGTGTTCAGCAAAAGAAAGAAATTCATACAGGTTTGGATCAACTTGAGGGTGAGTAAATGATGACAGAATTTTCATTTTTGGGTGAACCATTCTCTGACACAGAGAATGTGGTGTCCATGTGCTGTCCGATAGATGGCGGTATAACATTCACAATCAGCCGGACCGTAACGGCGTGTGAATCACGGTACCAAACTCTGCACACCTGGCAGAAAACATCCGACTAAATCCACTCTAATAACACTGAGTGCTGTGCGCGTGCATCGATGCTAACTTGAATGGTGGGAATTCAATAAACGCGATTTTTTTTATATAGCTTACTTATTAAAACATGCGACATTTCTGTTGAATTTTGCACGTTCAAATGTTTGCTAAGTTTTGTTTCATGTAAATCAGTTGTGCTAAACTAGCACAGACAATTCTGGTATGCACACTTAGAATTAGGACTGTGTAGGTTAAAGATAGATGTCAACTCTATTTTGACTTCACATTCTACTTTTTTAGCATATGTTTTGACTGAGTCTGACGTTTACAACGCAAACTGGATGTGAAAATGAATCCTCTGGATCCCCAAAAGATCATTCTGAACAGCACATGCACTGTCTCTCTGCATGACCGGTGAGATTTAGTTTAGTCGAAATACTGTCAAGAAATACATTTGTTTACAGTGAGCTTGAGTGTCACTATAATACTCTGTTGTGGTGTAATTCTCTGTCTTGTTTTTCTCCTTCCTGTAGCTTCAGCAGTTTGCTGAAGCATCAGCCAACAGATGTGATGGACATCACTGCCGCAGTGAAACAGCAGACTGCAGCCTCGCTGAAGAACCAGCGGCTGGCTCTGGAGATGGCCAACAGACCTTCAGTGCTGGCCGCCCTGCATAATGTATCTGTCAGACACATTCTGTTTGACAAAACTATCGGAGCTGGTGATCTCTGATTGTAGACTAAATAGTTTTTGTGACTCTTCCTCTCTGCAGAATATAAATAATCAACTGTGCAAAGTGAGCGTGAAGGCGAGGCTCGGCCATCCCTTGGGAAGAGTAGGCATGGTGGGATTGCAGGGGCAAATGAGAGGAGGAGGAGGCAGAAGAGGACTGGTCAAGGGATTTTACACAAGGAAAAGTGAGTGACAGAGTAAGTGAGAGAGACACCAGCATTATATTATATATCGCAAGTACATGCATGTGTGTTTTTGTGTGCAGACATGAGTACACAGCAAGGTGTAGTCAACAGTCTAGGTGTTCAGAAGGGGTGTGTCCAGCAGAAGCGTGGAGGCATAATCAATTTGACTGGAGCAATGAGAACCAGAGGTGGAGGAGCCATTAGAAGGACAGGTGAGAACAAGGGCTGCGTCCGAAAGCTTTGGCAGCTGACTTGTTGCCTCGCTTCCCTCTCAGGCAGTGACTTTGCAGGCAGCGTTTGCACGCAAAGGCACCTCACGAAAAACTGACAGGCTTCTGAGGCATCATAAAAGGTTTAATAATGTACAACAAAATAGAGTTTTGATGATAACTAAGCAAATATTTAATTACTGCAATTGTAATTTCTAGCTAGAAATGACATCAAAATTGGAATATGTTAGTGAAAAATGTACATCTACACATAAACTGACCACCAACTGCAACTTGCCAGATGCCATATTTATTTTTTGCTCAAGCTTCATGGAATCAGATGCACAGGATGGTGGGATATCACAGGCAGTGAAAGATACACAAAGTTACGATGCTCAAAGTTCAATGCAAAGGGAGATATTTTCTTTTAAAGAATTCTCTATTTAAGGACTACAACAAACAGCTGGTAGGGACTACAACGAGCTTCTTTCCGGATTGGTGACAACACTAACACTAAAATTTACATAAACCCTGCCCCCGAGAACACAACAAAGGGGTGAGGCCATGTTATTGCAATACAGTATGTAACACAAATGCAATAGCATGTCATAAAAGCAAAATGACAACTTGACAAATTATAACCGTAATTAAACTAAACTATACCTATCTTCTGGCTCTGTAGGATCTTACAACAGTTCCCACACAAGCGATTTATAGATTATCATGACAGAATATGCACTCAAAAACTTTAAGATAGTTAACTTGAGATCAGCTACATAAATTCATCAACTAACGTCCCGTTGCATTCTACATGTTGTCACTTCTTCTTGAGTCTCTCCATCATTGTCCGACTCTGATTTGAACATAAAAGGGTGAACAGTTTCTGACATTTTCAATGAGTCTGCATGAGGTAATCAATGCTGCTAACAGGAGCTCTTGAAACTCCTCCCCCTTTGTAGCTCATTTGTATTTAAAGGGACACACAAAAACAGAGCGTTTTTTCTCACCCTCAAAAAGTGACAAATTTAACATGCTATAAAAAATTATCTGTGGGGTATTTTGAGCTAAAACTTGACATACACACTCTGGGGACATCAGAGACTTATTTTAGTTCTTGTAAAAGTGGCATTATATGACGCCTTTAAAAATAAGGTGGATAATACCTGTATCTATTAGCATTCCCATTCATCTCAATGCTTGGCTCAGAAAGTATGCAAACATGCCATCATCTTTATGTCTTTAAAATGTGTTACTTGACTAATTACTTTCATGCCACAGGAAAATAACATCCTGACAATGCCATTACTCCATTTTACACTGGAATTGTTAATATCAGACTGCAATGATTTGGGAATTTGTTAAAAAATGAACTTAAGCAACTGTTTCCTAATGTTTGGATTCTTCAGAAGGAAATGCAGAGCGGCAGGTGCTACATCCAGGAACAGCACAAGGTTTGGCAAACTTTATCATATTTTACTGTTCTTACTAGTTCTTCAGTTGTTTAGATAATAAAAGTATCTCTCCAGCATAACCTCTCTGTAACTGAACAGGCCATGTTTCTGATGAGCTTATCAAGTGTTGTTGATGTGTAAATCTGGGTGGTAATATGTTAATATTATGGGTTTATGACTTTATGGGCAGGACATTTTGAGTTATTAGTTACTTTGTGTTTTATTAGTACAGTGATTTAAAACATTCTCAAAAGGTCAAGCATAATTTGGTTCCTCCATACACTAATTTACACTAGTTTAACAAATTCTTCTGATTTCCATAATGATATCAGAAGCAATTTCCTGCAGTTAAGCCAACAACATTCACTATTCATTACTTTTGCTTGCATATTTATTTGAATATATGCATGTAATTCCATCTGCTTTTTGGCTGTTTACACGTTCGCTGCATTCAGTGAGCAACAAGCTTCAGATAAGCAGAAAATATTGCAGCAATTTACCTGGTTATGGAAACACTTAAGACACATGGGCTCTGTTCCATTTCTTTTCTACTGTTGCAGATAAATTAATTTCTTGATTTAATAATTTTTGCTCTGCTCAACAGCTCTAAGTCCTAAAAAGCTACCAGATGGCAGATGTTTCTCTCAAAAAGACTTTTTTTTTTTTTTTTTTGTATAAAATATCATGTTATTCTTCAACTCACTGAAGTGGTGCAGTTACAGTAGATTCAGTACATGCAAATGTTTTCATTCATAACATTCCCTCAGCTATAAACTCTTATCCTTTGTGCACAGGTGGTGGTCGTTTCATGTCTGTCAGGGGGGCGTATTCAGGGTGCAGCCGGGCCAGATTCAACAGACATCAGGTCCCTTCTCGGGAACAGTTGGATGAACAACTGGATGAGTACATGTCCATGAGCAAGAGCCATCTAGATGCAGAGCTGGATGCATATATGGCTCAGGTTGATTTGGAGGACATGGTGTGATGACCTGAGACAAAAGTTAAGCTCCACTGTATCTTCTTTAGTTTAACCCTAACAAATGAAGCATGTAATCTAACTTGCAGATAGACTGCTCTGTTACAGGGTTATTTGTCCTTATTGATTGACTCCAGCAGACCTGAACTAATTGTGTATAGTTGCTGCGTCCCTCAGAGCTCTGCTGCTTAGAAACCTTTGACTTCCAGTTTGTTACTCTAATTAAACGATCATTATATTTCCTGTAGTCCTACCGAGCAAGAAAGAATTAAAAGCTTGCCAAAGACTTTCTAGAAAATATTGTTTCTGAGAAAATCGTTTCAATAGCACTTTATTTGGTAAGCAGTTCCATTGAATGCTTGGAATGGATGGACATGAATCACTTCTCAGTTAAAGCTATGCTAGTAAATATTTTATAAGCAGTTCGCAATGAGAAACACATGTGTTTAATAGCAGACATCCGTTTTTCTATTTTTGGTTGTGAAGTATCAAGATTCATACAAGACAATATGATAACATTTCATTGAAGCTGACAATCAGACTTGTTTGGGTTATAACTGGTTTGAAAGAGCTACATGTCAGCCATCTTTTGTTTTTCACAAGTGTTTTGTATCATTCTGATTTGATTACCATATGTAAAATTCTACACATATAGATATATATTGAAGAATTACAGGTGGTGATTAAAAAGAGAAAAGTTCATGTTTAAACATTCACCCTGTGGTGATAGTAGGTTTTCCTATTCTTTAATAAAAGATGTTTGGAAATTGCTATCTTTGTCTCTGGCTTAATTTTTCTTAGATTTATTTTTTTTTAATTTTACTTTTTATAGATGCTGGTGTACAAAATTCTCATAAAAGGAAAACGGCAACCCTTCACTCGCATGTCCGTGTTTATAACACAATTTGCTTTGTGATTTTTCTTGTTCTTTCGCAGTTATATATGAACCAAAGCTGATTATTTTGAAAATCCCAGAGCAAGGGTAAGTCATTAATCAAAACACATCTGCTGCAGCCACTAATTATATAAAACAATTTCCGTTCTGCTTTCTCTCCTATATTCTGTAGTTCTTTCCTGCCATGTGCTGCTGAGAAACGATGGACCAGTGGAAGACCACAGATTTGTTTGCGCAGTCTCCTGTTGCTGTGGAAACAAATGAGTTGGCCTCTCTTTAGAAATCCATTTTCCCCAAAACTGTGTCCTTTCATGCTGTCATTTCGTAGATCAGTGCTTTTATATAAGAGAACCTGGGGAAAGATGTTTTGAGAATACTTCAGTTGGATCATGTTTATCCTTTTCCTTATAGTGTGTGATACCCTGGATTATAGAAGCATCAGATGACTCAACCTCAGAATCCTACTGCACTCGAACCACTATCCAGAGTTTCTGCCAGTGCCACAGGAGGATAAGGGTGTTTTTTTAGCACTCTTGCAACTTCACACAGGTCCAGATAAATGGCAGCCCATATATTTAGTCTCTGGTGGAAATATACTGGTGAGGAAAAAAAATGCTCTTATGTTGTATGTGTTAATTAGTTTTGTTCTTGTCAGGAAATGTAAATGTAAAATTATTATTATTTTTCTTCTTTTTTTTTTTTTTAACTTAAATTGGTGCTTGAAGATAATCTTGGTAAATGCTATATGTTTGCCCAGCAGGGGGTGCTAGGTGTTTATAGTCTTCTGTAGTTTAAACATCCCAAAATCCAGGTTTGATTTAAGAAGAAACCTCCCACAAAAGTTTGAGCATTTCAGTAGCTATTCCATGGTCCACATTGCTGTCGCTAGCTACATCATATATCAGAATCACATGTGTAACTGCACTTTATGAGATATTAAAGCAAAAAGAATGAGTTATGTATTACAGTTACGCTACTGTTGAAATTGATTAGTGAAGGATCTGCCTCCCCTCGTATCACTGTCGCCTCTTTGATCAAAGAATCGGGCTCTGAATGCCCGGACCTTCATTTTCCTTCAAAATTAGGACACCACAACCCCTTTATTTCCCTGCTTCCATAGGAATTTAAACAAATCTGTATTTTGAAGCGTCTCTTGAGCCATTACCCCATAGCTTCGGTTCTGTCTGTGCCCCCCTCGCACCTTCCAAATGGTTTTGATGCTTCAAGCTGTTGGCTGAAACATTGACTATATAAAAAACATGTCAGATCACACTGTTTTCTATATCTTTCCTTATCTGTTGGACTTTGTTTAAACATCCAGACACACTATGTGGTCCAAATCCAATTTTCTTTGTCAAGCCATATGATCTTCATCAAGCCCAAGCTCACCCTGGGGAGGCTGTCGGTGTTCATTCATGGATTCAGAGTAAATGTACTTTTGTGTGATTTATATTGCAATCGTACAGAGTTATAGGTTTCAAAGCTTCTTTTGTTGTTTGTTTACAGACTCCCAGTTTTACAATATTAATTGTTTTCTTAAATTATTAAACACGCATGTTTTACATTGCCACTCTGTTATAGAAGGAGAGTGATCATGAAAAGTCAACTTTTTCAGATGGTGGTAACTTCTGTGCATAAATCATTTTTGCTGTGCCATTTAAGACACTGTTTACCAGTTCAGCCTCTTCTCAGTTGGAAATGGGCAAAAGCTTTCATGTCAAACCTGTATTGTGTTCTGTGACACTTTATTTTTTTTTTTTATTGTTTTGGGGCACCATCATGTGTTGGCTCTTAGCAGGAGTCTGTTTGGCTGGTGAGCTGCCACCCACCTCCCTTCTTCCCTGATCTCTTGTGTTCAGACACTTGGACTGTAATATGCCACTCTGAGGACCAGAGAAGGGTTGCCATGGCATTCCTGCCAACAGCGCTACATTCAGCAGGAGATGAGGTCAGAGATGAAAGCAACTTCGTAGAATGACACAGGCTGTCTCCCCTTTGGCCCCCGTTTGACCGCTGTGCAAGGTGTGTGAAGACAAAGAATCAGGACTAAGATTACATGATCAGGGGTGTCACTTTAGCTTGATTGCTATCACCATCTCCATGGTGGGTAGGTCATTTATAACCCCCTTTTTTTTACTCTGTGGTAGAAGTTTTTATGTTTTACAATTCTTTTAGAAATGTTTTCTATAAAATTCCATGCACAAGATATGCTGACTTACGGGTGTGGCATTAGAAACAGTGTTTTCAAAGCACAAAACTCATTGTGTGTGCGCACAAATGGTGTGGGCAGAAGCAAGGTAGTTTTTCAGAATGGCTCTCTAAGACAGTCAAACTCTGTGCTGACCACATCAGTGCTGCTGCTAGAAAGATGTGAGAGCT
Source organism: Megalobrama amblycephala (assembly GCF_018812025.1). Lineage (NCBI taxonomy): Eukaryota > Metazoa > Chordata > Actinopteri > Cypriniformes > Xenocyprididae > Megalobrama > Megalobrama amblycephala. The sequence continues at coordinate 26,827,171 of NC_063056.1, forward strand.
GTAATCAACGATAAATTCAACCTTTTTGGGAACACCTACAGGTAAAATTGGCCATTTTCTCCACCTCAGAAAGGTTGCCAATGCTTCCTGGCTTTTTAACTTTTATTTCCTCCTCAATGTTCCCATCATACTTTAGAATAATAGGGCTGATTTTGAAATGGCATGCTACACTGTATTTTTTGCTGTTTCTTTATATAACAGAAATAGTAATTGGAGTATGTTAGAATGCCAAGAAATCATGATTCATCAATAAGTTCACATAAGTGGTTCACATTATATTTGTGATAATATTTAGGAAAACAAATCACGGTGCTGGTGGCCTTAGGAGCAAGTAATTTGTCGAAATGAGCGGTTTGAAACATGATTGTGTAGTTTTGTTCTATTTATATATATATATATATATAAAAAAAACATTTTAGAAAATTGGTATTTGCGGGCATGTGTTACACTCTAATTTTTAAAAATTCAGACTCTGGATACATCAAACAATAGAACTAAGGATAGAACAAAAGTTCATCTGTAGAATTCTGCTGATATTTTGTGTTAGAACTTTTTCTGCACCCATAAATACAAAAACTACATAATTATACAGTCAAACCAATTATTATTTAGACACCATGAACATTTCATTATTACAGTTTATTCACTATTATTCATTATATCATGGTTAAAAAAAGGTAATAAAATATGACAAGATCTCAGAGTTAAACTGTGTCAGAAAAAAATTAATCTTAATTATGTCAGGTAACACTTAAGCAAAACATGGTCAGGTCAAAGTCTCTGAATAATTTTTGGTTCCAAATTTTTATCGGTTTTACTGGTAGTCCACTGTATGAAGAATTTTTGGGTATATGTCACAATTGACTTTATTTTGCTATCCTCACTTATATAAATTAACTATAGTGTCCTGCACCTACTAGTAAAAATATATCAAAAATGTCTGAATAATTTTTCGTTTGACTGTACGAGAATGAGGCCCATGTCCTTAGATTCCCTGGCCTAAATTGATATAGTGCTTGCAGTGTCAACTGATGATTATTATAACGGTTATTTTACTGTTGTTTGAGTCAGCTCCGAAAAGTATGTGACACTAGTTCTCTTGTTCTTACGTACTCATCTCCTCCTCCATGCTTGTAAGACCTAAAATGACTCTTTAGTTGTTCCTGTGCATTAGTCTCTCTGAACACACAGTACTTGGATAGCAGTTGACCACAAAGCCCCCTCTAGCACGTACCTGGAAGTTTAATGCCATGGTAACAGAATAGACTATAATTAAATTGTACTTCTTGATAACTGGCATGCTGTAGAGTCAATTTCAAATGTTTGTGCTAAAAACTGTTTTTACTAATTAGCCATCCACATGTAATAAGTCATGCTGCTTGAAAAAGGAATGTCATTCATTAGCCTTTTTTGAGTGAGGCAGATCTGATTAACAAACTAGGGTTCAGTCTTTGTGCTGATGAAATTTTTAAAAATAAATAAACAAAACACTTTGCTAATCTATACTATATCTGAGTCACACCAGTGCATGTAAAAATCATCACATACAGTGTTAATGCACAGTGTTTATACTTTTATAATTTTTCCTACGTGCAGCAGAATCCCACAAGCATGTTCAGCTGCTATCACTTGCTGTTCCCCAGAATGAGAAAGAGAGAGATAAAGGAAGAGTGCCAGGAGCCAGTGTCCTGCTTTAGAACCAGCAATGATTGCAGTTTGAGGTGAGTGTACGCAATGGTAAAAAGCACAAGAACAGCTCTGTGGTGAATGTGTGTTTGAAACATTTGACAGCTGCATTGTTGGTCAATTACTGCTTCCTGTCTGCTGTGTGCTAGACATGAACAATCTCACTTTCCCTGCCTTTTTCTGTCTCTTTTTCTGCTTTCCTTAAATTAGGGTTGGTTATAAAGGAATGAAATATGGTGATAGAGTTTTAAAAAGGGAAATGTTGGGAGAGAGAAAGAGATGGAGACGCTATTGTGTTGCATCCTGTTTTGGTAATTCTATCCATCTGACCGTCCCGGGGCTCTCTGAAGGGGGGGGGGCAAAGGACAAATCTAGAACTGACTGAACACTGATCTGAGTTCAGTTTTAACATCACCTGGATCTAAAGCAGTGTTTCCTAATCTTTTTTTTAATGTAACCCCATCTGTAATGCTCATGTACCTCTTCATCGAGAGGTCTACTCCTGGTTGGGAATCACTGCAATAAAGAATTATATCACCATTTTAATTAATTTATCTATACGCAACAATGTAAATGTATTACAACAAGAAAAGAAAAGTGAAAGAGATGTGATGTAACCTCTTACCCGTAATTGACATTAAAATCTGTGACAGGCATATCATACCTCAGTGCTCATGACTATTATGTGGACATTCCTTGAAAAAAAAAAAAACGTAATGGCTGGCTTTGAATATAAATGTCAGAATCGTGCTGGAACACCGTGGTGACTGAAAGCTCAAAAAAAGAATCTCTCATAAGCAACACACATAATGTCAGCTTACAAAAACCAATGAGACACTATGAAGCTCCACAGACACACAAACCACTGAAGGAGGTTAGTAGAGGTTGAACTCAAAATGTGTGGCAAGCAGATAGAGCTTGTTATTGACCCATAGGGGTCAGATCTTGCTCTGGCAGCTGGAAACTGCTCTGACCTGCCTCTCGTGAGGGTTACTTGGTACCTCTTCAACAAATGACAGTGAAGGGATATCAGCTGACAACAGTGTTTAAACCTTTGTAACCTCACTGCCTGGTCATATCCACCACCACTTTCAGCCTAGTATTCATACAGTGACATTGTGAATTATTATTACAATTGAACTATTTTCTATTTTCTAAAATTTATTCCTGTGATGGCAAAGATGAATTTTCAACTGTACTCTTTTAATCAGCTTATTAGAATGATTTCTGAAAGATCCTTTGTCACTGAAGACTGGAGTAATAACTGCTAAAAATGTAGCTTTACCATCACAGGAATAAATTACATATTATAATATATTAACATACATTTTAAATTGTAGTCATTTTTTACAATATTTCTGTTTTTACTGTATTTTTGATCAAACAAATGCAGACTTGTTGAGCATAAGAGACTTTTTTCAAAAACGTTTGTTTCAAAAACCCTGTGTTTAATGTTAAATCTACTTTTTTTAACATTGTCAATCACTAATCAACAGTCGCTAATGGAGAAATATTTTTTCCCTACATTTCCATACCAGCAGGAGATAACTAGGTCATGCTAACTAGCCAAACCTTGACCTCTTGTTTCTTATAGGTAATATTCAGCTATGGTTACTCAATGCACAGTAGAAGCTAATCTAATGTATTTTGATCCCATTGATTTCCTTTGGCTCGAAATTAGAGTAGTGTTTACATAGTTGTTTTTTTTTTTTTTTTAATAGCTGGGAGCATTTGGAAGTGCTTTCTGACCAAAGGGTGAATCTTTACCCTGCTGAAACAGAAGAGATGCATTAAAACACATCAGGGCTGATCTTCCCCCCTCTCTCTCTCTCACACACACACACACACATACTCTGTCACTCTCTCTCTTTCTTCCGGCAGTAACTGCAGCTGAGAGGCATTAATACCCTCAGAACCCTGGAGCATGGCAGAGAATGCAGCTCGACACAGAGATGAGGTGGAGCTCTGTGAGGTAATGTGATTTGAGAAAATCACTGCTGCTCTTGGCACTCTGAATGACACACAGTCAGCCTGCGGGGATGAGTTTCACAGAGGCAGGGATGTGTTTTGTGCTGTGCTGAATGGACTGTCACGGGTTTGTACCAGCTCATGTTGAGGAGACCAGAAGACACCATGTATAAAAGGTAAGGTAAGTTTTCTGTTCAGCCTGTTTGGAGTTCTACTGTGTTAGAAAGTTTAGTTGACCATTTTTTCCACAATATATGATTTGTCATTACATTTAGATCAGTGGTTCTCAACTGGTTTTGCTTCAGGACTCAGATTTTACACTGGACGTGTGGTGACCCACCAGAGTGCGAAATTTAGTTTGGTTGTATTTTCTTATACCGTAGTCTTTCACCTTAGTCAGTATTTAAGTAAGAGGGCATGTCACTCACCATGTCCGTGTTGGCATCTGATTCATTTGGTTAGCTTCTACCAAGTGACAGATGAATTTGTGCCAAAACATCATGGAGTTAGATGCACAACCTTTGCTGTGAACAACAGAAATGTGAAGCTATCCATTCCAAAATGCATTAATGGCATTGTATTATTGCTCTTCAATGCTTTTTTTTTTTTTGCAATCCACCATTTGAGAATAGCTGATACATGTTTTCTATGGGGAATGAATGTATTACTGAAGTTCTGATGTTGTATTCTTTGTCTTCAGGTTGAATTTTTTTCAGAGATTCAGAGATTTTAAGTTACAATTACTGAGTGTGAAGATGTGGGTACACAAAAGGGGAAAGCTGGGTCATTCATCTGTTAATGGGAAGTGGTTCAGTTATGGTCATATGATTTTCTACCACAGAACATAACTGTCATCCTTTTTCTTTAAACAGCATAGAATAGTTTAGCTCTTAAATTATATGTGCTGTCTTTGATTTATTTTCTTGACCTCTCTTGGTTTCAGCTTCCCCAAATAAATTCTCTGATGCTTTCTCTTCCACCTTAGCAAAACTAAAAATAAGTCTTCATAACCACAGGAACAATGGATGCCATGGTTTATAGAAATGTTCTCAGAATTCAAAATAAAATAGGGTTGGCACAGATGTTTTATTCTGTTTTTTATTTTACATAATGTTTCTGTACAGAGGTGTGATATTGACTTTTTATTCATTAAAAGTGTTAGTAGTGTGATCTTTTTTTTACATTATAAAAAAGATACTTTAACCCAAGTATGATGTACTCAAAATTAACAGTTTTATTTAATATGGTGAATGAAGTGTATTTTTAATATTTTCAGGGTGCATTCAGGTATTTCTGATTTCTGTTTGAATTTAAACAGGCAAATGCTTAAGAATCTATGAATGGATCATAATTACAGTGATTATTATGTTTCTAGCAATGTTATATGTTTGGCAACGGTTCTTCTAACCCTAATTGATGGAGTGTTTAGCTTTTCATTTCTTAAACAACCATGTAGGAATCATGGCCATATTCCCAGATGACAATGTCAAGATTCATCAGGCTCAAATTGTGAAAGAATGGTTAGGAGGGAGCATGAAGATTCATTTTCACACATGAATTGGCACCTCTGAGTCCAGAAGTCTTTGGGATGTGCTGGAGTTGACTTTACAGAGTGCTTGACTCTTGCATTGTTAATACAAGATGACTAGATCTTACAAGATCTTGACCAAAAATCGATGCACCTTTTGATGGAAATAACATCACAACATTTATTTCCATCAATAGGGGCATCAATATTTGGTCATGAATCTTGAGATCTTGTATTGACAGTGCAACAGTCAAGCACTCTCTGAAGTCTACTCCAATACATCCCAAAGACTTTTAATGAATTTAAGGTCTGAGCTCAGAGGTGCCAATTTATGTGGGGAAAATGATTCTTCATGCTCCCTCCCAACCATTCTTTCACAATTTGAGCCTGATGAATCTTTTTGGCTGGGCAGTGTATTTAACCTCTATTAATAAATATTAAAATTATTGTTGACAATTGAATCTAATGGAACCTTATTGAAAAGTGTTACTAGGAATCTTTAAGCATTCCCATTCATCTCAATGACAGTTGCTTGGTTGGCGCAAGACCCCCCTGAAGTACATTATTAGAAATCTGTCATCTTTGCTCATGGTGGCTCAGTTCTGCAATGAATCACCTGAGCTGTACAGAATGTAACAAAATGGCATATGTTGGCTCAAATTCATCTCTCACTAGGTAGAAGCTAGCCAAATTAGCCAAACAGCAGCACAGACAGGTTGCATGATATGCCCTCATCCTTGAAAACCAAGGTGGAAGACTAGGTACAAAAACTATTCTGGACAACAAGATTAGTATATTTAGGTTACAGCAGCCTTTCTGGCCCAAATATAGATAGTATGGGTCAGTGAAACTGAAAATTCTCCAAAAAATAACTTTCAATTCTCAAGTATTTTTTATATACATATTTGAAACTCATATGATAAACCTGTGTGTGTGTGCATGTGTGTGTAGTGTTCCTGATCAGTTGGAAGTGTGAGCTGCAGTGATATGAGTCTCTGGTTTGGTGAAGGCAGATCATTTCTGCTGCTTTTGCTGCTGCTGTGCTGTGGGACACTGCTGACCTGGACCAAGACCAACCGACACCAAGGGTCTCGCATACCAAGAATCCACACTGATGACATCATACTGGCTGTCATACTCCCTCAACACAATACATCCTACCCCTGGGCATGGCCCCGCGTGGGACCCGCTCTGGACCGCGCCATCGCTCGAGTCAATGACGACCCCACACTGCTGCCCCGGCACCACCTTCGCCACATCTTTGCAAACAGCGAGGATGGGGAAGGTATCTGCTCCGAGTCCATTGCCCCCCTAATGGCCGTGGACCTGAAGTTCGAACACAACCCGTGGGCCTTCATAGGACCCGGCTGCGACTATACCTCCTCCCCAGTTGGGCTGTTCACTGCTCATTGGGGCCTTCCAATGATCACGGCAGGGGCACCTGCTGTAGCTTTCCTGCACATGGAAATGTACACCTCCATCACCAACACGGGCCCCACACACAAGAAACTGGGTGAGTACGCCCTCCACCTCTACAGACATTTCGGGTGGCACCAACACACCCTGCTGATGTTCAGTGACACCAAAATGGGCGAAAGGGCATGCTACTTCGCCCTGGAGGGTCTATACACGGAGATGCATGAGGAAAACATCACAACCATGGACCTGGTATTCGAGGAGAACAAAGGACCTGTTAACTATTCCGAACTCCTACACAAGATCAAGGATGATGGAAGAGGTGAGTGGCTTGTTTTTTGTTTTGTTAGAACAGTCTGCATCTAATTGGGCATCTGTCCTCATGGTAATATGTGTCCAGTGCTTCTGAGATGTTCTAGATGAGGTCATTTTAAAATCTGCTTAACCTCAATTGACATTGTTTCCATACCAACTGATTCCTAGATGTGACATTGAGGTTAGAGGCCAAATTTGTGACTTACAAATGAGGAAAAACCTTTTATCATGAGCCCATAATTATACCAGTGCCACAATTGAATTTCAAGAGTACAACAAGAGTCATGCAGAAGCTATAACAGGATATAACTGCAAATTAGCATGGGAAAAAAGATGTTTTATTTTTATTGGTAGGCCCAGACAGAATCTGAATTTTTTTTTATGCCCTTCTGACTTTTGCCAGAACCCAAAAGAAAACAATATAATATCTCAGTGCTTTTTAATGAAAGTTATTGGTGTCCAATGATGTTTGGACCCTAACATTTTTTTATATCTTTTTTTCTAGTCATAAAGGTTTATAACGACATGAGGGTGAGGAAATGTTGACATTTGTTGAGAAATTAAATTTTTGAGTAAACTATTCCTTTAAGTGCTTACAGAAAAGTTGTATCTTCAGTATTTTTTTGAAAGTTGTGATGGTCTCAGTATATCAAATAGATGCTAGAAGCTTCTTCTACCACCAAGGATCAGTTAGAGTGAGTGTGGTGGTTCTATTTAGTGACTTTGTACCTGTCTGTGTGATGGCATATTGTGTCAACTGAGCATGATTTGTGCTGCACTCTGTGATTCAGATATGAAATGCCTCAAGGTGCTGCTCAAGGCTTAAATGTGTTTAATCGTGTGCGGACTAACAGATTTAGTATAATTACACACAGAATGCATGACTGGGAATGAGTGAAGGAGAAGGGTAGAGAGATGAGGGACAGCAGGAAATGTTTAGAGTATGATATCATTGTTGATTTGCTGATTCACCATGCTTTCTTCAACCATGATTGAACTACTCAGATGATGTATGTAACAGTAATCTACTAAATTGTTTTTCTGTTCTCTACAAACAATATACATGATTCTGGCCAGACTCAAACCTGAGTCTCCTATGAACGCCACAGCTTAATTTGTCAACAACAGGAAATTCAGTTTTATAGTAACAATGATATAGTGCATCACAAAATGTAGCACGTATAGTCAATGTTCTGACCTTGGCATCAGACTAGTAGTTCTTCCGGAAAGGGGAACTCAGGAAACCTGTATCTGTAAGTTTTTAATGGGTAAAATGTACTTTAAACCTTTTTTCAAGTCCCAAAGGGGTATAAAAATGTCAACTGAACAACATTTATTAACAGAGGTTATGACCCCTGTGAGCATGCAAGAAATTTTAGCACACACTATCTGATCTGTTGGCATTTCCTGCAAAAACAGAGTTTGTATTCATTCAGTGTGTTCATTCAGTCTTTCTAACGGGAAGATTTTAATTGTTTATCATTAGTCACTGGATGCTCTTTTGAGTCACTCAGTGAACAGCTAGTGAGAAATGTAATGTACTAACACATGAAAAGTCAAATGAATGAAGCAGTGGATGATGTCTCAGGTGGGGGCTGTGTGTTATAAAACCCTTTGAAGTCTCGCAATCTTATAAGCAAATCCGAATGTGTTTTTAGGAGATTGTATCAGCAATATACTTTTTACGATCTTCCATAAAGTGAAAAATGCAATCCTCATGATATAAAACATTCTGCTCATAAAACACCAGCAATAAAGTGCAACTAAATTTCTTTGCTCTTTCTGGAGGACAGACAAAAGCCTGGGTGATCGCAAAGAGTCAGTATCAGAATAAATATTATATTTCAGTGGGTTATAAGTACAAGCACTTAATAGAACCATCCACTGGTACAATCTGTTACGAGTTAACAGTATTCTTATCAGTATTAGATATTTTTATGTATATAAACATTAGTTGGATGTTTCCCCTCTATGATTTACATGTATTTTTTTACAGTTTTCTTTAGATTTTTTGGTAACACTTTACAATAAGGTTCATTAGTTACCGTTAGTTAACTACATTAGTTAACATGAACTAATAATGAACTGCACTTATACGGCCTTTATAATCTTTGTTAATGTTAATTTCAACATTTACTATATTATTAAAATCTTGTTAACATTAGTTAATGCACTGTGAACTAACATGAACAATTAATCAACTGCTGTATTTTCATTAACTAACGTTAACGAAGATTAGTAAATACAGTAACAAATGTATTGTTCATGGTTAGTTCATGTTAGTTAATACATTAACTAATGTTTAACTAATGAACCTTATTGTAAAGTATTACCTATTTTTCTTTTCATTTTTGCCTTTTTCCATTATTGGCTTTTATATACCGTCATCTAATGCTCACTTAAATAATAATAATAATAATAATAATAATAATAATAATTCCTTACATTTATTTAGTGCTTTTCTGGGTACTCAATAGTAACACTGTTCAGCAACACTGTTAGTTCAGGAACACTGTTCAGTGTTATCTTAAGCAAATATCAAAAGAAATGTCTATTTCTCATACTGTACATTTAATGTTGTGATGCCTAAATTAACTTGTAGCATTTAAAATTATTTATTAAATTTTTTTATTGTTTTATTTGTAATTTTAGGAAAAATATTATAAAATTGGCTATTTATTGGTTATCAGATTCCGCTCAAATAAAAAAATAATAATTTTTGATTTATCATTTCAGCCAGAATTTTAATATCAGTGCATCCCTCAATGAGGTTTTGGTGACAGATGTGAGAGGGAATGTTTTTGTAGATGCAGAAATGTTTTGTGGTCTCTCTGGCTGATTAACATGTAGTGATTACCTGTGGTGCCGTAACCTTTTACGTAGATCTCGGAAGAGCAGAAATGCTCTTCCTCACCTCCTGCCTCTTTCCTCTCAACCCTGTAAAAACATCCTCACATCATCAGCAGCAGGAAGACAACACATGGAGGCACACCGCCTCCTGTGAGATTGGAATCTCTAATGTATTCCTGCTCTTCTGCTGGAGTTTTCCATATGAGTGCTCTCTCATTTGGAGATTGAGAATTCTTGTCTCTTCAAAGTACAGTTCTAAATTTATAAAACTGGGATCATCAAGTGCATTTTATTTGAACAAAACTATATTATCTGGACGGGTCAGATTGGAAAACACCCAGCTTGTAAATGCTGATGAAAGTGGACTTGAACTCTCTTCCTGGATATTGAGACATTTAAAGAGCTTTAGCTGGAGACTGCAAACTCTGACCTGCAAACAAGTTCATAATTACAACCATCTGAACGTCCATTCGGTACTCGGAACATTAATTTTTTATTATTATTTAGTCACCTCATTACACAAAAACATTGACAAATACACACATACTTATATACTTCTCATTCTCTCTGTAGTGCTGAAGTGATGTGCACTTAGCTGCTGCTGTTCTCTTGGATAAAATCTGCAGCACAGCAAGGCTGTTAATGGCCAGAAGTCAGCAGGTGCTTCACCATCAATCTCTCTCTCTCTGTCTGTCACACACACACACTTCAAAGCTGCTCTGTTGATGAGGACTGTGCTCCTCTGGTTTAATTTTTCCATGTACCCAATCACTTCAATCGCACCTGTACATGGTGGAAACCAGCATCAAAGAGGACCTTTACTCAAGAGTGCCAACAGGAAGATCTGGTTTTCAAGCTCCTCAACCAGATTTTGGAAGTCTTAAATTCTTTGCACGAGGGGGGAAACAGAACTGTATGAACTCTTCAAAATTAAGTAGAGCTCATTTTATGGAATTGTTTGAAAGAATTCTGCTCCGATTCCTCTTCTGAAGGAGCTGTAGCATCAGTCTACCTTGTCGTCATCATTTCAACTAAAATGCCAGTCTTTGTGACTAGAGCTTCATGCCCTCTTGTCGTCATGGTTGCCGAGCGCAAGAGCGGCCATGCTGAACTAAACTACCCAGAAGGCCGTGCTCCGCTTCTCTCCACATTTCCATCCATCTGGATCAGCTTAAAAATTAATCTGAACTGAGGTGTAGAGAAGGATGGAAAAGAAAAAAGAAAAGAAAACTACAAAAATTCACATAGCACACACTTTTAGAACAGATTCTCTGCTTGCTGGAGGAATGCTGTATTTAGATATTTCAGGTCGATATTTCCCATCATTTCTGACCTTTGGATGTAATGCAGAGTAACTGAATACCTCCAGACCTAAACCCAAACATATCAAAAGATTCATTCATGGAGGCGAAAGCTTGTTTTTAGTTCGATCTTGAATCTGCCCCCTGTGAACGGAATACTCAAGTCATAATGTTCTCTTCGTGACAGTAGAACATAAGGTTCAGTTTAATACAAGAATGACCTCACATCCTCTAGAATGAGGTAATGTTAGGCAGACCTCCCTTACATCACACAGATTCCTGCGCTAATATAATTTGTAACCCTATACTGGCTTATGTTAAACAGCATTAGAAGAGAAACATGACAGACTTGACTTGACACGACAGACATAAATTAGATTATTTTTACCGTTTTCTTAGTGCCAGAACCTGATTTTTTTGTTGTTGTTGCTTACAGTCAAACATTAGATTTTCCATTAAACAGTCATCTCTAAATGTGCTCAGTTTTTTCCCTCAAGGCTGATTTTGTGCTCAGATTTATGAACTTCATTGTGTTGGTCTATTGTCGAGAAGCATGATTGGAAATCTCCATTTTTGTGCAAAATCACCATTTGAAAGATTAGCTTTTTTTCTCTTATGTTGATGCATTTCTTTTTTAAACAGGAAGTTTAAGTGGGAAATATTAGGGATCAGCTTTAGTTAGGTCTCATTCATGAATCATGATTTGCTACTTGTCGGTTGCAGGTGGTGTTTGGGGGTGGGACTCTCTTGTTCGAGAAAGGATTTGACTGAACAGAAAACAGTGTAGAGCAAGATGAGTCATTGTATTTTTTGTCTGTTTTCCTGGGAGAGAAAGACTGTAAATTTGTGTTTAAATTCTAAAAGTGAATTTTGTCAATGTTTCAGATTACACTAGACCTCAAACATGGACTAAAATCCACAAAACCCTTTTTAAAATGTTAAAGTCATGATGTCTTTAAGTTATAAGAAAAGAGTTTGGGTCATAAGATGTACTACTGGTGTGCCACTTCATATGAATAAATAATACGTAAACTTTCATAGATGTCCATAAATGTAAAATAAATGCTGATGCAGTCCCTTTAAACCCTATTAGGCCCTTCTGTCTCATTTGTATTCTTGTGCGAAGCCAAGCAAATAGCTCTTGTGAGAGTTGTGGTTTAAGCTTTCCTTTACTTCCTCTCCACCCTATTTGATGCTAGTAGAATTGACATTGTGATAATCAACGTTTTCTTCTCGCTCAAAGTGAGATTCAGTCTGGATGCTTTGTTCCACCTGATATTGTACAGTCTGAACACATCACTCCAATTCTCTCATCTTCTGTCAGATCACAGCACAGATGGATTGTCTTGCCAATAAATAACTGAATAAGTGAGCATGCATAAAGAGCATGCATAAAGCCCGTCAGTGTCCCCATTTGCTCCCCATCGTGGTCATCAGACACCTAAGAAAATGGGCTTCAAGGATTCCATCCAGATCAATAGAACTGCTGCTATTTCCTGTTGTAATTGCTCTGATCGTTTTTTTGTAGCCATGGAGTGTTTTGTGAGTGTTGTGCCTGTGAACTATAGTGTCGATATTCTTTAGAAAAATAGACTGAAGCACCATATAATCACTGGTCAAAGGGAAGGGTGGTGCAGATTAAACATAACAGATCAAGTCCTGCATTTATATGGGATAAATCAGAGTCAGTGCAGGAGTGAAGCTTTAACAGTCTGCTCTGGGCGATCAAACATTTTCATTAGATCTCAGATCATACGTCTACAGTCGTGACTCATTTCAACTATTCACTCATTATGTTGATAATTGGTCATTTTTGTGATTGTTTTAGAAAAGAATGCTGACAGACAGCTTTAAAATGGCAAATGGAGAAAACGGAATAAAAAAAGACAGCAAGAACAGAGCATACGTTGATATGAACATGAGGTTGTTTCCTAATAATGTTATTTTCAGAGAACACAAGCGGTCTTTCTTGGTTCTTTAAACTCAATACATAGAAATATGTATAGTTGCACATTGATTCTGGTTGTGAGTGTAATTGTAGCAGGTTTGTATTAGAGAATGGCATTGCATTTTCTGAGCTGAGCCCATCATTATTGTTTGAGCTCAGTGTGCGGCCATTTTTCCCGATTGCAATTACAACGTACCACCTCATCTGATTGCATGCAAGCTCCTTGTTGGGGGAGGGCAGACTTGCTCTTACTCATGGTCTAGTTGGTTTGGTGATATAATTGCACAGTTTTGAAATAGACTATTCTCTTGTCTAAATATTTAATGTAAGATTTTTTTTTTTTTTCTCAGCCCATTCACTTCAGAAGAATAGGAGTTCATGGGCCAGATTTACTAAACAGGGCAAATTAGCGTGAGAGCGCAATTCTAAAAAAGCACTGATGGGAGTGGAAAGTCGATGACTCGCAAATTAAAGAACACAGACACAGCCGGATCATTGCCATAATGACCAACGCAATCTGCCGAGAGCAGCGCAAATTAGTGTCTGGTTTAAAGGTGCAATATGTAATATTTTTCCAGCAAAATATCCAAAAACCACTAGGCCAGTGTTATATATTTTGTTTACTTGAGTACTTACAATATCCCAAATGTTTCCAACTCTTTGTAAATCGTGAGAAAATTGCAATTTTAACCAAGGCTCCGGGACATGTGAGGAGTCGCCTGTCAATTGCGTCATACCCACGTTACCCTCGGTCTGCCTCGGTTTCCGGTTTTATTTTGTAGAATTATTTCTACAAAATACAATTATTTCTACAAATATTTTGTAGAATCTTATTGTTTAAAGTCCCTGTAAAGTCATTTTAAAGTATGTGTTCTGAGTTTGTCACACCGCAGAAAAATGTGTTATTAACCACCCAGCCAAATTTGAATGATTGAAAAAATCTGCAAGTAAATGAAATAAGTTATCAAAATCTCGAAAAAAACAGGCAGGGGTCTGTTTAGCCCCATTCACCAAAAACAGCGGATTATCTGTGAATCCCAGCTGTCTGATGAAAGTTTGTAAAATTATCCGGTGTAGAACGCACACTTTAGAATCCTTCATATCATCGTTTTAGGAAATTTAAATAAGGAGACCGAGCATATTGTATATTATAACAACCATGTATGCATTTGCGTGACGAAGGCATTACTAGCTAAATGTGCAAAGGGCTGTATGACTGTAATGACACTCTGAGCGAGTGAACCGCTGTAGAGTTAGAGGCGGCGCTACGCTCGGTGCGTCATCGACAGTTATATAGTGTTAGGGGAGGAGCTATGCTCGGGGGTCCAAGTGCGTCATCAGACCGACCTTTTAGCTCCGCCCAAAAAATCCTCAGCAGAGACTTGGTGAAAAACTGTTTAACGCTCTAACTTCACAATTAAGCATTACACAATTCACAGTCTTCTTTGTAATGTGTTTCAGCAATACATTTGTAACATTTATAAAGTGTTTAGAAAGAATTCTCAGAACTGACTTTACAGGGACTTTAAATCTAATTTTCTTGATTTTTGTTTTTGCGAGTACCATGCTTTACCATGCCTCGAAAAACACTATTTTGTCAAGTAGCTAACAGCAGATGCAGCTTTATTTTTAGTAACAGTAATACAGAATTTTCTCCAACACAAGCCATCCAGCATTTAATATGATATTCTAAAATCGATCTATCTTACTGCAATGTGTCTCACAGTAGCCGCCAAGCGAACGCACAGAGTAACATTATAACATCATTTTCAACACTCTCAAATGTATCTAATATGATAAACAGAGCTGTGTCACCTCATACTCATGACCGGAAAAGTGGATGCGGCGACTGTGGCATAACAAAAGTTCCGCCGCTCGTTAGGCGCGTGTTGCGCAATCACTTCAGCGGCCTCGTTCAGCTCCCACAACACTCGGTCCTGCTCTGCTTCATACTACAGTAACGTTACGTTAATAATCGCATCCATGAACGTGATTTCTTCCCGAGTCCTATCCCTATTCTTTTGCACCGTCCGTTGAGGTGGAGACATGTTCCAAGATTCCGCTCTCAAACCTGGTGTCATCAAGCTACGCCTTTGTTTTGAATAGGCCTCTAGCGACCTCTAGCAGACAGAATTATTACATGCTGCACCTGGAAGACATGCTTTTTTAGGGTTGTAAATAATAGTATTTGAGTAAATTGATTAGCGCAAACCGTAGTAAATCACCTTGTATAATTCATTTAAATACTCTCCTCCCATACATTTTTCGTCTGAAAGGGGAACTTCTACAAATGCATATGCAATAAGGTCAGCCACAAAAATAACTGTCCACACCTTTTCAGCTCTAAATTTTCAGTGCATGTCTTTAGTAAATCCTGACAGTAGTTTTTGTAATCTTACTGGTCTTACTGGTCAACTGGTCAACTGGTCTTACTGGTCAAAAGAAGCTGTTAATATATCTGGCCTCATGTTTATAAAGTTTAATTAGAAAATATAAAGTGCCCCCTTTTATGCTATTTTAAAGGTTTCTAATTTTGTTTTGAAGGTCTCCTACAACGTTTACATGCATCAAAGGTCAAAAAATACTTTAATTTATATAATTGCACATCACCACATTTTTCAATGATTATCATACGACATGTTTGAAGATTCAGTCTCTCTATCACCCTCCTTTCCGAGAGCCTACTCTGCTCTGATTGGTCAGATGGCCCAGTCTTTGTAAGACTGGGCTTACGCGTGTCAGAAATGAAACGCCCATTACGATAACTTAATTTCAGCTCTGTAAGCTTCCTAAAGCTCAGTGATTGTACACACTGTAAAGAGAGTAACGAGTGCATTGATTTTACCATATTAATCTGAGCATGATTCTGAATGAAAATTTCATTCTGATGAAATATTGGAAGAACTAGTTATTTAACCTGAACTTCTATCACAAAGACAACTTGGGTGGAAAAAATGTTTAAAATCAAGTATGCTTACATGAGACAATTTAAATCAGTAGCCTGTTTAATGTTATATAAAGTGGGTCATCTCATGGGAGTGGACATATTGCCATCACACGACCAGCTTAAAATACTGAGTGTATCTTTAAATAGTTGTAGTGTGACAAATAAATATATAAAATACATTCTCAATGTGAGGTCAGTTGTTGTTTTTAAAAATTAAGTAATTTTAGATAATAAAGTATAACATGGCACATTGCTTCAGATTACCTATTCACAGTATGTTAGTAGATGCCTTAGTCGATGCCTTCTTACAGTACCAAAGCAACTAACTAGTGCACTTTGTAGACTGAACTCTGCTGAGTATATGCTGAAGTTAAACTCTATTTGGCCCACAAAAACACCCACTCATTGTCTGTCACTCCTGTCCAGGGAAAACATGTTTAGGAATGTTTTTATGTGTGCGTCTGAGGAAAGCGAAGTGCCTTTAATGAACTCATTTGCTCAGTGCTAGTTAATGTTTAACAGTGTTGAAAATAGCAATTCTCTCCGTTAGGTTGGATATCTGCCAGCAGTCCCTCTCAAGGGTTTCATCTGATAATGATGTGCATTTGAGTGTGTAATGGACTGCTTTATCTCTCTGACAGGTTGCTTCTCACACCTGACATACTCCTTTCCCAAACAGAATTGCATTTATACTATGGACATGCCTTCGTAATCATAGCGAAAATTATAGTCGGTGCAGTTGCTCTTTTTGGTCCTGATCTGTCATGAACGGGGGAAATCAGAAAGTTCTGATTAAATTTGCAACATTGGCATCAGCTGAGTGCACAAATTATGCAGATTGATGCTGCATTCTTTCTTTCTTTCTTTCACTTCAGTGTGATAGACAGCTGCTGTGGGTTTTGGTCATGGCAAGAGTCATGTGGGCAGATGTAAAGGTCTTGTTCTGTGGTAGTTCAGTATTGACTTGAGACACAAAGCTGCACCTCTGACTCAGTCACAGTAGGACTTTACCCTCTTACATTCTCCGTTTTACTTCACATTTATGTGTTACTTTAGTAGCATGCAGACTACTTTGTGTGTTTTTGCACATTAAATCTCTGTCCATAAGTGTTTTACTCTGATGGGGGTGAGAGGATGACAGGATGTAATGCCACATACTGTAGTTTCAATCAAATTATAAAGTGGTGAAAATCAAGTTTTTAATGCTGTCTATATGTCTATGTGGTGTTTTAATATGCTTTAAGACAAACCATGTGCAAATTCATAAGTCAACAGCATTGCTGAGTATTTTCTCTTTAAAACTACAGTAAACCAAAGATAGTCTCAAACCTGCAGTTTGAAATCACAGGTGTTTGTGATTTCAGAAACACCAGCAATTTCAAACTGTGGGTTTAAGACTGTCTTTGGCGATTGGTTACACGTCAATGTGCCGGCGGGCTTTAACATATCATTAACTGACCTCGCAAGGGAGTCTCAATAGAAGGTTATCCTGGTATATTTTTCTGTTAATATGAAAAATCAGGTAGATTTAGCAATATGGCAGGTGTATGATCCATATTACGATGTTATGATGAACTAACTATATGCCTTTCTTCACTGATGTTCTGAGTTGTTTAAAGCATTTCTAAGGATACTGATTGTTAGAAGACAGCTGTCTGACTCTTCAAGTCAAGTCACCTTTATTTATATAGCGCTTTTTACAATGCAGATTGTGTCAAAGCAGCTTTACAGTGATAACTGGCAAATAATTTTGGCTGCACAGCAGCTCTTTAAGAAAATGGTGTTGTCGTACAGCTTATGTAAATTCATTATTGATTCATTCCTTTGTAAAAATCATTAGTTATTAATTTAGTTCATTTCCAGCAGCTCTGGAGAAAACAGTGATGCCATCGTCCAGCTCAGTTCAGTTTGCATACAATGGTGTCAATGCAGGCAGATCAAATACATTGTTGAATATCAAGTGTCCCCAACTAAGCAAGCCAAAAGGCGACAGTGGCAAGGAACCCAAACTCCAACAGGTGACAAAATGGAGAAAAAAAACCTTGGGAGAAACCAGGCTCAGTCAAGGGGGGCCAGTTCTCCTCTGGCCAACAGCAAACAGTGCATGATTATGATTTAGGGAGCGTTACAGGGCATAAGTCAGATTTGGGATTGCAACAGTCAAAATATTTAATCCAGTTCCATCTTGTAGAAGATCGGATTCATCATGCCAGTATGGAAACGGTTTGTTGGGGATCTGTGCCATTGGCTGTCGTGTCGATGAGGCCTTCACAGGGGATGGTCTAGTTCAGTGGTTCTCAAACCTGTCCTGGGGACCCCCCACCACTGCACATTTTGCATGTCTCCCTCATCTAACGCACCCAATTCAGCTCTTGCAGTCTCAACTAATTAGCTGATGACTTGAATCAGGTGTGTTAGATGAGGGTGACATGCAAAATGTGCAGTGGTGGGGGGTCCCCAGGACAGGTTTGAGAACCACTGGTCTAGTTGACACAATCTCTGCGGACACTTCAGGGATGCGTTGTGGTCGTGCCTAGGCGCAGGTCCTCCATCTGATCTGGATACTGCCCGGATCCGACTGACTATAATAGACCTCAGGATAAACAGAGAGACTAATACTAGCGTAGATGCCATTCTTCTTCTGATGTAACGAGTACATTTTTACTCGTGAATGTGAACATGGACTGTGTAACATAAGCAGCATATTATTAGCTGTTTGATAATGTAGTCAAGCAAAACGCTAATCATATTAATTACCGTTATGTGTCCGGCATTGTAAAAAGCGAAACCATTGTGCAGCGTTTACCTCAGTAAGTTGACCGAGTGGATCTTGTCTGAGCTCGTGCAAGTGAGTGGAGGCGGGGCTAATTATCATATTCATAGATCCGTTTATATTAAATGAGGCAAGGGTGTAGAGTTACATTCAAGCTATTTTAAAGCATTAAAAAAAATTTTTCATAGGAAAAAAACATTTAAATATGTAATTTTGGTGAGCAAAGATGAGTTTTAAATGATAAAATTATATGCTACAGGGGGATTTTAAGATGTATGCTGTCATTTATTCTCTTTCACCTTGCTGGTTAACCAGAAACCGTGTTACAAAAACTAACCACCTTAAAGGGGTACTTCACCACTGGCAAAATGGGCTTACAATAAAACTTGGCTACCTATACAGTAGAAAGGCCGAATTTTTTTTGGAAAACTATGCTACCTGTCTATAGAAAACAGAGAAAAAAGGCTGTTGTCTTCCCTTTTGCTAAATAGGTAGGAAAATTTAATGCACTGGGCATGTTGCCGTCCAAGGCCACTCCCACCAGTCTGCTATGGATGCACTTGACCAGAGTGAAATACCACCTTGCTTTAGCAAATAGTTCATGGCAAACTTTTAGTTATAATTGTATTGTTCCAGAGTGCAAGAATTCAAGGAGTTAACTTTAGCGAGAGAGAGTTATTTTCGGTTTCCAGTGAAGGATCCAGAGTGTTGTAGGCAGTGGCTAAAGGCTGCAAAGAATCGTAAATACGAAGAGAATGCTATGACAGAAAATCTGAAAAAGACTCAGTGTCTGAAAAAACTGTGTTGTCAACATTTCAAACTGTAATCTGTAGTTTTCATGAAAGCCCTGTAGTTGTCAAAAGTGTGACGGGTGACACATTTTGCATCACATATACTACCAGCATTGTAACAATACAAAGTGGGTTGAAAATTGCCGAAGTTACACCTTAAATGGCTAGTTAACCCAAAAATAAAAGTTGTTTATTCACCTTCATGTCATTCAAACCTTTATGACTTAAAGAATTTTTAAGAACGTGGGGAACCAAAAAACATTGGTTCCAATTGACATTTCTCAAAATATATTTTTTTGTACTCTACAGAAAAAGTAAGTCATACAGGTTTGGAACGACATATGATGGCAAAATTTTCATTTTTGGGTGAACTATCCATCTAAAATGGTATGACCAGCTGGTAGCTGGTTTGTTGCTGTTAGATTCTGAAACATACACACATTTGCCTGTCGTTGGCATTGGACACCCTCATTACTCGGCCAGATCTGCCAATACAAAGACAGAGTGAGACAGACTGACTGGCCTGTCTGTCTCCGTCTAGATACTGTCCGTCTATTCTGACCTTCACAGGTCGATACTGATCAGTTTGTTCTCAGGCTACATTTTCAGGTTAATACTTTTGTTTCAGGTTCCTACAAAGTACATTGTTTAAAATTCTTTCTCATTTAATTTGATTTGTCCATTTAACCAGTTTTCTGTGTACGTTTAATTATATCCTCTGTGTATTTCTGTTGTCTTACCTGTAAAGTCTCAGATAGATAGATGGATGGATAGATTGATTGATATTCCTCATTTTCCTTCAATCGTATTCCATAATTTTATTGGCATAGATGCTTATAGATAGTTGTTCATTTAGAATTCTTCTAAAATTCTAAATCCATCTCTCACCTTGTGTCCATTATTATCCACAAACTGAATCACATTGTCACTGAACAACACACACACACACACACACACACACACACACATTAGGTTTTTGTGAATTTAAAACCAGAGTACACACACACACACACACACACACACACACACACAC
Source organism: Megalobrama amblycephala (assembly GCF_018812025.1). Classification (NCBI taxonomy): domain Eukaryota; kingdom Metazoa; phylum Chordata; class Actinopteri; order Cypriniformes; family Xenocyprididae; genus Megalobrama; species Megalobrama amblycephala. The sequence continues at coordinate 26,847,727 of NC_063056.1, forward strand.
ACACACACACACACACACACACACACACACACACACACACACACACACAAAATAGCCTAGGTCTCCTGTAATTACCCTCCTTCTGCAAATGACTGTCTGGTCTGGAGTCAAGTTCTATCGCTTTCTCTCTCTATCTCTGTGATCACTTCACTCATTTGATTAGAGTTAATGAAGCATTTTGTTTTCTTGTCCAGATTTATTATATATTTTCTTTCTTTATTTGTGGTTCCTTCTCTTGTCTGTATGTTGTTATCAGAAATGTTGAGGAGAAGCTTAACATCCATTTCATATAAAATCCATCCCTTATCATTCTTATGAAACTTCCTGTTTAGTGCAATATCAAATGAATAATGGAAATAGAAAATGTTTCTGCTGGTTATATTTACACTGCAGAAATAATTTTCTTTATCAGTTTTTTTGACTCCTTTTCCAATAAACATATCTAAACATCTTTTAAACTAGATATATTTATTGAGAAGCAAATCTGCATAAGAAATTAAGACTATTTTCATAGAATGATTTATATCTTATGTAACTTTATTGACCAATCCCATTTTCATTTTTTTCCTCTTTTAAACAAACATCACAAAATATTTTTAACAAAATAAGCATAAAAATTAACTTTATTATATATTCTCTGTGGGTGAAGAAGTAGTAGTGGATTGGAGAATGGATGGAAGGATGTATTCTCTGAAAACAAGTCTTAATATTTCATGCAATTTTGCATGTAGTTAAAAAAAGTGAACTTATCTCACAAATAAATGTTTTTAAGGAATTTATATTACTGGAAAAAATACTTATTGGGAAAATGATATTATGCAGTGTGAATGAATCATCAAAATCATGTTTTAATGTATGATGTGTAATGCTAAAAGCATAGGACAGACAGTCCAGATTCACTGAGAGCCATAAATGCATTAATGCACCATACAGACACACTTACACACATGAACTGAAATGAACACGCACATGCTAATTCCTGTCTGGATGTGTTATATTGACACATTATGCTGAGGTAATGATATTATGGTATTGATTTCTAAGTCATTTCTGGTAAAAGTGCTAATGGAAGTACAAAAAAAGCTATATTTGAGCTCCTATTTCTTATTAAGGAAAGGCAGATATCCTCAATGCTCCACAGAATCAGGATATGTTTGTGTGTGTAGGGGAGGGAATTATGAAGCAGCTAAAGTTTTTCTCATGTCTTTTGTTCACTCTCTCTTTCTCACTGCAGTGGTGTTTGTATGCTGTTCTCCGGATATTTTCCGGCAGTTGATGGTGCACTTCCACAGGGCAGGTCTCCCTAAGGAGGAGTACGTCTTCTTCTACATTGATATCTTTGGACGCAGTTTGGAGGCCAGGCCTTCTCGGCCATGGGCCAGAGGAGACTCCGATGATGACCTTGCGAAGGAGGCCTTCAAGGTGATTAAAGCCTTTCATAAAACATGAGAGAGAGGGATAATGAGATACACTGCCAATAATCATTTTCAGTTATTTTGTTTTGTTTTCCAGTTAAAATAATACTCTTTCTCTCTCTCACTCAAAATCAACATCCATAATTTCATGGTCTGTTAAGATTCTCTGAGAATTTGGTTCTATATTTGCTACCAGAAATATAACTGATATTATACAATTTGAGATAACGATTATGATTATGATAGAGGAGGAGAAGAAGAGAGACAGTTATGAAGCATTATAAAGCTTTTTCATCAGAATTGTTGTCTCATCTCTTGAACCTTAAAAAGAGCCTTGCTTTTTAGTCTGTATGGTGACAGAATAACAAAGCATTTTATTTAAACCCCCTTTAACACAAAACAATCACCGTTATGCCTCAGGGGGCTCAAAATCTGAGCCTTATTCTTATCAAAAGCTCTGCAGGTCACTCTAGCTTTGGTTGGTGTCACAGAACCACGGTCACCAGCCCCTACTGTGATAACAGCCGCCTGTTTTGAGAGTGGAAGAGTTTCTCTGCAGAGCGTGAGAAATATCTGAACTCCAACACTCAGTACCCGCTGATGAAACCACGCACAGCAGATTCAGGACATGCTGATGCTCAGTGGAGCTTAGCTTTGGTAGATTAAAGATAATGATTGCACACAACATTAAAAACAGACATTTTTTATGTTGAATAATTATGCTTATTCTTTATTTTCCTACCTGACCAAATTAAAACTATTCATATGTATGGAACATTATGTACAGTGGGTACGGAAAGTATTCAGACCCCCTTAAATTTTTCACTCTTTGTTATATTGCAGCCATTTGCTAAAATCATTTGTTCATTTTTTTCCTCATTAATGTACACACAGCACCCCATATTGACAGAAAAACACAGAATTGTTGACATTTTTGCAGATTTATTAAAAAAAACAACTGAAATATCTCATGGTCCTAAGTATTCAGACCCTTTGCTGTGACACTCATATATTTAACTCAGGTGCTGTCCATTTCTTCTGATCATCCTTGAGATGGTTCTACACCTTCATTTGAGTCCAGCTGTGTTTGATTATACTGATTGGACTTGATTAGGAAAGCCACACACCTGTCTATATAAGGCCTTACAGCTCACAGTGCATGTCAGAGCAAATGAGAATCATGAGGTCAAAGGAACTGCCTGAAGAGCTCAGAGACAGAATTGTGGCAAGGCACAGATCTGGCCATGGTTACAAAAAAAAATATCTGCTGCACTTAAGGTTCCTAAGAGCACAGTGGCCTCCATAATCCTTAAATGGAAGACGTTTGGGACAACCAGAACCCTGGCTGCAAGACACATGAAAGCCTGCATGGAGTTTGCTAAAAAAACACCTGAAGGACTCCAAGATGGTGAGAAATAAGATTCTCTGGTCTGATGAGACCAAGATAGAACTTTTTGGTCTTAATTCTAAGTGGTATGTGTGGAGAAAACCAGGCACTGCTCATCACCTGTCCAATACAGTCCCTACAGTGAAGCATGGTGGTGGCAGCATCATGTTGTGGGGGTGTTTTTCAGCTGTAGGGACAGGACGACTGGTTGCAATCAAGGGAAAGATGAATGCGGCCAAGTACAGGGATATCCTGGACAAAAACCTTTTTTGGGCCGAAGGTGTACATTCCAACAAGACAATGACCCTAAGCACACAGCTAAAATAACGAAGGAGTGGCTTCACAACAACTCCGTGACTGTTCTTGAATGGCCCAGCCAGAGCCCTGACTTAAACCCAATTGAGCATCTCTGGAGAGACCTAAAAATGCTGTCCACCAACTTTTACCATCCAACCTGACAGAACTGGAGAGGATCTGCAAGGAGGAATGGCAGAGGATCCCCAAATCCAGGTTTGAAAAACTTGTTGCATCTTTCCCAAAAAGACTCATGGCTGTATTAGATCAAAAGGGTGCTTCTACTAAATACTGAGCAAAGGGTCTGAATACTTAGGACCATGTGATATTTCAGTTTTTCTTTTTTAATAAATCTGCAAAAATGTCAACAATTCTGTGTTTTTCTGTCAATATGGGGTGCTGTGTGTACATTAATGAGGAAAAAATGAACTTGATTTTAGCAAATGGCTGCAATATAACAAAAAGAGTGAAAAATTTAAGGGGGTCTGAATACTTTCCGTACCCACTGTATGGCATTATAAGAGAAATACTTCAGTCAGTCAAGAAAAGAAGCTGTTATAGATTTAAGGTAACACTATACAATAAGGTCTCATTTGTTAACATTAGTTTATGCATTAACTAACATTAACTATCAATTATCAGTATATTTTTACAACATATATTAACCTTTGATAATGTTAGTTAATAAAAAATGTTCATATTTAGTTCACAGTGCATTAAGTAATGTTTACAAATACAACTTTTGATCTTAAAAATGTATTTGTAAATTCATTAAGAAAAAGATTAATAAATGCTGTAGAATTATTGTTTATTCTTAGTTCATGTTAACTAATTTAGTTGAAATGAAAACTTAACGTAGTGTTACCATTACAGCTGTCATTTTTCGTTTTCTTTTGCAAAACCAGAACTAAATAACAGGAAAAAAAACCCACACACAACTCATAACTAAGTACCTACTGTATATTAATCATTAGTATTGAATCTAATAATAAGGATATGTATCAGAATACTATCCATAATAATGTAATTGCTATTAGTTTGTAATGAGAGAGGGTAAACAGTCAAAAGTCTTTGGTATTTTCCTAACATTGAAAAGGATTTTCTCAGGGACCAAGATTTGTTTGATAGGCTTTTAGATTTTACAGATATTAGCAGCTCATCTAATTCTTAGTGATTTCCCCCCTAAATATTTCTGAGGATAATTACTTATAAATGTTTGATATATTTTTTAGATTCAATATTTGCCTCTTATATAGGGTAAATTAATTTGTGTATTTTTTTGTATATTTTTCAGAGTGTGAAGATTATGACCTACCTCGAGCCACAGAATCAGGAGTACAAAGAGTTTGTCACTCATCTAAAATCGGATGCCAAACGAATGTTCAACTTCACAGTGGAGGATTCTTTGGTAAGAGAGATCATTGTGACGTGATTTATCTTTATCTTCTCATTTTTCATTATTTTATTATTATGCCTATTCTGCCAAGACTCTACTGTGCTCTCCATCTTTTCTTTCCCTTGCAATTACTATTTATTTCTTTATTCTCTTATCTGGTTAGAAGCTCTGTGTGCTTCCATTACAGCCAGACTTCTTTCATAAAGTGCTTGAAGAGACCTTCTTCCTCAAAGTGAATAAATGAATGTTTTTTCAGCCAAAGTGCATTATGTGTGTTTACAGTTTTTTTTTTAATAATAGTCATCTATTCACTCAATAATGCACAAAAAACAGGATGCAATGCACTTTTGCTCTCTTTCTCTTCAAACAGTAAAGGTTGAACATAATTATTTGCTGTGTGTGTGTGTGTCTCTTGTGTTTGAGGCCCAGAATATGAAATTAATGTGACATACACCTGCAGTTTTCAGGTCAAACAGTTTAAGCTGCACTGCATCTATCAGGAGACTAAAGTTCATGGATTTAAATGTGTTCTGTATGATGCATTTGTCTGTTGATGTGTGTGCTGCTTATTGTATTTAAGAGGGTGCATATAATAGGCATGTAGACAGGTCATTTAGTTCACTTGAACAAATTCAACTCAATATGATCTTTTTTTTCCACGGTGCATCTCAAAGCAACATGTATAAAGACACATTTATACAGATCAGGAGAGAAAACTGTTTTTTTCATGGGGTATTTAACAGCAGGGTTTGCTCCTGAGAGGAACTCTGTTTATCACTGTTCTATCCTAGTCGAACTAGCCGTATAAGCACATCTGTCTTAATTTGTATGAGGCTTTGTGGATTTTCCCCGCAGTGTGGATTCTAAATAAGCTTCAGAGATCATCTTTGAGTGTTTTTCTGGATCCCAGTTCACATACAGAAAGTGACAGGGCTTGAGTGAGATGAAATATGAAAAGAAAAAACTCTATCCAGTGACTGTGCCTTAAAAAAAGCAACTCCCCCATCAGTTCTGTTCATTTACATGTAAATGAATCTCTGCGGGGGTAAAATGGTCTGAATGGATCGGGACAAAAGATTAAGAGATGAATCACTTAGACTGTGCCACACAAAGTCTGTCTTTCATTTTTCCTTTTTTGACAAATGTTTGGTGATGGATTCAGATCAGATCAGGTGTATTCAAAAAACCAACAGGATAGTAAGTAGGATGTGTGTCAAGAAAATCAATCTAATATGTCCATCAGTACCAGCATGATTCACTCTGGAAGCTGAACAGTGAACACTGATTTGTAATGCACATAGGAAATTAGGTTTTATGTAAATAAAAAGAAAATGGAGACATAATATTCAGCAATATTATTGATTTGACTGTACTGACACTATTGGATGAGAACTGAAATGAACTGGACAATCATTGTTTTGTGTTTTTACACAGTTAATAAACGGAAGTGAATCAAAACTGAACTGATCTAAGCTGTAAAATGACACTATTTAGAGATGCTTTACAGCAGAATTGAACTCTATTTGTATCACTGAATCATTATTTTTCTGTTTATCCCTTTAAGCTGCTTTGAAAATATAAATGCTTTGTATAAAGCGCTATATAAATAAATGTGACTTGACTTGTAAAATAATCGTACAGTCTTTGAAGAGCCTGAAAGTGATGATTATGAATTTTTCGATCCTATATGTATTCTCTTATGTGGGTATTTGATTCTTTCAGATGAACATCATCTCAGGTGGTTTCTATGATGGTCTGATGTTGTACTGCAACGCTCTAAATGAGAGTCTTTCAGAGGGACACGATCGACCTTCAGGAGAGTCTGTCACAAAGAGAATGTGGAACCGGACGTATTATGGTGAGCACATAATCCAGTTATAAGCTAAGGATTTGTCTTTCATTGCAACCAAAATATGAAACGCAAATCCTCAAACAGTGCTTTTTAAGTGAGTAATTAGATCATGATGTTGATCTTTTATCAATGGCAGGTCCATGATGTTCTGCATCTTTTTATTTATTTGCATCTATTTTTCCACATAGACTATAGTGTCATGTGATGCTGATTCATGTTAAATAACGTTAAATAACAAAGCTTTCAAAAGCGATTCATGTCCACCAAAGACAGAAGCATATCTCTGGCCTTTTCTCCTCTCGTAGAGGTCAAATCCTGCACAAATGTCTTTCTTGTCTAACACTTTGGTCAGTTGGGATTGCTGAGAAAAGTTATGTTAATGTCTCTGGCTGAAGGTCAGATATTTTGAAAATGTTCAGTGCATCATAAACATTCTTTTTACCTTCTAATGGTGGTTAGGTTGTGTTATGTGGATTGAATTGAGGTTGGTTGAGACTTTTTTTTTGTCAGCAATATTTTGTGTGTTTAGCTCAATGATCTAAACAAAAAATATCATGGTTCCATCATCACTACAGGAACTCTGAAGGGCAAAGTGATTTTTTTTTAAGTGCTTCCATGAGTTTGCTTCATTTACATTTTCTGCTGTGTAACAAAAAGAGAGTTTTCTCATTTGCTATTTTTTCCTCTCCTTGAACCCCTCATTATTAAAGGTGCCCTCGAATGAAAAATTGAATTTATCTTGGCATTGTTAAATAACAAGAGTTCAGTACATGGAAATGACATACAATGAGTCCCAAACTCCATTGTTTCCTCCTTTTTATATAAATCTCATTTGTTTAAAAGACCTCCGAAGAACAGGCGAATCTCAACATAACACCGACTGTTATGTAACAGTCGGGGTATACGCCCCCAATATTTGCATATGCCAGCCCACGTTTCCAACATTATAAAAGGCATTAGACAAGGGCAGCCAGTATTAACGTCTGGATCTGTGCAGAGCTGAATCAACAGACTAGGTAAGCAAGCAAGAACAATAGTGAAAAATGGCAGATGGAGCAATAATAACTGACATGATCCATGATAACATGATATTTTTAGTGATATTTGTAAACTGTCTTTCTAAATGTTTCGTTAGCATGTTGCTAATGTACTGTTAAATGTGGTTAAAGTTACCATCGGTTATTACTGTATTCACGGAGACAAGAGAGCCGTCGCTATTTTCATTTTTAAACACTTGCAGTCTGTATAATGCATAAACACAACTTCATTCTTTATAAATCTCTCCAACAGAGTAGTATTAGCCGTTAGCCACGGAGCACTATCAAACTCATTCAAAATCAGAAGTAAACAATATAACAGTATACAATACTCACATAATCCGACGCATGCATGACGAACACTTTGTAAAGATCCATTTTGAGGGTTATATTAGCTGTGTAAACTTTGTTAAGGCACTGTTCAAGGCAAGCGCGAGCTCTGTGGGCGTGGACCACGGGATTTAAAGGGGCAGCAGCATAAAATCGGCGCATTTATAATGATGCCCCAAAATAGGCAGTTAAAAAAATTTATTTAAAAAAATCTATGGGGTATTTTGATCTGAAACTTCACAGACACATTCAGGGGACACCTTAGACTTATATTACATCTTTTAAAAACATAATCTAGGGCACCTTTAAGATCAAGTTTTATGCTGATCTCAATGATTTTCACATTTTATGCATTTTTTTTTTTTTTGCTCATTTTGAATTGATATTAAATGCTTTTTTATGTGTTGCTTCTCCAGTACATTTTAAGTATGCAAAAAAAAAATAAATATATATATATATATATATATATATATATATATATATATATATATATATATATATATATATATATATATATATATATATATATATATATATATTATTACATTAGAAAAAATAATGAATTTATTTCAGGGAGGCACTTAAAAAAGCCTTGCCCAGCGTAATTAATCATTAAGAAAGAGAAACAGGCTTCTGTCTGTGCCAGGTACAGTTTGATTTCTATCAATTAAACAGAATATGTATGAATCTGCCCTGCAGCAAAAAGTCTGGCATTACAGACCCTCTACAAACAGAAGCTACCTGCAGAGACGGATCTGATGACGCACTTTTTTCCAGAATTATCATGTGACTTCTATAAATTCAGGTTTAGGAAAAGAAAAGCAGTCGCATGTGTGCAGACACTCACACAAACATTTTGCAGATGATGCTCCGCTGCCTATTTAAAAATACATATTAATTAATCAATCATAATATGATGGTCCTACAGTAACCTCGATATCCTACAGTAAGGTTTCCTTCTAGAGCTGAAATACTAGAGAGTAACTGCATTCATATCAGCAGTGCTGTGTGCCTTTGTGTAGATTTATTGTGTATATGGATTGGAATGTGTTACCTTTTAAGGTTGTGTATACAGTCTTTATGTAAGTGTAAGCCCTTAGGTCTGTCTGCATGTTAGTAGGGCTGTCAATTAAATATGTTAATTCAGTGTGATTAATTATAAAGTAAAAAATAACAGGGTAAAAAAATCATGCAATTAATCAATCTGGTTGAATGGCCCCATAGTTTGTTTCAGACAGACTGACAAATTCTGTTGAAGGATTGATGTGAACTATTGATAGACTTTTGTTTAATGAGATGGAAATATAACAATATGTTGATTTAAGACACATTCATAATGTCTTTTGTGTTCATTTGCCTCACTAATCTAATATAATTGTGTGTGTGTGTGTGTGTGTGTGTGTGTGTGTGTGTGTGTGTGTGTGTGTGTGTGTGTGTTTATATGAAATTAATTAATTTGATTAATTAATCAGGCATATAATGCAATTAATTTCAATGTGCATCAGAGTCAACATGCTCCAACTGCTTTTCTGCCACACCATTTTACATAATGTCTTCTCTCTCACCAAACTTACCCAGACTCATTTACTGATTCATCCCTTAATAGTTTGTATGGATTTTGGCAGCGTTTTCTCCTCCTAACTCTAATCTGCTTAGTACAGACATTTGGGGTACATCTCAATCAGCTCCCTAGTTCAGTAGTCAGGGCACTGATCAGAGAGTCAGCCAGTTCCAGTGCACTGAAACGTTCCCTAAAAAGTCCCACAATGCACCGTGAAGACCAGGGAGCATCGATGTTCAGTATCTTCCCTTAGTGGAAGTTCTGAAGCATGAAACATAAATTACGTGAGCCAACTCCCTACACATAATGACACACAATAGATGTTTTTTACAATACAAACCATTGTTTATTTAGATTTCTGCTTAAGCATACATCGGGTAAGAAACGTAATCTGGCTAACATAATTTATTTACGACTGAAATGTTTCATGTATATGTAACATGCAAAGCATTTATCATAATCTACTTTAAAGGTGCCCAAGAATGCTTTTTCACAAGATGTAATATAAGTCTAAGGTGTCCCCTGAATGTGTCTGTGAAGTTTCAGCTCAAAATACCCCATAGATTTTTTTTAATTAATTTTTTTAACTGCCTATTTTGGGGCATCATTAACTATGCACTGATTTTTTCAGCGCGCCGCCCCTTTAATTCGCGTGCTCCCTGCCACACGAGCTCTCGATTATATTACAGCACATTTACAAAGTTCACACAGCTAATATAACCCTCAAATGGATCTTTACAAGATGTTCGTCATGCATGCTGTATGCATGCTTCGAATTATGTGAGTAAAGTATTTATTTTGATGTTTATATTTGATTCTCTATGAGTTTGAGGCTATGCTCTGTGGCTAACGGCTAATGCTACGCTGTTGGAGAGATTTATAAAGAATGAAGTTGTGTTTATGAATTATACAGACTGCAAGTGTTTAAAAATGAAAATGGCGACGGCTCTTGTCTCCGTGAGAAACCGTGAGAAACGATGGTAACTTTAACCTCATTTAACAGTACATTAGCAACATGCTAATGAAACATTTAGACAATTTACAAATATCACTAAAAATATCATGCTATCATGGATCATGTCAGTTATTATTGCTCCATCTGCCATTTTCGCTGTTGTTCTTGCTTACCTAGTCTGTTGATTCACCTGTGCAGATCCAGACGTTACTGGCTGCCCTTGTCTAATGCCTTTCATAATGTTGGGAACATGGGCTGGCATATGCAAATATTGGGGCGTACACCCCGACTGTTACATAACAGTCGGTGTTATGTTGAGATCCGCGTGTTTTCCGGAAGTCTTTTAAACAAATGAGATTTACATAAGAAAGAGAAAGCAATGGAGTTTGAAACTCAATGTATGTCTTTTCCATGTACTGAACTCTTGTTATTCAACTATGCCGAGGTAAATTCAAATTTTGAATCTAGGGCACCTTTAAATCACATTAAAACATAATGTCTGAAAGATATCTGTTCTTCTTTTTTTCATAAATACCATTAGTGACATTGTACAGTGAGGACATTGTCACGTCGCTGGAAATAGTCATCAGTGTCCCAATGTGTAGTGAGCCAGGGTTTTAACTGTCCTTACCAGTGCCCAAAGTAGTGTACACGATATACTGATTCACAACCTAGGGAAGCTAGGGAGCTGATTGAGACGCACCCTTTGTCAGTCTCTCTCTCTCGTTCAATATTGTGCCTTTCATTCCATGCATCTCTCTGTCCTTCCACCTGTTCTCCTCCCCCTCCCTCCTTCTTATAACTCATTCACTCTTTCTGTTTCCCTGTGAATGGTGATGAAGTGTCTGAAGGACATGGAGCCCCAAGGTTCTTTTTTCACAATTGTTTAAGTTTTAATTGATCATATAGTGTTCATTGTCCCTTGTTGTATCACATCCTTCATACAACACCTTCAACAGAATTAAAAAAAAAGAAAAAGTTTTTAGCTAGTTTCACAAAATATCCTTCAGTAAGGTAGATACAGATATAGATACCCATCTATTTAGATTAACAAGCACTGTCCATGAAACAAGCCTTTGTACAGTTGGGACCAACTATATAGAACATCTGATTAAAACAAAACAAAAAAACAATTAAAATCTAAAATAAAGTTCCACAGGGAAAATAAAAAGTATAGAAAGTTACTACATAAAATGAAAATGAAATATACAATATCCTGCACTATTTTTGGTCACTAATCAAATAAAAACATTTGTGGCATTATGCATTTTTTTTATTTATTTTTTTTACTTCCAGTAAAGCACAAGATGCTCTTTGTTATGATTCTCAAATCATACATTCTAATGAATGCTTTGTTCAAATTTTATTTTATTTTTTTTACTTCCATTAAAGCACAAGATGCTCTTTGTTATGATTCTCAAATCATACATTCTAATGAATGCTTTGTTCAAATTTTATTATTTTTTTTTTTTACTTCCAGTAAAGCACAAGATGCTCTTTGTTATGATTCTCAAATCATACATTCTAATGAACGCTTTGGTTTGTTCCCAGCATGCATTGTGATACAAATAAATTATAGTTACTGTCATAGGATTGTTGTTTTACTGCTTGCTTATTAATGATGTTGCTGTTGTTTTTGTCCTCACTATTAGTTTCTTGTCATTTGTTGATGTTCAGAGCTCATTTTTTTTTAATGTGTTAAGCGCTGAGGGTCTGTTGAAAATCCTAAATGAAACATTTTCATGTTGAAAGAAGTCCTGCCTTTTAGAGACAAACAGCCTTGGGAGTTTTTCTCTGTTTTAGAAGCAAACTCTGCATGACAATGACAAATCAAAGTTCCCTTTTATTTTAATTGGAAATTTTAATAAACAAAAGATCTGTTGTTGCTGTCTCTTGGCTAAAGGATGCATTTGGCATTCAGTCAAACAAACAAATTCAAGTTGGCATTACAAAGGACAATTCTTGAGAGAACTCAAACACAAGTGTCATGTGGCCTATCTCCTTTATTTTTTTCAACATAACCCATTAGAGAGAAAATGCCATTTTAGAAGCATTTAAGAGATTTCTTCTATTATCACCCATCCATTCACTCATGCCTTCTTCCACCACTTTCCGTCTTATTTGATCCTAATCTACAGTATTTGACTTCACTCACATTATTCTGAAATCAGCAGGTGTCCTGTTGCCATGGGATCTGCTTCAAGTAAAAGGTGGTTACTTATATGGTTGGTTTGCCCACCCACACACAGCCAGGTGTGTTCCTGGAGACGTTTGACCTAAGCTATTGGTCTGAATGTGATAGACCACCACCAGACTCATTCAGGCATGGTAGCTTTTCCTGTAAATGTCCTTCTCCAAATAAATTTGTTTTTTAAAACGGTGTGGAGAATAAAATGCAAAACAAAACAGTTATTATCATCATCAATTAAGTAAAAAAAAAAAAAAAAAAATTCACATCTAAGTTGTGTTAGTAGTGTGTTGAAACTCAGTTATGGTGACATTTCCGAAACACGCTCAAAGCGGTTGACCAATCACAACACACTGGTCCAGCTGACCAATCAGAGCACATTGCGCTTTTCGGAAAGCTTCATAGAGACAGAAACTAAACCGAGCGTTATAGACTGGGATGATAGGATGCTGCAATAATGTGAAATATGTGAAAAATAATGTGTCGTTTAACCATTAAAGCATGAAAACCTATTCTAGTAGACCCCCAAAACAGGGTCCCCTTTAAAATATGTCTTAAACTTAAGACATTTATTCAAAATGTTCTCAGTCATGCTGTAATAGCAAAACATCACTCACAGAAGAGCTTTTTAGGCTGTACAGAATGTCAAATTCATATTTATCAGAATGACATATTTGGCTGCTGATTGCAATTAGATCTCTGTAAAAAATTAAGATGCTCATTCAGACATCTTTAACAGCAGCTGCCCCAAAAACGGAAATTACAAAGACTGCACTACAAACTTGAGCGCACAAGGGTTTTACAGCAGTATTAAGTCACTGAATAGACAGGACGCATGAAATGTTCTACATGCTTTTTCTGCCGTTTATATGACCTTTGAAAATGGAAGTAGACTCTCTACAGTTGATTTTTAAAATCATTCATCTTTATTATAAAGGTTATGAAATCCTTTTCAGATCTATTGATTCTGTTACATTGTGCCCATATAGCTGGCTCAGAAAGGGGCAGGCTCAATGGGTACAATCTGCCCATTGCTTATTATTTTCATACACCTTTATTAGTTTTTTAGAACTAATTATCTTCTCATGTTTTGTTATTTGTAATTATTATTTTTAATCTGTGATATTAATGTATAGTACATAAATTATTCTTGTGTTGTTAAAGTGCCATAATTTTAATTTTGTGATTATTAGATAAATCGGTAATTGATGTGAAATACTTAACTGCAAAATGATTATTTAGTCTTGCGTAGACAGACCTTCAGACTGACGGCAGAAGGTCTGGATTCTATAGAGTACCTCAGGGATGACGTGTTTTTGTAGGCAAAACCCGGAAGAGAGTTAACAATTTAGGACTTCCGGTTCCATCACTCTAGTCTATGGGTTTTTTGAATGGGTTTTTGCTAAATCGCCTGAAATAAGGTCTGTGGTTAACAAAGTCTCTAAATATTTTCACATTTTGATCTATGACATAAAACACACCAGTTATAAAAGGGACTACTTCCTTTGGCGGGGACTTTAGACATCATCATGACAAACAGGACATTTGAACAGCATTTCTCATGAAAAAGTGGATAAGTATTCATTCACAGTGCAGATCATAATCAGCGAGCATGTTTTTAAATAGTTGTTTTTTAAATAAAGTTTGAGGAAGCTTGGTGGTGACGACGTTGATCCGCGACCATGGTGTCCGTTTATAGCCTACTGTTAGTTTTTTATATCTGACGACTTTATACAGGTTTCAAAATGTATAAATGTTGTGTTAAAGATTATCTTGATAGACAAAACATGTAAGTGTCATATCCCTTTGTTAAACACAGAGCTTATTTTCTGCAATTTTCCAAAAGTCTATGGGAAAAATGCATAGGCTTTCGATCAAGGGAACCCGTGCGCCGCTAACTTCCGGGTTGGCCTACAAAAACACGTCATCCCTGAAGTACTCTATTGCAGCTTTTATTGGCCAAGGACTGCCCAAGATGACGTTTGACTGACATGTAACGCAACCAATCACAGTTCGTTTTGTACCGCATCATGTTTAGGGGCGTGAAATGTAAAGACTACAATACCAGACCGGCATGCATCTAATAATAAATTATTAATTTAAGAACGTTGTGCAAGTTTACTGCAATAATGGAGCCGCGAACGTCACATACTTTTGAATATCCAGCGTTTAGTTGATCCTGGTAAGTGCTCATAGTCACAGTTGTAAACATGACGGTTTTGTTCTCCCACAAGGGGGTTTGTTGTCACAGGACCGTTAAAGAACGTGACGCACACGTCGCCCTGACATCCTGTAGAATTCAACCAACCAGATGACGACTTCGAAAATCCTGAAGTGTTTCCAGATAAGTGTGCCATATGCATCAGACGTTCAGCCAATGGTCCGTGGGCATGACGTCTAAGGCTGAGACTGATTATTATACTATTATATCTAAAACTATTTTCAAAAACATTTTGCTTTTTTTTTTTTTTTTCTTTCATTTGTCAACTATTATCGTAATACTATTATCATTTTTCACTTTTGTTGAAAAATTCTGGCATACAATGCAAAAACTTCATGGTTTGGTTAGTGATTTTCAGTTTGTTCTTTCTGATGCTTCCAGTTATTCTCACAATTTAAACAAAACCTTATCTATATTATCCAGGCATGAAAACAAATGTCAACCTCATAGGTGATATGAAAGATGCCTTTTCCCTTTGACTTTATTCAAGACTTTATTCAGCACCCATCTTCCATTTATACTGTCATCACTTCCTGCTGATTAAGTCATTACAGTACAATAAATTGCCTGTCTTCAATTCAGATTACTCCAACTAACATTACACTTCCATTCATTCCACTCTTATGTTGATTTTTCCAGTGTTTCTAATGTAAAACGTATGAGCAGAAATTTCTTTAATATCCTTCAGAATTTAGTCTGCATTTCCTCTGAGAGCACGTTGGCAAGAGTGGCAGTGTTCAGAGATATTTCCCTTTGTCCTCCAAAGGGAAATATGTGGCAAAACATTCCTCACAATCTGAATACAATTTGCACAAGCAGTCCCTGTTCACTGTCTGTGTGCATCCATTCCTTTTATAGATCATGTAGGCCTATTAAAACTATCCTTATCATCAACCGATGTGAGGACATCTCTCTCTCCTTCTCTCCCTCTCTCCAATGGCTTTGACATTTCCAGTCTGATAACGCTTAAGCTTTTCATATCAGTCTAAATGTCATTGTGTGTTTCCTCTGAGCTGGACTCGGCGTCTATCTGTAGCCCATTTAAAGAGGTGAGTGGCCTCCACAGGAAATTACAGCCCGCACCTGACCCTCATCGGAAGATGGGACCACTGGGCACAACCGGAAGCTTTTTAAGAGACTCAATTACATTTGATTGAACACTCACATACACAAACTGTGTACGGATTGATTTACTGTGTGATTATAATCATTATGAATAACCATAACGTGGTTGATACTCACTGTGTTGGCAGAATTATTGCTCCCTTAAAGGTGCAGTAAGTGATTTCGAAGAAATGCTGTTCAGACCAAGCACCACGACACACTTGTAGCCAATAAGCAGTAGGGGGCGCATACACTCGTGATGGGGGAAGAGAGAGATTGATTTAAAGGGGGATTTGAAGAAAGACTGTAGAAAGAGTGGTGGCTGAGAGACATTACAAAAGAGGTCAGATGATTATCGATGAAAAAAGAAGGGTTATGATCAGGTGACATCTTTAGGACCCACGTTAATATTAGTTTTGTTTTTTAAATTGAATATAAAAAGGCACTTATAATGGAAGTAAAGTTTCAAAGAGTTTAAAAACTGAAATGTTAAGCTCTTGTTTTTGTTTTTCTTAAAGCAAATATATTAACTCTTCCATAAAAGATGTACATCATTTGAGGGGATCATTTCGTTTAGATTGTCATTTGAGTGCTGGGACTACTTCTGAACTTTAAATTCAGCTGGCAGGTCATGAACTTTGAGTAGGTCGAAGTTTACACTTCACTTTATCAAAGCTAATGTTTCTTTAGTGTTCTGGTGTTGGTTTTTGCAGTGAGCTCTATAACAAGCACTTTGTCTCTTGGTTTTCCCAGGTGTCACTGGTCTGGTGCAGATTGATGAGAATGGAGACAGAGAGACTGATTTCGCCTTGTGGGACATGAATGACACGAGCAGTGACTTTCAGGTTTGTGATAATTGCATATTCATTTTGTCTCACAGCTTTCTCATTTGTCTGTTTCTTATTGATATTATCAAGTTTTAGTCAGGGGGAAATTTTCATTATTTTTTAGTGGCGCACGTGGTTAATTCATTATATATATATACCTTAGTTCGAATAGCAATGATGCTTCTGTTAGTAATAGATGGATGAAATGCAATTGCATTTTTCTTACAGCAGATATGCGTGTGTGTCATCCAAACAGTTTTGCCTTTGTTGCAGGCTAATGAATTAGAATATAACACCTGAATCTCAAAAACAACGGGCAGATTGGTGGCATAAATTTAAAACCAGAGCATACACACACACACACACACACAAACACTCTCCTTTCTGAAAGACACTTGATTGGTAATTGGGAGGCCAGGCTGTAGAGAGGTTAATTATAGGATACATATTCAGTCAGGGGAATGTTTTTTGTTTGTGTGAGTGTGTACAGGATAGATGCTGAAAAGATATTAAAGATCTCAGCTGCTCTCTGAATGAAGCTTGTCCTTGTAATTCTTTCCCTAATTTTTCATTTTAACATTTTGCTTTTGCTATCTGTGAAAATCAAAGAATTCGCTTGACAAGTGCAGTTTTTTTTTTATCCTGTGTTGACGTCAAGGAGGTCAAGATTCAGTTTGCTCAGGCTGGTAGATGCCATAACTAAACCATCTGGACACAAAAAACATCTTTCACCACTGAAAGCCATTGAAAACTACCAGTGTATTCAAATGGAATAATTTTTGCATGTAATTTTTAAAATTACATTATATTATACTAGATGTTTTACCAGTGCCAAATGTTTTGAGGGCTCTTAGAAGTGTGAAATAGATTTTTTGTTTATATTGTTTCATCAAATACAGTAAAAACAGTAATATATTGAAATGTTGAAATGTTTTCTATTTTAATATATTTTTAAAATGTATTCCTCTAATGGCAAAGCTAAATTTTCAGCAGCCATTATTCCAGCCTTCAGTGTCACACAATCCTTTAGAAATCATTCTAGTATGATGATTTGTTGCTCAAAAAACATTTATTATTATTATCAGTGTTGAAAAGCTTCTTCATATTTCTGTGGAAGTCATGCATTTGTTTCAGCATTCTTTGATGAATGAAAAGGTCAAAAGGACAGCATTTATTTAAAATAAAAAATATTTTGTAACGTTATGGGCAAATTCCAAATGGAAGTGAGCATCCCTATGCCCTACTCGTTTTGAAGGGCAGAGCCCTTGAAGTGGGGACTTTGGAGTGAGCAGGGCACTTGTGTGCCATTATGTAGCCATTTGGAATGCACTTGGCTAAGTGAGCAATGAAAAACAAATTCATTTCCTTATCTTCACCTGGGATGTTCCCATGACAACGCAGCATTAGCTGTTCTTACAACAGAAGTTTCTTATTATTGCTGTTAACATAAAAAACGCAGTTTGGAATTTGCCCTATAAATATCTTTGCTGTCTCCTTTGACAAATTTAATGAAATAAAGTATTCAAACTAATCCTAATGAACTAGACATGAACTAAAAACCAAAACAAAATTCAATTTTGATTGGATTTTGGGTCTTCAAGGTATTGCAACAAGTCTAACATTGAACACTGCTGTTTTCCTTCCGTTTTAGATTTTGAATTTATTGAATCATATGAATAAAATTATCCATCTCTATCTCGACTGTTTGTTCTCTTATTGATTACTTCATGTTGTTCTGCAGATTGTGGCGGTGTATAATGGCACTCAGAAGCAGATGAAGATTCTTCCTGGGATGACCATCCAGTGGCCAGGTGGTAACATTCCCTTGGATGTGCCTAAATGCGGCTTTAAGAACGAGAATCCTGCCTGTCGTCCATGTAGGTAACTTACACTAGTTCTGCAGTCAAACTGCTTATCCACCTCTCACTCTCCATCACTTTCCCTCTTTCCTTTTAGCAACATTCACAGTGCAACAGATGATTTCCATTGTGCTTTTCCTCATCTTTGTCATCATCTTCACTGTGACCGTGTTTATATACAGGTGAGAGCAAACAAGATTATTTTGATAACTGATACCTAATCAATCATTTATAAATGTTGGTTCTTCTGATTCTATTCTACAAATATGACCTTGTCTAAAACACCTACTGTATATACATACAGAAGGCTGAAGCTGGAGAAGGAGTTGGTCGCTCAGTTATGGAGGATCTCTTGGGATGACATTCAGATGAGCAATCTGGAAAAGGCCATGAGAAGCACCGGCAGCAAACTTACACTCTCTCTAGTAAAACACAGATACAGTACATACTACATACTAGTGCACGCTCATATTTCTCAAATGTCTTTTCCAGCTCTCTGGTTTTCCATTTAATATTAATTTTATTTGATTATTTATTATGCTTATTATCGTCATTATATCAGTTGTTCTCTCTCATTCTCTACAGAGAGGTTCAAACTATGGATCACTGCTGACAGCTGATGGTAATTTCCAGCTGTTCGCTAAAACTGGCTACTTTAAGGTATCTTTCTGACAAGCTCTCTTTAAATGCTTACATAGTAACCCTTTACAATAAGGGTCAATTTGGTAACATTTGGTAGTATGAACTAACAATGAACAACATTATTTAAAGCATTTATTAATTTTTAATAGGTTATTGATAATTTAGAAATATTTAGTTCATTGCCAGTTTATTTTTTGTTTATCATACATTTTAAAATGTTGATTTATACATGTTGAAATGTTAAAAATGTATGCTGCATTAAATGCTTTAACAGTATTTTAACAGTACAGATTTACCATTTAAAGGTGCCTTAGAACCAGTTTTTACAAGATGTAATATAAGTCTAAGGTGTCCCCTGAATGTGTCTGTGAAGTTTCAGCTCAAAATACCCCATAGATTTTTTTTAATGAATTTTTTTAACTGCCTATTTTGGGGCATCAATAACTATGCACCAATTCAGGCTGCGGCCCCTTTAAATCACGCGCTCCGTGCCCCCCGAGCTCTCGACTATAATACAGTGCATTTACAAAGTTCACACAGCTAATATAACCCTCAAATGGATCGTTACAAGATGTTCGTCATGCATACTGCATGCATGCGTCGGATCATGTGAGTATAGTATTTATTTGGATGTATTACATTTGTTTCTGAATGAGTTTGATAGAGCTCCGTGGCTAAAGCTAACATTACACACTGTTGGAGAGATTTATAAAGAATGAAGATGTGTTTATGCATTATACAGACTGCAAGTGTTTAAAAATGAAAATAGCGACGGCTCTTGTCTCCGTGAATACAGTAATAATCGATGGTAACTTTAACCACATTTAACAGTACATTAGCAACATGCTAATGAAACATTTATAAAGACAATTTACAAATATCACTAAAAATATCATGTTATCATGGATCATGTCAGTTATTATCGCTCCATCTGCCATTTTTTGCTATTGTTCTTGCTTGCTTACCTAGTCTGATGATTCAGCTGTGCACATCCAGACATCCTGCCCTTGTCTAATGCCTTGAAAATGAGCTGGCATATGCAAATATTGGGGGCGTACATATTAATGATCCTGACTGTTACCTAACAGTTGATGTTATGTTGAGAGTCGCCTGTTCTTCGGAGGTCTTTTAAACAAATTAGATTTATATAAGAAGGAGGAAACAATGGTGTTTGAGACTCATTGTATGTCATTTCCATGTACTAAACTCTTGTTATTCAACTATGCCGAGGTAAATTCAATTTTTGATTCTAGGGCACCTTTAAATGCTTGTTAGAACCTCAAAATGCACACATGCTACCCACTGCAAACATAACATGTGTGTCAATTTTTTCCCCAGGGAAACATTGTAGCCATTAAATACATCAACAGAAAGCGCATCGAGTTAACGAGGAAAGTGTTGTTTGAACTGAAGCATGTGAGTGTGTCATGCTGTTAAAAGTTCTAAAAGTGCTCTAAAAGTGGATTATTCTGCTAATCGGATTATAATTATTACAAATACACTACCATTTAAAGGTTTGGGGTGAGTATGATTTTTTTTTTTTTTAAGAAATGTATAATTTTATTTTTGATCAAAAGTAACAGTAAAGAAAATATTTCTATTTTAAATAATTGTTTTTCTAAAATATTTCTATTTTAAATAATTGTTTTTCTTTTGTAATTGTTCATCAAAGAATCAGCAAAAAATTATTAAGGTTTCCATAAAAACATTAAGCAGCTACAATTTCATCATTGATAATGATAAGAAATGTTTCCTGAGCACCAAACCAGAATGATTTCTGAAGAATGGAGTAATCTTACTGACCCTAAACTTTTTAAATGGTACTGTAGGTTCATTTAATGCCAACAATAAGTGAAGTGTTTTGTTTATAAATATTTGTACAGATATACTGTGAATTATGATGAATAACAGTGCGTGTTTGTTCTCCAGATGAGAGATGTGCAGAATGAGCATTTGACCCGTTTTATTGGCGCCTGCATCGACCCGCCCAATATCTGCATTGTCACAGAATACTGCCCTCGAGGCAGCCTGCAGGTACAGACACAAGATTCTGTCATTGTAGGGGCTTATTGACTTACTGTGCTAGTGATGTTTTCTATCCTCTAACCCTAAACTCAACCCTTACAGAAACAATTCTGATTCCAACTAATACCAAATATCTTGATTTTTAGTTGTTTATCTTATTTTCATACTTATTTAAATTATTTTAATTCATCTTGAAGCCCCCTTGGAGGTTTGTTGAGGCTCCCCAGTGGGCCCCAGCCCTCAGTTGAGAACCACTGCATTATTAAGTTTGCCTTGAATCAAAATACTTTTTGGGCTTTATATGTATGTATATGTACTTGTCTCAGTTTTTTCTGCATCTGCGTACAGGATGTTTTGGAGAATGAAAGCATCACACTAGACTGGATGTTCAAATATTCACTAGTCAGTGACATAGTAAAGGTAGAGGCCCCTCTTCGTACTTTAAAAAATGACAGAAAATTCTGTCATCATTTACTCACCCTCATGACGTTCCAAACCCGTAAGACTTTTGTTCATCTTCAAAAAATAAATGAAGATATTTTAATGAAATCTGATAGACTTTTGTCTCTACATTGACAGTCCACGCAACTACCACTTTGATGCTTCAAAAAGTTCATCAAGAGATCATAACTAATCCATATGAATCGAGGAGTTTAGTCTAAATTTTCTAAAGAGACATGATCGCTCTATATGATGAACAGATTTAATTTAGGCATTTATTCACCTATAAACATTCTTCAGTGCACATATCAGATACGGTAAATGGAAACGAAAGCATGCTTGCTTGATGTGCGAGAACCAGTGAGGTTCATTATCTTGTGTGTCACGCAGCACATTTGAGTTTCCGCAAGAATCACTGAGGTTTTTTTTCTGGTGCATCAGGCAAGTACAGTTTAGCTTCTGTTTATGTTCACTGATCAATGTTTATATGTGAATAAAAGCCTAAATTCAGTCTCTTCATCATACAAAATCAATCGCGTCTCTTCAGAAAATTAGGACTAAACCATTTAGTACATATGGGTTAGTTGTATTGAATCGACAAAGTGGTAGTTGCATGGACTGTCAATGGAGGGACAGAAATCTCTCAGATTTCATTAAAATATCTTCCTTTGTGTTTAGAAGGTGAACGCAAGACTTATAGGTTTGGAACAACATGAGGGTGACTAGCTGATGACTTTTTTTTTTTCTTTTTGGGTGAACTAACCCTTTAAGTGTTCATGCATTTATTTTCTATGATAACTTTCCATTTTCTATAATTTTGCTCCGTCCCTACCCTCTTGCTTTCTTTCATACTTTCCAATCTTTCTCTCCCCTCAGGGCATGGCTTTCCTTCATAACAGTGTGATTGTATCCCATGGCAACTTGAAGTCATCCAACTGTGTGGTTGACAATCGTTTTGTGCTAAAGATCACTGACTATGGGCTGTCCAGCATCAGGACAGAGTCAGACACGGAGGACGCACACTCTTATTATGCACGTCAGTCATGTGACCTTTCGTCTTCGTCAATTCATGTCAAATTCACTCACATGGCTGCAATTTCCACAACACACATGCATACAAACCTCAGTCACGGTCTCTGTTGTTCACTGTCAGTCCCCTGTCTGTCTCTGTGTGCATCTGCATATGCCTGTGTGTAGGTAAGCTGTGGACAGCTCCAGAGCTGTTGAGATTGAAGTGCTTTCCTCCAGGAGGCACGCAAAAGGCCGACATCTACAGTTTTGGCATCATACTTCAGGAAGTGGCT
This sequence comes from Megalobrama amblycephala, assembly GCF_018812025.1. Classification (NCBI taxonomy): domain Eukaryota; kingdom Metazoa; phylum Chordata; class Actinopteri; order Cypriniformes; family Xenocyprididae; genus Megalobrama; species Megalobrama amblycephala. Next base: position 26,870,565 of record NC_063056.1, read on the forward strand.
CTGCGCAGAGGAGTCTTTTACCTGGAGGGAGACTCGCTAAGCCCCAAAGGTCAGAGATCAAATTTTGCCAATCCATGTGTCATATATTACACAATTAGTCTAGGCCTACCTGTCTCCATCCTGTTTTTGACATTAAATCCCGAACCTTAAACATTTACACACCCTAATTTAGTTTCAAACCTTTATGACTTTCAGTGGAGCATTTTAGAAATTTTTAGTCAGTGTTGTTTTGGACCTCAGTGACTCACTGTATGAGTCAGCTGAAACATTCTTCAAAATATCTTTTTTTGTGTGTGTTCCACAGAAGAAAGATTGTACAGGTCTGGAGCTATACAATTCTTTCAAGCTTTATATAGGATGTAAAAGTATCATCTATTTGACTCTTTGTCATCTGGTCATTTTATAGGTTTGTTATGAAAAATGGAATGAAATTTAAAGGGTTAGTTCACCCCAAAATGAAAATTCTGTCATTTATTAATCACCCGCATGTCGTTCCAAACCCGTAAGACCTTTGTTCATCTTCAGAACATATTTTTGATGACAGAATGCTGTTAGATTTTCCTTCCATTGGCGGTTCAAAAAGTTCATAAAGAGTTCGGAAAATGAATCCATATTAATCGAGCGGTTTAGTCCACATTTTCTGAAGAGGCTTGTTTGCTTTTTATGATAGCCGAAAATCAGAGCCAGTTGCAGATAATGACCAGTCAGATTTGACAGAAAATTGCATAGTGTATAGTGCACCCACTTTGGTAAAGCCTCAGACTATGATTCCATCCAGTCAGAGGATATCAATATATCAAGATATTTTGAGCCGATTTTAGAACAGATTGTTTTCTTTTGTCATGCGTATCCTAGCAACAAGACAGGTTGGTTGTGTTTGGAACAACTTGAAAGTAGTGTGTGATCCTCAGTCATTTTTTCCTCTGTAACCATTTACGAATTCTGCTATTGTATGATGTGTAGCATTTTAAAATTTGTTTAGGTTTCAAGTTATGTAGCCTTCAAATTTAGTTTCTCACACAAAGCTATCATTTGGCTTTAGAACATCTGAAATATTGCACACAAGTCAAACTGGACTGATGCTTTCATAGTACTTTCTTATCTTTTTAAAGCTTAAAAGCCTTAGTTTGGTAAAGCCTGGTTTTATGTGTTCTCCATTTAATTAATAAATAATGTCATTCATTTTATTCCTTTAATATGATTAATTTTGCTTCTCTTTGAAATTTGGGGTCTGAAATTCTTGGGGCCTTTGAACAATTTGAGAAGGATGAAAAACTTGGTTTTCTGCCTCTTTCTAAAACGCTTCAAAATATTGATGCACGTCTCTGCACTCACGCAAATTACTCTTGAGAGCCTCTGCAGTGACAGGAATGAAAGACGCTAATGAACCAGGTTCTTCAGAGAGGTCAACAAATACACAACCAGACACCATTCACAGTTGTGCTCACACACACATACACATGCATATTCTAGCATCCTCTCTTTACTACAGACACATCAAACATGATCCTTTACACATACAGTATGTATGCATAAGAACACCCTCTCAAGCTCTTAATTTGCCAGTCCACTACCCCTCTCAGTCCGCCGTCAGTGAGTTTTTCAGAAGAGGAAGACACTTGACATTATCTTGTCATCCTGCCAAAATACTCTCACAAATTGCGTCCCCTATTTATGGTCCTCTTTTTTTTTTTTTTTTTTTTTTTGCAGAGAACAGCTCTTAGGGGGTGAAGAGCTCTCTCATTTGTACATAGAAGTCAACTATAGTGTCAGACTTTTGCATATTGATTCTGTATGATTATACAGAGTTGCTAATTGCCATAAAATATGGAGATCACGACTTACTAAAATGTTGCTAAAGTAACATTCCCAGTTGTCTCCATTGCCTCTATAATTTCGATCCGCATTAAATGAAAAAAAAAAAAAAGCTTTATGAATCACTGTCACTTTATATCACTTTCAGAGACACTAAAATGTTCATTTGTTCATCACACAAACACATATACACACATCCATCCACACTTGTCTCTTTTACTCTCTTTCCCTCTCTAATCTAATTCATTGATTTACTCGTGTGATTCAGAATACTGACCAAAAAGCGATGGGTCTGTATGTGTGTATGTGTGTGTTTTTATTTGAACAACAGACTTCTGTTACACACACAAACACAGATAATGTGCTGTCAGCATCTCTGGAGCTTGGGATCTCAGCACTATAATCAGAACTGACGTAGAAGAAGAGATCATATCAGTCTTCAGGCGGCATGCATGCATTTGGGCACCTTGCTGATGAGATTACTGTAGGCAAAGATTATGGTTGTAGACTGGTGAATCAATCAGCCTAGTGTATGCTTGGCCAACCAATCAACCTGGCACCACCAGCACACATATAAATACCAAACACAAAGAAATTGTGCAGCAGTAAGGATGACCTGAGCTTTGAAGAGCTGTTTCTTATCAGGACAGATTGTCCGTGAAAAGCCTCAGATGGAGCTGAGAAATTAGGTTTTTACTAGAGTGCTACAACCCACAGCCGTTTCTTCTAGGCTTTCAGAGCCGTAAGAGCCTGATGAATAGAGCTGAGAGAGATCAGGCAGAGGATGGAAAACAGAGATAAAACATTGTGGGAGTTTGTGGGAATAAGACAGACGGAAAATGCCCTGATGCTACAGATAATAGAGAGAAAAGGAAGGAAGGCACATTGACAGGCAAAATGTTTTCAGACTACCGATACTGTTGAAGTTAAAGGAACGGTTCACCCAAATGTTGTTTGTTTTTTTCGGTTACTTTATTTTACAGTGTCGTAGTTACATTGTAATTACTCGTAAGTACTGAGTACTATTAATGAACTACATGTACTTACTGTAGAGTTACAGTTAGGTTTAGGGTTAGTTAATTATGCATAATTTACTGTTATTACTATAGTAAGTACATGTACACTGTAAAATAAAGTGTTACCTTTTTTTCTTTTGGATATGCCTTATTAAAGTTACAACGTAATGGAAGTATTGACAAATCTTTCTTCCATATTGTGAAAGTGAAACAAATTATCGAAAAGAATAAATGGTTGGGTGCAGGCACTTGGTTCAATCTCACAGTAGTTGATTGGATGGAGGTAGATCTGAATGTGAATTATCACATTTTAATTAAAAATTTAATTTTCACATGCATGGATCAATCATTCACAGTAAAATCAATAACATCAATAACATTAATTAACATCTAAATTAATTAAAAAGTAAACACTTGAAACAAAAATCAGTTGCTTTAATTGCTACAGGTGAATTTAGGCATCACAAAATTATAATGTACAGTATGAAAAATTTACATTCATTAAGATATTTGCTAAAGATTACATTTACCAGTGTTAAATTATTAGTGTTTTTAAACTTGAGCGTTAGATGATAGCAAAGGTAATATAAATGTAAAAATAGGGTTTTGACGGTGAGTAAATTGTCAAGATATTTTTTTTGGGTGATCTGTTACATTAAACTCAAAAATTCCCCTCTCTCTATTCCTGCTCTCCCACTTTCTTTCTTTGTGTATAGAGATTGTGGACCGTCTAGCTCTGGGTGAATGGCCATACCTACGGCCATCACTGAACCCTCAGGCCCACAGTGAAGAGCTGGGTCTGCTGATGCAGCGCTGTTGGGCCGAAGAGCCATCAGACAGACCAGAGTTCAACCATATTAGTGTGTTACTTCACAAACAGAACAGGTCTAACCCCTTTTGCTGTCTATACTGCCTCACTTGTCTGTTTGCTTATTTCTGTAACATTTATTTCTCTCAGATCAAATAGTCATTTCATGAACAATTTTATAAAATTCCACTTTTTGTTCACTTATTATTATGAACATTCACCAGATCTTGTCTCTTTCTCTGTCTCTCATTCTCTTTTCTCAGGGAGCACAGAAGTAATATCTTGGATAATCTTTTGTCTCGAATGGAGCAGTATGCAAATAATCTAGAGGAGCTGGTAGAGGAGCGGACTCAAGCCTACCTGGAGGAGAAACGCAAGGCAGAAGCTTTACTGTATCAGATCCTCCCTCAGTCAGTTGGCTGACATACTGCACAAATAATAAATCAGCTATAAAAAAATCCTATACACACTTGTTTAACTCTCATAGGACTTGATTTCTCTTGTGTGTGTTAGTTCAGTGGCAGAGCAGCTGAAGAAGGGTGAGACAGTGCAGGCTGAAGCTTTTGACTCTGTCACCATTTACTTCAGTGATATTGTGGGCTTCACGGCCCTGTCAGCAGAGAGCACACCTTTGCAGGTACCTTGCAGAAAAGTAATTCTGCTTTGTTTTTAGTTTGACACTAAAAATTTTAAGTGTGTGTGTGTGTGTCTCTCTCATAGATCGTCACCCTCCTCAATGACCTTTACACCTGCTTTGATGCCATTATAGACAATTTTGATGTTTACAAGGTATCACCACCTCATACCTGACCACATATTTGCCCTAGACAGCTGTATACATCTCTCTTTTGTCAACAATTATGTCTTCACTTTTATTCCTCATTTTCATTTTCTTCTTGCATTTAACAATTTTCGCTTTCTAAATGTACTAAAAAAAAGTCAACAAATTTTATTTTTATGATTTGATATCAATGATGAGCATCTTTTTATGGCCATTTTCTTGAAATTACATTTTGGTCATATAGCAAATTAATTCTGTTTTATAACAGATCCCCAATTTGACCTTTTGCTTCTTAAAAAATATATATCTGGTAATTTTAAAAGGGTTTTATTTCATTCTTTCTGTATTACAATTTTATGGGACATTTTTTCTTTAAAAAAGAGGGGAAAGCCTCCAAGAGGCTAAAAGTGTTTAATAAGACAATGCTTAATTTGCACATTTTTTAATAAATATTGAATGTACCCTAATAGAAAATGTACGTTTTTTCATATTGCAAAGTTTGTCATTAATATAAAGGAAAATTATGGCTTATAGACCTTAGTCAGGGTACATTACAGTTTTCCGTTGGTAAGATTTTTTATTTGTTTTTTGTTTATGCTCACCAACGCTGCAATTATTTGATCAACAACATTCTAATTTATTGATCACACTATACTTCCAGCCCTCACAGCCTCGTTTTCTTTTCTGTCAAAAATGAAATATGGTGCTACTCTTACTAAGATCTATTCACCTGTACATTCACTGAATTAAACAAGAAACATCCTCAGTTTTTACAGTGATTTTTTTTGTTTTTTTTTTGTAAAAACCTAACTCCCGGTTTCACAGAGAAGGCTTAAGTTTAGTTTCAGATTTCAATGCATGTTTGAGCTGTTTTAACTGAAAGCAACTTTTGCTGAAGTATCTTAAAATATGTCAGTGCCATTGTTTTGTCTCAAGATGCACACCAGTATATTTTTTTTCTTAGGCACAACTAAAATGCCCTAATTAAACTAAGGCCTAATCCTGGTTTAATCTAAACCCTGTCTGTGAAACCGGGGCCTACATGTATTAGTCTTGTGTTTTGTGCTGATGTGGATCTCTGTCTGCTGTGGTGGATTTGTTTCTAATTGTTCCTTAGGTAGAGACAATAGGAGATGCCTACATGGTGGTTTCAGGATTGCCTGTACGGAACGGGAAAATGCACGGTCGTGAGATCGCACGCATGTCACTTGCTCTGCTGGAGGCTGTTAAAACATTTAAGATTCGCCACCGACCTGATGAGCAGCTCAAATTACGAATCGGCATTCACAGTGGTAAGAATGATCGCATCAATCTTAATGAAGTTAAACTAGTCTTTAACATACTGTTAGTCTATTTCAATTAGCAGAAAACTGACTCTTATGGTTGTAATAAGCTTTGTTAGTATATAATCGCTATCCATTGCAGACATACTTTTCAAACTCATACATAGACTAATAATTTTTACATTAACATGCATAGTTTTGAACAGCATTTCCACGTGTATTTGTGTTTCAGGCCCTGTCTGTGCAGGAGTAGTTGGGCTGAAGATGCCTCGGTACTGTCTCTTTGGAGACACAGTGAACACATCCTCTCGCATGGAGTCAAATGGAGAACGTAAGGACTTACTGTTCCCATTCCCACCAAATGGCAACTTGTGCATAGAACTAAAGGTGAAGAGTTAAGGGTTGCTTTTCTCAAAAGCAGAACAATTGCCACTAATGGCCTCTACGCTCAACTTAGGCTTACGATGCTTTTGGGAAACGCAGCCCAGGTCAGTTAGTAAAGGCTTAGTGGTTTGAGCCATGACTCTATACTAAGGGTATTAAACAAGAACTGAAGAAATACTGAATGTTTCATTTTTATAATAGATTTGAGGTATAAAATTGACAAATATCCAGTCAAAAGTTCAATTAATTTCTGCAGACCACACTGAGATTGAGATTGCTACATTTTTAATATTAAAAATTATTATTATTCCTGTATTATCTGTCCTCTTTAAACATCTGCTTTAATATTTCAAAAGAGATGCATCTTCATATGTTGGATAATCAACACCAATTTTCCATAATTAAATTCACAATCATTTGTAGAAGCCTAAACAAAAAAAGTTGATGAAAAGATTCCATTGTAATTCAGATTTAATTATTTCGCCCACCACCTGTTTCCCCACGTAAACGCTGCCAGATAAATGAGACATATCAGCCGGCGTTTGATAACACTTGACAAAAGCAAAACAAATTGCAATCAGGAAAGTGATTAATTTTGAAGGTTTCTAATTTATTCCTCACAGAATTAGATTAGCATATATGTGTGTGTCACTTACATATATATATATATATTACACACCTGCCTTGACCATCACAATCCTGATTGATACATTGTACTGTGGGGGTTTTACTGGATACTGTGGCCTTTATGTGCATTTCCAGTATCAGGACACTGCTCAACTGTTTATTTAGTATGTACATATTTAAAATGTTTTGTTATTGTTAACTAAAACTATTAAAAAAAACTTTTTTGTTAATTGAAATAAAGTTGATATATAAATTTTACATGAAAATACTATGAAAATGTTGCCTTGGTATCCAAAGGCTAATTCACACTGCACCGACAGATATCGACACTTCTTAGACATCACAAGACCCAACAAAAGCTGATTCAACATCGATTCAACATTCAGTTGGCGAAAACAAGCACCAACCAATGCCAATAGATGCTGACAGGGGTAACACACTGATCCGATAAAACAAAACAACAACAATGATCTTGTTTGTTGCCGCTGGTTGGCGTCTGTCGGTCCAGTGTGAATTGGCCTTAACTGAATAAAAATAAGCTTAAATTGAAGTGACTAAAACTAAAATGACTAAAACTAAAATAATAATAAATAAAATGAAATAAAATAAAGCTAAATAGAAATTTAAAAAAAAAATAAGCACATAAAAACTTGAACTAATATTAAAAAGAAATCTGAAAATAACAAAAATAAAAGCTAATTCAAAATATTAATACAATAATATTATATAAATAATACCAAAATAACACTGTGTTTGCCAGTAAAAATAATTGGCTCTTTAAAGTACCTGCTGGTGGAAAGTACAATAAATCATGTTTGCCAACACACATTAGTCAACCCGGTGAAGTGAGCTGTGTGAACTCAACTAATCAGGCTTTATACAGTAACACTGTAATCATGACACACTGTTATCCTGCAGCTCTGAAGATTCATGTGTCGTCAGCCACTCGAGATGTGCTGCTGGAATTCAACTGCTTCCAGCTGGAGCTGAGAGGAGATGTGGAGATGAAGGGAAAAGGGAAGATGAGGACCTACTGGCTTCTGGGGGAAATGAAGGACAGTGATTGAGCGAAAGTCATGGGATCAGCAGAGACACACTGACTCTAGTCAAATGCACCCACAGGGGAACCAAGCCAAGGCTGTTGGGGGCTGGTTCTGTTGGCCAAATGCACACACACATATTCCTGTACAGCACTAGATGATGTCTGACCTTGTATATATGTACTTTAAGATGTTCTTTTTTTCTTTTGTAAGAGCACCAGCTGCAGCTGTAAATGAAGTGAAGGTTGAATGTGATTGAATATCGTCCCCTGGTGGATAAGTAGCAGCACTGCTGGCTTAAAATATATTAGACTAAATAAATTTGATTGCTAAAGAAAAGGATGAAAAAAAAAATGAAGTTATTACTCATAATGTAGCTCACCAAAAAAACAACAAGGCTTTCATAATTCAAATGTTTTGAAGACAAACATCCATAAATTATTTTCTATTTTGTCATTTATTTCACTGAAGTAGTATTAATAGATTCTTATATTCCAAATAATTTTTACCACCCAGTCAGACTCTTGCACACATATACATTCTTCCTTAAGCCATTTAGACACATTGTTTTCTGGTTCATGGTCCTACTGAATGAGGGGCTTGTTGAGAGATGGTTGTTAGTGATAGTTTTTGGTATAATTGATGCAATTTTGTGAGCCACGCAGAACTACAGGAGCTTTAACAAAGCATTAATAAACCATAAAAATAAAATCAACCTGCTAACAGATCAGTAACATCACTCGGATCCTTTTCCCATCTTTTCCATTATCCCTGCAGAGTCTACAGGTATGTTTCATGGGAGATTACCACAGAATTTATTCTTTATCAAATATAATTTATGAGAAGCACTTTGCAATTATATATCATTTTACATGCTTGAATGTTTACTTACTTTCTCTGCCTTTTAAATTGGTTTTATAGTCAGTAAAGTGTAATGGTTCTCTCCATGGTGTTTATGAGAAATCATGAAACATCTGGCAACATAATCATAGGCAACAGCAGACTGTTTACTGCATACTGCATTTATCTCCAAATTGAATTGTGAATACAAAAATTCACAATTATAATGCATCACATTCATACAGAACCTGACATTAATTTCTGACTGCAATCAAGATCTGAATCCTTTTGAAATCATATTTTAATTTCTTATATATTCTTTTGAGAGTCTACATAAGTACTGTACCTGCCTGACACTTTAATTACTTTTAACCACCTTGAGTGGATTCTCTCTCTGATTTCAGATTGTCATTCCCATGAGCACTTAAAGGTGACACTTTTGAGAGAGCAGAGAGAGACTTTTAATAACTGCTCCTTCAACATATCCCAGTTAAGAAGTGTTTAAACTTGCATAGGTACACCTATTATAACAACAAATATTTCCACATATTTTAAACCCATATATTACCAAACTAAGGTGCATTCATTATAATGTTAGAAGCACCAATGATATTTAAACTTCATTTTTATAATATTTAGAGGCACTGTTATGGAAGGAAAGGCTCAAGTTCCGTTTCTGCCTGAGGATTTCCTCTGATTACCACTGCTGTGCTATACTCAGCATTCCATGTTTAGTCCACATATGAGATGATTTTTTTAGCAATAAAGTATTCATTTAGGCACATATAGAAACTCATGTGGAGACATGGAGAAAAAAGAAAAAGAAAAAAACATTACCTTCATTTTTAATTAATCATTTCTCACCACTTTGCACTCAACTAAAATCCTATGATACAAGAAAGGGAACAATTTAGTCCTCAAAGGGTTAGTTCACCCAAAAATGAAAATTTGATGTTTATCTGCTTACCCCCAGAGCATCCAAGATGTTGATGTCTTTGTTTCTTCAGTAGAACACAAATTATGATTTTTAACTCCAACCGCTGCCGTCTGTCAGTGGTATAATGCAAGTCAGCGGGAACTTGGATTATAAGAGTAAATAAAACACGACAGACAAATCCAAATGAAACCCTGCGGCTCGTGACGACACATTGATGTCTTAAGATACGAAACGATCGGTTTGTGCGAGAAACCGAACAGTATTTATATCATTTTTTACCTCTCATACACCGCTATGTCCAACTGCATTCATCACTCGATTCGTGAGGTCTGATCGCGCAAGACATCACTGCCTCTGTCAGAGCGCGATCAGACCTCACGAATCGAGTGATGAACACAGTTGGACATAGCGGTGTATTAGAGGTAAAAAATGATATAAATACTTTTTGAATGAATTTTGTGTGTGTGTGTGTCATTACCATTCTAAAGGCCAAAGTATACTTCAGTTTTGTATGCGTATGTGAGGGTCAGCATACAGATTTTTTTGTAACTTTTTATAATTTCCGCCGGATTTCTGTAACTGTATGTGCAACCTGCACATACACATTTAAATTGCGTTTGACTGTGCGCAAAGTATACTTTCAGCTTTTTTTACAGTGATGTCATCATCCACCTAAGTTCTGTTGAGGACCAGCCACTAACACTCTAGATAAAGAAAATCAAAAGCACTGTTGATCGATTCACTTATTATATATTTTCACTGTTGGACAGAAACCTTGTTCAAAACTGTTACTTTTCAGGAACACTGATAGATGTAAAAGGTGACCAGTGGCATTGGTTTATGACAAAAAATACAAATTATGAAATATAATATATAGCCTATTATATGAAATATAATCTGACTTTCATTCAACAAATATACAAAAGCAGCCATGTTGAGAGGTGAAATGTGTGGTGGATGAATAGTTGTCTGCAATAAATATGTTCCTACTTGCGAAAATTTGCAGAGGTTTCTATATGGGTCATTTTTGACCCATGTGTGTAAAATTGATGTAGAAATACAAAAGCTGTGTTTGTTTATAAAAAAAAGAAAGAAAAAATAAACACAATGATTTGTTAAAATCAAAAACAAGGTATTTAAGGAATAACTGGAATAAATGAATGATAAAATACATTTCTTTTAAAGATTCAGCAAAGAAACACTCAACCGTTATTGAAATTACATAGGAAATGAATACGGGTCATTTTTGACCCATGTTGCGCATTTGAAGGGGTTTTCATAGCTTGTGCATCAAAGGGTTAATAGTGTCCATGAGTCGTGTGTGATATTGAATACATACGTCAATATAGGCTACTCATTTATGAATATAATTGTAGTGTATTTGTCATTCATCAACATATTGGGCAGCATTTATTTTCATAAAGACCAGATGACCAACACTCTTAAAAACAAATTTGTTATTGACGTACGTGAAGAGCCTTTAGCATCCATGGAATCTTTCAAATGCAAAAAGTTCTTAAGATTATTCAAATGTTCTTCACACTAAGAAAAAAAAAATCACTGAAGAAAAAAAAGTTCACTGAAAGGCTATTATAAAAACAAAACAAAAATTACACAAAGGCTACAAAAAAAGCTTTTAGAATTTTATTTTTAATAGTGAACAGTTTTGTTTTTTATTAACCACAATGCTTCTTTTAAAGTTTTACAGATATGTTATTGGAAAATGCTACAAGTAGATTTATACAGTCATAATCACACTATGAAGGATGTCCAATCTGTGACCTTTGAGGTTCTGCGTCTGAGATACTCAGATGTGAGTGATTGACTGTTATTTAGTCTATGTCCAGTTTCTTTAGGAAATTACTTCACCGAGACCAGGGAAACTTGGGTAAACATTTTTTCCATCCTTTTCGTAAAAATCCATAGCTGACGAGATGAGCAGGTCTCAGTAGTTCTGAACAGTCACATGAATCGTGCAGCTTCAGAGGAGCTGCATCACCAGCGGCGCGCGCGAGCTCAGTTTCCACGTTTCTAACTTGTTGTGAGAAAGAATAATAGCGTTGATTCTTTGTTTTCGCATGACCATGTGCATTTTCTGCATCGTTTGGACATTCCTGAAATCCGTTTTCCTCGAAAAACAACGATTCCCTCCTGCGCACGCACGGACTTTCAGCAAGTGTCAGAAAGCCATACGGAGTGGTGATTTTGCCGAGGTGAGGTAAGGACATCGCCGCTCTGGTGGTCGGGTCTGACAGAATGTAAGTCTGGAGATCATCCATGATCAGGTCGTGCTCCTCTGAGAACGGGCAGCAGCGCGCGAGTGCTCGGACTAATGATGATGTGTGCGTGGACCGGGGAATAGTGTGCCGCCGTCCGTGCCCGACTCCAGCCTTCTCCCTGCCGCATCCCTGGAGTCTAGCCGGGCACAGTGAGGGGATGGTGAACTCCGGTACACTGGCAGGTGTCACCACCATATTTCTAAGAGGCATCTGCCTTGTTGCTGCCGGTTGAATGTCCCGAGCGCTTGATTGCCACGATTTTTCTCGCTTAGGAGCAAAATCACGAGCTGGCTGATTTCTGCCCATTGTTCACATATGGCATAACTTCCAGGGTAAATGTCTGTAAAGAATGTTTTCTTTTGAGCCAAATAATTTTCTATCTGACCTTTCTGGTTGTTAATGCCATTTTCTCTGCTGCTTTTCTATAACTTTTAACAGCTTATGAAAGTCTGGATGAAGTCTTGCTCTGCTCCAGTGCAGAACAAACGAAAAACTCACGTGGCAACTGAAGCTAAATATACAGTCCTGATAGACTCCTCCCAGTATTTATATATATATAAACTATAAGCCGTCTTATAATTCTATTAGTTACATTTCACATAGCCTACATAAATGTAAAGTTACAACAAAATACCAATAGCTTTCAAAATAATAAAAAATGATGTTTGTTAGTATGTATGTTAAGCTACTAACAGGAAAGCTATAAACTCTACACTGAAAAAATGGCTTTTTGATTTTACTCATTTTTTTTTTTTTTTTAAGGCTAGTGGTTACATTAATTTATCTTCATTTTAAACATAGTTTTAGTTGTACAATGTTTTGTTAGTTATTTCAATAAAATAGGCCCCATGTTAAATTCTATGATTTTGAGTAAATGGAAAAGATCTGTTTATTTTTTACATTCAGTTATGTTGTATAATTAAAAGACGGCCTGCAGGAAGATAATTGTTACTGCACTGGCATTAGCAAAGATATATCACTCACTCTTCTGCACAATGGTGGTAGCCTAACCATAAAAACTTTAACATAACAAACACTTCCAAACATAATTTAACATTAACTGGTGTTTTCCTTCAATCAAAAACACATAAAATAACACTTAATTTCAACATTTGTATATAATACTTTAAAAAAGTCTGACTGCAGGTGTGCTCTACCTACATTTATTTGTTTGTTTTTACTTATTTATATTTTTTCAAGGCGTCACAATTTTTGCAAAACGCTTTAAAAAAACAAACTGTAGTTTTATTAAAACTACTCAAAAATATTGCTGAAAGACTGTCGTGGTTTTGTACAGTGGCAGTGTTGAAGGATCTGCTGAGGTTTAGTGACTTTTCAAAAGTTTAGGGACAAATCCTATCTAGATTCTTATTTTGCCCACTGATCTAAATTCATATTTATATAGATCAATGTATTTGCCATTATGATGTCATCTAGTGACATTTAGCTATCAGTTTTAGCTACTTTTAATTGAAAGCAGTTGGCAACACTGGTGGGAACGGTTTGTCATCGCCTCTGTTTGTGAGGGAAGGAAATGACCGCAACACCCGCCGTTTGTTGTGAAGCGGCGGGCTAGTGTGTATAAAGCTACCGATGGCTGCAAATACTTGTTCGTGGGTAAGAGGGATTTTTAAATTATGAAATGTGAACAGAGCAAATATCATCTTTGCGTGGCACAAATATAAACTATTTACGAGTCCCGTGTTTTGTTTAGGGGCGCAATGCTAACTTTAATTAGCAAATAAGCTAGCAGTCAATAATACAATCTACAGATTCACTGTTTGTGATCTCAGTCTCTCTATACTTGATTAACAATGAATTATAAATAAAACACACATTTATTTTACTTTGTACATTGTCCTGGTGTACCAGAAAAACCTTTACTGGACGTAGACAAAAGACTGCTGTATTTATAATTTATTGGTCTATGTTTCATACTAGTGAGCTGTCTAGGTAAGCGACTCACTTGTTGATACACAACCAGAAAGAATGTTATCCTTTTATAGTTTTCCCTGTATGACAGTTCTATTTATAGTTGCTTGAATAAGGTCTGTTAAAGATTAGTTGGAAGGGATCACTTTGAAGACAGAAGACATCACTTTGTCTTAACCTGTGTTTTCAGGCTCAGAGACAGATTGAACATGGGGTGGAAACGTAAGTCGTCATCTCCAGAACCACAACCGAATCCTGCCAAAGCACCTAAGAGGGAATCTATCAGCAGATCTCCTTTCACTCTCAAACTGTCTCCTAGTTCCTGGAGAAGGAAGGTCTCCACCCCTACTAAGACAAAGTCAATACAAACTCCAGTTCAATCCAATTGCCAGGAGCAGAACTTCAGTGCAGGTAATGCAGAAATAAGCAGTATTCCTTGAGGGAAGTTTATAGCAGAGCTTGATATTTGGTTGTTTTCTGTGTGTGTGCAGACCATGGTGAGGATAACAGTGACAGTGCCCATGACTCCACTCCACTTTCATCCCCCCTGCAGTCAGAGGTGGATGCAGAGCTGGGTCTGGTCATCACCGTGGGTGAGTCAACACATTTGGCCTTGCTATTAATCACACTTAACTTAGTTATGTTACTTGCCAAGTCAAACATCGCTACTGGATTTAGGAGTTTTCTGAAATCTGAATGATCTCTCATTCATTGCCAATCCTTAGATGAGGACAGGTGTGAAGGAGAGGAGTGGCTGAATAAACGAAATGGAGTGAATGTTAAGAAGAGTGGAATGACTTGGGTGGAAGGAGAGACCCCTGAGAAGAATGGAGAGATGGAGAAGACTTCAGGAGAGATTGGGGAAGAGGACGAGAGTGAGGAAGAGTTGAGGAAGCTGGACAGAGATTTAATGCTCAAATCTAAAAAACTCAAGCTCTCCTCTGTCAACGTTCGTAACATCATCCATGTGAGTCTGATTTCAACAAGATGCAAGTTCTTTTGAGATTTTGTGCTTATGTGTTCTTGAAATATTAAACAAATGCTTTCACATAACTGAATTATTATCTGATCTGAGCCTATTTTCTGAATCATCAGGAAAATAACATCATTGTAAGGAAATGCAAATCAGTAGTAATTTGAAAAAAAAAATTAAAAACTATTGATAAACTGATTTTTCTTGTGTGTTTGACCTCAGGAGGTGATAACTAATGAGCATGTTGTGGCCATGATGAAAGCTGCTATAAGAGAGACACAAGATATGCCCATGTTTGTAAGTTCCTCCATTATTTAACTCTTACAGTGGAAGTCTAATTGAACACGAACATTTTATTTGATTATTATATTTATTTTCTGTTTAATGTAGGAGCCTAAAATGACCCGTTCTAAACTCAAAGAAGTTGTTGAGAAAGGGGTGGTGAGTGTGTTTTTTCTCATCAGGAAGTTTTAAGCATTTTAAGCTCTTATATGTGAGAGTGTTATAATAATTTTTTTTTTTGTTATTGTTGTTTTTTTTAGGGGATGGGCAATTGGAACATCTCCCCAATAAAGAAGCCAAGTGAGATTAAGGTATCAAATGGTTGTGATGTATCACCTGTGAGAGTTTTGTTTTGTTTTTGGTTGATGTTCCTTGCTAACTGGACTCTTTCCTTAGCCACCCCAGTTTGTGGACATTCCCCTGCAAGAGGAGGAGGACTCCTCTGATGAAGAGTATTGTCCTGATGAAGATGAGGAGGATGAAACCACTGAGGAGGTGCATATAACACTCACATCATACTTAAAAATGAAAAAATGATACATACATAAAAATGATACAAATATTAGGGGTCAAAATTATTATACTAATACTATTGTTCAAAATGTTGGGGTGTAGACAAAAAAAAGACATTATAATGTAACAAATGCGCTTAAAAAAACGTATTCTTTCTATTGAGGCAGACTAACTAAGATGGAAACACGTTTACCCAAAGTGAATGAAAGGAATCGCGAGTGTGCAGAACTTGCACTGAACAAAAACTTCGCCGCTTTGTGTTGAGTGGATTCTGACCAACTTAAATGCATCTGACTGGCCATTGTGTTCAAGTGCTCAACTGACATGTCTGTGATTGGCTACAAAGCTCAAAGCTGCAAAAACGCATTGTAAATAGAAACCTTTGATGCTCTTCACAGATTGCTTACACAAACACTCACTGGAGCATTTTAAAGCAGCTGGCTATCAGAGGGTACTGGTACTGCAGAACAGCAGGTGTCATCATATTAAATGATCAAATAATCTTTGAAGGGACAAAGATTCATTTTGGTGGCCACCAAAATATTTTCATTGCAGGAAAAACTCTGCCATTTATACTCGATCTGTGATTTTTTAAAAATCTATTTATTACTACTTATTACTACATCATTCTTCAATAACAGCCTCTCGACTGATTCATAAAAGCATATATTTGTATTTTCTCTCAGACGTTTTTGGAGAGTGATGTGGAGAGCACGGCCTCCTCACCACGTGGCAGCAGACGTTCTTCCTCTCATACGCCCTCCCAATGTGATGATGCCAACAACAGCCCCAGATTGGTACTTTAAATAGTGTTATGATCACATATACATACTTATGTTTCATTATTTCTCTTTAAGTCTCTTTATCTCTCGTTGTCCTCCTCTATCTCTGTCACAGAAGCCCAGGCTCTCCAGGCACTTGAGAGTTGAGGCAGTGCCTATGGGTCCCCCTGCCCCACCTCCTCAATCATGTGGCCCCTCACGATCCCTCAGGGCCCCTGACCCCTTCATTGAGAAACTCCATGCTGTGGATAAGGAACTTGAACTCAGTCCTCTCTGCATGGAGCCTTACCAGGTACTGAATCACATAGACACAAAAAAGTCCCTCTGCATACTATATATGTTTCTCTCTCTAAATTCAGTGTGTCTGTCTGTCTGCTGAAGGCTCTGAGCACTGGCGGTGGAGGAGAGCCGAATGACAGTCTGGTAGCCTGCCGTACTCGGTCAAAACGTCCGCTGAGGGATGTTCCTCTGGATCAGCTGGAGGCAGAGCTCCATGCACCAGACATCACACCAGATATGTACGATAACGTCTCCACACCAGAGGACCGTGAATGGACCCAATGGCTACAGGGACTCATGACCTCTGACCTGGACAATGAAGGTCAGCAGGCGTAGTGTGTAATGGACATGATCTGCGTTTGTTTTGATTATGTTCACAGCACGATTATGTTTCCCTTCGATTTTAAATTTGATTAATTAAATTATTAATTATTATAAGTATTATTAGTAGTAATATTTATATCCATAATTTGTATAATTTAGATCTTTTTTGTACAGAGATAGGTATTTATGAACATGCAGACCACAAGCTGAAAGAAGAAAACACTACTCTTTAAACTATTTGAAACATTATCCAAAAAATTTAACATTTTACATTAACTTTGAAAAGTTTGGGGTCAGTAATTTTTTTTTTATGTGTGTGGAGGGGAGTTTTATTCAGCAAGGATCCATTAAATTGATCAAAAGTGACTTTTACATTGTTACAAAAGATTTCTATTTTAAATAATTAATTAATAATAAAAAAAATCTTTTGAACGTTATATTCATCAAAGAATCCTGTAAAAAAAAAAAAAAAAATCTGATTTCCACAAAAGTATCAAGCCGCACAAATGATTTCAACAGTGATAATAAAAATAAATGTTTCTTGAGCACCAAATCATCATGATTTCTGAAGGATCATGTGACACTGAAGACTGGAGTAATAAATACTGAAAATTCAACTTTGCCATCACAGGAATAAATTACATTTTTAAAATATTTTCAATTAGAAAAGTTGTTAAATTGTAATAATATTTAACATATTACTATATTTACTGTATTATTTTATAAAATAAATGCAGTCTTGGTGAACATAAGAGACTTTCAAAAACATAAAAAAAAATCGTACCAACCTGAAACTGTTGATATTATTTGGGGCTGTTTTTGACATCTATCATTCGCTTTTTGGCCTTTGCTGAACCAGTGAACCAGCAAGTGTAATCATGTCCTTTAAACACATCACTGTCATGCCCGTTGCACTCAGACAGATGCTGTCAAAGCACTTTTCTTAAATGTCTTAATGGCTTCCACTGTGTGAGAGTTTAATGTGTGTGCGAGTCAGCGATTAAGTACCTACCTCTGTTTTTTCCACCCATGTTTTTCATCCCCTGACCTTTTCCCCAATTCCTTTGTGTGTGTATTCTCACAAGTGAAAAATACAGTTATTCTGATGATTCTCTCTCTGTATTTTAGAAGAGGCTGATGAAGATGACGACCCTGAATATAACTTTTTAGATGATCTAGATGAGCCAGATTTGGAGGATTATCGAAATGACCGTGCTGTTCGCATCACAAGTGGGTTTTTATACGAGTTGTAGATTGAGTTAAGCCCTCAGTTTAAAGTGTTTTCTTTTAGCAATTATTTTCTCTCTCTCTGCAGAGAAGGAAGTCAATGAGCTCATGGAAGAGCTGTTTGAGACGGTAAGAGGACTTAACACTAACAGGAACAAATAAAGCCAGTCATTCCTAACTCATTTTCTCTCCTCTTCTCCAGTTCCATGATGAGTTGGCAGCCAATGAACAAGACGAGGAAGGTCACGAAGAAGACGAGGAACGTGATGAGGAGGCCGATGACACTCCACAGTTCAATGTTCCTCAAGCCATTAGGTAACACACACACCACCTTGTCCAAGGCTCAATATATATGGGTGTGTGTGTATATGTCTTTTTTCATTTCTACAATAGAAATACAATTTTATTTTAACAGTACAAAGCAAGGAGACATTTTAGAACACCCTCAAGATGAGTCCTCCCTATGGGACAGAGCAGCCAAGGAATGCTGTATCTGTTTGGGTAGGGAGGTAGAGAAATGCTCTAATGTGTCCGAATGTTTTGCTGTAGACCCGGGACATTGAATGGACACTGCGGAGCTACATGTACGCATTCAGTATAGTCTGAACACATGCACACAAATCGAACCCCCACTGCTGAGTTCTGTACAGGTGCAGGTCTATACGTCACTGCAAACGTGCTGAAAAGATTTCACTGTATGCCTTGCTACGTGCAGAATCCAGGCACAGAGGCTTTAAATAGAGCTCATTTACTGGAACAGATAACCGCTACATGCACGTACGCGCACACACACAAACAAACCTCTGACACCTACTCAAAGGGCTTCCATTAAAACATATGGCCCTTTTGCTGATGTTATAACAGTCATCAACAGTCCCTGTCTGAGCCCTTATTTAAAACCTGTCACATCAGGCTTGTCACCTCTATGATCTTTAAAGATACGTGTAATTAACGTTGTTACGGAAATAGTACAGTATCAGTCAGCACAAAACTGTCAAGAGATGGACATGTCACAGTGTTACAGCTTATTATTTACCTAGTGAAGGGGTTATTACAGCTTGCACTGTGTGAATGTGACTTGTGTGCGTCACTGTGTTCTGGGTACAGACAGAGATGTGGCTGATGGAGGTTTTTAAATGTTAACGAGGTACATTGACGTCTGTGCTGTCTCTTCCACACTGTGAATGTGTGTGTGTAAATGCCAAGGACCTGTATCTGTAATGGTCATTTACTAGGGTACAGAGAGTATAAGAGACTCGGTCTGCTTGATTAGCTAGTCAAATTTGATGACCGTGACTTAACAATGATTTTATAAAACATCGTCACTAGATCCAAGTAACATAAGCGTCAGCATTTTTTTACAAAGGAAAATATTCAAACTTTATTTTTATGATTATTTTATTTTAACTCTGGATGACTATGCTGATAATTGTCATCTTATGGCAGATAAGCAATAAATGGCTTGTATTAAAGGTGCCCAAGAATGCTTTTTCACAAGATGTAATATAAGTCTAAGGTGTCTCCTGAATGTGTCTGTGAAGTTTAAGCTCAAAATACCCCATAGATTTTTTTAAATTAATTATTTTAACTGCCTATTTTGGGGCATCATTAACTATACACTGATTTTTTTCAGTCGCCGCCCCTTTAAATCGCGTGCCCCCTGCCTCACGAGCTCTCGACTATATTACAGTGCATTTACAAAGTTCACACAGCTAATATAACCCTCAAATGGATCTTTGCAAGATGTTTGTCATGCATGCTGTGTGCATACATCGAATCATGTGAGTAAAGTATTTATTTTGATGTTCACATTTGATTCTCTATGAGTTTGAGGCTGTGCTCTGTGGCTAAAGCTAACATTACACACTGTTGGAGAGATTTATAAAGAATGAAGTTGTGTTTATGAATACAGACGGCAAGTGTTTAAAAATGAAAATAGCGACGGCTCTCTTGTCTCCGTGAATACAGTAATAAACGATGGTAACTTTAACCTCATTTAACAGTACATTAGCAACATGCTAATGAAACATTTAGAAAGACAGTTTACAAATATCACTAAAAATATCATGTTATCATGGATCATGTCAGTTATTATTGCTCCATCTGCCATTTTTCGCTGTTGTTCTTGCTTGCTTACCTTGTCTGTGCACAGATCCAGACGTTAATACTGCCTTTCCTTGTCTAATGCTTGAACATGGGCTGGCATATATGCAAATATTGGGGCGTACACCCCGACTGTTACGTAACAGTCGGTGTTATGTTGAGATCCGCGTGTTTTCCGGAAGTCTTTTAAACAAATGAGATTTACATAAGAAAGAGGAAGCAATGGGGTTTGAAACTCAATGTATGTCTTTTCCATGTACTGAACTCTTGTTATTCAACTATGCCAAGATAAATTCAATTTTTCATTCGAGGGCAGCTTTAAAATTCTATACCGTTTTGTCTAAATAAGTTTAAAAAAAAAAATAAAACACTAAAAAGTAAAACTGTGTTATGCTACAAGTGAATTTAGGTATCACAACATGATAATGCTCAGAAAATGGCTATTCATTTTGAGAATTGATAAGTTAGTATTCAATGACTACAGAGGTTTTCTAAATGGATAAATTGAGGAAATGAGCATTTATACTATTCAGTATCCAATAATGGCTGATATGGTCAATTAAAAAAATCTTTAATATATGCCAATAAATAATAAGGTACTGATATATCATGCATCACTAGATGAGAATACTATTTCAAAACAATTCAATTTATGTCTCATCAAGATGTCATATTTGCTTTGTAATAATTATCAGTGCTTCTAGTACACATCCCTCACTTTCTTCAGATTCAGTATGTTTCTGTTTGTCTGTCATCAGGTTTGAGGAGCCGCTGGCTCACATGTTGACAGCGTGCAGGCGGACAGTTAGAGAGCAGCTGGATGCTTTGCAGCAGCGACGGGAGAACCAGGTTCGGACCACCCAGCATGCACCTGGGCCCGGCATGGTTCTTGTGCAGCAAAGCTGTCCTCTGATGGTCACGTCTCCTCAGAGAATACAGCTGCAGCAGCAAATACAGCAAGTAAGAGGCCGTTTTTAAACAACACTATACACACTGAACACTCTTATTTTACTCTTAAAGGGTTACCTGGGTCACAAGGATCAAATCTTTTACCAAAGAGCTGTTGATCCTTGTTTGATGAATGTGAAAAATATTGAAAACCATATTTTTAAAGCTCTTGTGTTATGCTGATTTGATTTAAGATTAAATTTTTTGTTTATTTTTTTTTCTTGCAGCATGTCCAGTTACTGACACAGGTCAATATGCTGTGCAACCCAGTGGGGGCGCTACAGAGTGAAGCTCAAACCACTAAACTTTTCCTGGTAAGAAAATTGGGGATTAAACAAACACATTAGTGTCTTGTTTGTAGAAACTCAAGAAAAGACTGATTAACATGCTTCAGGTGCTCTGCCTGTTTGAACAGCCTGTTGCCTCTCCTGTGTGATAAACATAGATTGTTCAAATTGTTTTATTCTTTTTTTTCCAGTCTTAACATGAAGAACTAATTCTCAGCTGCTTTTGTTGCTTGACAGATTCTTATTTTTTTTTATAACCAATAAAATTACAAGAAAACAAGTCCAATTACAAGTACAAATGCATTATATTTTATTCCCCCCATTCTCGCTTGCTTCCCTTTGTGAATAAAAATTAATTTCTTAATTTTCCCCTTCCCTTATATGGATAAATGTCATTTCACCCTCATTTTGTTTAAAAAAGATTATTATTTCCAAGATTTTAATTCGTTTTACATACAAAAATTAAAGACAATTTGATATGAAGCAGAAGATTTTTTTTTTTTTACATATGACTTTAGAAGCCACAGATTTAGGGAAACCAAAAAAGGTTAATTATAAACATAGCTTTATGCATAAATCTTGTTCAGAATGTCAAATTTTATTTTTGTATATTTCAATGTTTTCAAAAATTGACTGTTTGCAACTCTCTATGGACACATAGAAGCTCAAGTCACCATTGGCTAGTAATTCTTTTTTTTTTTTTTTTACTCGCCAGACTTTACATGGAATGCTAGAACAATGTAAATGATTTTTTTTTTATAAATATAAAATATAAATTTCAAACATTACTAAATACAAGAAAACAGTCTGATTTCTTTTTTTGCAGTGAGTCTTTTGTCATTTGATTAACATTAAAAACACAGACAGCAGCAGGAATATTTTATATTTTATATTAGGCTGCTGTCACTTTAAAGACATAATGCACAAATTCAATATACTGATACTGTACACATGCGTTTTATTTCTCGACTGTTTACGTTCACTTAACACAGACTGACTGTTTATTAAGATACGTTGAATGCGTGTGTGGGAGAGAAAGTGACAGAGGGCACTCAGCTAAGCATTGGTGCGTAAAGCTCACCAGGTGATTCTGCTCTAAACTTATTGTTTTACCTCTAACTCAGTCACAGTTGTGTGAAATTGTACAATTTTCTAGCCATTGGCTAATTGAAGACAGTTTTTTAGTCGCCTAGCGCGAAATTTGGTCACATATGCGAGTGGTTTACTCGTATTGTAGAGGGTTGGTTTGCAGTTTCATTGTAATGGCACTAAAATTGTTTTCTGTGCTGTGTTGATAGGGGGAGTTGCTGTCATTTGCAGAGCGGGCAGAGGAGGGGAGGTCAGCAGTTAATCCAAGTTTTAGAAGCATGTTTAGGGTGTGTAATTTGGAGACCTCCCTCAAGTTGCTGGAGGAGTTAAAACAATGTCCGTCTCCTCTGTATCTTCCTCCTAAACCCATTCGCCATCACTCAGGTCGGGCATCTCATAATGAATTCATATGACCCAATAAATCAAGTGAAGAGCATATGCATGGATGCGTGTGTGTGTATATCTGATGGCAGTATGTTTTCTGTTCCTGTAGCTCATTCATACCCATTGCTCCCTGCTGGTCTTGCATGGTTGTTCGCCACACGCTCTGTGTTTCTGTACCCAGAGCTTCTACCACACTGCAGTCTGGATCCAGTCCTGCATCGCCCATGGAGCAAAAGTTATTACACCAAAGGAGAAGACGGGTACAAATGTCTCTGTCTGTCAACCACATCTAGTTTCATTCATGGGAGTGAATGTTATAATGTTTTATAGAAATGTTTTTATTCAGTCATTAACAGTCTGTGAATGTAGTGGGGAATTTACATGCATATGTCATCCTTGCCATGGAAAAATTTGGCAATTACTAAAAGAAACACTTTTAAATGGCTAATTTAGATCTATATTTTATTGTGTTGTAGTGCTAAAAATACATATTTCAGGAAATTGCATTGCTTATATATATATATATATATATATAATATATAATGTATGTAGGGTTAACTATTTCAGGTATGAAAAGCCCTACAGGGTATCTACACTAATGCAAGTTTACTTCTGTATCTAAGGTGGAAATAAGTACCTTCTTTGAGAAGTTGCATTTCACCTTTTGACTGCAAATGTCAAATTCATAATGCTGGAATTGGTCCGTGAAGGAAGAAAAGTTAATGGGCTTTTTGCAGTTTAATGTATCAAAACAAGCGCTTCATTCAGTCTGCACAACTGACACCATCTAGCAAACACTTGAGGAAGCAGTAAGCCATACCTTCACCCGGTTTACCCTCTGCCTCTCTTTCTTCCTCTGCTCCCACCTCTCTATAGTCTGATAGTATTGGGGTTAAAGCACTTTGCTCAAACAGAGTTCCCATATCACCTGATGAGCCGCTACCTGATCCGGCCCAAGCGTCAAGAGCAGCTGCGTACACGTGTAAAGGAAATGGCATCTTTCAGAAGCCCACACAACATAATTAAGGTGATTTGTAGATCATCTATGTTTATCTGCACATCTTCATATACACTGGTATTTGTGGTGGTGGACGTTTGCTCCCCAGTTTGTCTATTATTTCTACACTTTCTGAAGCTGAAAATTGAAATCGTAATTGTAATTCAGTCATGTTTAATGTGGGTTACATGTTATCATGACAATGTGATGTTGTATGTCCTAGTTTTACTGCCAGAATGGTGTGGTTCCTCCTTTGCCGGTGATGTGCAGACCTGTGGTACCTGGAGAGGAGCTCCCTCCTGTGGAGAGAGAGCAGAACATCATGCCAAACTGGCTGAAGGTATTACAACCAGTGCCCAAGGAAGTCGACCGGAAGTTGAAGTCGGCCGCGTGCTGCCATCTTGTAGCAGAACTTCACTTGCGTTAGCATCCCATTGACTCCCATTCATTTTGGCGTCACTTTGACAGTGAATAACTTTACATCTGAGGCGTTTAAAGACTCCATTTGTCCATTATTTATTTCCAAAGATACACGACAATGTATAAAGGGCTCCATTACCTTCTATGTTACATTATGGCCCCGTAGAAACAGTTTTTGTAAAAATAAGCTAACGATTGCGTCATAACCACTCGACTCTCTGTCGCACAGTAGAGAAATTACCGTACAGACAGGAGAAGCTCGTCGGCAATTGGGGAGATTATCTTAATATGGCGTACTGGCGTTACATTTTAAAATAATATACAAAATAATTAATCAGAATACTTACTCCTGCTCACTCACGCCAAAGAACTCCCCGCTCAAGCTCGCCGTCTCTGCAAGATTAACGATGGCAGTTTGCACGCACAGCTACTAGAAGATTTACATCTGTCAGACAGGTTGCGGACGTCATCAAGCTTAGTGTGAGTCTGCGCGTCAGAAACGGAAGTGCTAAAAATCGCTAAAAATGGGCTTCACTTGACTCAATTGAGTTCCAATGGGGTCGCTGTGTCCATTTCTTTTACTGTCTATGATTACAACCCATAGACCAGTGGTTCTCTACCCCCATGGCCCCCCTTTTGCCAGAGACATTATTCGAAGGCTTTCCTATCTAAACTATCTACCTGGTACTTCTGTTGTAATAAAAATAAACTCAACGATTGTACATTTTTAGTGTGTTTTTTAAGCATTAAATAATTCAATTTAAATTAATTCTTATTCTGGACCACCTGGAAGTTCACCTTGGATGAGAACCACTTCCCTTTAAACATATTTAAAAGAAATTCTACATTTAAAAAAAGTATTAATCTGATATCAGGTGCAATTCTAATGGTTTCCAATTTGTCTTTACAGAAAAGTTTACCATACATCCATAGGGCAGTTTGTCAGAGCAGTTTACAGGTGACCTCCACCACCAAATCTCCTACCCTGTCCTTCACAAAAGGAACACGCTACCCAAAATTCCTCCCTAAAGGGGTCTCTCTGCGTCTGCATCCTTCAAAAGGTGTAAGTCGCCCTTCACAGCCCAAATCCCGCCGTCTGTTCGGTTTCGTCCGCCCTATTCTCACACCATTGGCGAAAGCCCCTCCGTGTCCCACTGGTGCAGGACATGTATTGACCAATGTCTCCACACCACTTCCAGCACATGGTGTAATATTATTGGCCCAAGCACCTAGCACTCCTATAAATGGGGTGTTCCCTTTGGTCCAGCCCTCTGTGACTCCTGCACATGGGACTGTCCCATTGAGTACTACTTGTCCTATTAATTTTCAGTATGTTACTCCAGCATTGGGGGCTGGTAATCCAGCACATCTTTCTGCCAACTTGCCCCCCACTGTAGTTCAGATACACCCATGTGACATGCCTCTACTTGGTTCTGTGACAGTCAGGACATGTGGCATGCAGCAGATGTCCGAGAACTGCAAGAAACAGACCATGCCTAGAAAACTTGCTCCTTTGAAACCAGCCCCCCAGCTTCCCCAGCTATTGCCCCTGCCCTCTGGGAGAACAGGAAACGTAAGCAACCCTGCTGTTGTAATGGATCAACCAGTATCCTTAAATGTTACACAGAATTTTCCATTAGATAAAGCTCACCTGACTGCCACCACACAGAGAATGGTCACATCTCCCTCTCAGGATCTTGTCATAGAGTTAGTCCCTGGTACACAGTCCATGGAAAATGCCTCGAGTAGTGTTCAAAATGGTCAAAGGACTGCCTTCTCTCCTCTGACATCAGCACCAGCAGCAGCAGACAGTTCTCAGTTTGTTCTGGTTCAGACCATTTCACCTGCTGGAGTGCCTCAGTTCCTACTTCTACACCAAGACCCATTCATTCTGAACCAACCTGCTCCACTTCCTGCTGAAGGTGCACCAAGGAGTTTATCCCAGCAGACTGCCTGCTCTGACATTCCAGCTAGCTCTACAGAGAGGACTGAGGTGCCTTTAAACATAACACCATCCACACCATTGCCAATTAGAGGAGAGGATTCTGGAAAAAGAAAGGAAGAGGATAAAGAAATGGCTGGAGACAGATGGGAAGAGGAAATGGCAGGTGCTCTGTTTGGTAGTCCTCTCCTGACACTTTCAGAGTCCTCTTGCAGCCCCGAATCCAGTTTGACCAGCATGGATGCAAACACGGACTGTGGTGCTGAAGGCTCCTTGAGGGTGGAGACGGATACTGAGGACTGTCCTCTTGTCCGGTCGGGCTCTGGCAGACAGGAAACACAGGGAGTGCGCAAACACAGCACTGGAGATGGGAAGGAGCAACAGTCC
This sequence comes from Megalobrama amblycephala, assembly GCF_018812025.1. Classification (NCBI taxonomy): domain Eukaryota; kingdom Metazoa; phylum Chordata; class Actinopteri; order Cypriniformes; family Xenocyprididae; genus Megalobrama; species Megalobrama amblycephala. The sequence goes on from NC_063056.1 coordinate 26,897,244, forward strand.
AGTGGGGGAGAGAAACAGAGCAGTGGGAATGAGGATGTTGGACGAGGCGAGGAAAGGGACAGTGGGGGAGATGGAGAGCGTGATGAAGATAAAGAAGGAGAGAAGAACGGTGATGGAGAAGGCGGCAGAAAAAGAGATGGGGGTGGAAGTGGTGATAAAGGAAGAGAAGAGAAGGATGGAGATGGAGAAAAAGATGGAGATGGAGAGCGGGATGAGGAAGAGGAGGATTTTGATGACCTCACACAGGATGAAGATGAGGAGGAAGTCATGTCATCGGCATCAGAGGAATCTGTGCTGTCTGTTCCAGAACTTCAGGTTTGTTTATATTTTCAGAAAATGTCAACCCAAAAAATCAGTAAATTAAAATATTAGGGACAAACATTGGTATTAAAATTCTAATATTTTATTTCATGGAATGGCATAGATTTCAGATTTTAATGTTAAAAGTCTATTATGAAGTATTAGTATTATTAAGAACTTGAAATTTGTTTTGTTTCTTTTTACAAAAGTAGTTTTATTAAAAGATTTTATTTCTGTGTTCCCTCGGTAGGAGACCATGGAAAAGTTGACCTGGTTGGCATCAGAGAGGTTGTGCAGAGAGGGAGACTCAGAGGAGGACAATTCGCCCACATCCCCAACATCCCCCACCTCCCCAAACTCTCAAAACTCCCCTGCTTCCCAGAATTCACAGGAGGAGAACTCTGAGGATGAGGATGATGGGGCGATAAAGGGTGATGAGATGGAAGCAGGGGAGGGAGAAGGCGGAAAGCTTCCTGAGGGAGATGCGCCACTGGGCGACGACCCCCCACAGATCAGCGGGAGAGGAGGAGGACGTGGAAGAGGTCAGCACAATAAAACACCTGATTGTTGTTTATAGTGATGTCAAGTTGAAATGAGCCTACTTCCCTTGTTGGTTTTCCAATATGAAATGTTTCAGTGAATATAGTTTATTTACTTTTACAGGCCGCGGTCGCCCACCCCCTCGTAGTCTGAAGCGTGGTCGCCGTCAGGAACGAGGCAGTAAAGATGCCTCAAAGCTCCTTCTACTGTATGATGACCACATTTTGGACAACGATCCAATGAGAGAGAGCAAAGACATGGCTTTTGCCCAGGCTTATCTCAACAGGGTCAGACCAATTATATTTTTGACACACTAGCATCTCCTTTACACCAGTGATTAGAGAAACACTAATTTCTCTCTCTGTCATCTTCTTTCCATTTCTTGTGCTTTTATAGGTGCGTGAAGTCTTGCAAGACATCCCTGGTAAGGTGGAGGAGTTTTTAGGGCTGCTTTATGAGTTTGACCAGGCAGGAGAGAGCCGCAGTGTTATAGAGCTGTTTTCTCAGCTGAAACTTCTCCTCAAAGATTGGCCTGAGCTTCTCAAGGACTTTGCAGCTTTCCTTTTACCCGAACAAGCTCTGGAGTGTGGGCTGGTACTTACAATCATTTTATAGACAAAAAGAGAATTTTTTCAGGCAAATAACAAGTCATTTGATTAATGTCAGTGCTAAAAAAAAGAAAATAATACTTTATCTGTATCTCCCACTCTCTCTCCCATCCCCAGTTTGAGGAGCAGCAGGCCTTTGAGAGGAGTCGTCGGTTCCTGCGTCAGTTGGAGATCAGTTTTGGGGAGAATCCATCTCATTACCAGAAGATAGTGAGAGCGCTGCAGAGTGGAAGTCCTCTCAGTCCTGCTGGTGTTGAAGAGGTATGGATAGATGGATTAATCAATAAATTAAAAGGTTATTCTGCAGTGAGTAAGATTTTTTTCTTTTTTTTTTATAAGAAATTAATCCGCAAGGATGCATTAAATTGTTCAAAAGTGAATTAAGTATTTGAAATCCTATTGGATTTTTTTCTACAAAAGGGGGTCCTGGCAGAAAAAGTTTGGGAACCACTGGCTTAGACTGTTCATTGTCCAGACTTGTCCTCTAAAATTCCTTTATTTCTGCTTTTGTAACTCAGCTCAAAGCACAGATGGCCACCCTTCTTAAGGGCCACACGCACCTACAGGGAGAATTCTGGATGTTTTTTGACGAGATGCGTCCACCTCCAGCACGTCCTGGCCAGTTTGAAGAGGCTGTTTGGCCGGAGGACATGGGCACTGGGACAGATGGAGAAGCAGGGATGAGTGTGAGCTCTAGAGGTGTATGGGGAGGGTTTGAAGAGGTCACACTCCCTGATCTAGAGGAGGATGAAGAATCGCACAAGGTTCGACAGATTAGCAGCAGGAGCAAAAGGAGGAAAGAAATGCGCACACATGGCATCTACAAGGTGTCTTCATGTTGTTCATCTCAGTGAATTCACAGTTGTTTTTTCCACTCTTGTTTTGTTGTTAATCTTGTGCTTTTGTTCAGGACTGTGATTGGCCTGAGAAAGATTGCTCTTGTCCCTGTCATGACTCCAGCCATGATGCCAAACATCGCAGGCATAAGAGGAAGGGATGCTTGCGTTGTCATAGCAACAAGGTGCTCGCTTTATTTGTGTTTGCTGTAACATCTTGAAATATGTGTAATTGCCACTCTTATTTTTAAGGAGACATTTTGATGGAGACCACATTTCTCATTTTATATTTTCATGCTTTGTGAAGGACTCTTGTTTGTTTTTATGGGTCAACAGGCCACTAATGGCTCTAAGGTGCTGAAAAATCGTGATTCTGCTTTTCCGTCTGCTGATGCGCAATCCGAAAGGGGAGGAGAAGAAAAGGAAGAGGAAAGAGGACAAGGGGAGGATGGAGAGGCAGAGAAAGAGGTTAAAGATGAGACTGGCAGTGGAGCAAACAGTCCACATTGTGGTAATGCTTGTTTTTTAGTTAATTTACGCTGGTTTTTAATGATTAATATCAGCATCTTACATGTATTCATACTGAGCCTCTAAAGATAGATTCTGGAAAATAAAATCTAAAGAATCTTTGTTTCTAAAGTATCTAAAGAAATTAGTTGTTGTTTATTACTACATTTACATGAATTATTACTTATTTACACTACTGTTCAAAATTTTGGGGTCAGTAAGAAATTAAGCTTTAATTAAGCAAGTATGCATTAAATTGATCAAAAGGGACAGTAAAGACATTTATATTGTTACAAAAGCATTTCTATTTTAAATAAATCTTTCTATTCATAAAAGAATAGTGGTTTCCACAAAAATAGGCAACACAACTGTTTTCAAAATTGATAAGAAATGTTTCTTGAGCAGCAAATCAGCATATTAGAATGATTTCTGAAGGAATATGTTACACTGAAAATTTTAATATTTCACAATATTATTGTTCTTATTGTACTTTTGATCAAATAAATGCAGCCTTGGAGCATAAGAGACTTCTTATATACTTTATATTTGCTAATATTTACATTAACATTTTTTAAAATGCAGGAGTGTTCATTCACATATTTGTTGGTATTTGTATTGTGGCTACCCTATAATCTGTCATTTAAGTTACTGAATCTAATTTGTACTGACAGTTCAACAAACTACAAACAGTTTTGAAACATTTTAAAAATATTCTGTACCTGCTCCTGCAGAAGGTGACGGGCCTGTGTGGGAGGGAGGAGAGAGACCCCCTTCCCCCATCTCAGAGGAGCAAAAAATACAGAATGAAGAAGACAACGAGAAAAACGAAGAGGATAAACACGATACGTCTCCACAGAAGCACAGTAGGGATGAAGATGATTCAGTTGAATTAGGAGAGAGAGATGCCACTCAGCAGAGCACACTGAGCCCGGCCTTAGACACACCTGTGTGTGCCAAAAACATCTCCCTCACTCCCAGTGGAGAGAGGGTCATTCTCTGGACCAGGTGAGCACAGCCACAGATCATGATCTGTTTTTGAGCATTATTTATTGGTGCTTGTGTTTTACATGGCTCCCTTATCATCTGGTTCATAGAGAGGCTGATCGAGTGATCCTTACTGCCTGTCAGCAGCAAGGAGCCAATCAGAGCACCTTTCAGTCTGTGGCAGAGCAGCTTGGAAACAAAACAGCCAGTGAGGTACCAGAAATATAATATAAAGTTACAGATCTGCACTGATCTTTGAGGTAAAGCAATTTTACCATTCCTTCCTGTGCCTTTTTCAACATCAATATCTCTTTAGGTTTCAAGGAGATTTCGGGACCTGATGCGTCTCTTCCATACATCAGCTTGTCAGGCCAGCTCAGAGGACGAGGCTGCTGAGCAGCAGTCTGCCACTGATGAGGAGCAGGACTGAGCCCTGAAGTCATGGAAGGATCAGACTTTTCTCCATCGATATGAACTGTTGTCTTTGTGCAATAAAACACAGATGCACTTCTTCTAGTTGGAGACTAGTCATGCACCTAAATCCCATGTCTTGCACTTAACACCAGCCAAAAACATAATTTAAGCATGGTGACAACGGGTCTGAAGGTTTCTATGTAACATATGAAGAATAAATCCATTAAATATGAAGATGTTATAAGACACATGCTACACAAACAAAACCAACACACACACATACAAGTTATTATTGTAGATTTGTAGCACAAAAACAGCTCAGGTTCTGATATGGCCTGATTATTGTATTAGCGTTGGTGGGCAAATTTTATGGCCCTTCCTGAGCACAAAATGAAACATTGATACGTCAAAAGATGCAGTAAAGTAATTTTCATTAAGCACTAACCAGCAGATTCTCACCACTGTTGTTTTTGATGGTATACACAGATTGACTGTATATTCTGTGAATATATGAACATATGGGGGGCATGTACAGTATTTTTATATTGATGGTTTTGTTTTATTTTGCTTCAGATGTAAGTTTTGAGAATGATGCACAAAGTTGTCTTGAGAGACGAATAATAAAATGACTATTTATACCAGGTTTTGTGGAAGACTGAATTATTACACACAAATATATACATGTATAAATATAACCATTGCACTTTAATTTTTATTTTGGGTTAAAGATCGCATACCAAAACTGGACCAATCAGCTTGTGAGTACTAGTAGTGAGTAAAGTGACACGTAAGCCAAAGTCTTTGCTACTAATTATTTATTATATATACAAATTGTAATTATACATACAATTATATTAATTTACAATTAATATTAATCGTTGCTTTTAAATTAATATAAATGTATGTAAATGCAAGCTTTAATATATAAGCCTTTCAACTGATTAAACTTACGAATAGTCTCTTGAGCTCTTTGTGAATCTATACATTATAAGGCCTATTTGATTCACTTGCAATGATAGTCAGATATTTTCTTTCAGCTTCCTTCTCAAACTCGCTGCAGCAGCAGTGTTTATTCTTTCCTTGTAATTGTAAATTCATTTAATTTCATGATATGTTTTGTTAATGACGTCTTAATCTTCAGCAGAAGTAAATGTATTGCTCGGCTCTCTCACGAGAAGTGAATCAAACTGATGCTCTGTCACACTTTCATGTAAACTCTGGATTAAGCCTGAGCTGACAGAATATTTATGCCGAGCGTTGTAAACCAGTTAAAGGCACAATATGTATTTTTTCGCCGCTAGGGGTCGCTAAACTCTTCAAAACAATAACAAAGGCATAGATTGATGACGCAGTGAATGAGCGTGGAATCATGGAACTTGTCGTCATGCCGATGGATCTAATAATGTTTATGGTGAAATAATGTTTATGGATGAGTGAATGCATGTTTTTAACATATGAAGCAGGGCGTGGCCGAGAATCGTGGGTGCGATTGCTAGAGACAGATATCAGTGCCACACATGACTCCCAGCCAGGGATATAAAGGAATAAGGAAATTTCATTCTACCGAACTACCTGCAAGTGCTGAAACAGGTTCGTTTATTTGACAAATTCAAATTGTGAGGTAACGCAGCGCTGTTTTACTTGGTCTCACGTTACACTATCATACTAAACTGCATTTGAGTGTGTTGAAAGTTGTTATTCTATGTATTAGTTTTTTGGCTGTATGAGACTAACAGTAAGCTAGATCAATACTGATGATATTCTAACATTTCATCGTGTTGAGCTCTATAACATTGATTAGTCTTATGTAGCCTACATTTGCTTACCTTGTCTAATAATGTGCAAGAGCGGCATCTCTGTCAAGTTTGTCACAAGGCTCCGCTTTTGCCATCTCGGAAACGCCACGCCGATATTGATCCTCATTTTATTTCTCCGTTATCCCAAAGTTTGCTCACCATGGTCCATAATGTTTGAATGGAACAACAATAGCATGCCGCTAGACTTTATGCAGCTGTCTGCATCTTTTGCCATGGTTATATGCCTTACAAGCCGAAACCAGTAACGCAGATATTACATCATTGACAGGCGACAAGTGACAAGGGAGGGACGGGAAACATTTAGGATAATGTAAGTACACAGTTGAATGAAGTATATAACACTGTGCAAGTGGTTTTTGGATATTTTACTATAAAAATCTTACATATTGTGCCTTTAAACCTGATCTAAACCAGGTTGGATTTATATGGATTTGTCAGCTCTAAACCTACTCTAAAACTCAGAGTTTGTAGTTTAAACAGGCCTCTGATTATAATATGCATTCAAAATATTTTTTCAGAGAACGCGTTCCGTTAATCGAGAGCAGTGACCCTTTTCGCTTTCCATAGTTACCCAGCCAGTGTCATGTCTGCTGCCTTGCTGAACGCGTGGTAGAAATTATTACTTTTTTTACCTCTTTTTTTGCGGTACGTTCCTAAAATTATTTGTAGTGTTTTATTGGATTTACAGTTCTTTGACAGAAGCTACTCAGAATTAACGCATATTTAATGTTGGCTAATCCGTGTTTTACCAACTGTTTCACATTTTCAGATTCTGAGAAGTTACTCTGGAAATGGCAGAAACGGTCCAAAAAAAGAGTACAGGATTAAAATTCGCGGAGGAGCAGCTTAAGCGACACGGATGGGAAAAAGGTGAAACCAGAACAGATTTTAGGGCTTCGTTGGCATAAATGACAGCTGTAATGACATCTGATCTGACTAATAATCTGTTTGATGATGGCTAATGTTCGGACTGTTGTATTGTAGGTAAAGGTCTGGGCAAATCAGAGAACGGCATCTCAGAGGCGATTAAAGTTCAAATTAAATGTGGTAAAAGAGGGGTGAGTGAGAGATTTATTGTTTTTTGATAGTTACAGTGAGTAAAGCATGAGGGTAATTAATAACGTGGGCAAGAAGTTTATCATCGTATAGTTATTTGATAATAATTATGGTGTCTGTTTTACCATCCTAACCTACCCTTTAGCTTTTGCAGTTTACAGTCTCTTAATTGCAAGTTTCTTAATTTGAGATTGGAATAATGTTTAATAATTATTATACAGGTGTTAGAAAATATATGTATAGGCTAATAATTAATCAGAAATTAGACATGCTGTCAAAAACAGTTGTAGGTTATCGTAAAGTTTAAATTCTCCAGCTGTTGTAGCTCATACATGTTATGTACCTCACATTTGTTTTTATGTATTGTTTGTCTTCAGATAGGCCATAAGGAAGGTGAGCAGTTCAGTTTCCACTGGTGGGATCATGTTTTTAACAAAGCCTCATCCAGTCTGGTTGTCGAAACATCGCAGGTAAGTAATATATAAAAAGTTGCAAACTGGGTTTTATGTGAATGAGGGCATGTGTTAGTTTGTAAAGTTGGATCATCTGATGTTATCATTGTTGTTTAGAGCGGTTTGATGGTGAAGTCAGATGACAGCAGTGATGGATTAATCTCTATCAAGAAGCCACGCAAGACTCTGAAAGCCGAGTACATGAAGTATGGAAGTTTTGTCAAGGTACAAAACCATAAACGGCACGCATAATCAATACCACAAGCATTTATGGAGCGATAATTGAATATTTGGATTGTGCAATTGTTTTAAAGTCGTCTTTTTCCATTCTCAGTCAGCTACGCTGCTGTCAGGTGAGGAGCTGCCTGAAAAGACCTCTGTTTCAGATGACACTTCTGAAGATGAGGACCAGAAACTGGACCTTTCCAGCACTACCAAGTATGAGCTGCCAGTATTGTGACGCATTCCTTTAAAAATAGTTTAGCATTTAATACTTTAATTTCTGTTATATTATCATTATATCATATCCTGTACTAAGCATGCACTTCTGTATGTGGCATGCAGAGGCAGTAAAGATCCTTTTAAAATGTCCCGCAATGGTGCTGGTTAGATTTCAAGATCAATTATGCTTTCAGCCAGCTCAGCTGTCTTAATTTTTGTCTGTCTGTTTTAAGGCTGTCTGACGCAGATCTGCTAAAAGTTTGTGGAGGACGAACAGCACACAAGTAAGCTCTGATCTCCTAAAGTTTACAATATCCTCCTGAGACCCAGATAAAAAGTTTTTGGAATTTAGTATTTTTTCATGTCATTATATTGTTTAGAGCACAAGAAACAAATTATAAAATAACAATTTGTAAAAGTTATATTTCATTCATATGTTATGCTGTGTCCTCTGTAGTGGACAAAAATAACATTGCATGAAATGATATGTATAGGCAAAAACAATGGGATTTTTTTTTTTTTTTTAAATCACCAATCAATTATTAAGCTTCAGGATTGTTTTTAACCAAACGTTGTATAAAGATGATTCTCAACTATGTCATTAAAGATATAATGAAATTAATTGATATACCATTTTACTTTATGCGTTATGTGGGTAAAATAGACATACATGAATTTTCTCATTCAATACAATGTATCTATACACTGTATCGAATTTGCATATTAATGTGTTCTTGGAGCAACATGCAATGAAAAAAGAAGTGTAATAATGGGAGTAATAATTGGCAACATTTTCATAATCATATCTAATAATTAATTGGAATATTGATATATAATTTATTTTCCTATTCACTTTGTTGTGTGTCCTAAAATGCCTGATAAACATGATTTAAGTCCTGGTGTCCTCTACAGTGGACATGTATGAAATAAATGTCCTGTTTCTTATCAGAAAGTCATATTTTGATTTGAAACCCCATAACATTTTCCTGAGATGTTGATTTATAACAAACAATTTGAAAAATAATCCGATTTAAATAATTACAAAATATTATCATATTTCCATAAGAGTGCTAATTTTCATTTTCAGTCATATTTAAAGACCAAGAAGTTGTTACCATGGCAAAACCTCTAAAAATGTGGTATCTCTGCAAAGCCCTGAATGTGCTCTTTACAGTACTTAAAACTGTGACATGTATGATGTCGAAGAAAAACACTAAAATATAATGTCCACTACAGAGGACAGAAGTCTATTCTCAGGTCCCGGGAGGATATGACCCATCCAAATCCTCAATATACTTGCAATAATTCATGTTAGTCAAACCGATATAAATAATACTATGAGAACTTGTAGCATGGTCAATGGTCATGGTCATTTTCTGTCACATTTGTGCTGGAATATCATAGATAGCCTGACATTGTCAGATTAGTGTTATTTTAGAATTATTTATATACTAATAATATTTTGAATTAGCTTTTTTTCATATTTTCAGTTTTCATTTTAATTTGAGTGATTTTGTTGTGCTTTTCAGGGTTTTTTTTTTTATAAACTTTATTTTTAATTCAGTTTTAGACATTTTAGTATTTCAATTTAAATTTATTAAGTTAAATTCCAAGACAAGTTTTTCATTAATATTTTTAGTTTAATTATAAAAAAATTTTTTTAATACTTTTTATTATGTTGGTTTCTTATATATGTTAGAGCAGCACAATTCTGGGTAAACTGAGAATCTTCAAACAGAGATCATGATTCTCCCATGATTCTGAACAAACAACTAAACAAAATATGTAATTTACTAGAGGTTCTGACCAAATTTTAATTACTGCAGTCTATTTAAAATGTTTGATTTAATACAAATGAATTATTTAAAAAAAAAAAAAAAGAAAAAAAAAGAATGATTCACTCATAAATACTTCAATTGTTTCATAACTGGATGAATCAATGTTGTTGAACAAAACTCTAGAAATGAATGATGATTTTTTTTAATAATTTTTTTTTTTTTTTACCGGTCATTTGTCGCCACCTGGTGGCTAAACAATGTAATTGAATCAATCATTAATTGAAGCACCAAGTCACTTTCAAAAGGTGATTTTCTATTTTGATCGCTTCTGTAGACATCAGTGTTTATATCCAAGCTATAAACTTTTAACTTAGTACTTCTGTGATAATATAAATATTTGTAACACAGAAACAACAATACTGTGTGGTTGAAAAGACCGTTTGTGATGTAGTTGCATACAATGCAAAGGCAGATTTGAATGTTACGATGTGATTTTGTCAAAGGTTTAATAGACACAAGCGAATCATTGTCATTTAGGAATGAAACTTTTAATGGTCAATCATGCAGCTCTAATATATGTCTTTGTTTGTTTGTGTGAATAGAGGAGCCAGACATGGACTCACAATGAGCGCCAAACTGGCTCGGCTTGAGCAGCAGGAGCAAGAGTTTATGAACAAATATGGTAAGAAGAACAACACTGCTGAAACATCCAAAAGCAGCACAGATTCTCTAAACGCTGCGGGAAATCCAGATATTAAAGAGAAAACAAAACGCAAAAAATCAAAAATCCAGGTGGGACCCTCTGAGAATAACACCCATGAAGATAAGATGACAACACAGGTTCTTTCAAGTAATGACATTGAGGATGGCAAACCCAAAAAGAGGAAAGACTCTAATGATGTGTCTGTGAACGATGATGATATCACAGATATTGAGCCAAAGAAGAAGAAAAAGAAAAATCGCAAAGAAAAAGTACTTGAGAATGGTCTTAATGGAGAATACAGCATAGACGTGAATGAATCAGAGGAAAGAGACACACACTTGCAGATGAATGACAGCATTCCCAAGAAGAAAAAGAAACTGTCCAAGGCGGTTGCCGAGACTGCCTGTACAGATGAGATCAGCGAGGATTCCACCGACGCGCACAGCAAACAACCACAGGAGGGCAGTATTGAGTATCAACAAACCTCTGACAATTCCTCTAAGAAGAAAAAGAAGAAAAAGAAATCCGCAATGGACCTCTCTGAAACATCTCCATCCACAGATGTGGAGAACTCAACTAGTGTGATGACAGAGGACACTAGCAACAAAGCGCAGGTAATGGGCACACAAACAGAAGGACAGGAGAACAACAGGAAGAAGAACAAGAAAAAGAAACAAAGCAAAAAGGAGGAGCGGGAGGTGGTAATGAATGTCCAGTTTGAGGAGTCCATGCCAAAGAAAAAAAAGAGCAAAGAGTGAACGCACATGGTACCAAACTCACTACAAACACTATGGTGGTAGTTGATGATCAGAATCCGGGCTGCTGAAACACAAGGATCGATTCTCGAATTGTTGTTAACTATCAGACTATTAGTTGAGAGACATGACAAAACGCAAATGAATTTGTTACACTCATATTTATTTTTACAAATCATGGGCAAACTTTTAAGCTTGAGACCAACAGGTGACATGAAATACATTTTTTTTATTGGTCTGATTTGTAATACATTTGTGTAATGCATATTACATTGCATTATTCACAGTGACAAAAATGTGATTATATATATGAACGGTTTTAAAAAATAGCATGGCATGATCTGTGTGGATTCTCTCACTAAAGCTTTTTTGACTGACATGAAGGGTGCAGTAAGATGTCATGTCTTGATTTAATCCAGCTCTGAGACATCTGAAATATGTCAGTCTGTGTCAGTACCTTGAAACGTCGCTAACAAATCAAACTGAACTGGAAAATAAAATGATGATTTCTGAGATGGTTGTCTTTTGCACTGACTGTTCATATTGAGGGGTTACTGTGGTTTTGTTGGGCTTGAAGGAAGGTTGGCCATGTTAAAACTTCCACTTCACAGATCCATTTGTATGAGCTAGAACAACTTGCTGACCTCCAGCTTTTCTGTGGGTTGTTGCTGGGCATTGACAGAACACAGTACATGTATCTTTCTGCAGGACTGCTGACCCAGAATCTGAAAGGAAAATATGGAAATGTCAGGTAATTTCTTAATTGTCATTTTTAATTGCTTCATTTATTTATCTTTTCAAAAGGAAATAATTTTAAAATTTTATTTTAATATTTAAACTTTTTTTTTTTTTTTTTTTTTTTTTTTTTTTTACATACATCGTGGTTCTTACCACTGTATTTACCCTTTCTCAAGCTTAGCACCATTGATCCAGACCCAATTTTTTTCAGTTTTTTCATAGAGTCCAATCCAGTACCCGTAATGCTGGTCAAAATTAGTGTGCTGATTGATGAATTCCTGAATTTGCATAATACAATGAGAACAATGTTATAATCACTGAAATCATCTTGTTTAAAGTCTTACACTCTTTTTCAGTGTAAACAGGACTCTGCATACTTGCCATATGTTGATCAAAATGGTCTTGTGACACTAAAACACATTTTTAAAAGTCACTTTTGTAAGAACTAGGCCTACTGCTAAATGCCTAATGTACATGTTTACAGCGGATACTTTGAACTTTTCAGTAAAAGACTTTCCCAAAAGCATCGATAGCCAGTATGGTCGCAAGTTCCATTCAATTCTATTGGTAACAACGGAACTTGCGATGATGGCTTTGGGAAACGCACCCCTGTTTAGCTGTGGATATGGTGTACAACACTGAAAAACGTTTTTTTCAGTTCGATCATAGATTGTCTTTGAGAGAGAGAGAAATTAGAACATTATGTTCTAATCATAGATTGAAAATACACATTATGTATTTTCATGCTTTTTGTTTTATATACCTGTTCACCCTCGCTGTCTATTATGGCCAGATGAGCTCCATAGTCCTCGCAGTATTCTTGACTCTCTTTCCACGTTTTCCAGGCGTTTCCTGAATGCCTACGGAAATAGTAACAGCTGGAGCCATTTTGAATCCAGTTTTGAGGGCAGGGTGTACACCGAACCCCTGCGATGGAGAATAGCTCAGATTAGATGTATAAAACAAAACAAAAAACATTACACTGCAGACTCCAGATTCAGTAAAACAGCTTACCATTCCCAGTGGACTGGCAGTACTTATCCACTGGAAATCTGCTTCTACGAATTATGAAGTCCAGTGTGCTGTTCATCTGTTGACCGTGTGTCACCAGCCTTGCTTTCTCCTGCTTCAGCACTTCCAGTAACTGCAGGTTGTTGGCTCTCTCTTTAGTTTGCTGGGCCTGTATATGAAGAGATTTCCTCTGATTAACATATACTTGTTGTTTAGCAGATTTGGGCAATTTCTGAGTAAGTGTCTTTAATTATTTTATGCTGTTTCAGTCTTCGCTCTCACCAGAATATTGTTGTATTTAGACATGTGAATGTAGTCTGTAAAGCAGATAAACAAAAAAGGTAACCTGTTAGCTAAACTTACAGTACTTGTAGACAATTTTTCAACCACAATGCAATGGTTCTATGATATTTTATTAGTTATGAGTTTAGACAGGCATAGTCCACATTTAATTATAATTTACACAATTGGCTCATATTGACCTTTGTAAGTTTGTAAGAAAAAGTGAAATTACGCAACTGATTTACAACAGCAGGACACGCAAGAAAGTTTCCAGTGTTGTTACATTACATTTCACTTTTTTTTCTGGGCACTTTTGTAATTTGTACTTTTCCTGCTGGTTATTTTTAAGGTTATGACAGACTCGATGACTTTTTCAAGGTTCCCCTTTTTTAAGTTTAGTTCAAGCTCTAAGCAAATACACTTAAACCTGTTAATCAAGGTCTCTGTGACTTTCCTTGCACAGGGTTGGAACTAAACTGCAGTAATGTGGACATCCAAAAATCAGATTGAATGGTATATTTGGTATTCTGTATATGAATGAAACTGTGCTAATTCTTACGGAAAATGCTGACCGTTGTTACAGCAGCAACCAGGAGGAAACAGAGCAGCCCCAGAAACACTGCAGCTCGTCTACACGCCGGAGAGACTGGGGTGGAAGATCCTTCTTCTGAATGAGAATGAGATTATTTTGAGTACATGAGCAGATGACAGTAAACAGACAAATTTGACAAAAAAAAAAGTAGAGTTAGATGAAATGATAGGTATAACACTCTTTGTACCTTCAGTCAGACAGTCTTTTGTTGGCAAAACTGATTCTTTTAATGAACACTGTGCATCTGCAGAAGAAAAAGAGGGGGAAGAATAAAATAACTGAAATAATGTATAGGCAAGTTAGATTTGTAACAAATGTAATGTTTTTGTTTAAAGATATTACGTTTAAACATTTTACATTATTATTTAAAAAAATTAAAAACTGCTAATATAAAACTGATATATATCACACTTGAAAAAATTCTCTCTCTCTCTCTCTCTCTCTCTCTATATATATATGTGTATATATATATATATATATATATATATATATATACACACACACATATATATGTGTGTGTATATGTATATATATGTGTGTATATGTATATATGTATGTAGGCTATGTATATATATATGTATGTGTGTATATATATATATATATATATATTTATATATATATACATATATACAGAGATGTTAAAAATATACTTAATATACATTTTATATATAATATAAAAATATTTTATATTGCTTTTCTTAAAAAACGGGAAAAAAATAATATATATCACATGAAGATTTAAAAACTATTACTATAACATATGCTACTGTATTTAATATCAGTTTTATATATACATATTTTGTGTGTGAGTGATTTCAAACCTGAAGTCTCAGAGGTTGTATGTAATGTTGATTCTAGTCTTTTCACTTCTGCATATAATACAGTCTCATCTGACTCTGGAATAATTCAGACGAGCATTAATTCATTCATTCATATTCTGATCATCCAAAAATAGAAAAACTACTCAAAGTATTCCAAGCAAACAGGGGAAATGTTGTGCTAACATAATGGTTAAATGAAAGAAAAACAATCTAAACATACCTGTAGGTTTCTCATTGTCATATGGCTTGAAGATGACTGTTGAATAGAACTCCTCTTCCATTGTACCTGCTCACCTTCACAATCTACAGAACACTGCTGGATCAAGACACAGAAAAGAGCAGTATGAAGTTAAATCTAGTCACTCAGACTGCACAGGGACGTTTGTGATGTTCAGAATTTGGAAATACAGAACTGTTGTATGCTTTGTGGTTTGAGTTGACAAGAGGAAGTTTGGATGCAAATGCAAATGAGTAAAAAAATGCGTAACCCGACTTTACTGAAGATGTGATAATTACCAATTCTATGTAACTTACATTTTACATTTGCAATGGAATTTTGTCTGACCATGTAAATTTTAGTGGTATTCAGTTACAATTGATACTTGTTTTTGTTAAACTCAATTATTAATCATTTTACATAATGAAAATATAAATAACATATTAAATTTTAAATTATTAAACAGTTACTCAGTTAATTTCAGAGAGGTTGACTTTAAAGGGGTTTCTTCTGTCAGAAATTTGATGGATTTTGTGCATCTTTATCAAATTAATAGTTTGAAGCTCAATTAGCTAAATGACTAAACTAAAATTTACACTAAAAAGTCCAGCTTGCAATTAAAAAGCAAGACGCTTCAACAATTATTTATTAGTAGTCAGTGTATCAAGCTGGAATACTCTAAACATATTTCTACAGAAGTTGTTTTGATGAACTTAATTAGATACTCAAGTATTTGTTCAAAACTTCAAATGCATGTTGTCCCAACTTTCCAAACTGAGTCATCTAAAGTTTATGTTGCACAATGTTGTGGAAGTCCTCAGCAGGCAGTGCAGATTGAAAAAAAAAAAAAAATGTTAGCTGTCATATGATTCAGAGAGATTTCATAATTTTTACTGAATATTTGCTGATCATCACTACGTATGTTTGAGATTTGTGTGTTGAGGTAAGCAGTTTTAAGAATATAATGCCCATTTCATGTAGAGGCTTTGAAAATAAAATGTAAAGATGAAAGAATGAGATTCGTATCCCCTTACATTGCTAAATGCTAAACCTTTAGTTTCCTCGATAATTTTTAAATCAAAAGAATGTCTGTTACTCATGAGATGGTACTTGGAAGTCATACTATGGAAGTCAATAGTGCCCCACAACTGTTTGGTAAAAAAAAATACTTCAAAACATCTTCCATTGTGTTCAGAAGAGCTAAGAAATTTATACAGGTTTGGAACAACTTGAGGGTGAGTAAATGATGACAGCATTTCCATTTTTAGGTGAACTATCCGTTAACATACAAAAAAATACTTTGGTCTGATGTATTGTGATCATCTTGCCACAAGAGGGGGCAGTAAATGAATGTGATAATATGTGAAACTACAAGATTTATAGGTATTGTTCAACAAAATAAAAATTCGGTCATTTTCATGCTGTTTCAGATTCTGTCTCAGTCATCATTTATTTTCAGTGTATGGGAAAAATAAGATGCAATGCATGTTGACTGAGGATATCAAATCTCTAACATCTCTTTTTGTGTTCCACAGGAGAAAGAAAGTTGTATGGGTTTGGAAGTAATCCAGCAGTGGTAGAGTTAACTCTCCAAATTACATCACTGCTTTTGCACATTCTGTCCAACCACCCCTCCTCCTCAATTCCCTCGCCCTCCCCCTCCTCATTGTCTATGAAAGGAGGGTCTTACCCTCCCCTGTCCATTCAGCCGCTGGGCACTGGGACTGTGGTCCAGACCTCACCCTCAAGTCTGTCATTATATTCACTTAGCAGCCACAAAGACCTGCAGCCCTTCACAGCCTCTGTGCACAGTTCTAGTGTGACTTATCACTTCACAGCACTCTGAGATGGAGCTTTTGGGTCTCCGACAGCCCTTCACCCAGTTTCAGGAGGAAAAGTACCAGATGCTGGAGCTGAACCAACGCCTTGAATCATACTTGGGCCGTGTGAAGCTTCTGGAGGAGGAAAACAAGCTACTGCGAGAGGAAATCCACACTCTCAAGAGCAGCAGGGACCCACCAGGCCAGCACAAAGCTCAAGAGGAGGCTCTCAGCCAGGCCAGGAGGATGATGGAGGAGGCCTGGAGGAAGAAAGACCGTGTGGAGCTGGAAGTGGAGAACTTGATGGAGGATATGGAGATGGTGAATATTCAAAGACAGAAGGCAAAGACCGCACAGGCTGAAGCACAGAGAAAACTTGTGGAGAGCAAGAAGGAGCTGGAAGAGGAGCGTAGGGCTCAGATTTGGCTTAGAGAGAAGGTTGGACAGCTTGAGAAAGACCTCTTGCTACAGATGCAAATCCACAAGGAGGACATGGAAACTTTGCAGGTCTCTCTGAAACAGACAAAGCAAGTACTAATGGCTCCACAGCACACTCAAACTATCAGCATCCCTGACCTGGGACAGGAGTACAGCCAAAGAGCAGCTCAAGCCTGGCAGGAGGCAACCAACAACTATCAGAGACAGGTTGGATGTCTGGAGGAAAGTCTGAACCAGGCCAAAGCTAACATGGCAAAGATTCACCAGGAGAAGAGAGAGAACCAGCATCAGGTTCAGCATCTGGCCAAGGAGCTCGAGAGTATGAAGACTAAGAGACAGATGCTGGAGAGACATGTAGTGCAGCAGAGAGAAGAACAGAATCAGGAGCTTCTGCATCTTCAGGTAAGAATAGAAACTCATGGACCAGTTCAGTTTCTGTCATCAATTACTCGCCCTCATGTAGTACGAACCTGTGTGGCTCTCTTTCTTCTGTGGAACACAAAATAAGATATTTTGAGGAATGTTTTTGTTCATACGATGGAAGTCTACTTTCACCGTATGGACAAAAAACATTTCTCAAATCTTCTTTTGTGTTCCACTGAAGATAGAAGCTCATACAGGTTTAAAACAGGACAGCAGAGCCATCTGATTTTATATAACTGGGTTTCTTTAATGGCATGATATTAAAATGATACCGTTTTACACAACCTCTTCACTTTAATCAAAGATTTTTAAGAAAACATGTCTCATGTTATTGTGCAGGCCCAAGTAGATGCTCTGGAGTTGGAGAAAGACAGCCTGGGGCAGCAGATAGACAGCCTGATGGTGGACAGACAAAATCTGCTGCAGGTGAAGATGTCTCTTGGACTGGAGGTGGCCACATACAGGTACATTTAACAACAAAAATTGCATGAAGTAAAATATGCATGTAGCTTTTGTAAAGTTGCCCCACTTCCTTCCTAATGGGATGCCAGAGTGGAGAGCCTCTCCCATGCACTGTGGGATTTGTAGTTTATGGAGGCCCAACTAATATGATCATGCATCAGTGGCTCTAAAAAGCATTTCAGGCACACTGAGAGGGGTAACTTTAGATCAGTCAATCCGAATAGACCCTCTCCATTTCCCACCCGGCACTGACCCTGATCCATCTGCTTGGAGGAGGGGCAGGGAAACAGGGGGGTGGGTGATTCATTCAAAAACATCAAAAACGATTTATGTCTGTTGAGGGTAGAAAGAAATAAATTTTGACAAAGCTTTTTAGCTGTTGCTCATTTCATGGTCCTCCATTTCATGAAGGTGCATAGTATTGCATGCACAGATACTTAGGAAAGGAAGGGTTTTAAATATGTGTAGTTATTAAAAATGTATACTGAGAAATCTATACATGAGTTTTTTAGCAGGATCACCTGTTACACTAACAGTGTGCTTTACATTTGTAAAATCCACCCCTTGCAACTGTTTAATGCTGCATGCAGGAGGTAAATGAATCGATGCCTGACTGAATCCTGCAGATGGGCTGACAATGACAAATCTGACATACTATTTGCATAACAACAGAACAAAGCACAGGACTGCAGCTCAAGAACGTGACTCCATCTCATTTAACCCACCCCTCGCATTAATGGAAGTGCTGTGATGCTAACAGATGTTCTGTTGCTTCTTTCCAGAGCTTTGCTGGACAGCGAGGGCCTGAGAATCGACAGACCAACAACAAACAAAACAACAAACTCTGCTTTCTTTTTAGGTAACATTCTTTTTTTAAATTATTGTTCTCATTTATTTTATTATTTGTTATCTTTTTATAATGAGGGTTATTTGAGCAATGGGCAAGTGAAATAAAACTTAAAAAAAAAAAAAACAGACAAAATAGTCATGACAGGTTACGCAATAGACTATATACTACAGTAAACAAAATTCAGCCTATATAAATTTTGGATTTGAGCACAGATCCCCTTTCTCTAAATATTGCTGTGCTCTGGGCTGGTTAAATGATTAGTACTGATTTCATGGTGAGGTTATCTGTCTAAGCCTGTAAAACTAGCTTCCTGTGCTAGTCCCATAGGTCACTGTAACAGATGGCTCCACTTTCCAGTAATGCAGGGCTGGAAAAGCATAATGAAGATCAATACCTCTCCATTACGACTCACTCACAGTTCAGGACTAGTGTGTATTCTGATAACTCCCTTGAGAGGCAGAACAAGGGTCTATGTCTGTTTCATACTATCTCCATCTATCTCTTTAGTCTGGAGCTTTATTTGTTCCAG
Source organism: Megalobrama amblycephala (assembly GCF_018812025.1). Taxonomy (NCBI): domain Eukaryota; kingdom Metazoa; phylum Chordata; class Actinopteri; order Cypriniformes; family Xenocyprididae; genus Megalobrama; species Megalobrama amblycephala. The sequence goes on from NC_063056.1 coordinate 26,916,618, forward strand.
TCAACCACTCTTGTTCCATTAGCATCATAGTTATCAGGAGATGGGACATAAAAGGGTATGAGCCACTCTGTTGTATTCTGCTCATATTTGAATATTAGTGCTCAATGTGCTACGACTACAGATTTATGACTAAAATAATATTATGACGGTGCTTCCTGTAACATATAACTGTTGATAATAATAGTGTAATAGTAAATGTTGAAATTAACATTAAGATTAATAAATGCTTTAAAATAATTTTTCATTGTTAGTTCATGTGATCTAATGCAGTTAACTAATGTTAACAAATGGAACCTTATTGTTATTGTAAGGATTTAAAACATTCAATTAAAAACATTTGGGATTCAGAAAATAGATATGATGATCTGTCAAAGGTAGACTTAATCAAATAGTCTTCTTACAGAGCTTGTTCCCTGTCTGTGTGATTAAGCCTGTCTCACCATCTTCTTGTTTCTTGTTACAGATGCACTCTCAAAGCCCAATGGGACCCACCAAACCCTACAGACCACTGCTGCTTCCTGTCATTTCAGCAATACTGTGTCTACAAGTCACAGATCAATCACCTCCTCTCGCACTCTGCTGACCAGTGCAACTCCATCATGGACCCCGACTCAAGGGACTCCACAGAGAACACCAACCAAAACCTCAGTGCCAGAAAAGACAGGGGTTCATATCTCAGAGGAGTCTAAGAAAGCTGCTCAGGAGTCTGTGGATCATTTACAGCGAGAAAAAGTCCATGAAGACATGGCTCTCGCATCAACTCTCCCCAAAACAGCTGCAGAACCAGAACCACAGATCAAACCAGAAGATATCAAGGTGGAAGATGAACCAAAACAGTTCCAGATAGCTCAGATGGTTGAATCTAAAACTGATGAATCTGCATTGATAAGTGTGTCAGCTGACCAACCAAAGAGCTTGTCCCAAACTCCAGAGACCGAAAGCTGGGCTGGTCCATTCACAGATCCTGCAAGAGTTTCAGAAGAAGGTAAGGATGAGGACACTGAAGTGTCTGTCGAAATTACCCGGATCTCACACGCACCTAAGGTTGCATGGGAAGAAAATAAAACCGTGGCAGAGGATGAAAAAGATGATGCCTCTGAGATGGATGTAAGATCAGAGAACATCAGTGAAAGCCATGCAGTTGAATATGGAGATATTGAGAATGATACATTAACATCCAGTCCAAACACCAATATATTGTCTTCATCGTTCCTTGAGCAAGGAGCTTTAGGTGATTTTGGCTGTCAGGAAGAAACAAATGATCTGATGAGGGTAGATGAACAGGAAATTGTGAGCAATATTAGTGAGGAGGTGACAGAGCAATTGAACAGTGAAACCGAGGCAGCGATTGATTCAATCAATGAGTGGGACAGACAGAAAGAAATTGAACCAGAGATTGAGACGAATGTGATGAGCCCTGAGTCTGAGGTGGAGGAAGAGGGTGAAATGAGTATTGACATTGACATAAAGGATAAAACAGAAGATGAAAATGTGACTGAAAGAGAAGAAGAAGAAATAGAAGTGATTGAGAAAGACATTTCTGTACAGGATGGAGGTGTAGATTCTCCCAAGAGCATTGATCATCAGGAGAGTATAGAGAAGACTGTACCACCAGCTGAAGCTCATTCAGACCAGGCAGTAAATGAAGAACCTCTTTTACCTGAGGAATCTGAGGGAGAAAAAGAGAACAGAGGGGATGAAGACGACTCTCCAAACATATCAGCCTCATGGAGAACTGATCCTGGTGAGTGTGACAGCTACAGCCAGGAGAACACGCTAGCAGACACTCGGCCCTTGATCCGTTATAAGAGTGATGAGGAAACAGACGGGAATGTGCAAGCCTCACACCTCATTGGTGAGACCTGCGACAGTGAGGATGAAAAAGAAAGAGTGGATGGAGGCCATTGGAATGAGAGCGCTACCAAACGCTTCAACACTATGGAGGATCTCACAGAAGAACCAGACATGGATGTCATTGGAGAGATGATGACGGAAGATGTTGTTTCTAAAGAAGAAGCACGAGATGATGATGAGAGGGCACACTTGATGCTTCAGAGTGGCTCTGGAGTCAATGAAAGTTTGGATGTGGAGAAAGAAAGGCCAAGAATTGAGCTCAGGAGAAACCTGGAAGAAGATAGTGAAGATAGTGGTGATGATGATGATATGAGAGAGATGGGGAGAGATGAAGATCATGATGTCAAGGTTTATGAGCAAAATGAGAATCCACAACTGACTGAAAACCAGCATATACACACTGAACAGCTTGAGTATGAAACAGTCCATTCATATGAAAGTCAAGAACATGTCGACATGGACCGTCCGTCCTCATTTTCCGAAACAACTCAGGGAGAACAGCTTGAAATCTCCTTTGAAACTTCACCAACTCTGACCATGTCCCAAGATGCAGCTACAACCAAAGAACCAGAAAATCTTCTGGATGTTTCCATGCACACCAACATGGATCTGATGGACAGTCATTCTTTGGAAAGCGAGCCAAATATCATGACATCAGACATGCCAAAATCTGACCAGGAAGATTGCAATAGCTCAGAAGATGAGTCCCCAAATGCCAGCCAGTGCTTTCAGAAAACAAGCCTTTTAGCAGAGGCTACTCTCACTGAGCAGCCATTAACCTTTACTAATGGAGTCTCCAAGACTAATTCTGTCTCTGACAACAACGATGTGCCTGAAGAAGTGCTCAGTAAGGAGAAGAGCACTGCAGAAGCTAAAGCCATTCAGATTGATGACTGGGAGAATTCTAACATCTGGGGCAAAAGCATGAGCATTCCAGACACAGCCGAGTTCACACACGGAAGTATGGATGAAAATGTAGGCATTTTCCCAGTGAATGAGATTGAGAATTTGGGAAGTCCAAACAAAATGCCAAATGTAGCAGAAAATATCTTTGGAAAATTTGAAGAACATCTTGAAAGGACAGTGGAGAGCTTTTCTGAAAAAGTGATGGACTTTGAGAGCAACAATTCAGGAGAGGAGGAGGAGGAATTTGACTCAAAGGAAAAGAAAAGTGAGATTCATAGCTTTTTCAGCACTAGTTTGAAGGAGGATTTCTGGAGCAAAGGGAAAGTGGAGATGGCAGCTACCTATGACCCTGCCACAACTGAAGACTTCAACCAGGCTATGGTCTTTGGAGAGGAGTGGAAAGATATGGAGGGAGAGCCAGCAGCAAATGGAAATCCTAAAGAAGAGATGGACATCCTCAAAGTCCAGGATGAGAAACATAAAGATGAACAGCCAACGCAAGGCAAGATGGTTCCATCTGATGACTCTGTTGATGAAGGAGATTCCTGGTCCTCTGGTGATGAGTAACAGCTTTGTCCAATGATGTTTTAGACCATGTAAGACTAAACCAAAAACATAAAAAAGTAGTAATATCATATAAATAGATGAACAGAAACATTAAACACAAAGTGCACAAAAAACACTTTCATACATTCACAGAAATTAAACTAGACAAGATTGCAGAGCTTAGTGTGTGTAATGGTATGATGGGATTTCTGTAATGTGAGTCAACAGCCTGGCATAATGTGCCAGCTGTCATCTCAGGATAAGAAGGCGTTGTACTCCATGACAGCCGCGAGCAGAAAGGATTCTTAAAGATTTACGATGAAGCCTTAGTTCATTTTTGTCGTTTCTACTAATCAGACCAGCTGACCTTCATATGTCAGTTTTAACAAATAACTAATATCCTTTTGTGAATTTGCACTGCTATTACAATGGGAAAACAATATGGATTAAAACTTGTTCAAAATTCTGAAAAAAAGAGAAAAATATTAATAAAAACTACAACAGTGACTTTATTGAGTTGGTGTTTTCTTGTATCAGTATTTTAAATTTTACAATTTTCAATAATTTAAATCAATAATTTCATGAACATTCCACGTTGCATAGACAACTAACACTTTTTTGTTTGTTTTAAACAAATGTAAATGTGATTCTTAAAGTTCTAGGTTTGAATTATAGGCCCGGTTTCACAGACAGGGCTTAGCCTAAACCAGGATTAGGCTTTAGTTCAATTAGGATATTTAAGTAACTTTTGTAAACGCACACTTGAAAAAAAACATTACTGATGTGCATCTTGAGACAAAACAATGGCACTGACATATTTTAAAATATGTCAGTACAAGCTGCTTTCAGTTAAAATAGCTCAAACATGCATTTTAGTCCAGGACTAGCTTAAGCCTTGTCTGTGACAGGGGGTTAAAGTTATTTCTCCAACTATTCCAGACCCCGTTTACACTAATGCATTTTCGTTTTAAAAGTTTTGCTATGGTTACGCCGGTGTTTTCGAACTTCGCAAACGGAGACTTTCGAAAACGCTGCAAACCCCGTTTTAGTTTGAAAACGCTGGGGTTGCGTTTCAGTATAAACGGACCAAAGCGTAGACTTCTGAAAATGATGGCATGGCTGCACACGTTCCTTGTAAACAATAACATGGAGACTGAACTGCAATCTTTGCTGGCTTTGTTGGTTTCGGCCGTGTAGTATAGACGTTTCTGAAACTCTGTGGAAACGCCAATGTAGACGAGGATCGTTTTCATTTTCAAACGCTGTTTTAAAACAAAAACGCACTATTTTAAACGGGCCTCAGTTTGCAATGAATCAGAACTAGCTGAACAAGCTAAATTCAGTCATTATGACAGTGAATCACACTGGGATTTGGAGCCCAGCGCTGGTAACCACACAATACTTGATCCGAGAGAAAGAGGCCACACTAGAAGGAAAAAAGAATAAGGAACAATGAATAATAGATGACATCACCGCCTCATTTCCCTCTGTATGCCTGCTGGCTCTCTGGTGCCACTGATGGGGGTGATGTGGGACAATGGCAGCTATACTGGATGAACATGTCTGCACATTAACCAACACCATTTTAACCAGAAAGACATAGTCAGATAAAAATCAGTGGAATAACATCATGTATGGAATAAAATAAAAAGTTCAACCTTCTATTCTTGGTCCAAATCAAACAGCTAGTCAGTTGATCCACACATGCAAATACTGAAAAAGAGGCAGGATTTACAGGGTCTTTAGAGCTAAAACAAAAGTGAGGCTGGGCAGCAGCTGGGTGGTCAGATGCTTCAACACCTGCTTCCTGTGTAAGAGGATGCCACACAATCACCCCTGATGCAACAGCATGCAACTCTATTACCAGCCCATTGAACTGAAGATCTGATCCTGTTGAAATGACAGAGGTCATTTAAATCTGATCTCGACCGTATCACAAGTGTCAGTGTAAGAGCTATTTGAGTGGAATGACTGCAGAATCCCGAGACCACAGTGCTACAAATAAATCTCAATAAACCTGAAATGGGTTCAGAGGCACATGAGTGTCATTCAGCTCTCCTTGCTCCTTTTACCATCTGCCTTTGTTATTGATTGCTATTGATTATCAATGTCAGATACTGAGTGACTGAGTGTTTTTAAGATTAGACAGGACCCAACATTCATCATGTTTCTTTGAACTTTCACATTCTAATGCAAATGTGTGACAAACCAGCTAATGTCATCAAACCTGTGCTAATAAGTACATTTCATGATGTTGCTTTCTCAAAAATGTCACTTCCTGTAGAATGATGTCAATGAATATTACAAAACAGGATGTAAGTGATATTGACGACACTGGATATTATACCAGTTGCAGCTAGAAACCATTGAAACTTTTTTGAAGAGGAAAGGAAAATCATTAAGGAAATAAATGCTCTTAATAATAAAAAATTTTTTCATATTGGAAGTAGTAGAACTAATAAAACTATGTAAAATGTACCCATGCGTATCTGTTAACATTAGATGCACTGTGAACTAACATGAACATTTTTAATAACTATAACATTAACAAAGGTCAATAAACGCTGTACAAATATATCGCTCATTGCTAATGTTAACAAATGAGACCTTGTAATATGATTATTATTATAATGTTTAGAAATTTTGTTTAATATTTATCCAGTTTAAGACATGTAAATGAAAATGCGTAACAAGAATGACCCTTATACAATTAAGAAAAGCGAAACAAAACAATTGAACTTAAACCTTAAGCATGCAAGAAATTTTATACAAAGAGGCAAAAAACAAACCATGCTGTAATTTATCTCACTTCAATACCAGCTGATTATAAAGACAAAGATATTGATCAAACATCTGTGAAATGATTTTAAATTAAATATTTTACATTGATATCTTAGTGCACTGAGATTTCATTTTGATTTGCCAAACTGTGCATCCAAATCTCTTTTGATGACTAATTCTTGTGGAGTCTGTATTTTTTTACTTGTTTCATACTCTAGATCCTCAGATAAAGCACAATTACCCTGTCAATCACCATATAAATGACATTTACATTAAGGATGACGGGGTGTTTTTAGGATGAAATGATCCTTGTGTCTCTGTGCATTAGGAAAAATAGGTCAACTTTGTCATCCAGAGAAACAATGAGTGGGGACCTGTTACAAACAGAAGCTCAATGGTTGCACCAGACACACGAACTGACAAACTCAGCTGACACTGTGCTCAGATGAACAGAATGTCATTGAGGAATGGTCTGTATTCAATACCCCCACCACCAAAAGACACATGCACAAGACACTCACTCAAGGTCATTCATTGCGCCTGAATCACTATGATCTGTTGCTGAACAACAACAGACTCAATGTCTCTATGAGGGAAACACATTCTTACATATTTAGATCACACTACAAAAAGACCTGAAAACGAAGTATCATCTCATAGCTCTTTCTGCCTAAATTGGGTTAACTGGGCTAAGATAAAGACCTGGACTTCTTCTGAACAAGCAAGTTGGTAAATTATAAAACTGATTTGAAGAAGGAAAAAAAACCCACTAAAATTGGCGTTTAAAATTATTTAGAATTTTAGTATATCTATATACTGTATTGCTACAGTCCAGATAAGTGAAAGGATGACATCTAGTGGCCAGATATGAAAATGACTTCAAAGTTAATGCTGCAACACTCAAGATTTAAACCGAAAGATCATATGCTAAAAAGCCTTACTGTCCTCCAGAGTATCAAACAAAGTAGGATATTATATATAGTGTATATAAAAAAAGTAAAAAAAAATGTACCTATTCGAATAAATGCTGTTCGTTTGCAGTTTCCATTCATCAAGGAATCCTGATAAAAGTATGATAATAAGCAGCACAGCTGTTAAAGGGTTAGTTCAGCCAAAAATGTCATTAATTACTCACCCTCATGTCGTTCCAAACCTGCAAAGATTAAGATATTTTTGATGAAATCCGAGTTTTTTTTTTATCTCTCAGAAAGCAATGAAATTACCACATTCAAGGTCCAGAGTAGTAAAGACATTGTTAAAACAGTTCATGTGACTACAGTGGTTCAACCTTAATGTTATGAAGCGATGAGAATACTTTTTGTGCGCCAAGAAAACAAAATTCAACAATTTCCTCTCTACCTCATCAGTCTCCTACACAGTTGACGCAGTGCAGTCTGTGTTTATGTCCAAACGCCAGCTCAGTATTGGCAGACGCTGTTCACATGAGCACCACGAAGCATGCGTGTGATGCTGACCGGCCAATACAGAGTTGAAAATTGTTGAATAAAGTTATTTTTGTTTTGTTTTTGCGCACAAAAATTATTCTCGTCGCTTCATAACATTAAGGTTGAAACAGTGTAGTCATGTTGACTATTTTAACAATGTCTTTACTACTGTTCTGGACCTTGAATGTGGTAATTTCACTGCTTTCTATGGGAGATTAAAAAAAAAACTCTCCAATTTCATCAAAAATATCTTAATTTGTATTCTGAAGATGAACGAAGGTCTTACGGGTGTGGAACGACATGAGGGTGAGCAATTAATGACAGATTTTTTTTTTTTTGGTGAACTAACCCTTTAAACTATGATAAGAAATATTTCTAAAGCACCAAATCAACTTGTTAGAATGATTTTTGAAGGATCATGAGTTATTTTAAATAGTATTTATATTTATATTTATTAATAATAGTATTATTTCACAATATTACTGTTTTATTACTGATCAAATAAATGCAGAGAATATATGTATATTTTAAGAATTCAGAAAACGTTACAACTGTAAATATTGCTGGCTACTTCATCATTAAAAATCATTGCTTGTTTGTCCACATTTGCAAGTCACTTTAGATAATACAGGTGCTGGTCATATAATTAGAATATCGTGAAAAAGTTTTTTTTTATTGTACATTATGGTAACACTTTACTTGAAGGGGTGTGCATAAGACTGACATGACACCTTCATAATCTTGACATGACACGTGTCATGAATATGAAGGAGGTTTTATGCATGTTTATGACAACTGTCATTAAATGTCATTCGCTCAATTATGTCATTTTTAATTCAAAGATGACATTGTTTGAGATGTCTTTGTTACGACAACTTGACATAAACCAACACATCATAACCTGTCAGTGTCTTTGTCATGACAACTTGACATTAGCAAAACATCATAACCTGTCATAAACATGACATAACAGATTAATTATCAAACTTAAAAAACTACTTAGCTTTATGGGTTAACATTACATTACATTATTTTGGTAACACTTCAGTATAGGGAACACATATATAAACGATTAACTATGACTTTTCCCTCAATAAACTCTTAATTTACTGTTTATTATAGTTAATTGTTAGGTTTAGGTATTGGGTAGGATTAAGAATGTAGAATAAGATCATGCAGAAAAAGGCATTGATATGTGCTTTATAAGTACTAATAAATAGCCAATATTTTAGCCATATGAATGCTAATAGTAATAAGCAACTAGTTAAAAGACCCTAAAATAAAGTGTTACCATTATTTTATAACAGTGTCATCTTTTTTACGAAATTTGAAATTGTCTATTATCTGACCTTCTGTTGGAGGAAACTTAAAAAAACAAAAAAACAAAAAAAAAACATGAAATGAAAAATAGTCATGACGCTGTTATAAAATTATTTGTCAGAGTATTGTCACTTAATGACATTTTAATGACAAGTTCAATTTGTACCACTGTACTTGAGCTCAAGATACATATTTATGACACTATTATAATGGCCTCATGACAGCCAATGTCAAAACCAACGACATGACAGTTTAATGCAATGTTAACCCATAAAGCTAAATGATGTCAAGTTGTCACGACAAAGACACTGACAGGTTATGATGTATTGGTTTATGTCAAGTTGTCATAACTCTGACATCTCAAACAATGTCATCTTTGCATTAAAAATGACAAAACTGAGTGAATGACACTTAATGACAGTTGTCATAAACATTCATAAAACCTCCTTCATATTCATGACATGTGTCATGTCATGATTATGAAGGTGTCATGTCAGTCTTATGCACACCCCTTCAAGTAAAGTGTTACCTAAATTATTTTAAAAAATGAAACTTTCATTTATACTAGATTCCCTACATGTAAAGTAAAACATTTCAAAAGTTTTTTTTTTTTTTTTTTAATTTGTTGATTAGAGCGTACAGCTAATGAAAGTCCAAAAGTTTCTTTTTGTTTCCAGAATCTCAAAATATTAGAATATTTACATTTGAGATTCATTAAATGACCATCCCTACAGTATAAATTCCGGGTATCTCTTGTTCTTTGAAACCACACTAATGGGGAAGACTGCTGACTTGGCAATGGTCCAGGAGACAATCATTGACACCCTCCACAAAGAGAGTAAGTCACAGAAGGTCATTACTGAATGGGGTGGCTGTTTACAGAGTGATGTATCAAAGCATATTAAATGCAAAGTTGACTAGAAGGAAGAAATTGGGTAGGCAAAGGTGCACAAGCAACAGGGATGACCACAAGCTTGAGAATACTGTCAAGTAAATTCAAACCGATTCAAACACTTGGGAGAGCTTCACAATGAGTCAAATGAAGCCGGAGTCAGCGCATCAAGAGTCACCACACTCAGGCATCTTCAGGAAAAGGACTACCAAGCCACTTCTGAAACAGAAACAACGTCAGAAGCATCTTACCTTGGCTAAGGAGAAAAAAAACTGGACAGTGAACAGTGGTCTAAAGTCCTCTTTTCAGATAAAAGTAAATTTTGCATTTCATGTTGAAATCATGGTCCCAGAGTCTGAAGGAAGACTGGAGAGGCACAAAATCCAAGCTGCTTGAAGTCTAGTGGGAAGTTTCTGAAGTTAGTAATGATTTGGGGGCCGTGACATCTGCTGGTGTTGGTCCATTGTGTTTTATCAAGTGCAAAGTCAATGCAGCCATCTTCCAGGAGATTTTGGAGCACTTTATGCTTCCATCTGCTGACAAGCTTTATGGAGATGCTGATTTCATTTCCAGCAGGACTTTAGCACCTGCCCACAGTGCAAAAACCACTTCCAAGTGGTTTACTGACCATGATATTACTGTGCTTTATTGGCCAGCCAACATGCCTGACCCCTGAATCTATGGGATATTTTCAAGAGAAAGATGAGAAACAGTCGATCCAACAATATACAGATGATCTGAAGGCTCAATAGTGCCTCAGCAGTGCCACAGGCTGATCACTTCCATGCCACACTTCACTGATGCTGCAATTTGTGCTATAGGAGCAAGTCATTTGCTGTATTATGAGCTGCCGACCAAGTATTGAGTGCACAGATGAACATACTTTAAAGAACTTGAACTTTTCTGTTTTGAAAATCCATTTTTTGATTGATCTTAGGAAATATTCTAATATTTTGAGATACTGGATTTTGGACTTTCATGAGCTGTACGCTCTAATCATCAACATTTAAAAAAAAAAACTTTTGAAATGTTTTACTTTACATGTAGGGAATCTAGAATATATGAAAGTTTCATTTTTAAAAATAAGTTACAGTAAAAAAATGAACTTTTTCACGATATTCTAATTATATGACCAGCACCTGCAGCATTTGCTTAATGAATATGCAAATATAAGTCTGATGAGTGCACTGAAAACAGAACAATCCAACCCAGTAATTCATCCACACAGAAACTTGTAATAGAGACAGACTCATACTTGTGTGTAGGTCAACTTGTCTATTTAATATATAAAATACAATAAAACATACGCAAAAGGGGAGGGTCATAAAGGACAATGGATACTTTGGTACAATAACAAACACTCTTTTGTAAAAGCAGTATAGAATTTGTAATAACATATCAGTGCATACTTTGTTTATGAAAATATACACAAATTGTATATCATTCTCCGAAAACAACAGAATTTTTTTCTTTTTTGTCTTTTTTTTTTTACAACAAAACTCAAAGCAGACTAGCCGAACACAATATATTAGCTATAATTTTTCTTTTTTAAACTTTTTTCTTCAATTTCTATTCTAGTTTTGTGTGTTGTATATTCTTATTGAAATTACATTTCAGTTTATTTATAATATGACTCATTCTTTGCTTGTCTGACGCCCATGCATTGTGTCTGATCAGAATAAATTAAATGTGTGGATGTCCCACCTTAACTATGTGTAGATACTATTGTACAATTGACTAAAAATTGCAGCATTGAACTGGTCATTCTATCGAACCTGTTTTATCGCTTCCCTCAATTAGCAATAAGTACTAATATTACTACAACGGTTTTGTTTTACTTAATAAATCGTGCAATATTAGTAACACCCCTTTGAAGAACAAAAAAAAAAAGGAAAACAAAACAAAAAATGAAAACGAAAATATATTTATATAATATTCATATATAATAAAATAAAATCAAATTAAAATAAAATAGGATGCCTAACCTACACAAAAAACAAAAACAAAAAACAAACAAATAAAAATAAAAACCGTCTCTCTAAATTTATCATTATTATTACCATCTGTGACGATAATCATAATGGTAATGATAATCATCATAACAATAATATTAAAAACAGACAATAAAACTGTCACCAGCACAAATTAACACGAGAAAAAGTATGTGAGAATCTCTAGACATCATACAAAGGGAATACGGGGGCCAAAGTGAACTATTCACCGGACGATTGTCTTTTCTTTGATTACTCAGATTCCTAATTTTATCACGAGGTCTCCACGAGAGCTTTTCGAATGTCGTCTTAGCCTTAAAAGCAACACAAAGCCAGCGCTTCGATGTGCCGGACCATCCCAGGTGCGTCGGCCGTCACCTTATAAACGTACATAGAATTCACTGCATTTGTTCAAAGCTCAGGACACAACAGTCTTTAAGTCAACAGGTGCGCTGCAGAGGCCTCGCTCTGCTATGATGCAGTTCTAGAAAACATCAGCCCAGTAGCTCTAGAACCTCAGTCGAAGGGATGCGAATGCAGGTCTGTGATGAGTCCGAACGAACGCTTACTCTCACCGCCTCCATCGTGTGCGTGTGCGTGTGTGTGTGTGAATGAGTGTGTGTGGAATCTGGTTTAACAAAAGGTGGGCCACCTGTTGAGGTGAAATGAAATGGCTTCTGTCTTCCTCTGTGAGTGAAGGAGTGGAGAAAAGGAGAGAAAGAGAAGATACGAGAGGTAGAGAAGCCGATGACGGACAGGTGAGTCTCACCTTAATCTTACTAACACTTAAAGAGGGGAATACACCGTATTTGAAATCATTTTGAACCCCCATTTTCCTTCGAAGTTTGTCCTCACTGAATTTTTCAAACTCGTCACGGAAACATCCTTCATCTTTGTCACTTAAAGAATACACTAATGCACAGAAAACAATTTGTGTACATAATTGTCACATCTGCAACACGTGTAAAGCCTAATCTAGATTTCAGTACAACATTCTTTTTTATTTGTTTTCTTTTTACAAAACGTTACATTTTTCTTCTATTATTGTTCACGGATAAACACGTGAAGTGCAATATAAGCCAAAAAACAACAAAAAAAACGAAACGTCCTTCCCTGAATGCTTTTAAACGTCTTATAAGTGAAAGGAGGTTGTATTCCCTTCCAAGCCATCAGGAAATCGCTCTGTTGGGAGATAGAGGTGTAAGTGGACTGATCGTGTAAATGATAATGCGAGGAAGTCGAAATTCCTCACTCGTGTGTCTGAAGGTGTGCGAGCGGATAAGGGGAGAGATTTTAAAGTGCACGCCATCAGGATAAAAAGAGTCACGCTTAAAAACAGTCAAATCCTCCTTCATCTGCCTCTCCACCTTGATAACTTACAACACGGTACAGTTTATTTACAGGTAGAGGTTGACAGAGACGGTTCCACTGAGATTACAGCGCTGTTTCAGAAAGACCCAGCAGAATATATGTGAACATACATCGCTATGTACAATCTTAACGCTTCTCTCTCTCACACACACACACACACACACACAACGCTACACAACCTCCATCTCTTTCTATGGTAAAAAGACCTAGCTGAGATGTGTGTTTGCCACCAACTCTTTTTGCTATACATAAACCTGTACTGAAACACTGAGAAATTTTGTATATACATGATCTCAAACATCTAAAATCCCGGCATCCTGAGTTAAACAACTCAGACTTTTTTGACCGCTTTTTATTTTCATGGAATCTTACAAACAATAATTAAGCATACCCGTCCCATAAAGTTAACTAATTAATCTCTGAATTACACAGCCATACAAAAACAATAAATATAGCATAATGTGGCAGACCGCTGCTCTCGTAAACGCAGCCACACGCTGCAGGCTGATACGAACATGTCTGTGTTTCCTGCACGCCTGGATCTCATTAGTACAGATAGATCAGCATTTCCATCAACGACACTACGTTTACAGTCCACACGTACGCAGAAAATCGAGGACGCGGAGCGCCGTTTACGCTTCGAGCTCCGCCGATAGACACACGCATCTAGCGAGGGGACTGGTGCGAGGTTACGAATCGATACAACGAAAAATGGTAAACCAACATGATCGAGTTGTGTTTTTTTGGCTGAATTGTGTTTAGCGATTGAATGAATGAGCACCTCCGTCTCACAGCTGACACACACACACAAATACACTATGCTAGTTTTTGCACAGTTAGAAAAACAAAGATAAAGATTCTACGTTAAAGTCGTTACAAAAGGAACGAGGGCGATTCTAAAGGCAGCTGCTCAAGCAGATAGTCAAAAAAAAAAACAGGAAAAGCAAGAGGGAAAGAGTCAGTCGAGAAGATAAATGGCAAATGCAACCATTCATACAAAAACAAAACAAAACAAAAGAGAAATAGATACAAAAAAGAGATTGACAGGCTTGTCTATGCAACATAACAAGCAGTTATGCTGTTTTGACAGAGCAGTGCCGCTGAACTCTGATCAGGTCGACGGTAAGGCCTGTAAAAGTTGATCTGAGATCCGGACGGCCTCTCTGAGCAGGAGCGAGGGATATCAGAGATGCGACCAAAAGCCCTTCCGCCTTGTACATCTCTTCAGTCTCGTATACGTGAACACGTTTACACCTGGATTGGCAACTGTGTGTGTGAAGATCTAGTGCGTGTGTGATCATATATGCATATTTTATATAAATATATACACACACCAGTAAATATGAGTGTGTCTGAGAGTGAGACAAGAGTGAGAGAGACAGGAAGAGAGAGAGAGAGAGAGAGAGACAGAGAGACAGGCGCATGCATGTGTCTAAGTGCGGACTGAGATTGGCTGCTGAAAGCAGGTGCCACTAGGGGTGTGTTTATGTCGGTGTGTGTGTATGTGCGGGTGAGAGAGCAGCTCCCTCGCTCTCTCCTTCAGCGTTTATGTGACCCAGGTGTCCAGTCTCATGCGTTTCACATTGGCTGACTCCTGCTGCTCCGCTTGGGACTGTTGCTCTCCGGAAGCTCGGAGGAGACCCAGGCCGGCAGAGTTGAAATCGGGAGGGCGCGTCTGCCCACTGTCGTCTCGGTCGCTTCCCTCATAAGAGCTGCCGTTACTGCTGATGCTGTCGCCTGGAGAGCGGCCGGTGGGCTCCAAACGCAGTGTCGCTGGATACTGGGTCACGGTCAGACCCGATATGCCACCCGCTGCTCCGGCAGTTGAACTAGGTGTGCTGCGATCCCGGTTAGGAGACACTGGCTCGGATTTGATGCTGACATTGGGGTTAGTGTTAACCGTCAGAGTGGCTCCATGAGGGATCGTTCCCACAGGCCTATGGCAGAAGGAGAAAGAGGAGAAGAATCAACATCATGGACATCACTATTAAAGGGTTAGTTCACCCAAAATGAAAATTATGTCATTAATGACTCACCCTCATGTCGTTCCAAACCCGTAAGACCTTCGTTCGTCTTCGAAACACAGTTTAAGATATTTTAGATTTAGTCCGAGAGCTTTCTGTCCCTCCATTGAAAATGTAGGTACGGTATACTGTCCATGTCCATAAAGGTAATAAAAACATCATCAAAGTAGTCCATGTGACATCAGTGGGTTAGTTAGAAGTTTTTGAAGCATCGAAAATACATTTTGGTCCAAAAATAACACAAACTACGACTTTATTCAGCATTGTCTTCTCTTCCGGGTCTGTTGTATATCTGCTTTCACTCCACAGTGATGCTGTTTCTTCTTCTTCTTTCCTGTTTTACGGCGGTTGGCATCCAGCTTATTGGTGCATTACCACCCCCTTCTGCTCCGGACAGTGACGCTGATGACGTGTTATCTAGTGCGCCCGAGCTTCGTTTACAGTCTGAGGGAGACGCACGCTGTATTCAAGCTATTCTACATTGTTTGTATTTTGGTATTGCTATATTTTTAAAATGGTGCGTAGGTGTGCATGTCGCGGATGCCCTAATCGCGTCACTGTCCGGAGCAGAAGGGGGCGGTAATGCACCAATAAGCTGGATGCCAACCGCCGTAAAACAGGAAAGAAGAAGAAGCAGCAGCGTCACTGTGGAGTGAAAGCGGATATACAACAGACCCGGAAGAGAAGACAATGCTGAATAAAGTTGTAGTTTTTGTTATTTTTGGAGCAAGATGTATTTTTGATGCTTCAAAAACTTCTAACTAACCCACTGATGTCACATGGACTACTTTGATGATGTTTTTATTACCTTTATGGACATGGACAGTATACCGTACATACATTTTCAATGGGGGTTAGAAAGCTCTCTGACTAAATCTAAAATATCTTAAACTGTGTTCTGAAGATGAACGGAGGTCTTACGGGTTTGGAACGACATGAGGGTGAGTCATTAATGACATCATTTTCATTTTTGGGTGAACTAACCCTTTAAAGAGGGGACACTTGATTTGTTACCAAAACATAATTTTTTTTAAATACGAAAAACATACGTGTGGACAAACAGCTACGTTACCCACAACTTTACCATGTTTTGCACTACCTTTGTACAGCCACATAATAGTATATAAAAAATAACAGTACAATAAAGCGGCTATAAAATGCACAGAAGCTCTCTGTCACTTAACTCCTCTTAGCCATGCAGTCACAACTTGGTCAGCCTCCTTTTACACAGCACAACATGCCACATACCCTCAACTGCAGTGAGTGTGTTTGTTTGTGTGTGTGTAATTAGGCTGCAGCCTAATGTACTGTATTTAGTGTATTATTTATGTTGGGATCACTCAAAGCTATTCTAGTGGTTTTCCAGAAAAGAAGAGAGGAAGAGAAGAGAAGAGAAGAGAAGAGAAGAGAAGAGAAGAGAAGAGAAGAGAAGAGAAATTAAAAGAAAAGAAAAGAAAAGAAAAGGATGGAAGAAATTGAAAATGGAAGGAAAAGGGAAACAACAGGAAAAAGAAAGGAACTGGAAAGAAAAATGAAAGGAAGTGGAAAAGAAAAAGAAAAGAAAGAAAAAAGAAAAGAAAAGAAAAAAAGGAAGTGGAAACAAAGGAAAAAGCAAGAAAAATGAAAAGGAAAAGGAAAGAATATGGAAAAGGACAGGATATAGTAGAATAGGAAAGGAAATGACATGGAAGAGGAAATTAAATGAAAAATAAAATAAGACATCAAAAAATGAAAGAATTTGGAAATGGAAGAAGAGGAGGAAAGGAAATGAATTGAAAGGAAACTAAAAGGAAAAAGAAAGAAAATTAAAAAAAGGAAGAGGAAAGAATATGGAAAAGGACAGGATATAGTGGAATAGGAAAGGAAACGTCATGGAAGAGGAAATTAAACGAAAAAAAGAGGAAATCGAAAAAGAAAGAAAATGGAAATAGAAGAAAAGGAGGTAAGGAAAGGAACGGAACGGAAAATGAAACTAAAAGGGAAAAGAAAGAAAAATGAAAATTAAGAGGAAAAGAAAGGATATGGAAAAGGACAGGATATAGTGGAATAGGAAAGGAAACGACATGGAAGAGGAAATTAAATGGAAAAAAAAATAAGAGGAAATCGAAAAGGTAAGAAAATGGAAATGAAAGAAGAGGAGGAAAGGAAAGGATAATGAAACTAAAAGGGAAAATAATGAAAAGTGAAAAGGAGGAGGAAAGAAAAGAATATGGAAAAGGACACAATATACTGGAATAGGAAAATAAATGACATGGAAGAGGAAATTCAATTAAAAAGAGAAGAAGAACTAAAAAACTGAAGAAAAAGAACATTGAGGAGGAAATTAAATGAAATAGAAAATAAGAAGAAATTGAAAATCGAAATGGAAGAGGAGGAGACAAGGAAAGGAAAGGAAAGGAAAGGAAAGGAAAGGAAAGGAAAGGAAAGGAAAGGAAAGGAAAGGAAAGGAAAGGAAAGGAAAGGAAGGGAAAGGAAAGCAACGTCAAAGAAGAATTAAAAAAAAGAAAGGAAATAAAGGAAAGGAAAACTGATAGGATAAAGAAAATGTGAAGTAATTGTAAAGAAAGGGAAAAGAAGGAAAGTGAAAAGGAAGTAGAAAAGTAAAAAAGGAGACAGAAATCAAAAAGGGAAAAAAGGAAACAGAAGAGGAAGACAAAAAAAAAAAGCAAAAAAAAAAAAAATGTTTTTAAAGAAAACGTAAGTTAACTAAGGGAAAGAGAGATAGGACAGCGAGAGGGTGAGTGGGTTTGGTCTTGCGGGCCTGTACAGGTTGATTGATGATGCTGCAGGTGCTGTTTCAGTATGTTCTAATGCAAAACAGAAAGAAAGGCCAACTCAGCAAATCACTGACAAAGACAAAGCCCAGCTTCCTACAGCCAAGCAGCCAGAGACTGAAGAGAGAGAAAACCAAGGAGAGAGCAGGAGAGTTAGCGCCATTAGCCATAGAAAACCGCCACAAGACAGACAACAAACAGAGACAGACGGAGAGAGGAAAAGCCAGATACAGTACCAGCTGATCCCTTCCTCCCTGCCCAAGAGTAAGCTGCCCTGAGATGTCACACTGCAGAGAGAGAGACAGGCAAAACCCACTCTAGCATCTGCAATAATCAACGTCATGTTACAAACACACACGTACATGTCAGCATTTACTCATCTACGACAGTTTAGAGACAGACAGACGTCTATGGACAGTTAACATGGACTGTTTGTTCAGCAGGACAAAGAAACCCAACTGAATGCTTACTTCTAAATACAGAAATAAATATCCCACCCTCATGCAAAGCAGAAAGTGAGTCTTCACCCCAGTCCGGTCGGGAAAGGCCGGCACAAGGAAAAATTATTTGATGGCATGAGAACATAAGACAGGGTGGCGGAGCAGCGGGGAGCTCTCACGGCTCCATTAGCATTTATATTAGAAGGAACGGGGAGTCAGGGCCACAGTGGGACGTAATGACAGGTTTCTCAGGCATAACGAGAGAGAAATTCATTTGAAATTCACTGTATATTTGCAGAGAACGCAACAGCTGCTGCCAGGAGAGTGGGAAGTCCTGATAAAGTTCAAGTGATATGAGGACACTGCATTACTGATCAATGAATTCAGCTCATGGCTGCACTGAAAACATGAAAATATCATCTCAGTCCTGCTAAACCTAATGCATACAGCCTATTTCTATTAATATTTTCTTCTTTTAACTGAGAGTGGAGAGGCCATAAAATATGGGATGAAATTAAAACTACTATGACGCCACCTTGAGGTCTGTGAGAGAAATTACAGTTTGCATGAAATTACAAATTACATGTGGTTACTATAGTAATAACTATAAATTATGCATAATTATATGAAACTAACCCTAAACCAAACCAAACCCTAATCCTGACCCTATAGTAAGTACATGTAGTTAGTTAATATTACTCAGTACAGTTCACTGTATAATTACAGTGTAACAAAGACACCTTAAAATAAAGTGGGTTTTATTATAACTGAATTGCTGTTGTTACTTGATCAAAATAAATATATTACAACTGATAACATTTCTAATCTAATTTCTATTGCTTGTACTATGACCTGAATCAACATGCATATTAATTAACAATGAACTACTGATGCTTTGTTAATCTGGGAATAATCCACAGCTTGAACTTTTATTTTAATTTGGCAAACAACACCTGTAACCTGAATACCTAAAATATGAGCCCTAAAAAAAAAAAAAAAAAAAAAAAAAAAAAAGGCTTTACAATATTATTAGATAATTTCTTTATAATTCTGTTTTAAGATATCTAAACAAACAGATTCTTCATAGACTTTTATTATAAAAGAGTCACCAACTGCTATTTTAATATTGCGAAGGGTCAACTGTTTATGAATATTTCACAAGTAAAACCACAAATCAATACTTTGATGTTCTTCAGCAGACACTTTCTTGACTTAGGTCACCCAAAAATGAACATTCTGTCATTAATTACTCATCCTCTTGTTGTTCTACAAAAAAAACAAAAATAACGAAAATTACAAATATTTTGTTTCGAATCAATGGTTCAGAGCACCAAAGTCACGTGATTTCAGTAAACGAGACTTTGTTGCGTCATAAGTGTTTCGAAACGTTTCGAAATTTCAATGGTTCACGTGACTTTGGCAGTTTGATACGCGTTTGATAAAACCACTGATTTCGAACAAAACATTCATAAAGCTTCAAAGCTTCATGAAGCAGTGTTTTAAACTCGCCCATTACAAGATATTGTTGAAAAGTCATTATTTTGTTTTTTTTGGTGCAAAAAGTTCTAGTCGCTTCATAACATTAAGGTTGAACCACTGTAGTCACATGAACTGTTTTAAATATAACTTTATTACCTTTCTGGACGTTTGAAAGTGTAAATTACCTTGCTGTCAATGCAGACCTCACTGAGCAATCTTATTTTTTCAAAAATATCTTAATTTGTGTTCCAAAGATGAACGAAGGTCTTACAGGTGTGGAACGACATGAGGGTGAGTAATTAATGACAGAATATTAATTTTTGGGTGAACTAACCCTTTAAGTGACGAAAAATAATGTGAACTTATAATATTAAATGGCATTTACCAGTACGAGCATGTGGAAAAAAAGCAGGCTCAAGTGTCAATATGTGAACATAATTATATTGCTACCATAAATAAAACTAAATATTATATAGAATACAGCATAGTAATGGAAAAACTTTCTAAGCCTTTACCTGCTGCATTAAACAGCCTGGTTTACATAATATGTGGTGCTTGAGGTGGCTGAGAGCAGGATATTCTGGCATGATGAACGCGTGGCCATGCAGCAGGTTACAAACGGACGGACGAATGAACCCCAGAGAGTCCTGACCCACTTGGGAGGACATGATGGAGATGTCTGTCCTACTTTTCAATTCTAATCTCTACCTGCTCAGTTATCAGGGCACCAATGTGCTAGATTCATTAGAAAAAAACATTGTGTAAATCGGTTTATGCCACGCACAGGACACTGAACAATAAACAATGAACGAGAAAAAGATAAAAAGACACAAAGTTGGATTTAATGAAGAGAGACTCTGATGATGAAATGGTCATCTGCGAGACGACGAAAGCGTGAACATTCTTCAGCACGGCCCAAGACGGTAACCATGACAACTCGGCCGTGGCAGGTGACAGACAGGACAGCGGCGCATAATAGGCTGACACAGAGCTCCCACAGAATATGACTGGCTAACATAGAGAGCCTATGGTTTGACTGGCTGACACAGAGTGCCCATGGGGACCATTCACCTGAGATTAGCAGCAAGACCAGAGATGCAGTGAGCCATCTCTCCGTTCTGTTTGTCTGAGCCCCACATGCTGTAAACAAATGAGAAAGAGCACACAAACACACACACACACGGCAGGTTAGACCTGCTCCAGAAATCTGCAAATCTGTACTCAGCATTAACAGAAATGCCCCCTCCCTCTAAGCGAACAGTAGCGCTAATGAGAGCGTAACGCAGCGCTAACCCCGCTGTTAGCAGGCATTAAAGGCAGACTAGAACACCTCGATGTTCGCCCCCCATAGGGAGCAATGGGGAGGAGAGAAAGAGGAAGAAAAAGAGGAAAACGTCTGTGCGAGACCAAAAAGAGAGTTATTTAGGTCAATCTCCGAGGGAGAATACACAGGCTTTAGGTTGTGTGCTACCGATGATCGTTAGGCTTCTTATTCGTGCGATTGCTAATATGAGATCATGACCTCATAAAAAAAACAAAAACAAAAAAATCTGAGCAAATTCACATCAAAGTAGATGTATGTGTCGTGCTAATAATGCAGCGTACAGCTGCCCTTGACCTGAGCCTTGGGCTATTATGTGATGCATAAAGGGAAACTAGGTAGCGCAGGCATTCAGCTATTCTGCCCTGTACATTTAATTCACATCCTGAACATCATTTTCAGGGCGTCTAGATGCCCCTGTAACACAGTTTTGAGTCAGAGCAGTAGCAATGTTCTCTCCATAGCTGATGGAGCAGAGACACAAAGTGCAACTTGATTCAATTGTTACAGTTATATCTAGTGGGAATAAAATTGCAGATTAATATGTAATAATTCACAACAGTTTACTGTGGACATATGTCAAAATGTATGAGCTGACTACCTAGACAATAATGCCCATCTAGGAAGGACACTAGTTTGTGCTAATGCAGCTTCTACAAAATTAATGTTAGCTTAACGCTAAATAATAACACTTTACAATAAAGTTTAACTTGTTAATGCATTAGGTATCATGAACTGAACTTTTTTTTTTTTTTACATAATTTATCATCTAGATTAATGATAATTTAACTAAATTAATTTATACATCTTGCAATGTTGAAATGTATTAGTTTATGTAGAAACTAACATTATGCATTAAATTAATAAATGCTGTAAACAAGTCCCTTCTGCTCACCAAGGCTACATTTATTTGATCAAAAATACAGTTAAAACAGCAATATTGTGAAGTATTATAACAATTTAAAAAAACTGCTTCCTATTTTAATATATTTTAAAATATAAATGCATTTCTGCTATGGCAAAAGCTGAATTTTCCAGTCTTCAGTGTCACATGATCCTTCAGAAATCATTCTAATATGCTGATTTGGTGCTCACCATCATTGAAATCAATGTTGAAAATGTTTCAAATGAGCAACATTTATATCTTTTGTAAAATTATAAATGACCACTGTGACTTTTGATCAATTTAATGCATCCTTGCTAATTACAAATATTAATTTTTTTAATAAAAAAAAAAATCTCACTTACCCTAAACTTCTGAACTGTACTTTAATTTTTATTTCATGTTATGTTTTGCATTAACTATGTTAACATATATACTTGATTTTAAAGTGTTGGCCACTAAACTTTATCTAGTTAGATGTAGCTAAAGTTAAACTCAGTAAGTTCAAGGCAAATATTTAATATCGAATTGTTTTAGCCTAAGACTAGAGAGGCGAATATTACTGAAACAACTCTCCACTGTAGACAGGAAGTCTACATGTGGTGCATGTGGGCTCACACCATGGACATGTGGTTAGTGAAGAACCAGGTGCATGTGTGAGTAGGTGCGAGCAAGAGACAGAGTTTGTAAAAAGCATAAGACGTACACAAGATTACTGAGGGAGGCCAAAGTTATCTGCTGTGGTTGTTGCTGCTGCTGTTGTTGCTGCTGCTGAGGCTGTTGCTGGGATACGGATGGCTGCTGCTGTTGTTGCTGGGATACAGATGGCTGCTGCTGTTGCCAACTGGTCATGTTGCTTGGCAACAGTGCACCCGACGGCGTAAAGGCCTGGAGGGCTGTGAGATCTGCACTTGTTAGCTGGTACTCTGCATGAAAACAAAGAGGAACATTTAACGTATATTCATTTACAATTCTATTTATGGCCTCTGATTCATATAGTTATGATATTATAACATCTATATATTTAATTATGGTTTCTTTTTATATTCAAAATAAATTCCAGTGATACTGTAAATCTATTCTCGAAAGTGAGGTAAGGAATGAGGAACATCAGAACAAGTGTGAAAGAATGAAAGAGTGCAAGTAAAAGAGATAAATGGAGCATGACCTTCATTTAATTCAAAACCCCCTGCAAGCATCTCACTGGAGTGTGAACTAAAACGTGGTTGTGTTCATTTCTCTCAAATGAGTGCAGGCCTGCAAAATGACGGATGTCTTGGCTTATCACTATGATGTCACTCTCACCTGTGTTGTAGGCGGTCGGCATGGAGAATGGAGTCAGGAGGCTCGGCGTTGCCACGGAAACCACTGGTGTGGTAAGAGGCTGGGTCACTTGAGAGGCGCCTAACCGCTGAGCGTTCTGGAAAGCCAGAGAGAGAGAAAAACAGACAGAGATAGAGTCAAAAGTACAAAGAGTTAACTTTCCGGGAGAGGAAAGAATGGACACAAACACCTCTTGTTTGTGAAGACTTGTATATGTATACATATGAACGCAATCTTCAAATTCCTGACACTTCTGAAGATATTCAATATTTTAGATAATTTTAGAGTATTAAAAGCCATCTTAACAATAGTAATAATTAACCAGTCCATATAAACAACAATATAAGCTCCACATCTTCAGACTGTCACTCTAAACATCTAGCTAGACTCTCATCTGAGGGCAAGCTGCGTTTACATGGACCCTAATAATCCAATTGTAATCAGACTAGTAGCACAGTTGGAATAAAAAAGTCACATGTAACTACGTCAATCATAATGAACTGGCCAAATCTGATTAAAATTTCATTCGGATTGTAAGGGGTGGTTTAAACCTTTTGATCCTCCGATCGAGAGGACATGTAAACACTTGATAGGATTGAAACGGGAGAGTACTGCGCATGTGCATTGATGTAGAGATGGCGTAACGACGTATGATGTGCGGAGCGAGCTGTTGTTGTTGAATAAAGTGTCATAAATGAATGTCGTGTCATTCTAAAATTCTTCTATCTCTCATCGTCTGTGAAGTGGAGCAGGACAACGTCCCAGCAATCCTTGTTTCGGTCTCTCATCCACAGACGCCTAGCTTTGGGCATGGGAAGAGGCATTTTTTACTGCTTGATAAATGTAAGCAGCATGGTACCACCGTTCATGTGCTCGTCGGCTCCTAAGTAGGACCCGAAATAGATAAATATTAAATTAGCGTGAGAGCGCAATTCCATAAAAGTGCCGATGGGAGTGGAAAGTTCTGTGCGTGATCTACGGACGACATGCAAATTAAAGACAACAGACGCAGCCGGATAATTTCCATGCTGACCAATGCAATCTACCAAGAGCAGCGCAAATTAGCGTCTGGTTTAAGACATGCTTTTTTTTGAGCGGTAAATAATGGTGCAAATTCCAATAAATTGGCGAGCACAAACCACCTTGCATGATTCATTTAAATACTCTCCTAGCATAAATTTTGCATCTAAAAGGGAAACTCCTACAAATGCATAGCAATAAGGTCAGCTGCAAAAATAACCCTGTCCATTTTTCACTGCGTGTCTTTAGTAAACCTTGATAGTAGTTTTTTGATTGTTAGTTGATTGAAACAAAAGGTGTCCATGTAAACATAGCAAGATAAATGTCCTAAAATTCTGAAGAGCTCAACAATAAGGACGGTCAAGGCCTAGTCTGAAAGTGGTTCAGGTCAGTTGGCAGAACTCTCACATCATCTTTTGGTTTTGTTTGATGTATTGAGCATTGTTGTGAATTCTGCTGATTTAAATATGGCACCAAGAAAATGTTATTTTTTCTGACTAACATTGATGATCAAACAAACTGGTAATGTTTTACACCATATGCCATTATTTGTAGTTTTATAAAATATAAATGGTTAAAATATTAAATATACAGTACTATGCAAAAGTCCTAGGCATGTATTTTCACACACACACACAAAAATATATCTTTTATATATTTATATCTTTTGCTGTAGTGTGTCCAAACATTCCTTTTGCCATTAATTGTAATAATCCAGTGAGATTTTTGAATGCACAAGGAGTCTGACAATAACTGGCTTAAAACCTTTTTTTTTATTTTTTTTTTTAATAAAAATACTAACATGCCTAAGACTTTTGCACAGTACTGTATATATATAATAAATCACATTATGTGGTGGGGCTGTTGAAAATCTTGGCCTGGAAAATAAAAATTCACCACACACACACAAAAAAAACCTCATTGTTGAGCCCTTATCTGAATCATGCAGAAAAAAAACACTTCACTAAAAAACACGTGATAACAAAATGGGTAGAGTGTGTCTGCAGAGCAAACCAGCGTCAAACATTTGCATTTAAACCCCTCTTAGTTTTGCAAGGGTATAAAGATAGAGGCCACTTTTTCATGATTCATGCACACACTCACAGATCCAGATGCTGAGATGACTGAAACTCCCCCAAAACTCAGATGTACATGCACTACACTTAATGTGTCGTTGGACAACAATCATTAGAGGAAACGACAGTGTGAAAGAAGGTGGGAGAGACAGACAGACAGACAAATTGATCTCTGGAGTGAGGGCTTCTGCTCCGCTGCGCTCCATGTTTGATCTAGTGTGTCTGACTCATGTGAGATCAACCCATGCATATGTGCATTTCGCCTTGAGTGTGTATGTGTGCATTCATTTAAAACTCCACACAATAATCAGGCAGTCAGCCTGCAACTGAATAAACAGCACGCATTTAACTCCAATTCACTGACCGCCAATTAGATCATATATAAAAAAACAGTGTATACAATGCATTCTTCAATACAATAAATAACTGTTTAACCACAATTTGATCAGTGAAAAATGCAGTGTATAAAAAAAAGGGAAAGAAAATTACACGTTAAATACACAACATCCATAAATCGTTCATCAAACATTCATTTGTGAAATGAAACCGTTCACAGCACAACAGTCAAAAGAATTGAGCTGTATTCACCTCACTCACCAACTCCAGCTCTTCATCTGTCTGCGAGGCCAGAAACAAATAGAAAACAGAGATTACAACTCCAACACACACACACACACACACACAAGCCCCGTTTTACACTTGGTTTCCATCTCGATGTGAACACTACTGGCAGTGACCTCTTCTGATCAGATTTCATGTAAAGGGTATCAGAACTCATGACTGCATATATTACTCGCTACATCAGCATGATACTGCATGTTGCATGTGTAAGAAGAAAAAAAGTATTGGGGGCACAAATATATATTTTAAATATTAGACTAATTGCAAATATTCACTAATAAAAAAACAACAATGATCACTGCATGTTATGCACACACAATATATATACAGTAGTTGCCAAAATTGATGTCCAGAAGGGATATTTGTTTTTAATAACCCTACAAGTCCGATTAAACCTTCAAAATATGAGGAAAATATTGTAATTTTTTTTAATATTTTAAATATGAGGAAAGAACAAAATACTAAACTTGGTTAAGATATTTGTTTGCCATTTTTTGGCAAAAAAAAAAAGGAAAACTACAGGTTTTATTTTACTATGCAAAAAAATAAATAAAAAATAAAATCAGTTATTTAATCAGTCATCTCTCGTTTTTGCAACTGTTCATAATTTCTTTGCATGACAGTCTGGCCAAAAATTAAATCCACAAAATTTGGCATGTTTCATTGCGTTATAACAAATAAAACATCTGACTCCAAGCACAACTATGCAATATGCTTACAAGGTCTTTAATACATTTTGAATAATATAAAAAAAAAAAAAAAACAGTGAAGATGTCAATTTTCCTAGGCCATGCATCACTTTTGGCCACTAATGTGTGTATAATAATTTTAATTTATTTTTCATAAAAATTATATTTATATAGTAATTATGTAGTACTTTTTTGTTTGTTTAAGCTGCTTGAAACCAGCAAAGTTTAAAACCCTTAATCTACAAACTGGAAATGTATTGCAATGACAAGTTTTCTAGATGGATCTTAACACCAGGTGTAAACGAGGTCACACATTCACACACACATACTGAGAGCAGACGGACAGATGTGTATAAATCAGCTCAGTGTATCCGACAGCTTTACTTTCACCTCTCATGGTCCTCGTGAGAAATTCCTGTGCAAAATCACATTGAGAGCCTAGACCTGTTCCCATCTCCAACATTAGCCCTCATTTGTTATCATTAAGCTGTAACATAGAACAGCTTTGAGATTTGATGATGTTTGACCCATCAAGTCTCCTGTAGAGAAATATGGAAGTGCTCACCAGCTGCATGAGGCCCTTGCTGCTCTGGGAGGTGATGACCCGTAGGTCCGGTTTGCGACTGTTCACCATCTGAGGGCTGGGCGGAGGGGGAGATTTAGCCGGGACTACTTTCCCCATGCTGTTGCCGTTGGAGACTGAGAGGAGTCCTGGGGAGGCCCTGGCACTGACGTAACCATTGGCTACAGAACGAGAAAGAAAATGAGAGAAAGACAGAGAGATGTCAACAGAGAGATTCACAAATAAAGACCTTGGTTGCTTTCTTTCTCATCAACCCTATGAAACACTTGTGCATTTTATGAAAACAGAATTCAGATACACGACAGCGGTCATATTTTCTGTAATTTGTATTGATGAGAAAAACACAATAATTACCCACCAGGGAAAATAATCCTATTAGGGTCTCCCTCACCACGGCAGATGTGTTTTCTAACACTTTGTGCTGGAAATGAAATCCTCTGTTTTTTTTGGGATTACAACTCTATTATGTTGTAATTGGAGGATTAATAGTGACTGGTTTTTAGGTTGGAGAACCGCATTCCTTTAAGGGAGGAAACGCAAGCACAAAAAGTCGCACACAGGGAAGGGATCGGAGGGATCTAACTGACACTAGTTTATCCTGTTTCTCGACTTTCTTCCCAGCTTTGTTATTGACATTGTAGCTTGTAATGCTTGCTCTAATCTGACTCAAGGGCAGTGTTTTCACGGGAAGGCAAAATATGTGTGTGATCTGTGTTTCAGAGCATGGCTGAGAGAGAGAGAGAGAGAGAGAGAGAGAGAGAGAGAGAGAGACTGGGGATTTTCCAAATGTTTTCCCACATTCTGGAACTGAATAACACTATTCTCCCAACACAACATGAACGTCACTCACTAGTGCTATGGCAACCCACTGATGTCTCAGCTGAACAGAAATATCCCAAATATTTATACTACAAATATTTTTAGCAATGCTATTTTAACCTGCTGTAGGGGAGACGGTTGGTTGGCGACAAGATTTTGATGGCACAGAGTAAATTGGATCATTATAGGGTGCAGTCACAATGTAACATATGAATGTTTGTCATCCGGATTCTATCAGGACATCCCATTAAAACTAAAACCTGACAAAACAAAAATTTATGAAGTATTTACATTTGAAGAAATATGAAAATACATGAAATGGGTTAATTAACTGAAATAGGAACCAATTATATTTAGATAAGTCTGTGATAAATTATGAGTTCTGACAAACTTTATGAAAAGATTGTAATGTGGTTTATAAAAAAATACCAATAATAATTATATAATGGTTTTATATATATATCTGAATCTTTTCATATTTTTTTCAATTTAGCAATAAGACATAATTTGGGTATATATATATAAAATTAATAATCATATCAGACATCAATTATATTAAATGCAAAAACAATATTATTTTTATTTATACTTTTATCACTGTCAACCAACCCCACAATCTATGCCGTGTTCAAATTTAAAAAAAAATATTTTTACATTACACTTTTTTTTTTTTTTTTACACAAGAACGTACATTCTTATTTAAATTGCTGAGTCATTCTAATATTTTTAACACTAGAGATATTGAAAAGTATGAAAACTCTGCCAACCAATCCCATTATCCCCTACTGCTTCTTAAATATGTTGTGCTTCAAAAACTAAACTAAATTAATACACTAGTCTAATCAAAAGTAGATGTCCTCAGTTTCTGAATGATTTAAGAGCTTCAGACCAGAGAGGCTTTTTCAGTTTGATATTTTATCCTATCTGAGCTCCAGTTACAGTGCAACAACAACTGCGTTTTGCTCTGCTAGACGTGTGTGTGTGAACAACAACAGCGTCAGCAGCTCTGAATGGAAAGAGATTGCAAAGGGAGCTGCAATTCCTTGGCAGCAGAGAAGAGACGTGCTCAGCTGTTCTCTGCCCCAGGAAACACAGCTTTAAGTTCAGTCTGGTTTTTAGAGGGGGGCTGAAGCAGAAATGTGTATAAACATACTTGTTTATGCTCTATGAACTTGGTTCAGAAAGTATGCTGGTTAATATAGTGGAGTATAGTGAGTGTGTATATGTGAGTGTGCAGTTTGTGTTAGTAAATAAGCGTGCTGGTTGTAAGCCCTGGCCTCTATTAATCTCCACTTCAAAGGTCTGACTGCCTTTTTCTTTTTGACTCTATCCATGTCTCTCTCGCTCTCTGTCCCTCTCTCTCATGGGAATGGTAGGAATGCTACATGACGTCAATGCTGACATTCCCAGAGCAACAGCTGAGAATGGAGGGAAGGGAGGGGCAACGGACACAGAGAGAGAGAATGAGAGAGTGGCAATGGACGAGGAAAAGCAGTATGGTAGGAGCTGAGAAAGTTTCTTGGAGAAAAAAAGTAATTGAAGACTATGTCAAAAATATGATTTTTTTTTGTTTCGTTTTAAGTGCATTTCATGATTGGTTAAATGTAGGTTTAAGTTTAAAAGTTGGAATTTAACACTAAAAGCAAAAAAAAGGCCAAAGAATACACATAATCCCAAGAAACCACGGGAGGTATTTTTTCAGTGACTCCGCAAAGTCCTTCAGCCTCTTTACTGATTAAATGTTCACATTTTAAATGCCCACTTAAAATGTCCATGAGACTCATGTGCTCTTTGAAGATCAGAGGCAGGAGAACCAACAGCTGTCAGGGACTGTCAAGATTGGCTGGGAGCAGAGAAGGGAGTGTGACAGAGGGGGAGGGGAAGGGACGGAGCGTGCTGGTTTAAGCTGGGTACTCAGACTGTCATGTGTGAGATATGAAGAACAGCTGAGAGGGGAAGAGGATGAAAAGACAAGTATGCAGGGGCACAGAAAAGAGAAAAAAGCAAACGATAAAGCGAAATGGAAAGATGGAGTAGGAAAATTGACATGCATGGTGTTGACCCATAACATTTATGTCACTCGTGCCCCATGGTCCCATGAGGGTGTTTACAGGCATGCTTGGAGAGCAGAGTGTGAGCTTCAGCTGTCACAAGCGAACAGGTGTGTGAGCGTACGGTGGATGTCCTATAGTCCCTCTGATCGCTTGCTTTCAAATTTTTGTGTCCGGACAACCTTCATGGAGCTGCTGTCATTTTCATAATCACAGTCAGATCAGATCATATCTTATCGGATCAGATTGAAAACCCTCGCTCCACTCTGCAGGTCTTAAGTGTGCCCTTCGATTTTCAGCAGTTTGACTCAGACTGATGCATTATTCAGGTGAAAATGAAGAGGTTTTATTGGGGCTGTCTGGCGGGTAGGAGGGGAAGACTTACCCACAGGGCTTGGGCACGCTCCGTTTGAATTGCTGAGGTCACCTCCCAGAAGGGCACCTGGAAAAAAGACAGAATAGCCTTCAGGAAGGCTGAAATCTAAAGACTCTCTTTGCATTTTGGACCAAATGTAAGGAAATAGCATTAATTTCAGGTGAATCTTTTGGGGAATGGAGGGACTCTGATTTCATGACTATGCAGATTACTTTACATTAATGTGTTATGCTGAAGTGCACTACTCAGTGAAGTCTTGTGCATTTATATGTATACATATTTTTAAACTGTAATAATAGTTCATTATATCATTGTTTTTATTGTTTTTTTGATCAAATACATGCACCCTTGGTGAATATAACATAAAAAAAATGTACTGACCCCAAACTTTTGAACAGTATACTGTATATACTGTACATGCTATTATACAATTGCCCATGTGCGCTTTTAAACACCATCTCATGTATGTTTCACAGCTGCGTATAACAACTTCCACCATTCCTGCCTTGTGACAATAAAAGCTTCTATTCCATTCTAAAATGATTTGATTATTTTTCTTTCAAAGCTTTTCCTAACAATGATTACGTGTTACGCGAGTCAGTAATCCTTTGAGTTTTTAAGGATGCATCAGGACACATTAGCATTTACACTACAAATACGATATGCATCCCTGACAAACTCCAAAGGTGGTTTGAGTGATCAGATCACAATGAGATGCACTGAACCTCATTTACAACTGTATCTCTCGAGATGTTGATACCAGGTGTAAAACGACTTTTATCTGATGCTACAACTCAGCTGATACTGAAATACTGAAAAGAAAACTTCACAGAATGGGTAAATACAGGATACAGGATTACTCCAGCAATAAAAGATAGAGATGCCTCTGAGGATTACAAGATGTTTTAAAGTGCCAAATTGTGGAAAAACACAGTCTTTGCATTGCCTTCCTTGTGATCCTACCATTAAGAAAGCGTGGATGAATTTTATTTTTAACGAAGTTCAAGATCGCATCAGTAAGTTTGTTCGCTTCATTTTACTGCGAATTCGTTTTTAAACAAGACACCTTTCGGTACAGGCTTTTTAGAGAGACTGAAAATAAAAGATGATGCAGTGACGACTATATTGGATCCGACAGCAATGTCGCAAAGCACAAGTGTGAATAACATGTTTTTACCATGTGTCACTATTGCTTTGTCTGTTACAGATCGTTTGATATGTTTATATTGTAGCACCACAGTCAAACTGTGAATAGTTTTCTTTCCTTTGCTTCGGCATTTATAGGGTTAATGAGGGGAATTCACGGATACGGAAAAAAGCACGTAGAACGTGCTGCTTTTGTTATTGTTTTGATCCAAGCCTGAATAAAAGCTTCTGTTTTGTCATTAGTTTATGTTATGTATTATGTTATATCAACTTTTATTTAAAACACAAAACTGCAAATGACAATGAATATGTTTTTCACTTTATCGAAAAGGATGAACAATGAATAGCCTATAAGAACGACAGTGTGACAAACAATGGTACATTCATTCATAATTCCATTTACACTAATCACCATAAGTTTGTCTACTATAACTATGGTAACTCCAAGTACTTAAACTTTATTTGCCACAACCAAGACTTATAAAGTACATGTACTGGTAATACGCATAAATGTTTCACATTGTTGGCAAGTGTTTAAACTATGTAACAAGATATTTTTCAACATTGGAAGTTTTCCCCATACGTAATGGCAGGAACGTGGAAAATTATTTTAATATGCAAAACTGTAACCCAATCATAGCAGTGGCCATTCTTAATGCAGCACGCCACAAAACCGAGTGTTTGAAAGAGAGGATCAAAAACAGGATAGAAAATAGCCTTAGATTTGTGCTGTGTTCGAACCTAGACTGTTATTAGGATTTTAGTGCTATTTGTAATTGTATTGATATTAGTGTTATTAATGTCAATAAAGGTTTTGTTAATGTGCTATAGCCTGCTGTTTTTTGAAAAATCTGGATAACATTATAAGTGGACCTCAGAGAACTGAAAATGAAAAACAAAATGCATTTCATGACCCCTTTAAATAATATTAACAGACTCAACTGTAAATTGAAATGTATTAGTAAATGTTGAAATTAATATTTTATTTCATAACTGTGTTCATTGTTAGCTCATGTTAAGTACTATAGTTAACTAATGTTATCAAATAGAACCTCATTATAAAGTGTTACCAATTCTATACTAATTTGTCAAATTAAATTACAAATAAAACACTACAATTAGTCATTTTAAATGTTAAAAGTCAATTTTAGGAAACACAAATTCATAAAAAAAACAGTATGAAAAATGGATATGTATTTTTAGATTGGATAAAGATTACATTTAACAGTGGTATTAAATTGTTAGTGTTTTTGAAGATTAACTTTAAGTAAGCATTAGATGATGGCAAAGGTAAATTAAAACGGTATCATACCAATATATTGTGCATGCATTGACAAAACGAGAAATGATCAGTACACTATGTAACCACTGCAGAGCAGGTTTGACATCCACTTTTAAGCATAAATCAGTGGTGTGTCTGAGAAACAGCTGCTCCGGGTAATCCGGCACCCACAGGGCAACATTATAAGCGCATGTACACAACATGAGTTACTATTTCCTCCTTCCTGCTTTGCTTACTGGTACTCAGCACCATTGATCTGCAAGGGATTTTACCTGCACTTGCAGGTCTCTGTGGCAGGCCTGGAGACACCGTGTTCCTCTGGAGCTGCGGTTGCTGTGGTGACAGCAGGCGCGGGTCTGTGAGAGTGGAGGTGACGAAAGAAGTGGTGACGAGGCTGCTGGGATTGCTGAATGGCAGAGGGCTCTGATTGGACACCGGCACTGTGACTGGCATGGAGAAAGTGGGTGGTGGCACTGTGGACTGAGAAAGCACAGATAAAGAGGGAAACGGTTAGCGGATTTATTTTGCACACCTGCATGTAAATCAAGACAACACACAAATGTCCACACACCGGTTTTAATAGCATGCAGTGACTTGTGCAAACATCTCCAAAGCAGAGCATGTGAAGCTACGAGGTGCAGAGTTAATTTTGTAAGACTTAAAAACTGTGAATGATCCAGAATGGAAACGGCAGGAACAGGAAAAATCTGAGAGTCTTCGCTCCACTTCCATCTAGAGATTTCACTGAATCAACCAGTGTTTACAGCTACTATATATTTTAATCTGCTTGTTACGTCGTGACGTAAGGAATATTGTTTCCAGGTCCAAGCCTCTACTCATTTCAGTTGAGAATAATATTTAGAATAATATCACACATTTACGCTAAGCTTTTAAAAACTCATGGTGTACACTACAGTCTCCAGCATCCCAGACACTAGTATTTCAACGATTAATAAAAAATTAATCTCAGTCTGGCCAGCTGAGATAAAAGTTAGGATCGTGATTTTTCACACCGTGAGAGTACTGTATATTAGCACCATTCTTGTTTGCTTTTTGCATCTGATAGAGCGTTGGGACCTGAAAACTGTGACGTCAGACTTAACAAGCAGATAGGCACGTTTTTGTTTTGTACCCCAGCATATACCCAATTTTCGTCTGCAACAGTTGTCCTTAAACTGATAATATGGCTCAGGGGAATAACCCACCGCGCAGGGTAGGCTCAGGTGTTTCAAACAAGGAGCATGTGGCCGTGACAACTCCTGAGTCAGCCGATCTTCGTTCTCGTGTTTTCTGAAGCGCAATTAGCCAGCTTCGGCAATCAGTGTGGACTCAAAATGTCCAGATGCTCTGATGGAGACCCATTTTCCCATGATCCTCAGCAAAACCAGGGCCTCTAAAATTAGAATGTGGGCCGCACTAGGCCTCCTGTGTTCTGAGTGGGACCCAGTTTGATAGTTAGTCTGGCTGTTCCTCTGTCCTTCTCTCTTCCTCCTGTAGCCTCTCAGTGACGGCAGAAAAACGTAGTTTGAAGTACGCAGAATATAGTCCCTAAGCGTGACAGCGTGGTTTTGACCTCCGTATATGGCGATATTACAATTCTTTGGTAACACTTTACAATAAGGCTCCATTAGTTAACATTGGTTAATGCATAAACTAACATTAACTAACTATTCATCTTTTTATCATTAGATAATAAAAATACAACTGCTTATTGTAAGTTAATGTCAGCTTAGGTCCATTAAATAATATTAACAGATACAATTTTTGATTTGAATAATGTATTAGTAAATGTTGAAATTAATGTTGAAATTAATCAAGATTAATAAATGTGTTAGAAATATTTTTAATTGTTAGTTCATGTTAACTAATGGAACTTCATTGTAAAGTTTGACCAATTCTAAACTATTTGCCTAATTAAAATTAAAATCAGCCATTTTTAAATATTACAAGTGAACTTGGGCATTACAAATTTATAATTTTTTTAATATAAATTTATACAGTATGATAATATAATACACAGTTATGTATTTTTAGATTTGCTAAAGATTACATTTAACAGCGTTATTAAATTTGTGTTTAATGATAGCAAAAGTAATTTTAATGAAAATAAATTCAATATCCAATATCCAATACTGAATAAATTAAAATAGCTGTAAAATTACGGTGGGGATTTTACCTTCGACAGCTTAGTTCTTATATAAGAATATGGGCCTACGTCTTCTATAAAAACTGATGTTTTCGAAGAAATGACTCCTAATGAGAATCTAGTGATGCCAAAGCTATTTTAAAGGGATATTTAAGGGTAAATACATACGAGCTACAGTTCTAGAGGGAGTAACCCATGTAGCAAAGCATGCTACTCACTAAGCCTGTGGACGAAACAGCAACTAAGTTCCAGCACTGCACGCAGGCCAGGCAAGGGATGGGAGGGCAGAGGAGAGTCATTAGTGTGAGACGAGCAGCTGAGCACCTAACACACCTCATCTGTGTATATACACCAAGATGGAAAAAATCTAGTGTGCTAGTCTCCAATTTCTCAGCCAGAATGTGCTTCTGGTGAAATCTTACACATCTGAATGTGGCTTCAACAACTGAAGATAAATACAACAGACTCAAGATAATATCCGTCTAGACGCACAGACAAGCGTTAGACAACTGTGATAGGAATGACACTTGGTACTGAAAAAGAGATTGTGTGACGTCGATAAAGAGCGTGACCAGTGAAGTGAGAAAGACTGACTAGTTTGGGAAACAAGTTGGCAACTCATATTAACATGAAGTCCCTTTGGATTGGAGCTTAACGCAGATCACGGTGCACATGAGGAATGATCTTTCAGGGGCAATTTACTCAGTAGATTTAAATGGGGTCTTATAATATGATAAAAATGTTAGGCTGCATTTACACTGGCACAAAAAATCGGATTTTTTTTAATCACATCTGACACAGATCGGAATTTGTTGCACACGTATAAACAGAAAAATCCACACGCGATCCAATTTTTTCGCATTCCATTCTAACCCACTTACAAATGTGGTTTAAAGCTTGTAGCCTGAAGCGTACAGAAGCACGCAGGTAATTCACACTCACAATCTCTCTCGCTTTTGAATGAATTCAAATGAATGTAATCTTATCGTGCTACTTTATTTCATTTTAGAATTCTAGATCTAACAATCTAACGAAAATTATCGCTATTTTCTGGTCTATAGCCGTTCAGTCAGATTTTTCACTGCAAACATCCATGACAGCTTTTAATTTATCCATGCTGGCAAATAATCATGGCCACCCGATGTGAGTTATATAAATAATTTTAGTACAGCCATTGAAAACCCAAGGATCAACCATGTCACATAGTAAAGCAATCACCAACAGAATCATTTTGGGCGGGGATTAATGTAAACAGATATCGGATATGTCGGGTCTAAAGTGAATGTAAACAGGCTGGACAAAAAAAAAAAAAAAAAAAAAAATCAGATACGGTCAAAAGATCAGATCTGTGCATTAAGACTTGCAGTGTAAAGGCAGTCTTATATAATATTATAAAATTTGATTGGCCAAATGGAGTGTTTCAAGTGTTTCAGTGTTTCTTTTTTGGAGTGATCAAATTTTGATCAAAAGGCAGAAAGCTTTTTCACTCGCAACAGGATCCCTAACATTATAATTGAAAATATGAAAGGCGGATGTATTTCAGATCTGCAAAAGATTACATTTAAGCGAGCATTAGGTATTGCAAATGTAATCCAAATGAAAATAGACAGAAATGAGTAAATTAAATATCCAATATCAACTAATATACTACCTTTCAAAAGTTTGGGGTAGGTAAGAATTTTTCATGTTTGTAAAATAACTCTCTTATGCTCACCAAGGCTGCATAAAAAAACACAGTAAAAATAGCAATATTATGAAATATTATTACTATTTAAAATAAATGTTTTCTATTTTAATATATCTTAAAATGTAATTTATTCCAGTGAAGGAAAAACTGAATTTTCAGCATCATTACTCCAGTTTTCAGTGTCACATGATCCTTCAGAAATCATTTTAATATGCTGATTTGGTGCTCAAGAAACATTTCTTATTACTATCAATGTTAAAAACAGCTGTGCTGTTTTTAGTGATTTAGTGGAACTGTGATGCATTTTTTCTTCGATGAATAAAAAACTCAAAACAACAGCATTTAATTGAAATAAAAATCTTTTTTTTAACATTATAAATGTTTTACTGTCACTTTTGATCAATAGAATGCATTCTTGCTGAATTAAATTATTAATTTGTTTCAAAAATATCCAAACTTTTGAATGGTAGAGTATATCCAGTATGATAAATTATAATAAAAATAACTGATATATCACTGATGTTGAAATATGACTTGTTTTTTAATCCAAGTTGATACTGAAAACATTACCAGAATAAAAAGCCAATTTAAATTAATACATTTTTACTTCATGTTTCTTCAAAAAACCAACGGCATTAAAAAAACCCCACTATCTAATGTAAATTTCCTCCTCACAATCCAGCTTTATCCACTGCGGTTGCCAGACAGTTAGTGTCAGACAGTTAGTGGTGAATATCTAAAAACTCATTACAAACTGATCATTTTCCGGCCTGTTAAGTAGAGCTCGTAGTACACATGCTGCTGGGTGTCCCTAGCGAGAGGGATTAAGGTTTTAGCTTTGCTTCCTCGGGCACTCATGCTGGGATTATGTGGCAGAGAAAGAGAGAGGTGCTGGATGACTGTCTTTGTGCTCCGGCCCATGAATGGTGCACTGGGCGGAGAACAGGAGGGGTGCAAGAGAGAGGAAACCTGCCTCTTCGTCAGGTGACAAAATGCTTTTCTGACGCACATACCAAGTAATTTCTCATTTCCAGTCCCATTAGCATTAAAGAGGAAAGAGAAAACTAGTTACTACACTAATTAGTCTTTGCTGCCCACATCATGTTGAATCATGTTCATCATGTGAATTATATCAAACTCGGGCCCACGATATATTGAGATAGCGAGCAGCACGTTCTTGTTCTCGTTTCTGTACCTGCTGAGAAGAGATTCCTCATGCAGGGCTCATGCATAAAGCATTTCTGACAGTAACTTAATGAAAATTATCTTCACTGACGCCTTAAACGGGACCCAGATGAGTCAGAAGTCTATTCCTGGCAAATGCGATACAAGCATCAGTCATCGCAGAAAACACGAAACAACAGCACACAGAATCAAGAGAGCTATAAATCACAAGCGCATTTGAAATAGAGGATTGTGAGGATCAAAGGGATGCGGCCCACACTCGCCCTCTCGCCCCCGACTGCCCTCTCCTTGCCCAAGCACACACATTCAGAGGGGATTGAGGGGTGGTAGGAGGGGAATGGGGTGAGAGATGGTTGCTAGGTGCTCTGTGAGTTGGTTGCCGGGCCGACAGCAGGCTGTGTGAGTTGGTTGCCGGGCCTACAGCAGGCCTCTTCACACGGGTACTCACTGAAAGCCTATAGCTCTGCATCATTTTATCAAACTCCTCGTCTATCTTTTTGTACTTCTCCTCTGTGCGAGGCGTGAGGGAGAACGGCTCCTCGGGGTCCGGGCTCTCCGAATCACGGTGCTCTTTCTTGTTCAGAGCCTTCGTTTATTTCCGACCGAGGACAGGAGAGAGACAGAGGGGAAGAAAGAGAAGGAGGGAGGTTAGAACGACAAGGTAAAGAGGAATACTCACTCCGTAGCGTTTGAAGAGAATGTCCAGCTCATCGCTCTTGCGGAATTTGTCCTCCTGTAACGGACTTTGGTCGATCGAATCGTCCCCGTCTGGCTCTGGACTGTTGCAACCATTAAAGCCTTTCTTTCTCAACGTCTTAAAGCATTCGGAGTGGGAGAAGAAAGGGAAAGGACCACATTTCACACTTAGAAACACAAATGTCAATCAGAGATATGCAGCAGTGATTTATTAAACCAACAGAGTAACATGTGACACATAAACCAAGAACGCTGTACATCTACAAAATGTTTCATGAGAGTGTGAAAGGATAAATTCGATTTTACACCATGACTTGGAAAAAGATGAAACTGCACAGCCCATTGACAAGTGTGGGCTGGAAATAAGTTAGATGAGGCTAAAAAAAGAGAGAAACTCAAGTTTATCGGTTTCAGCCTGAAAACAGCTTGAGTCTTTTTTATTCTGAGGAGATTTTCCAAACAAGATTTTCTCTAAGTAGCTTTGATGGGGGTATCGAGGCCGAATGGAAAACAGTTTTCAGCACTGCTTTCTTCTTACTCACAGAGGTCACAGTGACATAAAAGAAAATATAGCAAAAAATGTACTGACCCAGTGTAATCCAGATCAACACTGTTAATTGGACAATTAACACTTATTCTACAATTATGTATTTTATATATATATTATTACATAGACTACTGTTCTAAAGTTTGAGGTCTGTAAGATTTTTGATAGACGTCTCTTAATAAAAACAGTAATATTGTGAAATATTATTAAAAAAATTTATGTAATTTATTCCTGTGATGGCAAAACTGAATTTCCAGCAGCAATTACTGCAGTCTTCAAAGTCACACAATCCTTCAGAAATCATTCTAATATGCTGATTTGGCACTCAACTGTGTGTTCACAACAAACTGTGATTCTCTGATGTATAGAAAGTTCAAAAGAACAGCATTTATTTAAAATGAATCAACGTACTAAATTCTACTAATTACCGACCCTAAACTTTTGAAATGTCTTTAAAATGCAGCGCGATTTGAGGCTTTTTTGAGACATTGAAAAGTTTAGGAATAGGGGTTTGTTGGAATCCTTAACCCCAAGTATAAGCAATAGCAATTAGCCTTAGCACCGCTAATAATACATAGATTTCGGTGATGATTTGATGAAAGCCAAAAAAACCAAACATCCCAAGCCTTTGAACTAGCTTTATCGTTCATAACATAACACTCTCTCTTGTGCGCACACACACACACACACACACACACACACACACACACGCACACACACACAGTGAGGAGTGGGTCAGCTGATCAGCTCGTCTCTGAGTCGGCTCCATCTGTTCACCTGTCCCTGTATTTCTCTGCCTGCTGTCTCTCCTTTATGGGGCGGGTGCTTGTTTGTGTTGCCAAGGGAAGATTCCCCTGCAGAGCTCCGCTGCCTCTGACTGGCTAACCTCGTTCAGTAGTGCCCCTCCCCCTGCAACTGCCTTCCTTTCCTCCCCCCGTACAGTCCCTCTCTCGAGCTTCCCCTTCCTGTCTATACATTATTTGTGTTACCCCTCGACCTTCACTTTCTTTCTTCTTTCATCTCATTTCCATTCGTTGTGCTGATTCTCTATGGTTTTTTACACTTTATCTTTGTGTCTCTTCTCTAATCCAATAATACGCTCATTCTTCCACGACTTATCGAGCTGACTCATTCCTGTCCTCTATTCCCCTCCTCTCTCCATCCCATATTGTCTTTTCAAACTCCCACTTCCTATGTGGGATGTTAGCAAACATTTGAGAGGGACCACAGTAAAAGTTTAAGAATCTGCAATTGAAAAACTCATTTATCTGAAAATGTACAGCCCTACACTCTTAAAAATCTTTATCATCCATGGAACCTTTTCGATGCACGAAAGATTCGTTATAGTGGAAAAACGTTCTATTAAAATGTTCTTCACAATAAGAAAAAAAAAAGGTTCTTTTAAGAACTTTTCATTAAAAGGTTCTTTGAGGAACCAAAAATGGTTCTTCTATGGCAGCAAAAAAAACCTTTTTTTAAGAGTGTACAATATATACATAACTCCTTTCGAGTGTAAGTAAGTGTGTGCTGATGTCCAACAAGGGCAGAATGTAATGTCACCTTCCATTTGCAGTGTGTAAAGCAGAGAAGGCTACAACCCCCCCAGGCCATCCCTTGAGAACGCGCTTAAAGCCTCGGCTTCGTCGCAGCCTGCCGGCTTACACACACGATAGCATCCAGATACACCCATCTGACAGATTAGCGGCCCCTCTGAACCCTCCATTCCTCCTTTTCATCCCTTCATCCCCATTCCTTCTTTAAAGGCAGCGTGTCTGCCATTATCAGGCGAGTCTGACTGTAACTCATACATGAGGCTAATGGAATCATTTTAGCAGCTGATCTTGGCTGATAACCCACGGCTCAGCCCACTGTGGAGGCGGATCTGAGAGAATAAGATGGAGTACATCATCTCAATATCGAAGAGGGCTTAGCCGATGTCCAGCACACACAGATTTCTCATCTCTTACAGACAGAGGTTAAAAGTTCACAGTCATTTCATCTCAACAATTTAATGCCAATGGTCACACTTGAAAGGAACTGCTGATATCAGGGATGTCAAAAGTGCCGGTACTCCAGTATCAAGTCGATACTTAAATCAAATTGCAGTTCTTTCTGTAGTATTGGTACTATAGACTACTCAATTCAATACATAAAGCTGTCTGGTCACAGGTGGTTACTGCTGAATGCTCATAAATGTGCCCTTCTTGGTCAAAATGCCACTTTGGCATGGCATCAAAGTAAACACAGCAGATTTTTTCTTAAATTAATGTAAACAGACGGGACAAAACAAATCTTTGCAGGGTAAATAAAAAGCCTAAAAAACATGCCATTGTCTATGATGTCACTTATAATAATTAAACAGCAATGCTTATATAAAAAAAGAGAACATTGTGCTAACTTAGTTTATTTGTTCTGTATTACTGTTTACTTAAATAACTACTTCACTTTAAAACTCTAATTAATTAAAACTTTTTAAATGCACTTAATTCATGAATGTTAAGGGTATATTTCATTGTTTTAATTTAATTTGTTAATAATTACAACAATATTTAGCTTTAATTGAAAATTAAGCACTTTTTAAATAGCCTATTAGTTTTTTGCTGTGATAAATATGCACTGGTATTATTGTGACAAAACTAACCAATATTATTACTTTTTCCAGTTTTTTTTCCCCATACGTCAATCAACACTCATCAGAGATGCTAGGCCTTCTATAACAGATCAGGCCCTAAAAACACAATAAATGAGTCCGCCTGACTGTTTGAATCATCATTTGGAGCTTTTCTTAGGAAGATGTCTGCTAGTGAATCATTTGATTAATTATATTGTATATTATGTAATTTATTATTAAATTTTTTTAATCGATCGACAGCCCTGGCTCCTATATAAATGCTCAGCTGAACAGCAGTAGAAATCTAGGAAATTATTGCTTAAACACAACATGAAACAAAATGTGCAAGGCACTAAAAGAAAATATTTACCAAAAAAATGAAAACTCTGTCTTTTCAAATCTGTATACTTTTAATTTTTCATGGTATATAATAGGAGAATTTTTTGAATATATACAGCTCTTTTTCATAAGTAAGTCTGGACCTTGTCTATCAAGCTACAATAAGGAAAAACAAGTAATGTGACACTGAAATCAATTCTCTATTGAAAATCTCCTAAATCTCATTCTCTTTTCTGCATTTCAAATGTATTCATAGGACTTACAAATAGTCATATGGACTACTTTAATGGTGCTTTTTTATTTTGCCACACATGACCACAATGGACTGTTTTTGTTTGTTTGTTTGTTTTTGTAAACAGCTGCATGAAGATTCTTCAAAAAAATCTTATGTTCCAAAACAATATAAAGATAAAAATTTTCATTTTCGAGTAAACTGTCCCTTTAAATGTCAATGATTTGATGCTTTTCCAAAAAAAAAAAGAAAAGAGAATATTCAGTAGGACGGGTCTTGATTTTATCTAGTGGGATTTGTTTGGATTGTGAAAAATGGGCTCTGAAAATTGTATTAATACTATTATTTTCTCTGCAAGCATGACCTTGGTTATATCAGCAAAATCAAACATTGTTTAAGAAGCGAAGAAAGATTATTATATTTTTCATTGGAAGGCTGAGCAGAGATGAATATATCTATTCTACCAATAATTTATTAAGGCAAACTTTTATTTCATGTTGTCTTTAAGTCCCCACAGCCTCTTCATCTGAGCTGCTTATGAAAAAGGGCAAAGCCTTGTGTTTCTCGTCTCACCACCTCCTTTCAATCCCAAATGATATCTACAGGATCTTCATCCTTAAACACCCACTCTTCATCTCTCTGTCTCTTTCATTCTCCCCTCCCTCTCTCCGTGTCTCTTTCTCCCTTTCTCTGTCTCTCTCCTGATTGGGATCTGCAGTCAAGCAGATTAACAAGCTCTGGCAGAAGAAGCAGGCAGCCCCCAACAATCACACACACACGCACACACACACACACACACACACTAGGCACGTGCAACACGAGGCGAGTGAGGAGATGAGAGCAAAAAGAGAGAGATACAGCAAGAGAAAAGAAGAGAGGCTGTGTGCGTGCATATGCGTTTGTTCAGTCATGCATCAGTGTGAAAGCATGCTTGCCTGAATGTGTGTGTGTGTGTGTGTGTGTACAGTGAGCTGTAGGGTGAATGAGGGGTTTTTCTCTGGGTGAATGTAAGCACTGCCACTATATCATTTATACACAAAGAATCTCCTTCACTTTGTTGAATCTCGTCTCTCTCTTTTTGGTCTTTAAAAGACAAATAACCAGATAGAGCTCAAATGACGCGTTTTTCATTGGGCATGAGCCACCGGAAGGGCCTTCTGAATGGTACTGCCCCCAAAGACATCTCTTATCAGGCCAAAATGTGGGGAACTCAGCACCAGGTCTGCATCTACTGCCACGCTGCCTCTCAATATTACATGAGACAGCCTTCAGCCTTTACAAACACTCACACACAAAGCAGCCCAGTCAGGCTTGAGCTGATGTGGCCCACAGCGGCCCAACGCCCTCACCACAGCACATGCACGCATACATACACACACACACACACACACACACACACACACACACACACACACACACACACACACACACACACACACACACACACACACACACACACACACACACACACACACACACTCTTAAGAGATTTCTGCAGCTGCACCCAACAGGAAACATGCGCTTTTACCACTGGGGGCTTGTGCAAAAGAGACACACATCAGTTTCTCACAATCACACACTCTACATAAGCATTCACACTCTCACAACTGCATTTTAGACTGCATGGAAATTACCAATAAATGTTTCGCTTTATTCTAAACACAAGCACATTTAAAATTTTAAAGAAACAGTTCACCCAAAAATGACAATTCTGTCATTATT
Source organism: Megalobrama amblycephala (assembly GCF_018812025.1). Taxonomy (NCBI): domain Eukaryota; kingdom Metazoa; phylum Chordata; class Actinopteri; order Cypriniformes; family Xenocyprididae; genus Megalobrama; species Megalobrama amblycephala. The sequence goes on from NC_063056.1 coordinate 26,960,796, forward strand.
TACTCACCATCACGTTGTTTCAACCCTTAGAATGTATTTTTTTTTAATAGTTTTTGTTCATAGTTCATAGTAACAAGTCGAAAAGTTCATAGAAACTACAAATTGGACAAAAAAAAGAACCACAAAATTGGTTCATACAACTTGTGCACTATATCTCTGTCTTCTGAAGTCATATGATAACCAAATTTAAGTTGTTATTTACTGATAATCTTTCCCTCCAGTGAACTCGAGAACCAAAGTAACTAAACCATCTAGTGAGTTAAACTTTTGTGTGAGTAAAAGGCCTAAATTTAAGTTGTTATTTACCAATAATCTCTCCTTCCAGTGAGCTGTTAAAGGTGGACACAGTATTATTTCAAATACACTGTTTGGAAGTTAGTCGGGCTGATGCCAACAACAAACATGTAACCAATCAGCATTAGGGTCGAGGACAGAGAACGAGCAAGAGGGAGATTTGAAAAGAAGAAGAAAAAAAACTGAAGAATGAGAGATGGGACACAATTCAAAAGAGCTCAAAAGAATATCACTGGAATGAAGGTTTATGACTGGGCAAACGCTTTAGGACCCGTGTTTATATTAGAAAAGCTTTCCAGTGCTGGAGAGAGCTAAGTGGGAAGGCCTGAAAACAGATGCGGAGGCTGCTTTGATTCCGCTTCATATGAGTAACACGGTTTTGAATGTCTGAAGCTGCTGTTCTGTTGGCAATTAACAACAAACTCTTGTTTGTATTTACTCTTGTTTACTGTACGTAATTTTTTTGTGCTTCCTTGTCGTTCGTTCATCATCTGTGCTTTATTTTTCGTGAAGCATTTTGTTGCGTGTCAGCTGTGATAAACAGACATCAACTCGCATTGCGTGTGTAACACAGACTGTAAAAAAAGATGGACGCCGCGACGCCACTTCCTTCCATTGTAATGAACTGAATGTAAAACGTACGACGATGGGCGTTGACATGTTACGCAAAAACATCAGTTTGGAGCCTGGGTATGCGCAGAAGGAATTGTCAGTGGAGCCCGGAGGAAGAGTCACGGTTTCAAACTTCCGCCCAGACGACTGCGTCATCATTGATTTATTTTAAATAGGCTATATAAATTATACACAATTTAAAATTCTACCTATAAAATAATAGGCTATTCTGTTTCTAGAGCAATAATATTTTTGAAACAGCAAATTCAGTAGATAAACTCAATATAATATGCCACTAGAAACAACTACTTCATAATGTCAGAAACGGTCCTGCCATTTTAAATAAAGTTGAACTAACGTTACAGGAGATCGATTGCTGTAGACAGTGCTCTATAATTAATTAGAGTAGGCTAATATTAGTTTTGTCCTGCTAATTATTATTTTATACCCATAAAAATAATTAGTAACTGCCAGATAAGGATCACCTGCTTTTTCCTGACATGGTTAACGTTAGCCCTGTTATCTTAACTAATAACATTTATTAATTACTTTATAAAGCCCACATTTAACGTTACCGAAAAAAAGTTCAGTGATCTGTCAGATGCTGTAGGTCGGTCATTACAGTTTACTGCTGAACAACTAATTTTGTCGGTGTGAAATAACACAGAAATTTAAAATGAATAGTTAGTTATATATCTTCAATCTCCCCTAGCATCAAATTGCTAGCTAAAATCAAACTTATCACAAAAACGAACAATTGAATATATATCAGCGTGATAACAACTACCTTAAATGACCAAACCATCTTTTTTATTTGAAGTGTAATTTATTTTTTTATTTTGACTCATTCCCATTCGTTTGCATGGAGATGGCGAGGTTTATATCCTGTACTGCATCCAGCCACCAGGGGGTGATCAAAGAGCCCGCAGCTTCACTTTTCAGGACAGATGAGGCACACCCGATGTGTAACAGTGGCCAGATAGTGAGAGTTTTGCAGTTAAACTACTGCACGCTTACACCCACTAGAAAATGAGATGTCATTGGTAGTGCATTTGCGATCGGGCCAGGGTTTGATACCTACTCAGAGAAGGGTAGTTAGGATTGGAGTGTGAGTTTTGGAGGCGGAGCAATGAAGAGAGGGGTGGGTTTATTTGGGTTGATTTCAAATATCAACAGTGTTCAACAACGAATTTGAGAAATCGCATACAGCACCTTTAACTCAAGAACCAAATTTTGAGCCAGTTCTTTTCAATGAAACTCTTGATGTAATTCACAAACTGCACTTAACTAATCATAATGGGAACCAGCTGCATGAAGGTGCTCGAAGGTTCGCAACACCATAAGGGCGAGTAAATAAATGAAAGAACTTTCAGTTCAGAGCAGTAAATTTTAGAGCTATCCTTTTAATTTAAGCAGTGTTCCAGCTATACCGTATGAGACATTCTTCCACTATCTTTGTTCTTTCCATGTTAATGTTGCGCGCCCCCAGAAAAACATGCTACACTCACATAGTCGTCATCTCACGTTGGACGGGACGGACACCGGATGGGCATCGTGTGTGTTTGTGTGTAAGCCACATTTTCCTCTCTGGCCAAAGACAGGAGGTGGTAGAGGGTGCAGCTGTCCCTACCTCTCCTGTCCCACCATCATCCAGGCAGTTAGCCAGTAGCGTATAGAGATCTGCGAGCCTCTGAACCTTCCTTCATGCTCTTAAGACATGCACACACACTCTTTCGCTCTCACACATGTGATCGGTCTCCCTATGGATGAGTATTTAGCTATGCAAAATCCTTGCCAACTCTTGAACTTGTTGTGGATTTACAGTCACCATGGTATTACCAAGGTATTTTGAACATGGTACCACGGCAATACCATTATATGCTTAAAAGTAACTTGGAGTACCATGTAAATAACGTGATATATGAAAGACAATAATTTTAAGACAAATTAGCATAGAATTAGCATAATGAAGGAGCACTATGTAATGAAACAACAAATTTAGCTTTAGCTAGAGTGTTCGACCAAAGGTCAAAATAAATGAGGAGAAGCATCATGAAAAAAGTCATCGCAATTATAGAAATTCCTATTTGGAAGGGATCTTTCTCAGAGGACTCATGAGTTAGCTGGAAAACAGTAGGTAATTTGTTCTGTGATTTTAACAAGGTTTCTGTGAGGAAAAACACACAAATCTACCTGGCCTCCTCAGGGAAAACTAGCCCTGACCAAATAGGGCTATTGACTGAACTACTGCAACCAAATTAACACGGTTCACCAAAGACAGGAAGGAAGGAAAGAAGAGAAGGAGCAAACAAATAAAGGATGAATGAGACCAAAAAACAAACAAAACAATTTCCTGCCACCTGAAAAAGGGAGGATTCTTGGTGGGCTTGTATGTCTGTGTTACCTCGATGATGTCTGCATTGGTCCTGCTTTCGTGCGGCTCATTGTACTCGGTGTATTTGAGGAGCACTTTGTCCATGTCAGTGCTGGCATACTGGAAGAGCTTGTTTGAGTGATTGAAAATAATGAGGGCAATCTCGCAGTCACACAACACACTGAGCTCATAAGCTTTCTTCATCAGACCAAACTTCCGTTTGGTGAAGGTCACCTGTGGAGAGAGAGAGAAAGAAAGGAAGAAAGAAAGATGAGGTTAGACAGGGAGAAAAAGATGATGCCCGAGATGAAGGATGAGAACTGAAAACTATATCTTGTGCAATTTTGCTTCACAGGTAAATCTGCCCTATTTTAAAGATATTTCGATATTTTTACAGGAAAACAAAACAGAAGATATTATCAAAGATTAGAGGTATAGTCTACCCAAAAAATATTTTACGAACCTTCATGTCATTCCAAATCCAATTGACTTTCGTCATTTACATCCAATTACAATAAGGATCCGAGCTTTCAAGATTAAAAAAAGGATGCAAAAGCCCCATAAAGTATCATAAATGTAGTCATCTACAGTCGAAACCACAGCCTTACAAAGTATACTCCATTTAAAAGAATGCACATGCGCAATAGAAAGTTTTATCTTTGTCCAATGTCTGTGCTATTTCTCTCCAGAAATTATTACTGATACTTTGTCCTCTTATTAACTAGTCGTGGGTATCTCTTTACCCCCACACACAAGTGCTTGTCAACCCAGGCATGTTGTTACGATCTCAACTAGTTTGTTATTCTATCTCTTCCATTTCTTTTTGACAGTGGAAGGCCAGGCCAGTGTTGCTACCTTGTGGACAAACTAATCAGTGCAAAACAAATTCAACGAACTGAGCTGAGCACAGTGAGAAAAAAAATGGGGTTTGTGCATACTATGCTGATGATGAAATTTGCACCAAGGGCACACTGTACACATTCCCTAATGGGCATGAAAAAGAAGTATACTTTGGGTTTCACACTGATCTAGTTCTAGTGTTCAACTCACTGACTTAATGATCTATTCGCAAAGGATGACAGCTCACTGTCGGGGAAGATATAAATAATGATTTCAAATTTGGTCTGTTTCTCACACAAAACTATCATATAACTTGAGAACACAGCCCAAAGTTAAAGCGACTACTTTTATGATAGGTCTGTGGTGCTTTTGTGTTGTTTTCAAATCTTGAAAGCTCCAGTCCCCATTCATTGTGATAGCAAGGTAAAGATGAACCAACAACAAGACTTCAAAATCGCCTTTTGTATTACACAGAAGAAAGAAAGTGATACAGGTTTAGAACCACAAGAGGATGAATAAATAATGACAGTATTTTTAAAATGTTTGGTGAACTACTCCTATAGGAATATTTGTAGTGCATTGAGGTTGACTTCTTCTCTCTCAGAACTGACCGGTAAGCTTTCAACCATTTTTTGCTCCCTGCTACCAAAAGTTTTTCTGTTCAAATCCGAGACTCCTTAACCTTAAGAGCTTGACAGTGTTAGCAGACAGTGATTGCATCTCTGTAAATAAAAGCCCTTTTCCATTAGCTGAAAGAATCTCCTCCACCTCAACAATCAGGGAGCTGATGTTCCCTCTTTCCACACCAGCACCAGGATAAACACCAGCAACATAATTGCCTTCAAAAATAGAATTCGCAGGTAACCAATGGCAACAGGAGAACACAACTTTATTATTGTGAAGAATGTTGAAACGCAGCGACCTGACTTCTTTCCGCTCCTCTCTCCATCCAATTAACCTCAGGGCCGAATGCTTACCTACTGACCTTTACCGCAAACACGGACTCGATCTCGCTCTCTCACCTGCTGCCGTCTGTCAGTTCTGGATACCCTCTGTTCTTCTACACCTCTCCTACAAACTTGGCTCGATGCAAGAATTTGGTAATTAAAAAGGCACATTTTACAGCAGCAAAGAATGTAGTTCACATTATCTTCTCACGCTCTTTAATTCTTTAATTGCCCGAGATGTGCAAAGGACGAGCTGTGCAAAGCCAGATAATTTTCTGAAAAAAATCTCAATTAAATGTGATATTTAGTACAAAATGAGGCCTAATCTGGGTCAGACAAACTACAAGACTTTTTTTGTAACTTTGTTAAAAATATGATTAGTCAGGCACACCTGAGGGAGACAGAGAGCGCTGACACAGCGGAGCAGGCTAAGGTTGAGTATGCACACCTGGTCCGGTCAGAGTGACTACACCTATCAGCACAACTGTGACCAAAAAAACATTTCCAACACATTCACAACCATCTTTCTAATCCTTCTAAAACCGATGACTACACACTGGTGAGTTTAGAACTAATCTAAACACGGTAAATTACTTTAAAAGCATCCAAAATGATACTGTTCTGAAGTTCGGGATTCAGGATTAACTGTTTTTTTAGGCCAGATTTATCTATTTTACCACAGGGAGCAAAGATGACCAAAGGTCAAACATTGCACCACAAAACCAGTCATAAGGGTCAGTTTTTTGAAATTGAGATTTATACACCATCTGAAAGCTGAATAAATAAGCTTTCCATTGATGTATTGTTTGTTAGGATAGGACAATATTTGTCCTTTTTGGAAATCTGGAATCTGAGGGTGTAAAAAAAAAAAAAAAAAAAAAAATTGATAAAATCACCTTTAAAGTTGTCCAAACAAAGTCCTTAGCAATGCATATTCACTCACAAAAATAAATTTGTGATATATTTACAGTAGGAAATTTATAACATATCTTCATGGAACATGATCTTTACTTAATATCCTAATGATTTTTGGCATAAAAGAAAAATCAATAATTTTGACGCATACAATGTATTGTTGGCTATTGCTACAAATATACCCGTGTGACTTATGACTGGTTTTGTGGTCCAAGGTTACATATGAAAATTTAAGTTTATCGTAAATTGAATGACGATTTCAATAAACATTAAAATGCCACAAGATAGCAATAACAAAGACTTGAGAAATTTAATGCCACTAAACATATTAACATTATATAAGGTAACGCATTAACTTAAAATACTGATACTAAAACAAATATAACAAAATGTAATCACATTGATGCACAATATTGGCCAATATTTAAATTCTATTTTGTTTAAATAACTTAAAATTATGCATTAAAATCAGTTTTAAATGCTACAAGTGAATTTAGGTATCCCAACATTATCATGTACCATATGAAAAATAAATATTTGGTTTGCTAAATATCCAAAATGGTCCGATACCGTTTAATTAAAAAAAACAAAAAACAAAAAAAACAAATCTGCCAATATAGCCAATATGGCATAGATATATTTCATATTTCTGAATTAAAGGATTAGTTTACTTTAAAAAAAAAAATGAAAATTACCCCAAGATTTACTCACCCTCAAGCCATCCTAGGTGTATATGACTTTCTCCTTTCTGATGAACACAGTCGGAGTTATATTAATAAATATCCTGATGCGTCCAAGCTTTATAATGGCAGTGAATGAGTGTGAAGCTCAAGAAAGTGCATCTATCCATCATAAACATACTCCACATGGCTCCGGGGGGTTAATAAAAGTCTTCTGAAGCAAAGTGATGCATTTGTGTAAGAAAAATATCCATAAATATTTATATTTACGAAAAAAGCATAACTGACGCGATGCCTCAGAAGGCATTTATTTACCCCCCGGAGCTGTGTGGAGTACGTTTATGATGGATGGTGCACTTTCTTGAGCTTCAAACTTGTTGGCCCCGTTCTCTGACATTATAAAGCTTGCCAAATAACTCTGATTGTCTTCATCAGAAAGTCATATACACCTAGGATGGCTTGAGGGTGAGTAAATCTTGGAGTAATTTTCATTTTAAAGTGAACTAATCCTTTAAACTTACATTAAAACTCAATTAAAAACTGAACAACCGCAACAATGTTTTGAAAGCAGCAGTGTTTACATCCTAAAGGGAATACAACCTATGAGTAGTTAAGCTGTACTTGTCTATGCCCATTAAAATGGGATAGGAGAAAGTACTTTAACATCAAAAAAATCCACAACTCAGCTACAAATCAATGAAAATTACTTTGAAGCATTGGAGGAGTTAGATTTGATTTTGCCTCACATTGATTGCCTTGCACAAGATGTCTAAACTACAGATGCAACTTAAGGCAACTCACAAGAGTCATAAACAGTAAGAATGATTTCAGTTCAAATGCCAATAATCTCTCCCAAGCTCTCCTTGTGTATATTCAGTTCTTTTTATTTAGAGAAAGCTCCTGAAATTAACTCTTTTCAGTTACGTATTCAAAACTGAATGGAATTCTGCTATGTTGAACTAAAAACATTGTCATTGCAAACACTCAGGCTCTGCACTCACCTGTCTGTTACGCTCGTCTGTAATTCGCTGAATCTGGATCTTTTTCCTCCCCATGGCTGCTGTGATTGGCCGAACAGGGGTGGGGGCAAGGTTGGGGGTGTGGTGAGGTCAGAGGTTAAAATTTCTTGAGGCAGTTACAGGAGCACAAACAGCGACTAGTCGCCTCTGTGTATGAAGATGTGTGTGTGAGAGAGTCTCTCTCTCTCTCTCCGAATGCCACCTGTCTGAGGCAGCTGGGCTCACCCGTCTTCCTCCACTGATAAAAAAAAAGGAAGGAGGGAAGGAAGAAAGAAAGTGTGTGGCCTCCTGGTAGGGCCTTCAGATCATGGTCTGCTCAGGGTGCATGTCATCCGACAGGTGTCTGTTCTGATATCCAAACCCCCCTGGAAAAATCTGGTGATGAAGATGATGATGGCCTTGTGATGAATTCTGTGAAAAAAAAGAAAGACAGAACTTAGAAACAAAACTCTTATGACAGCAAAGTATTAAGGTAGTCAATCTTTATTATGGGGAAATTGCAACGAAATAGCATACATAAATATTTTCAAGGTATTCATTTGTGCTACTTAATATTTTTGTGTGATCCGTGATGCATATTTTTTTTTCAGGATTCTTCAATGAATAGAAAGCTCGAACAAACTAGAAATATTTTGTGTCTTTACTGTAACTTTTGCTCATTTTAATGTATCCTTGCTGAATAAAATTACTGATATATTTCAATCTTACTTGCCCCAAAATTTTAAACGGTAATGTATAACAATATTTACAACGTTTTATATAATGATATGTGCTAAATTACCAGCCCATTAAAGTGCAGCAGAATTACAATCTCACATTCTTCTACCTGCTTCTGTAATTTTATGATGAAAACAATTTTAAGTAAAGATTATTATTCTTAATCAATTTCTAACACAAAACCGGTGAGGCTGTAATATATTTCTGTGGTATGTGATTATTCTGTCAGTCTGTCACCCCATATTTTAGCAAATGAAGGGTGAATAAACCTCCAAACTTTAGGATTCCCACACCGTTTATAGAAATTGGACTCACAAAGATTAATTTCTAGCTGAACCTCAGAACTAATTAAATAATGGAAAAAACATTGAAATTTTCATTTATTTTTCAAGACATTTTCAGATTTTGTTAGGTTTCAACTGTCATGATGGGAACCCTTATAAAAGATCTGCCTGGACAGGATAGGCAAACCTCAACTTCACCCTAGCTGGGTTTCCCCTAAACCACACATAGCATGACATTCACATACAGTATACGGCTGGGCAAAGCCCCTTTCTGCAGCCTGACAGAGCCTGATTGTGTGTTCTCGTTCACAAACCGCTGACGCTGATGTCGCTTACAGAGTTAAAGCATCTTCACCTGCAGAGAAACACCTGCTGAAGTGTCTCTGTGCTTGAGTGTTTCATCCAGCAGCTCTCTCAGTGTTCTCTCGCGACTAAGTCACCCTTTTAGCCGTTTAGTCAACATGGGTATTTAGCTGCATTTGAAGGTTAAGTGCATTTTTCCCTTTATAATAATAATAATTAAAAAAAAAACATGTTGAAACAAACAGTGAGAACAGATGCCTTGGATCAGCATGGCAAAACTTTGTGTGTGTGTGTGTGTGTGTGTGTGTGTGTGTGAGTATGAATGAATGGCTGCATGAATAAATTTACTGCAGCCTAAGAATTGTCATATGGGCCAAGATAATTTTAAAACATGCTATTATTATCTCTGCCTTCGATTAAAAACAACCCAGGGCTTAAAACAGAATTCTATATATACATCGAGACTGTACACACTCATGCTCACACATCAACACATGACTGCTGACACAAGCAGACTCCCTGATCAGGGAGGCCTGCAAACTTCCTAATTTCCGCTTTTTAGGTCAGAGTGCAATGCTCAGAGACAATCTTATGTGCACAATCTGAGTTTGAACTTGAATTATGAGTTGTCATTTCCTTGCCACTTTCCTTGCAATAAAAAGCAGCAAAAAGCCCAAATTTTACCCTTCAGTCCAGACTAAACGTCAAATATAGGCCTCTTGAAGAAAGCACACATTTATTAAGTGTAGTCCAAAGTTACAGTCCAGCAGAAGCACTTTAAAGACTGCAAAAAGAGCGACTGGAAAAGCTCTTCCACCTTGTTCCTGCCAAACAAATTCCTTCTGGTAAAGTAAACACTTTCAAAGGGTCGGCATTTGTTTGAGCTATTTGACATGTCAAAATTACATCATAACAATTCTGAATGGCCAAAGGAACCGTGAGAACGAAAAAGTACCATATCTCGTGGGCTATTTATTCTGTCTGAGCAACAGACAGGAAATTAATATCAGAATTAAAAGTTCACAAGCTCAAGAAAACTGAAAAAACAACAGCAAAAATCACTGAAATTTTTTGCCACATAATGGCTTTATGGCATCGGAACAATGGCAAGGTGGATTGCTGCACAGAAAAAGCAGAAGGAATGTTTATTAACAGGGAGACGTGTACATGAATCGTACACTTCATTGTTAAAACCACAGTAAAATGCACTGACTGATGCATTTCGATACCTAGTTGTAGTCACACTGAACTTTCAAAATGGTCGTGAAGCAGCCATTACCCTTCACTAATTCACCATGTAAAAATGAATGAATATCCATATCCAAAATAAATGACCGGCTATGCTGAATTGAAAGAACAACATACAGTAGGTTTTCTAGGGCAAATCAGTCTACAAAAATGTGTAATAATCATAAAACAATTACTGTAACATCCAGTCTGACGGTTGCATTCAATCTAGCCACAAAAGTTTAAAAATGTAAACGAAACCGAAGTTCAAATCAGGCCTGAAAATTCTGCACATGCAAAGTAATGGAACTCCATGCAGCTGCCGTACTATGCTACATTACTCACCCTCATGTCGTTCCAAACCTGTAAATCCTTCGTTCATTTTCGGAACACAAAATTAAGATATTTTTGATGAAATCCGAGAGGTATCTAAACCACACATAGGCACCAACGTCATTGCACTTTTCAAGGCCCAGAAAGGTAGCAAAGACATCATTAAAATAGTCCACGTGACTACAGTGGTTCAACCTTAATGTTCTGAAGCGACAAGAATACTTTTTGTGTGAACAAAAATAATGACTTTATTCAATAAATTCATCCATTCCATGTCATTCTCCTATGCTGTTTACATTGTATAGACAGTGAAATATCTTAATTTGTGTTCCGAAGATGAACAAAGGTTGTATTTTGTAATTAATGACAGTACTTAATGAAAGAAATTTAATTTTTGAGTGAAATAACCCTTGAATGACTTTTGGTATGTCGTTCAACAAAATAACAAAAGGGCGGAAACTAAAGAAACAAAAGCCAGGCACTCTCTGAACTTCACTGTTATCATTTCATAATAAACAATTGAGAAAGACATCTAAGACTACATATTCACTTTTATTTGTTCTAACAGAAAAGGTCAGAACGCACTAGCTTGCGTACTCTTATACACGGTCTAAGCTGCTAGGCGTGACAAAACAGTCCCTGTCACAAGCTTCATCACTTTCACAGTAAAACACTGAGTGGAGTGTGTGTGTGCGCGCATGTGTGTTTACGTGAGATTTTTGCCTCCGATTGGAGAGGATGTGTCGACAGGAAAGGTTTCCTCAGAGGGGCCGTCAGCAGCACAGGCTTGAGTTCAAAGCAATTCGGAGTCTGTGTGTGTTTTGGTCTGCGGGGCCAATACATGAAAAGACTTCTTTATCTGCAATGAGAGTCAGAGTTTGACCTTTCACCCTGTGAGCGCTGAGAGGGGCTAATTCCCAGCTCTGATCTCAGTCGCTTCACGAGGGACCTGGAAAGTGTCCTCAGACTGCGGTTCCTCACAGTCAGACTCTCTATCCGCTGAGAACTCATAAAGTACTGTTTGATAATGCTGTAAACTGATCATTTTATTCTTATCCAGGGGTTTTCAAACTAGGGTCCAGGGGCCTATAAGAGGGTGCTAGGGTGTCCACAAAAAAACTAGGGGGAAAATTTCCCTAGTTTGTATTTTAATGTATTTTTAGGGCTGTCACAGTTAACTTAAGATTAGGGCTGGGCGATATATCGCATGCGATTGTCACACGCATTTCGTCAGTAAAGCCGGTTCCCTGATTACCGCGAAATCGCCATCAACTGCTTTCAAATGGAGCGTCATTTAATAGACAGAACCGTAGATCACTGACAAGCTACGCAATATCACGTTCATTATCGCAGATGAATCGCCTTCGATAATGAACGCGATATTGCGTAGCTTGTCAGTGAACTACGGCTCTGTCTATTAAATGCAGCTCCATTTGAAAGCAGGTGATGGCGATTTAGCGGTAATCAGGGAACCGGCTTTACTGACGAAATGCGCGTGACAATCGCATGCGATATATCGCCCAGCCCTACTTAAGATATTAATTAAATATTTAATATAATGAATCTTTTTTTAACACATATAATATAAAACAATCAAGGAATTATTAAAATAAATAAATAAGATAAAATACATGAATAATACATTTCTAGAATATCTTAACCTATACACAGCATGGTAAAAATTTTAAATAAAACCTGCATTAAATTTTGTGAAGACAAAAAATACGTGATTGTACGACCGAATAAATTACATTCTTACATTTCATTTTCTCAGGGGAACGAGTGGTGTTTGCCTGTGCCACCACAACGCCAGAGTGTTAAGGTGTCCTGCGTGGTTTTAGCACCTTGCTATGCGGTTGCTAGGATGTGCTACAAGTCTAAAAAGTCCAGATACGGCAAGGATTAGTCTTTCAGAAAGTTTATGAACTTTTATTTTTTAATTGCAGTTTATTGCCTGGTTGGTGAAAATTGCAAGTCTGATTAATGTGAAAAATAATAGCACACCTCAACAAGTTGCACAATTTGAAGTATCATTTTGTAGCACAAATGGTGTGGGACAGGTTACAAGGCAAAGTTTAATACTTAGTTTTTAGGGTTTGTTCAGATCTCTACCCTAAATATGAAAAATTAACAACCACTAAATAAACAAAGAAAAAACAAAGTAGATTACAGATAAAACATCAGTTTCTTTCTGTTCTCAATACTAGGGGAAACCCCCCGCAACAGAGACAAAAACTCTCTTATCTTGAGAATTAGTCACACTCATGAAAATTCAATTATACTATAATGAAAACTGATGTACAATAAAAATACATACATTTAGGCACATGAGTGCACAAACACACACACACACACACACATGTCAGCAAAAGTAATTTCTCACTGCTTTCAGCACACAGAGGTGAGCTGTTGTAAGATGCAGCTGTCACACACACATACGAGGGAAGGTGTTATAATTTTGAGTTGCGGCTTTGCTCATACCACTGAGGAAATCCTGCGGAACCAAGCTTCAGCGTGCAACACAAGCAAAACAACATTTACAGAGGCCTGCAAACAAGCGAAAAAACACCTTGGTGTAAACACATCCAAAGGTTCTTAGCTGCTAGTGAAGAAGAACCTAAGAGAGAAAAAAAAAGTCACAAGTTTGTGACCTTTCACTATATAGATATACTCTCCATATAGGAGCAACTCAGACCCACACGTTTGGACAGCAGTGATTCTTGCAAGGACTCTGAAGTACCAGAGGTCCGCTGGGATAAGCGCACACTGCCTTCGTCCATGTGTGGGCATATGGTATTCTGCGCGAGCGCGTATGCGTGTGTAAGCATATCTCCTCCATGGGGTGTGTGTGAGAGAGTCCAGTTTTGTTATCCCTGCCTGTAACTAGAGGCAGAGTGGCCTGGGGCTTGGAGATAAGAGACCGTGCCAGAACTGGGCTTGGACAAGGTCCAAAGCTGTGCTGAGAAATCCATCACCTTCCCAGCTCAGAGCGGGAGGTCACCGACTGGGACAGAGAGTTGTTTAATTCGGCCATTTACAGTTTCCGTACATTGGCGCTATACAAAATGCCCCATGACCAAAGCTCTGTCACCGGCAGCAATATCTCAGTAATCCCAGGGCCAATAAAAGTAATTTCTTACTGAGCAACAAAGCTAAGCATGCTGATACACGCCTCTACAGAAGACTGACATGTTGTGACACTAGAATGTTCAACAACCAATTATATATATATATATATATATATATATATATATACACACAACACTAAATTTATTTTACACAACATTTACTCAAAACATTTAAAACTAAAAATTTGTTTTCAATCCAATTAATTATCAAATTAATATTTAAAAACACTAATAATTTGATAACACTGTTAAATGTAATCATCTTTAGCAAATCTCAAAATGAATATCCATTTTGCAAATTAACTTATAGCATTACATTTTTTTTTTAAACTAATTTAGATAAAATGGCAGAATCTTAATATCAGCCATTTATCTGCCATAAAAAGAAAATAATCAAACCAATGTATCAGTATCAGCCAGAATGTTAATATCGATGCATCTCTTATTATGAAAGCAAAACGCTGTTTCATGTTGATTTTAAGCTCAATTCCCAAAACTGTACTAGAGTAGAAGGAAATCAAAGCAAGCTTATCTTGGAGGAAGAGTGTTTTGAGGAGACACCCTCAACCTAAGAGGCTTTTTTTGAGCAGAGCGCTGTTCAAAACATTAGCTGTGGCTAAACTGGGGCAAAAATGGAGCCCTGTGAGACCCTCCAGCGATTTACTCCAACCTTGGGGTTGTACTGCCAGCACCAACTGCAGGATATTTCCAGCCTGTTGACTCAACCTCCCTGCACGGCAGGAACTCACCCTGTCCAATATGGCTACTCGGCTGCTGACCGCAGCGCATGATTTCTGTTTTTCAACACAGCCGTTTGTCCAGTACACAACGTATACTGATGATACGGCGGCGTTCGATGCTAAGAACCTTTACTGGACCTTCTCCAGGAGCGAGGAGATGGGTGGCGTAATGTCTGCCAAACCACAAGCGTAACCCAATCCCTAAGGTGGGGGAGGGCGGTAGGTACGGCACTGCAAGGACAGCATTTCATGGGGAGGGGGGTAATGGATCCGTGGTCTTGTGAATCACACCGCGGCTGTCGTCCTGTCAACTCTGAAAGCAAACTACAATGCTAGATTACCACTTTCAACCCTAATTTTTTTTTTTTGTTGTTGTTGTTGTTTTTGTTTTTTTTGGTGTCAGTCTTTTATTTCCAACTCATTTGACAAACAAAATACTTTTGGACAGAAGTAGCACATTTGTCTGGTGTGTCGTCTTCAGTACTATAGCCTGTTGTTTACACCAGCTTATCGTTTCCATCATCAGTGTGGACAATGTGGTCAAACTTGTCAGTTTACAGTACTGCCACACAGCCGAACAGACCAGAGTGCATCTCACTAAACTCTCAGGCCCCTGCATGAGTCTGCAAATACTGACAAGTAGGCTAACTTGCTATTCTCGGGTCAGGTAAATCCTTACCCTTCTCACCCACCACGACCCCCATCCGCCGCTAAAGGTCTTGGAGACGCGCACACACCTTCCCTTGCAGCATAACGTTGGTGACATCAATGTGACAATTGGAAAGCAGGGTGTGTTGCCAGTGGTTTGTCATGACCACGTCATGTAAGCGGTTGGTTACACAACAAAACAAAATATTTTTTGTTTCAAACAAAAGATAAGCTTGTTGGTTCAGTATTATATCAAAATCACAATCAGAAGACAAGCTAGACAAGGAAAAGATGTCATTCATATTTCTGTAAGAAAGCTCAACGATGAAAGAGAAGTTACGCCAGAAAACTAGACACAATAATCTGATACGCCACAACACCCACAACTATAAACATATGTACATTCTTTCCTGTTAATATTGAAATACGAGATCATCTTTGTCTTTGGCTATGTCTACGCAAGTCTAATCTTAAAATGAATGGCTTTTATTTGAAAAGTTCAATTATTATCCAAAGATAAAGATTATCCAAGACATTAATAATGTGTAAATCACATAATTTGGTAGATCTCCTAAAGAACCCAACCGGGAAAGAAACTTATTTAAAAGAAACAATAACCAGTTAAATGTGAATAAAAGGGGGGAAAAAAAATGATCGAAGCAATCATTGGTCCAGCTGTACTTAAATTTCAAATCTCATTATAAAAATAATCTATTTGTAAGATTATAAATGTCTTTACCGTCACTTTTGATCAATTTAATGTCTCGGTTCCTTCCTGAACATTAAAAAAAAAAAAAAAAAAAAGGTACTGACCCCAAACTTTTGAACAGTAGTGTATGTGTTTTTATACCGACCTAAGACTGAAACTGCTGTTGAAATCATTAGACAGTATAACAAAATGCAAGTGAATTCCTATTCAAAGGTACTGAAAGGAAAGAGTGCACAAAAAGCACGAGAAAGAGATTGAGAGAGGCAGACAGAGATGTGAACTGCTCTGCGTGTAGAGTGAAGCTGTCATGCAGTACAGCACATGGTCCTGTCACACCACACCACTCTTCAACGCTCGGAAATACCCTGAAGGCAACACATTGCTTAAGTTAACCTGATCTCTTAGTGACGTTTACGGAATATACAAATCTGAAAAACAAACTAGTAAATTATTTCAGGACATTACTGCTCTAGTTTCCGCAAAAATAAATGAATGCGACACAAAACTAAAGCGTTCAAGTATGAAACTATATTAAATTAATCTTCAGCTCACACAGGATTAAAGTAGCGTTACTGGTATCATATTAAGCTCCTTCTTACCCCTTATAAGTAGAGATGAGCAAAAAGCCTAAGATTCGATCCTCACAGTCTCGTGTGCCCAAAGTTCCTTTGCATTGACCCGATCAAGCAACAAATAAAATCCAAGTGGACTACAGCATAGCTCGTCCCGTGACCTATGCCTGGCTGACAGTGGAGACCAGTTCAGCAATGAGCTTCTAATGCAGAGCGCTCAGACCCCCAACCCTCCTCTCAGACCCCCCCCCACCCTCACCCTCACCCTTTGCCCTAATATGCCTTTAGCAACTGCCTTCAATCCATCAGTGTCTTTGGATGTAATTGAGAGGGTGGATGGGTGTCAGGATTGGGACGCTTGTCAGTATGTCAGATCCTCTGTTCTCCTGCCTGTACATATGTGCGTTAAATGTCGTGGCAGCTGCCTACACACCTTTTGTTCTGACACCCCCTTGCAATGTCTCTGCTGTCACAGCTGTAGGAAATTCAACTTTTCGGGTCCAAAGCTGCTGCAGGCGACACTCCACGCCGGAGCTCATTCCAAAAAGTCCTGAACAGTAGCTCTACATTTAGTATGGAAAACTTTTTACACATAAGTAGCAATAACCTATTGTTTTTAAGTCTACGGTCTTTTTCGAGAGAACAATAATGGTTTACCCAAGAACAAATCTGAAGATTTGGCTTTTCCTGACCTCAAAATCTCAGAAGGGTTTTCTGGGGGTGTGGGAATGCAAAGGTCATGGGTTTGTAAAACTGCAATGTCAATGAGTTTCCAATGGGAGGGACAAAA
Organism: Megalobrama amblycephala; assembly: GCF_018812025.1. NCBI lineage: Eukaryota > Metazoa > Chordata > Actinopteri > Cypriniformes > Xenocyprididae > Megalobrama > Megalobrama amblycephala. The sequence goes on from NC_063056.1 coordinate 26,977,928, forward strand.
AACATTTTGGGCACAAATCACGCTCTGGCACGGAGAATGTTATGGGTTGAGAGGGAGGTCTGGACACTGTGGTTTCTCACAACGAGTAACTTATATGGATAAATGCTTTGGATAAGAGAATGGGGGAATTAAACCCTCCCTATGCTATATCAAGCTGGAAATCTGCCATTACTAAGAAAAAACATACAAACATCTTAAACGCAACACACCCAAGCCAAAATCAAGAAGACATTTGCTAAAACAACAAAAACCACTGACTGGTCATCAGTCTGGTCCTGTTTGATTGTTAACTATCTTTTGCTCTCTTTGTAGAACAAAATTCGCATATTCAGGCTTGGGATCGATTGTAATAACATTTTAATAACAATTTAATCTAAATACTGGGGACAGTGTGCTCAACAACGGCTATGGAAGTTACAGCCTAGTGCACATAGCATCGACTAATGTTAACTAGCTGGCTAAAATAGTTTAGGTTTTGTCGAAATTGCAAACATGAATTGTGATAGTCTTGAAAGCAAAAGTACAAACCAATCAGTACCTTTTTCACATTGTATGCCATAGTTTTTGCAGCATGATCATTAGATGCAGCACATCTAAGAAAAATGTAAAAAACACTAAAAAAAGTAAAGAAAAATATACATTTTAAAAATGCATTGCTAAAAATAAAAATTGATCATTCTTTTGTAATGGGGCCAGTAAAAAGGTTGGCAGGAATTTTAAAGGGTTAGTTCACCCAAAAATGAAAATTCTGTCATTTATTACTCACCCTCATGCCGTTCCACACCCGTAAGAACTTTGTTAATCTTCAGAACACAAATTAAGATATTTTAGTTGAAATCCGATAGCTCTGTGAGGCCTCCATAGGGAGCAATGGACACTTCCTCTCTCAAGATCCATAAAGTTACTAAAAACATATTTAAATCGGTTCATGTGAGTACAGTGGTTCAATATTAATATTATAAAGCGACGAGAATATTTTTGGAGCGCCAAAAAAAACTAAATAACGACTTATTTAGTGATGGCCGATTTCAAAACACTGCTTCAGGGAGCATCGGAGCACAGATGAATCAGTGTGTCGAATCTGCTGTTCGGAGCGCCAAAGTCTCGTGATTTCAGCCGTTGGCAGTTTGACACGCGATCTGAATCATGATTCGACACACTGATTCATTTATGCTCCGATGCTTAATGAAGCAGTGTTAATTTGTGTTCTGAAGATTAACGAAGGTCTTACGGGTGTGGAACGGCATGAGGGTAAGAAATAAATGACAGAATTTTCATTTTTGGGTGAACTAACCCTTTAATGAATTGCTTATTTTACATATACATAAACCTTACTCTTAATAAAATTGTTTATGGACAATGATACCTGACACCTTCATTAATTCTCTTATGGAACAACTCCAGTGCACACTCATTATAATGCTTCAGAATATGAATATTTTACACAGGATATGAGCAAATATGGTTTTGTTTCCCCTATTCGTGAATCATCATACAAATCCAACTGTATTAACATAAAATCAGGAAGAAGGGTGATTTTCAGGGAATTTTGAGTCCCATGCGTGAGGTGTGGGATGAAAAAAAAACGTCAGTTACTCCATCACGTCTGTCCATATCCCCTTTCCCAGTAAATGCACTGTCATAAAAAGATTCCCATACCAGGAACAGCTGCGTGCTTGTGGCCTTTTAACCAACCAGACCAAATAACAGAACAAGGCCTGTCCTATTCAAATTACTTCAGTTGAGGACTGCACACAAATGTAAATGTTACAATATTCATCTACACGTACCTTAACATTTCAGTGGCCAATAATCAGTGACAAATTATTCAACTGATCCATCTGAAAAATAAAATGCATTGTGTTCTTATGCCCTTATATGTGCAATGTGTCGAAAAGAATCTTCCATTCTGTTGTCATCTCTAAACACTCTGTAATTTAGAGAAACATCCCGGCCTAGACAGACGGTCACAGCTAAAGGGTAAAAGTCAAGAGAAGCTAGATGAGTCCTAACAGACAACGCAACCTGTTTGTCTTTGCCTAAGCCTCTTCAGCTGCCACTCGAAAAGACAGTGCCACAATATGAAATCATTTCCTCTGACACTTCCAACAACTCTTGAACAGGCACAAGCCAAAACTCACGCTAAACCATGATTTATTCCAAATCGGTGAAGCTAACCAGTTTAGCCTAAATTTTCACAGTAAGTGACCATCTGAAATTTGAAGGAATATAGATGATATTTTGCTCTAAAACCACATTTTAAAAACAAATGTTCTGTAGAAAAATAACTGATCAGTCAATCTAAGAGCCCGTCCACACGTCCATACGTAAAAATTATATATCGTATTTGGGAGCTTGAAACCGCTAGTTCTTGAAACTGGGTCCCAGAGTGGATAAATCTAAAAACGACACCCTTGCATTTTCATGTGTACAGCCAATCCGTATATTTTGTGAAACAATAATGTCATCCCCCCACATCCCGACGCTAGTCAGACACTGCTACGTCACGTAACAGCAACAACAACAACAACAATAGCGGACTACATGCTTGTGTTCGTGCCGCAGAAGCTACTGAGCCTATTAACTTTACTAAAGTACAGCTTTATTTCTAAGCTTTACTAAAGTTTGTATACAACTTGCAAGGTTTATGCGCATGCTCCAAGTCTTCTTCTCTGTTTTTAGTGTATCTCTGTGGCAGAATTATAGCACCACATACTGATCTGGCATGTATACTACATCGTTTTGAGTCGGTTTCAGTGGTTTTGTGTGTAAGTAGATATTTCTTGAGACAAGGAAAAAAAAAAAGATTGGATAGGGAAAGCTCTGGCTTCATGTGGATGTGGCCTAAAACTCTCCAACAAAATCCTAGGATGTTGTCAAGGCATTGCTATTCAGGTGCTAAGGGTTTTGTAGCGAGTTACAAAGGAGTTGCTAAGTGTTTGCTTACTAGCCCATCCACAATTCTCTATGGCCCCATTTACACCTAGTATTAACATGCACTTTCTGTGATCTGATCAAAGAAATTTGGAGGTGGCTTGGGACAGCTTCTGACCATATTTAATGGAGGTGTAAATGTGCTTGCAAATGCAAACATGCAATCATCCTTAAAGTCGAACCATTTTTATTTGCTCATTTACTGTGTATATTTCTAGAATTATTTATATTAGCAATGATATTAAAATTCTGTCTGAAGTGATTATGCTCAAAATAATTATTCTGCTATGGTTGATAACCAATATTGAAATTCTGGTAAAACTTTACAATAACTAAGGTCTTATTAGTTAACAGTTAGTTACTTCATCAACTAACAATAAGCAATATATTTGTTATAGTACCTATTAATCTTTATTAATGTTAGTCAATAAACATACAACGGTTTATTGTTAGTTCATGTTAACTTAGGTAAATGATATTAACAGCTGCAACTTTTGATTTTTATAATGTATTAATAAATGCTGAAATTAACATGAACCAATAAACTTTTTGGAAGTATTTTTTCATTGTTAGTTCATATTAACTAATGTTAACCAATGAATCCTTATTGTAAAGTGTCAAAATACATAAAAAAAAATAAACAAAAAAAAAATCTCTTATCATGAAATTATAATGTACAATATGGATTTTGAGATTTGTTAATTATATTTAAAAGTGTTATTCGATTATTAATGTTTTAAAAATTAGCTTTAAGTAAGCTTAGGTGATGGCATAAGTAATCTAACTGTAAAAATAGAGGAAATAAGCATGAAATTTGCAACATCGACTGTTATTGATAAATGTATAAATTCTCTAATACCAGCTGATAACTCATATAGTACCAATATATCACGCATGCCTAGCTGATATCACTGCAGCTTTCCACGTGCTGGGCTGATCATAGTCTAAACCAGTCAAGGACACGAGTAAACGTCTGGGCCATTACTATGACAAAGAGTCGTCAGCCGTCAGTAAGAGGTGATGTCTTCTTTCTACAGTATGTTGGAGGGTGAGGAGTGATGGGGCTCTGGTGTTTAAAAAAACGAATTCTCAAAAGGTATCTAACATGAGAAGTGGCCCACACACACACATACAGCTTCGGCCATCCTGCTGAACACACAAAGGAACTTACTCTCTCTCTCTCTCAAACACATGCACACACGCGCTTCTCAGAAACAGCTGACGTTTCAACAGGCAACAGCTGACAGGCTACAGGTGGGAAGGGCACAACCTCTTTAACCCTATACATCCCCTTAACCCCCAATGCACAGCCCTTGTTCTCATCCTGAAGTTTTTACACTTCAAATCAAACACACACACATACAGCCAACACCTGTTTGTACCGCACAGGAACTGTGATAAACCCTTCCTCCACCGCAGCTTATTTATTTCTGATGGCGGCCTCCCCGTCTCCCTCGCTCTTCGTTTCCTCAGCGCAGTGAGTCTCCTTGTTCTGTCTGCGTCTTTGATAACCTCAGCAAATGTTTCTATTCACTGTGTATGCAGCAAGCAAAATGTTCAGATGGCAACAGATTCACGTGGGCCTGCCACGTAAGCCTTCTGAAGGACTTTACTCAATTACTGAAAACAGCTTTTGTTTCTTTAATAAATGTAATTTTGGTAATTGACTGAGCAAGAAAATAAAGTTTCAAGTTATGGCCGACATTATGAATCTATACTACTTATATGTAGAGTTTGGATGAAAAGTCACATTTAGATATCAAACATTTCTATTCTTTATCCTTTCATTAATCTTTGGAACGCAAATTAAGATCTTTTTGATGAAATCTGAGAGCCTTCTGTCCTTCCATAGACAGCCTATGCAGGTGCAACTTTGGCGCTTCAAAAAGTTCATAAAAAGACTGGAAAACTAATCCATATGAATTGAGTGGTTTAGTCCAAATTTTCTAAATCGACTTGACCGCTTTATATGATGAACACATTTAATTTAGGGTTAGTTCACCCAAAAATGAAAATTCTGTAATTTATTACTCACCCTCATGCCGTTCCACACCCGTAAGACCTTTGTTCATCTTCAGAACACAAATTAAGATATTTTAGTTGAAATCCGATGGCTCCGTGAGGCCTCCATTGGGAGCAATGGACACTTCCTCTCTCAAGATCCATAAAAACACATTTAAATCGGTTCATGTGAGTACAGTGGTTCAATATTAATATTATAAAGCGACACAAATATTTTTGGAGCGCCCAAAAAAAACTAAATAACGACTTATTTAGTGATAGCCGATTTCAAAACACTGCTTCAGGAAGCATCGGAGCACAAATGAATCAGTGTGTCGAATCTGCTGTTCGGAGCGCCAAAGTCACGTGATTTCAGCCGTTGGCAGTTTGACACGCGATCTGAATCATGATTCGACACACTGATTCATTTATGCTCCGATGCTTCCTGAAGCATTGTTTTGAAATCGGCTATCACTAAATAAGTCGTTATTTTGTTTTTTTGGCACTCCAAAAATATTCTTGTCGCTTTATAATATTAATACTGAACCACTGTACTCACATGAACCGATTAAAATATGTTTTTAGTACCTTTATGGATGTTGAGAGAGGAAGTGTCCATTGCTCCTTATGGAGGCCTCACAGAGCCATCGGATTTCAACTAAAATATCTTAATTTGTGTTCTGAAGATTAACAAAGTTCTTACGGGTGTGGAACGGCATGAGGGTGAGTAATAAATGACAGAATTTTCATTTTTGGGTGAACTAACCCTTTAAGGGGTTAAATATTTACAATAATCTATCACTATCCCTTTTAAATTAGTGCAAGAGACTTAAATTGATTAAAAGTGACAAAGAAATGCACAATGTTACAAGATTTCTATTTCAAATATATGCTGTTCTTTAAAATATTCTATTAATCAAAGAATCCTTTAAAGAAGTATCACAGTTTCCACAATATTAAATATTAAACAGCACAACTGTTTTCAACATTGACGATAAGAAGAAATTTTTTTTAGCACCAAAACAGCAAATTAGAATGATTTTTGATGGATCATGTGAGACTGAAGACTGGAGTAATGGCTGCTGAATATTCAGCTTTGCCATCACAGAAGTAAATTACATTTTAATATATATTAAAAATAGATAATTGTAATAATATCTCACAATATTACTATTACTATTAATATTTATATTTTTAATCAAATAAATGCAGCCCTGGCGAGCATAAGACTTTTTTCAAAAACAATTCTAAAAAATTCTTACCGACCCCAAAATTGAGCAGTAGTGCATCAGGAATCCCATTTTTTTTGTACAAGCACCACATTTTAATGTGTCTATAATATGCACTAATTAAGACACATTTCTGATTAAATCAATTCTCTAAAATGTCCATTAAAACATTAAAACCCACAAGCAGACAGTAAACAAACAACAGAAGATATACATAAATGAAATCTAGCCTTTTTAAAGGCTCTGTAACATACTGGAAAAGCACTTCATAAATACTTACAAAGTAGAAGACAACAAAATGAGAAGAAAAAAAGAAGAAGAAAGAAAAGTGCTGCCTGCTGCCCTCAAGATGGACTGTAGGAGTGCGTATGTAGCATTTGAATAATATAAACATTGGCTGTAATCCCCAGAAGAAAACATGTAGTGGTTAAGATTCACAAAATCCTCGCTGAAGGCAGATCATGGAAAAGATGCGTAAACATTCACATGTAAGCCTGCGTGTGGGATAAGAAGAGACAGCTAAGAAAAAACGTATTTCATTAAACAATTCAATCCACCTCATGAAAATAAAACATGAACATGAGGTAATATTTTATACACCTCTACAAACAAATATCCCGTGGTCAGATCTGATTGGCCGACTGGGGCTTGTTGTTCCAAACGCACAATTGCTTTCAGAGCTCCATCTGAGAGAAGTGTGCATATTCACATGAGTAAACACTCACAAACACTTATACACACACACACACACACACAAAGTGTGTCACATTGGAAGGAGAAAGAGGGGATTTTTTTCTCCCTGTCCCTCCTCCCTCTCTGGCATATTTCCCAGCTCTCCATACTGCTGCCTGCATCTCCTGCGATGAGAAGAGGCCAGCCAGCAATCTTCCATTAAAACATAGCGGAGATCGGCCATACTGAACCTCAAGAGCGAAGGAGACAATGTGTGCAGATGGCCCTAGACAAGAACCACAGCTGTACTGCTATAGAATTGTAGTGCCCCATGAGAGAAAGAGACAGCAGCAAGTAAGATCGCAGAATAACGAGAAATACAGCTGCAAGCAGCAATTACTAAGGCCAAGCACCATAGGCATACCATCTATATTGAATTGTACTCAAATGTAAGCTAATTTAGTTAGAAGCATAAATAAATATTTGAAAAGTTTTGACCATTAGATGCCATTGTAAACAGACTACTGTGTTGGCAATGAAGTACGAACTACGGTTGTAGTCCAATTAACGTGTATCCATGCTGGATGAAGTTGAGCAACAAATATCTAGGTTTGTTAGTGCAACTTTGTAAAAAAAAAAGGCTGGTACGATTTCAGTAAGACAAAACATTTAAAATAATGTTATACACTTTTACGAAACATTTCAAAACAAACTGAAATCAAACTATTAATGTGCATGTAAATGCTCTTAGCGTTAGTTTTGTTTCAGTTTCTGTTCATCGACTACATATCAAATTTGTTAACGTCTTATGAGCAAATAATTCTGAACGGGCTAAAGGCACACCTTTAAAAATGTGCTTTTTACTAGTCTCAAAGTGTATGATTGCAGAAATATATATGTTTTTATTGAACATTGATGGAGCAACAGATTTTTTGTGAAAATAAGTGGTTTGTTTTGTTCAAAAATCACATAAATGCATGAGGTGGCAAAGTGGGCCTACAGGCTCACCAGCATGGGGCAAAAGGCACAAAGTATTGCACGTTCATTGAATATTATTGATGACTACTCAGTCCCACCCCAATCAGTGTGCCAGTTTTCTCAACTTTCCCTCCAAACAGTTTTAGGGGCCACCATTGAGCCCCAGTCAGAATACTAATGAATACGTACCTGCAGTGCTTGGCCCCATCTACAGTTAGGGAGAAGGAGAGAAAGAATTGGCAAGAAATCAGATCAAAAGGCTGAAGTAAGAAAGAGAAAACTGGAACGAAATGAGAGAAGCAGGGGTGTACGTTTCAGCACTTGGCCCCAATGCTTGCTGTTTCAGCTGTGCTGGAGTAATGGCCAACCCTTGCTCTTACGCCACTGTAACCCCGTTAGCCCGTCCGTTTTCCAGCATAGACAACATTAGGTTATGTGCGCTTGTGCTGTCTGGTCATGCTAACAGCAACACAACACTGTGTTGTGTATTTTACTTCAAAGATTTTTTTTATTCAAAAGGATACAGGCAAAATACAAAAATACAAAATACAGGCAGTTAATTCTGATGAAAAATACCTGCACAAATTTTGTGAGGATTTACATTTTTACTCTTGTATGATGTTCTTTCTTCATAATAACATCAATGAAGATATTTTGAGAAAAACAAAAATTGTTTTGGTTTATTTACCAACATTCTTCAAACATCTTCTTTTGTGTTTTGCAGAACAAAATAAGGGGCAGTTAGGGGCAGTTGTGGCCAGAGTCAGATTTGTAACCCGAAGGTCGTGGGTTCAAGTCTTAGTACCGGCAGGGAAATGTAAGTGGGGGAGTGAATGAATGAACAGCCCTCTCTTCCACTCTCATTACCCACAACTGAGGTGCCCTTGAGCAAGGCACCTAACTCCCAATCGCTCCCCGGGTGCCGCAGCAAAAACAGCTGCCCACTGCTCCAGGTGTTTGTTTCACGGTGTACGTGTTCACTACTGTGTGTGTGCACTTGGATGGGTGAAATGCAGAGCACAAATTCTGAGTATGGGACACCATACCTGGCCACACGTCATGTCACTTTCAACTAGGGCTGGACAATTAATCGAAAAGTAATCGAAACCGAAATTCAGAACCTCTAACCGACGTAATTTTGCCATGTTGTTTTTAATCCTGATAATACTTCCCCCTTAAAAACATACTACAGTGTGTGTTGCCACGTGACTCCGCCCCATCCAGTCAGTGGCATAAAAACAACACAGAGGTGAACGCCGGTTCAACACATAGTGATGGCGCGCGAGTGGTTAGCCTTGCGTCTTCACTAAACTTTGTCAGTTGTATTCATTTTATGGTTTGCCAGATGTGTATTAAAGGATTAGTCCACTTTTAAATACACTTTTCCTGATCAATTTACTCACCCCATGTCATCCAAGATGTTCATGTCTTTCTTTCGTCAGTCGAAAAGAAATGAAGGTTTTTGAGGAAAACATTCCAGGATGTTTCTCCTTACAGTGGATTTCAATGGCTACCAACAGGTTGAAGGTCAAAATTACAGTTTCAGTGCAGCTTCAAGGGCTTTAAACTATACCAGACGAGGAATAAGGGTCTTATCTAGCGAATCGATCGGTCATTTTCGAAAAAAATACAAAAAAAATACTGTTCTTACTGTTTTACTGATATCTTACAAATTGTACCTTTAACAGAGAGACGGTATGACTAATTCACACACGCAATCGCTCTCATTAGTGGTACTGTGCTAATTTATCTGATTTACAACAAGCAGAAATCTAAGAAATGTTACGAACCATAGATAAATAACTGCTGAAAGTGAGCTATGTCAGATCACTCTTTCATTAGGAAAAAATATCCCACCTTTAATAGTCAAATCATATTTATAGTACAAACCTTGTCAGTGAACTATGATGGCCAAAAAAAAAAAAAATTATATTATTATTATTAAACTATCATTCATTAATCGTAAACGAGGTAAAACGTTCAATTAATCGAGGTTTTGATTTTAGGCCATAATCGTCCAGCCCTACTTTCAACCTACACAACAACGACTTTCAAGGCCCAGAAAGGTAGTAAAGACATCGTCAAAATAGTGCACGTGACTACAGTGGTTCAACCTTAATGTTACGAAGCGATAAGAATACTTTCTGTGCGCAAAAATAATGACTTTATTCAATAATCTCTTCTCTTCCATGTCAGTCTCCTATGCAGTTGATGTAGTAAGCACAGCGCTTCAGTGTTTATGTCCGGACGCCAGTTCAGTATTGGCCAAAGCTGCACATGTGAGCAACACGACACTTGCGTGTGATGCTGACGCAAGAGCCGACCAATAATGAGTCAGTGTTCTGACATAGAACATGGAAGTGCTGCACTGTGTGTACAATGTCAACAGGGTAGGAGAATGACATGGAAGAGAAGAGATTATTGAATAAAGTTGTTATTTTTGTTTTGTTTTTGCTCCAAAAAAGTATTCTCGTTTCTTTATAAAATTAAGGTTGAAGCACTGTAGTCACGTGGACTATTTTAACAATGTCTTTAGTACCTTTCTGGGCCTTAACAGTGGTAATTAAATTGCCGTCTATGGAGGAGTCAGAGAGCTCTTGGATTTCATCAGAAATTTCTTAATTAGTGTTCTGAAGATGAACGAAGGTCTTACGGGTTTGGAACGACATGACTCATCTGTAATCAATGACAGAATCTTCATTTTTGGGTGAACTAACCCTTTAAGCCCTTTTAACTCAAGTATCCAGAATAACCCTGAACGTGAAGCAGAGCTAATCTCTATGTTAGGTCGTATATCATTAGTAAGCCAGTTACTGACAGGAAGAACAGAGGAAGAGTCCCTGTTATCTCTGTCTTTATAAGAACATGGGATTGAAATCATTAGGATCTTATTCTATCTTCTCCTACATCACACTGCAGAATCAGGAACAAGGTTGCAGTAAACGACTTTGTGTGTGTTCCCAAGGGAAATATCTGTGTCGGGTATGCATAGGTTACACCAGACGAGACCTGACAAGATGACAGTGCTCTGCTTTGTTCTGGAAGGAAAAAGCACACAGAGTCAGACGTTGACAGAGAGCTGATGGGTAAAGAAGAAGATATTTTGAAAAAAACATTACTGTCTCAGAGAGCTTTATGTCCATATAATGGAAGTAAACATGGTCCAAAACAACTGGACTTTCAGTGTATGGACAAAAAAAAGAAAAAAAGAGAGACATCTTTTTTGTACTCTGCAGAAAAAAGAAAGTCGTACAAGTTCGGAATGGCATGAGTGTGAGTAAATGTTGACAGAATTTGAATTCCCGTGTGAACTATTCCTTTAAGAGCAGCAATTTATTCAATAAACAAAACACAAGTTACAGGAACTTCATCCGTGAGATAAATGTTACGAACGTGAACAACAAAACAGCATTTCACTTATGTAGGTCATGGCTGTGGTAACCTCCACACATGATGTCGGTTTTATGCAATTGGTGTTAGTGGATATTTCATCCACTAACACCTACAACGTATAGGAAATACAAGGGGGAAAAAAAAGTAATGTGGATAAAAATCGACAACTTAACACCACCGTCATACAAGAACCAAAATATCCACACAGACGCATTGAGAAAGGAGCAGACATTCACCATATTTAGAAGCAAAACTCTAACATAATGCTTTGCATAGATTAATCCCAAACTAAAAATAAACAGAATTAGATTTTTCAGGTTCTCATTTGTTTTCCTTTTAACCGCATACCCAGAATGAGGTCAACACACATCATTTTAGCTCAAGGGGAATTTTAAGGAATTCAGTACTACCGACGATGACATATTTTGAGCTCAACCAAATAAGTCTGATTCACGATATGGAAATCAGTGTCGTGGGGACTACGTGAAAATGTCCAAGCATGACAGATGTCTGAGCTGCCGGTGTTCATTAATCAAGGATTCAAGTGTTAACCAGCATAAAGGCAGCAATTTCATCATTTACCTCATAATGCATTCGGTGTCTTGCATAATAAAATGATTAAAAGATGTTCACATGAGGACCAATTATTCATGCTTATGTCTTACTACAAAAATGAAAAATGGTTCTGTGGTGTGGTTATGAATACTGTGATTGCATACCTCTGATGCAGTGAAACGGAAACAGAAAATCTTTATGATATGCACATAGGGTTTAAAGAGATACTCAAAGGTTAAACCTGGGGGCTCTTCAGGCAATGAGAGCATGAATGGTGGTTTGTCTTTTTTTATGTGTTTGTGTGAGTGCATGAGTGGTGGTCTTTATAAGGGATACAGCTGCTCTCTCTTCAGTAAGATGACACCAGTACTTCAGCATTGAGGTAACCACAGTGTTCTCTAGACCTTGTTTGGACAGCAAAAACTAGTCCAGAAACCTTCTGCCTTCCAAGTCAAACTAGCAAATTCATACAGCCTGAAAGAAACAGGAGCTTGAACGGGGTCTTGAAACAACTAAAAGAATAGATTTTCTTCGATAACACGTTGTCATAAATTTTATTAACAATCATTATTACATTAAATAATGCTTACATCGTCATCAGTTAATGAGCATTTAAAGAGTTTTCATGAAATGTCATTAAACTTTTATTTATGGATGCACTAATATCAAAATCCTGGCAGATAATTATTTTCATGTCATGGTTAATAATCAATAAATCATAAATTTAAATCAAATAATGAATTAAAATTGAAATTTTATAGACTATTTATAGATTTGTTAATATTCATTTTAATATTTTATATTAACGTTTTAATAAATAATTCTATATTAATTCACACTGAAGGCACATGAACTATAGCATTCGTTAATGTTTATAACATTTATTAAAGAAAAGCATACTGGCTTTCTCAAGTCTGAGATACTAATGGACAGTCTGAAAAACCAAAACATGCCTGCTAGCATTTCAAAAGCTCATTTTAAAAACATGCAATTCTGATTGCTTGTCAAAACCCCTAAACCCTTGCCAATCTCGTGTCATTTGCAGCGGAAAAGGGTTGCCCTCATCTTCGGTGGTCTCTTTTCACACTGCTCATTACCTTAATTGATGTTTAACCCCTAGATCAGATGATGACGGCTCAATTAAGAGCTTGCTGGAGGAGAGATTAACACAGGGAAGGAGGGCTGTGCTCTCTCAGATGAGCTTCAGCCCTTCACCGTGCCCTACTCCACCAGCCACACAGTCAGTAAGGACACTGAGGCCATTTTGAATTGGAAAGGGCAGGGAAGGGCTCCCCCCTCCCCATAATACTTAATTCAATCAGCAGCGCTATGACCTTAAAGTGGATTTGTTTCCAATCAGGCGTTTGCCACTGATCAAGGACAAAATATTTGTAATAACTGTGCCTTCTGTCATCATTTACACTCCCTCATATCATTCCAAACCTGTATGAAATTCATATCATAAGACCAAAGAAGATATTTTGTTGGATTTATTTTCCATACAATTAAAGTCAGTGAGGTTGAATGTTGTTTTGGATCCCACTGACTTTCATTATATGGACAAAAACAGTTGAAACATTCTTCAAAATACTTTCTTTTATGTTAAACAGAAGAAAGAACATAATACAGGTTTGGAACAACATGAGGGGGAGTAGTAAATGACAGGATTTAAATTTTTGAGTAAACTATACCTTTAAAGGGATAGTTCACCCAAAAATGAAAATTCTGTCATCATTTACTCAGCCTCAGGTTGTTCCAAACCAGTATAAATTTCTTTGTTCTGTTGAAAACAAAGGAAGATATTTTGAAGAACGTTTGTAACCTGGCAGCTTTGGGCCACCATTGACTTCCTTAGTATTTTTAGTCAATGGTGGCCCAGAGCAGCCTGGTTACAAACGTACTTCAAAATATCTTCCTTTGCGTTCAGCAGTACAAATAAACTGAGTAAATTTTTTGGGTGAACTATCCCTTTAAGGTTGAACCACTGTTGTCACGCAGACTATTTTAACGATATCTTTTAATACCTTTCTGAGCCTTGAAAGTGGCCATTGTGTTGCAGTCTATTGGAGGCCAGATAGCTCATGGATTTAATCAACAATACCTTAATTTGTGTTTCGAAGATGAAAGGACTTACGGGTTTGGAACGACATGAGGGTGAGTAATTAATGACAGAAGTTTCATTTTTTGTTGAACTAACCCTTTTAACTTCACCAGTATTTGGCAAAATATCTGCTGGATATCTGGGTAAAGTCCACACAAAGCATTTGTGTCAAATGCTTTCAGGGAGACACTAAAGGCCAGAGACATTGTTCGAGTGGAAAAAAAATTATTAAAACGTGACCAGAGGATACCGTATTCAATCAGAAGAATATTTCACAAATCAGACAAGAACAAAGTGAAGACCTGCTTTATAGGCAGCAGAGGGCCTTTGACACAAAAGAGCGTAAATACGCACATCAAATACAAAACAGATAGATAGACATCTAAAAACACAGACAGCACAGTCATAAATTTGTTTATGTGGAAATCTAGATAAGAGACTCAGAATGAATAGTCATTATTCTGACCTCATGTTGATGAAAACATCCCTATAGATGATCAGGATGAAGACATAACACTACTTTTGTTCTGTCATGTTTTGCATCATCCCGCCTTTCTTAACTTGGTTTCATGTTCCATCAGAAAAAAAAAAAAAAAAAACTTTTCCGAAAAGCATCCGCTTAATCATTTCCATGTATCATACTTCCCATTATCAAGCAGCGCTTTTTCATAAAACGAACATGATTGTTCGCAGGATGCTTGTTATTTTCTGAAAACTTTTTTTAAGCATTTCAAAACACCAGTGGTAGGTTTGCAATGTGTGAAAGAATCTTTTCTCTCTGACTGTTATTGGTACCCCAGGTGGGAGGACATAACAGCATTGAGTCTCTGGAGGTAGAGCTGACACCCTGCTGGGAATCACGACAGCACAGTACCTGTCTGCATGACCTAGACACTCAGCTCATTATGAGATTCAGCCTATAATGAGAGCTGGAATTCTGAAGCCACCAATCAAAGCTTTGTACACACACATTACACTACAGCAAAGCATCGAAGACAAACGCTCTTCACACTTACAACTCAGCCTGTGGAAACTTCAAACTAACATATTTTCATGAGAGAGTGAAGTCACACTTTCACAGCTTGTTAAAAAGACATTTCTTCTCTGAATATCTTAAGACAGACAGGGGGTTTTAATATTGGGCTTTTGGGACCTCAAGGAGGCCGGCAAGTGGTGCTAGGAGGTGATATATTCATTTTACTTTTATTATACTAAAATTGACATTAAATCATGAAATTAATAATACACATTTCATTGAAGATTTCTAATGAAAATGACAGAATATGTCTTTTAAATAGATATTTTATATTTTTTGCTAAGGGGATTATCATATTTGAATGTCCTTGGCATCCAAAGTTTGAATTTAGAGCCAGCAAATGTTCACAAAGAAAGTTTTAAGAGTACGAATACACCAAAAACACATGTTGTTATTGCATAACAGAGAGAGAAAGAGAAAGAGAGAGAGAGAGAGAGAGAGGGTGGTGCCGCAGAACTGCGTAGGTTAAACCAAACTTTTGTTTAGAGTCCGCGAGCAGGATCAACCAAACTTGATAAGTGGCTTCAGTGCTAAAGAAAAAAAAAAAAATCAGTCCACTCCAACAAAGATCCCAAAAAATACCTCGCATCAGTAAAAAACATATACGTTCCACCACAAAACACATGCTATCCTGTAGCGCACAACATAGTGAGCTGAAATGTGTGCGACTGCATCAAAATCATGTTGACATTTCAGACAGCCACTAAATCTGACAGCCTGTCAGAAGCACCACAACAACGAACACCGTTCATATCGGCCCAGTAAGTCACGATTTCTAATAATCCACTAACACTACGGTAGATATTTATGAAAAGTAATGTAATTGTGATGGATTATATCTTATTCCCTTGTCATCAATTGGGTATTAAAAGCCTAGTCTGAACCTCCGTATCTCATAGCTTCGATTTCAGACGCGACTTTCCCCCCTTTGATGCAATAAAAATAACCATACAACAAATAACCAGTGTATGTTTGCGCACGAACGCGAATGAGCTTGAATTTTGGTATTTTTTAAAATAAATTCAGAGAGGTGACGGCAATAATTCGGCATTGTAAGAGCTTCAGCTAGACTGGACGAACGACTTACCCGGAGCAGCTACAAGATCCACATCTGTGCGATAAACACCAGGTTTCTTACGGCCCGATACGTAAGGAAGAGTAATATAGATCAAACCAGGCAAAAATATAAAAAACACCGAGCAGATGTCAATAATAATATGTGAAATCCTTAACTCCTGTTCAGGGTTATTATTTAGCCCGTACAGTCAAAAACCTCCATGTACAAAGTGTCCTATCCACCATGACTGGCAGTGCATTATGATGGATAGATAATGTGGCCAATCAGAGATGAGCTTTGCGTGTTTCGTCCAATCGGGTTAAAGTATGGGCACTGCTGTGTGGAAAAGAGTTGTGGGCGGGGCTAATATGCAATAGGAAGAGATCGCGCTGACGCGGTTTATGTATTCATCCGCCTCCCCATCTTAAGGAAAAGATCCTGTAAAATTCGTCTGTGTTTACATTTGAGAACTGGAATGTAATAATTACTTTTATATGTGACTGTATTTTATATTTTATATATATATATATATATAAAATATTCTTAATATTTAAATATCATGAAAATAACCCTCAATGATGATATGACTGGTGCGCTACATTAAACACGTTTTATTATTTATAATATCAGATGTACAAGGTTACGTCAGCAAGTAGCCTAAATTGTGCTTTTTCAAAGCACATAATAAGTGAATCATTCATAAGTGGAACTGCATTCATGCATTTTATTTCCAACCCGCTTAAACACAACGAAACATTAAGTGTGTTAAGAATAGCCTATTATTGGACAAAATATCAAATACAGTTTTGACCAGGCTGCTTTAGTGGCTCCATGAAAGATACGTCAGGTGAATCCAATAAAAGCATGGAAAGTCCTACTTTTCGTGGAGGAATACAGTGTTTACAGAGGGAATAGTGGTGATGCAGGCAGAAAAATTAAAATGTCAGAGTGCGGTAAGTTTGAAGGCAGCTGAAACGGATACAATGTAACTGAACCATCTGGAAATCAATGCTACGGGTTTTAAAATAACATGAGAACAAAAAACAAAACCAGAAATATTATTTAAAGGATTAAATAATGAGAATGCACTTGCGACATATACTCGGATCAGAGCTGCGTGCGTCACTGAGATGGAGGAACACTTAAAGTCACAGGACTCAAAAACAAAACTCCTTCAGTCTGCGTTTTATATATGAAATGTGATACGTGCAACGAGGAGATTATCACATAAATCCTCGAGCAATGTGTAAATTGTCTTTTGTGTATTGTGTATTTTTATTTCATTATCTTTAAGTTGTTTTAGAGTCATTGTAGAATCTCTAAGCAGAATTTAGTCAAAAGCAGCTACTTCATGTTTCATGAAGAAATATATATATATATATATATATATATATATATATATATATATATATATATTATATTAGATAGATAGATAGATAGATATCCATTTACTAAAAAATAAAAGAAATAACATGAATGTAGCCCATTGCATATAGGCCTACCTGTGGAGGAGAGAGATTACTGTTTTATTCCTTATGTAAGGAGCTTATGCACTGGGGTTTTGTGGAAGAGCATTTATACAAACAGATGGACACCCTGTTGCCCTCTCTCAGATCACTTGCTTCCTACACTCAGCCTGCGCACTGAACAGAATGCCATTCAGCCACGAAACCTTCACTGCAGGCAAAAACAATCATGAAAGTGGGGCTGCAATGACAGAGATGACTCAGACAAGCCCTCTGATCCGGGATCAGTTATTGACTGACCACAGTGGGCAGTTATGAACAAGTAAAAAATGTCAGATTACATCTTATTCACTTGTGAATCTACTATGGTGTGCATAGCAAAAAGAGTAACATTTTGTAATTTTGGACAGTCTGAAAGCTGTTAAACTTTAGATCAGTATAATCTCTTGGGCACATGCAGGTGATGTTTCATTGTTTAATAGAAGCTGCATGCTTGAACACAGGTTTCAAAACAGCTGCTTTCAGAGCTGAGAAGGGCTGGAAATGACACTTTACAGATGGATTCTCTTTTGGCTTGGCTTCTCATTTCCTTCTCTTTTTTTCCCGCTCTCACGCTTTCTTTGACTCACAGATGCACGTGCAGATGCACACTTGTTTTTTATTCTTTCTCTCTGCATCCATCGTTCTCTATCTGCCTCATTCTCTCTTTTTCCTTTATTTCTGAATGTATTAATCCAGATGAAAGGTGTGTGGGTGAAAATGTTCCTCTCTGCAGTGACCCGCTGATCTGCTGCACTTGGCTTCCGTAGCATCCTGTCTGCTGCCTAGCAACTCTTTGTATCTATGGCAACAAAGCCAACAAACCCTCCTGCCTCTATCAAACGTACCCCCACAATGAGCTGCAATAAGTATGGCAATCAGGAACAGGCAAGAATTCAGTAAGTGGAAAAGCTTGGCAAAGGGATTCAAATAATTAAAAAAAAAAAAATCATTTTTAAGTGTCTAAATGTCTCATACTTTCAAATCACCACTGTAAAGAAACAGCATCATGGCTGTGTAATGTAATGCAATGCAATGCCACTACCCAATATTAAGTATTGATATTTGCATTTACATTAAATCATATTTTCGCAGCTAATATTTACTGGCTGCTGTTTTAGGTGTGATTTGAAAGGTAGCCTGTAATTTTGACTGTGCTCATTCATGCATTGTATTAATGTGATTATCAAGACATTGTGTTGCTCTCTATTTACAGAAGATTGTAAATATTGTCAGCACAGAGTATTGTTTATCTATATTTATTTAATCTACAGTATAATTTGTATTTGCTTTTATAATCACGGCATTATACAATGTGGCGTAGTGGAGAATCTTGTACTGTGTCCAAAGTTTACACTGCAAATTTGAATGGCTCACGAGAGCGTGGTTAGTGGTTGGTGACGTTGCGCCCTCTTGTGGCCAACTTAGAACAAAACCAGTGAAAGAGCCGAGACAAGCTTTCCAAACGCATCATTTACTCGCCCTAATGTCGTTGACAGTCGTTCCAAACCTGTAAGACTTTCGTTTATCTTCGGAACACAAATGAAGATATTTTTAATGAAATGTGAGAGATTTATGTCCATTCCACGCGTCTATCAGTTTGACACTTCAAAAAGTTCATAAAGAGATTGTAAAACTAATCCATATATATGAATTGAGCGGTTTAGTCCAAATTTTCTGAAGAGACACGATTGTTTTATATAATGAATATTTTATATCTAGGCTTTTATTCACACATAAACATTGAACAGCGAACATAAACAGAAGGTAAACCTTTTTTTTTTTTTTTTTTTTTTTTTTTTTTATTAAACAGAGTACAAAAGTGAGAAATAAGACAAAAGAAAAGAGCCAGGGGTTCAGGGAAGGCCAAACACTAGGCCTACATCATTACATATATTTAAAATGAGATAGGTAAAAAATAATAATAAAAAATTAAATAAATTATTAAACAGATAATTGAATCAGTGACTCGGAGCGCCAAAGTCACGTGATTTCAGCAGTTTAGCCGTTTGATAGGAGATCCGAGTCACTGATTCGATTCGCAAAGCTCCGAAGCAGTGTTTTGAAATCTGCCCATCACTATATTGTTGAAAAGTTGTTATTTTGTTTTTTTGGCGCACAAAAAGTATTCTTGTCTCTTTATAATATTAAGGTAGAACTACTGAACTCACATGAACTGGTTTAAATATGTTTTTAGTACCTTTATGGATCTTGAGAGAGGAAATGTCATTGCTGTGAATGCAGACCTCACTGAGCCATCGGATTTAATCAAAAATATCTTAATTTGTGTTCTGAAGATGAATGAAGGCCTTACAGGTGTGGAACGACATGAGGGCGAGTAATTAATGACACTATTTTCATTTTTGGGTAAACTAACCCTTTAATGTTTATATGTGAACAAAAGCATATATTTAATCTGTTCATCATGTAAAGCAATCTTGTCTTTTCAGAAAAAATGGACTAAACTGCTCAATTCATATTGATTAGTTTTACGATCTCTTTATGAACTTTTTGAAGTTTCAAAGTGGTAGTTGTGTCTGTCAATGGAGAGACAGAAATCTCTCTGATTGCATTAAAAATATCTTAATTTGTGTTCTGAAGATGAAGGAAAGTCTTATGAGTTTGGAACGACATGAGGGTGAGTAGGCTAAATGATGACAATTTTCATTTTTGGGTGAACTAACCCTTTAGGTAGGTTGTAGTTGTACGAATCATATTAGTATTATGAGATGTTTTCTAAAGGAACTGTAAATGAATTAATACTTGAAAATGGTTGAAGATCTACAAGTGTTCTGGAATAATGTCAACGTAAAAAGAATGCATTCACTTGCAGGGCAACACAAAATCAAAAATTAAATAAATACTTTGGTGACAATTGTATGAATTAAATACACACGGTTTATAGATGCTATATTTTAGAAGTTGATATAATGGGATTTGCAGGGTGATAAAAATATAAATGAAGGCTGCATGAAAATTGGCTATATACTTTTTTTTTTTTTTTTCCCAAACAGATATAAACAGGCAAATATACTGAATCTCAATCAGCAAGAAAGCTAAGATCATAGTCCATAAGAAATGTATTATTCTTATTATTATTTATGAGTTTAAGAGATTTTACAGAAAATATCTGAAAATATCAGCAAGAAAGCAAAATGTTGAGAAATTTGTTCTTGTGAATACAAACTTTGCAATGCAAAACAAAGAAATGAATATTTCAACAGGTGACTGCCAGAAAAAAAAGAAGAAAAAAAAAAGATATGAGCTGGACCCAAACTTCATGATTATGATTAAATTACCATTAAAGATACTGGAAAAACGCTTGTGAATTGAAAAGCCATAGCATTCATGGAAAATCAGCTGGGTTTTTTTTTTTTTTTTGGTGTGCACTAACCCTAAATGACCACCAGATGGCATTCATGGCTTAATCATTATGCTTCGGAAAGAGAGCTACAGGCCCCAAATTTGCAGAGTCCTTCCATATAGATTAGGTTTTGGGGGACCCATTTTATTTAACTGAAATAATTCGTTTAATCATAATTTCTTCTTATTATTTATTATTGTTATTTATGAATAGCCATTGATATAGAATCATGATATTGGTTAGTCTACCACATCGACCTTCATATGTTTTGTATTGTATATATGATAGTGAAAGCTATGCAGATAAACACCACTGAGTTTGTTGGAAATCTCTTTCTAAAAATGATCAAACTATGGGGAAGTGCAAAAACTGAACTTTGGTGAGGCTTGCCAGGTGACTTGGACCCAGAGCCTATAGGGGGACCCTAGTAACTGAGTAATTGATCTCAGGCCAGCAGAAATACTAAACAGGGATGACACTCATATAACATGCATACACATGTAGGCTAGTACAACATTCACAACTTTTCAGTATTTTCTACTTTGATAGCCAAGCCAGTAGCCTATGGTTTCTTTCATTCCATTAATTAAAGAATGTAATGTCACCATAAATGTGATCGTCACTTGTCATGTAGGCAAGTGAAAACTTTATAACAAGTCTATTAAGTCATACTGATGGGGGTGGAGGACCGGGGAAGTAATCTGCTGGTCTCTGTGAATAAAAGAAGAAACATCTCAAAGCTGTTTGACTAATCTCTGCTTCTCTTGCTCGGTTATTGTGTGGGCCTTGGCCAGCAGCAGCATGGGAAGGCGGGTTTGTTGCCCCCTCCTACTGAAATTTAGCGTGTGAACAGTCAGCTTGTTCCTGGGCCAACAGAGTCCCTTCTTTCTTCTTTAAGAGGACCGCCTGCGTGCGGGATCTAGAACCCTCTCTTGGTCTTAATTTATGCGCATATTAATTATGCTGCATTGTAATTTCCACCGTGGGATAGAGCATGCAAATGAGCAGTTTATGTTTATGTAGGCTACAATCTCCCTCAGGAGGGTGAAATTTAAACCAGCACCCAGGCCTGTTCTCATGAAGCCTACTAACATCTCATTTGAAATTGACCAGGAGCTTCATTTTAGAAATGGTTCGCAAACAGCGCACATGTTTCCTGTGGGCCCTCAGGTTTTTGTTTTTTTAATGAATGATTTCTTTGTGCCTTCCAGCTTCTTTGTTCATTCATCCAAAATTGTAAGACTTTAGATTTAAATTAAGGATACTTCATTTTATAACTGTCACTTAGAGTCAGAGGATTGGCTCTTTTATCATGGTAGCAAATAAAGTGACTTGGCATAAACACACACAGGGTTGTTTTTGTGAATTGTGGGGTCATTCCATAGGCGTAATGCTTTTTATACTGTACAAACCGTATTTTCTATCGCCCTACACCTAAATCTACCCATCACAGAAACTGTGCACATTTTTACTTTCTCAAAAAAACTCATTCTGTATGATTTATAAGTATTTTGAAAAATGGAGACATGGGGTAATGTCCTCATAAGTCACCCTCTCCTTGTAATACCTATGTCATACCCATGTCATTATACAAATTTGTGTCCTGATACGTCACAAAAACGTGCGCGTGCGCGCGCGCACACACACACACTTTTACTTTGCTATCTAAATGGGGACATTCCAGTTCTACTGTTTTTAAATACAGCTACTATAACCTAACCATAACCATGTGTGTGTGTGTGTGTGTGTGTGTGTGTGTGTGTGTGTGTGTGTGTGTGTGTGTACTGTAAAGATTTTACAAATGAGGACGTTTTGTCAGATTCAACTCAGGGTTTGTTCAGATTTTTTTTCAGAAACATCTAGACTAATTAGGCTAATTATAATATACTTGCAATGTTAACTACAGCACAGTAATATTTTTCATTTTAGAATTCATTACTAAAATTAGAATTCAATGTTCCATCTTCTCAAATTTGTCGTTATTGTTATCTTTATATTGACTGCCATTAACAAATATAACTTTTAAGAGATTATTCGTTAATATACACCTTAAAAGAAAATCATAGCGTATATTTCCACATATTTTCATTTTTAATATCTTACTAATGAAAGTTTTTTTTTTTTTTTTTAAGTGTAAATTGTTACCAGTGCTTTAAAGTTGGTTACTTTGAAGGAAGACACCTGGACCATGTTTCAAGTAAGCAGAAAACTAAATGCAGCGGGAGCTGCTGATGCCACAAGTGCTGAATGAAGGCTAAATATTTCGTCAAAATATCGCGGATGTTTTTAATCGCCAATATTTTGCGAAAACACTAAAAGAAAACATGGAAATTTCATGTCATAAATAGTAATTATTCTTGTCAAATAAGTAATTATGGCTTTAAAACAGCGTTTGAAGAATGTCAGAGATTATGAACTCACAAAAACTGCACATTATGTAACAAAATGAGGCATATTACCTTTTTAAATTTAAGTTATCCTGCTTAAACCTTTAGTTACAACCCAAGTATCCTACATTTGTTTCACGCAATGTCTGGTAACGCTTTTAAGTAACTATTTTTGCTAGTCTACATACGGATACAGTGAGATCACTATTTACTATGTTAAACTACGCCGTATACGGAGGTGTATTTCTTTTCAGATGCGTTCATCTGGATGATTTGCAGCCTACTGTGCAATACCAGTTGCCATGCTGCGCCACACCGCGCAGGATACTGGAGCAGGGGTGCGTTTCCCAAAGCGAACTATGGTCGCAAGTTCCGTCGTTACCAATAGAGTTCAATGGGACTTACGACCATGGTTTACCAACGATGCTTTCGGGAAACTCACCCCAGATTTGGATCTGCTTTGGGAATATGGGGATGGGAGCGGCGAGGAGGTTCATTCATTTCTCTTTTGTTAAGCCTGCTACATAAACACAGCCTATATAACCTGTAGCCTAAATATTGCATCTCTCAAATATTAGCCTGCATAGTAAATGAATATGCTTTTAACAAGCCTGTTTTTACAGTGATCAATCTAAGATGAAAACAGTGGCGTTACACGAAATATTTGACGTGGTGGACCTTCAGGCCGCACATAAGGGAATAAATGCAGAGTAAGGAAAGCAAAGTCATTGACAAACTGAAATTACGTTATACTTTAAGAATCTCGAAGTTCAATTTGATATGAATGTCTATAAAAGGTCATCTGTATTAGTGCACTGCAAACTAAACATTCGTAGCTGTTATTAAGAAGCTTTATACCAGAGTCTTAAAATGTTTTTCATTAGTGTAACCTCAAGTTGATTCGTTATGCTAAATCATATTTCTGACTAAAACCAGTTATAAGAATGTTTTAATGGTTGTTTAACAAAATATTTTACACTGTGGAATTAGATGAAATCGAACTTTCTTGTTAAGGCTGACTTCAGCACTGTTTCACGGACAGCGCCTCACAAGGAAAAAAAGCGCGAGCGGGGTTAGTTCTACACTATTCCAATAGAACAGAATAGAATATGTTAATAAAAAATTATAAATAGGCAAATCACAGTTATTCATACTGCAGGACTTCACTTGTTTCAAGATAAATAAAATAATTCCGCAGGATGGTTTCAGTCTGCCACCGGTGTGATGCAACGAAACTATACAACAAACAAATGAGAACAAATTATTAATGAATGGAAGCGGGTGAAGAGAATGGAAATCTGACCAAAGTCCTCCTGATTCAATCTTACACTTATTTTACGCACTACAAGGAAACCATTCTGATATTTCAGATGCCTGTAGTTATACTCAATGAGAAAGATAATCAGCCCCGTTGCCCCCTGCATCGAATGACATCTCTTTTTCCTCTTTCAGTCTTTTCCTTCATCCCATAAAAGAGAAGGATTAGTCAAACAATTCACCGAGTCAACTCTATTTCCTTTTCCCCTTTCTTTTTTAAGCCAGAAATGGTCAGGGTGGAAGTTTTCCATCAATGTCCATCCATCGTCAGTCTTGGGAGGATAATTGCTCAAATTATTGTAAATCTATAATAAATGGGACACGAAAAATGAAGGGGCTGATAAGTCTAACTCTCAAATTTGACCCTATAGTGTTCATTCTGCTTTAAACCTGGAGGATCTATAGGTTACTACAGGTGATTCACGTCACAATAATTATTATAACAGAAATAATTCTTGATTTTTTGAAAGTACAATAAATAAGCACTTTTGTTGCTAGTGAAAATTTGTTGCTAATGAAAAAAGTAGGCTATATGGCAGAAAAATATAAATTTCACTGAAAGAAAAAGCAACATTTAATCGCAAAGTCTTGCCTCTTATTTTTTCTATATTGCTTGGAAATAATAACCTCGATAAAACAATAAAACATACATTGACACCCACATAGCACATGCCAACAAAGAGGCATTAAAAGCTGGCACGGATCCAGTGGCCAGATGATCCAATCTGGATTTTCTTTAATAATTTCGTTAAATGCAAAAATATTTCGTTAACTTATAATCTAAATAAACGAAATTCTTACAAGTAAACTGCCGTTTTGAATATGATAGATTCATAATTGTAAAGGCAGAGGTCACACATAAAGACTGTTGGAATTTCTTTCAGGAAGACACTCATTTTCCACATTATAACGCGGGAATAATTTCACGGCATCACGTTTGCGTTTATTTCGTCAAGAGAACACAAACGCATAAATGCATTTATTTAATGTATACTTATAGGCTACACTGCATGAAATTACACGATCAGTTACATAGGCTACAGGTAGGCCTAGGCTATAGAAAATTGACCGTTATGAAGCTTGTAAAACAGCATCTTAAACTGAAAAGCTATAGTTAAAAATAAACACACACACACACACACACACACACACAAAAAGATTATGCTTCATAATCTTTGTACAACTTTATTAACCAATATAACATTTGGCTCAATTTTTAAGTAAAACCTGCTACCAAAAAAGTTAACAATTTCGTGTCAATACAGACAAATCGTGGTCTCTATAGTAGAAAATAACCTTCATAAACTCTCACAAACGCATTAATTAAGCAATTAATTCAGTATTAGTCGACATCTGGCCAACGAAACGCTGAGATGCTCAGAATAAAAGAACTGAATATAACCGAATAAAAGTCTCGCATTTAAATAATATAGCCTACAGCATATAAGGTTTAACCACTGAAAATAGTTGAGAAAGAGTTTACTGTTACAGACAGAACACCTAAAATGTGGTTGTGAGGACATAAAGCGTGTAACCGGCTCCAAGAACAATGGCTTTAATGAATGATAACGAGAAGGCTACTACTGAGAGAAATCTCATGATGGACTCTGCCTTTCTGTAAATAAGGAATCAAATAAATACTCTCTCATCATTTGAAGTCTAAAGATTACAATATATGGCACAAAGTTGTGCATTTTATCTCCGAGTAGGCTAGTCTGCTGCTTCACTCAACCCCATTTTGTAGTCAAAACGAATTTCCAGGTCATTTGCATATGCAAATTAGGGTTAATTGCAAACCCTGTCAGGCGGTGCGTGGGAGATGTCAGAACGCCATTTTTGTTTTTCAGTTAGACCAGGCTTAGGGATTTGTCATTGAGAAAACAGCTCTTACGGTTTCCAGTAACCAGGAAAAGGGTATCCTGGGGTAAAACTTGTTCGTGTTTAAGTAGGCTACAACTACTAAATGGGCTATGAGAGATGCGGATGAAAACGCCCAGTATCTTCCCCTTAAAGAAACAAAACTTATACATACTGAAAATATGTCGATACGGAAATATTTCCACAATTTGCAATGGTATGATAAATGGACATGCAGATCAATGCACGAAGATGTGTGCGCTCTTACTGAGTAGTTACTCAGTTGGATTTAGGGGAACAAAAGATGACATTTGAGTTGCCAATCACGTATCGGATTCTGAACCGTCCAGCATCCCAATTCAAAACCAGACCTTACAAGTAAGCCTATAGCACATACAAACCTCACAGACAGGCCGATTTTGAATGTAGCTGGTCTTTCTACTTCATATTCTCCCCCCTTCTCTCACACACAGTCCTTCGCACATTCACGTGTGTGAACTTAACACTTCCACTTTATACCCGCATGCAATAATGCATAAAACGCTTATGTAAAATGTTTGCATATTGACAACAAATTTGAGAACTGTAATAGAATCATAACGTTGAAATCACGTGACAAAAAATGGCACCTGCGATATTAAGAATCAGCAGAACCAATCAAAGTCTATTGCATAATAAGAATATGATTGCATAATAAGAATATGATGCACTGATTGATGGTTAATAAAATATCATTTCGAGAAAAAGAAAGGACTAAACACCTGATTAAATTTTTATAAATAATGACGACGTTTGAGATTACGTATGATACTATATTTATTTCTTCATCACTGGGCAATTTATTATTTTCAAATTAAAATACATTATTTTAAAATATTATCTTCTTCACTCTGGTGGCTTATTCAAATTAAAATTTGTTTGAAATAAACACACACGAGCTTTTACAAACACAATTCCTAGTTTACGGATCTTTGCTCTAGTGCATCGACGCAATTTCAAGAGAAAACATCAGATTTTTCCTGAGTCATTCGGTGCGTCTCCCCCTCACGTTTTACTGTAAGAGGCGAAATGTGAAAAGACCAGAATAGATCAGCCCATGCAATTCAATCCTTGTCATGAGTTTTACTTCACATAATCGCCTTAGCACACTTTCGTGGCCGAAAATCGTGGTGCTGAGTTGGTCAAACGCCTCACTGGAAACACGTGTTCTTATTAAGAATAAATCTCAACAGCCTGACTTCTGGAGCGCGCGCTGGCGGTTTATGAAAATCATACAAGTCATTTCGCCCTGGCCGCGTCTCAAGCACACACGCACACGTGGGGCACATAATAGCATACCGCTAATACTTCGTATTCAGAAAAGTCACAATAACACTGTTTTATATATGGAAATACACGCTTACGTTTATATAGCCTATGATGTTCGAACTATATTTATTCACTGGCAGCAGAAACAAAATCTAACTTTGGAACTTTCCGTCCTCGAATTTACAGGTTCACCAGCGCGTGGCTCCAATTATCCACCACTTTCTGACTGCCTTAAGTCTAAAAGCAGCATAAAAGTGTTTATTTATTTTTAAGAGATCCTCCTTGTGATAAAAACGTGTTGGAGAATCCCTCAGGAAATGACTAGATGTGTTAAAGCAAAGGACTAGTAGAAACATGTTGTTGGTCGATAATTGATAATGACCCTGGGACGTGCCAACACCGAGCAGCGTCTGATTCTCTCTGCATCTCTGGCGGACACGAAGCCTTGGCGCATTATCTCTAACTCATTACTTCTCAACGGGTTGGCTTTTACTAAGGGTTCGAGGCCTGCATGCTCCCAGCGCCCTGGTAACAGCGGCTTTCGCGTGCTATCCAGATCTGGAGAAAGGCGAACAAGCGATGGAAATCGATGGAATTTGAGACAGAGAATGCATTAAGAGTCTGAGCTTTCAGAAAAGGGGACTCAGACGACTGATGGAAAAACCAAGACCAGCGGCCTCTGACAGAGTTGTCTATTTGGCAGTCGCGCCTCCTATTGAACCAGTAATTTATTCAAAGGAGATTTTTATCCCCAGCGATCTGATTCTTATGATAATCAACCGACCGAGACCCCTTTCTGTCCCCTTGTCTGGGGTCTACTCTCGGTCCTGACGGTTAAAGCTGATTTGCACGGTTTCACCCTGTCGATTCAGTGGTCACATTCCTAGACACTTACAGAGAAAAAGGCAAAGACAAAGGGTTGCTGGGAGCGAGTGCACTTGATTTAGACTGTGGGTTACAGTTAAAGGAGTCTCTAAGTCAAAGTGTTCTTGGTTCTCCTACAAAAGGCACTTATTTCATCACTGCACAACAAAAATCAAGGCCTTCCTGAAGCTCAGATATAAATCCATATGATGCATTTGTAGCCTATAGGCTACCTTTAGCTACACAGCACAAATTGTTATGTAAGTGCATTAAACATGAGTAAACAAAACCGAGCTATTGCATGTCTATAATAATATCATAGATTATATGTTTTTTCTCCTATATTTTCAAGGACGCACATACTAGGTCTATATAGAAAGAACTTACTATTGTAATAGTTAACAAAAGAGCGCAAATTATAATGCTTCTCCGTATATTTAAGCAGCATCGCATTGCTAATTCAAGAGGGTGGGGACAAATTCTAACCGCAACGTGTCATAAGGGGAGGGCTTAAAATATGCTATATGTTTTTTGGTTTGCAGGTTGAGGCCCACAAGCGTTTAATACGCGGAATGATAAGAGGGGGGACAACGAGCAGCTCATTCCACTCTCCGTAGGGGAGGAGAGGAGCATCTCAATGGGAAATATTGGTGAAAAGACTGCGTGCAGCCCGATACGGAGACGCTGAATGGATGGGGCCACTGCAACGTCACGCAGAGCCGCAGCCATGAAGCGGAGGACCGAAGCGCTAGACAACATTCTGGAGTGCACGCAGACCGCACGCGCACATTTATCTTTGCGATCCGTCCTAAAGACCACCGATGCTCGTGGATAGGAGTGAGTATACGCTAATATTTACGTTTGTATTGTAGACTGCTTGCATAGAGCCACTGCAAGAATTCTGTAATCGTGTTTTTTTAAGGGTGAAGCGAGAATTGACAGGAATAAGTCCCAGAACAGGTTGCGCGTGTAGCGGTCCTTGTAGGGTTTGGCGCTCGAGACACGCTGCTGTTAGAGGTGATCAGGGCGCGTGCATCCTCTTTAGGCGCAATTAATGGGAAATAGTCAGTTGTATCATATCGATAGTCTTCGCATTTTTCATAAAACGAAGCCAATAGATGGTTTAAATGTAGGAAATTAGAAACGGATTCTCTTTCAGAAGACTCAACTCACAAGTCTGGATATGGAACCCTTACTCTAATTTGTAGATTATTGGTTATTAATAAGTCTATATTTTGATAGGGCTTTATTTGTTTTCATTATGCCCATTTCTTTGATCTATAAATGATTGGGATTATTTTAAATGAGAATTTAGAGTTACAGCAGTGTGCTTTATGTCTGAATTAAATGCTTTCAATGAGAATATTTATCAGTTTTTGATAAACAGTCGAAAAGGCTCGTGGTTTATTTTGAGTTTTGTCTGAATCTTTAAGCCACAGAACAAAACGAGAATAACAGAAATATTTCTGGGTAATTCAAACTATATGATGGGAAAAGCTACGTTCATTTACAGAACATTCATAAAAATATATTCAAGAATTGTTTCTAAAACCTAGACACAAATGATTGTAATTTGTTTGGTGTTTATGTGATAGAGGCCTGTGCGCATGACGGGTTTAATCCTGATGGCCAGCGTTCAGATTTATCACAAGGCCAATATCTGCTCTCCACGTGCCTCTTTCATGCGCGTTTAGCTCTGTGCATCATACCCATGAAGACTAAGGCACGATATAATTGATTAAAAATTACAATTTTATAAATGTAGAAAATATTACACAGACATGTATGTATACATGGCCCCAGCCCCCACCCCACAACATTACTAAATATTATTTAACAATCAGATTGGACTACTGACCGAAGGATGACCAACGTCACTCAGGTTAGCCTAAACCTTATGAATCGTGCAACTGTTGTGTGACAAATCTCATCGTTTTTCTTGCGTTTATATAGTATGTTCATCATTGCAATAGGATAGCAGGAGTCTTAAAAAGCCTACTAATGTGGAGGACATTATGCATTTTGTGATAGGCTATTTTGTTTAAAAAAAATGAAAAAGTTATTGTTAGTTTTTAGCCTATCGGGGTCGTTTAAAAATCACAATCGCTGACATTAAGGTGTGGTCTACCCTAGTCTACCTCACATCTCTGTTGCTCGACTATGTTTATAGCTAGGCTATGTCACCTCCAAAATTCTATACATCACGAGAAAGTCCTGTTCACAATGTCTAGCCTATTTATAAAAGCAAGGGGAAACAAATCAGACTCAAGTTCTCACGTTGTTCTCTCTTTGCTTCTTTTTCCCCATAGGACGTCCATTATGAGATTTTACACGAGGGGCACGTTACACAGGTAGCTACAACTATAAAATTTAATTCATTTTAATAGGCCTATTTTTTATTTAGGCCTGTTTTTTTTTTTTTTTTTTTGTATGGTCTATACACATATGGCTACACACACACACACACACACACACACACACACAGTCATAGATCAGTTGATTCATTTAGGCTATAATGTGTGAGAGAGGATTGGATTGCGATTGAAAGAGCACGACACCAAAATCTTTAGGTGTTATATATGCTTAATTTTAGCAACAGAATATTTAGATTTTTATAGTTTTTCATTTTAATCTTATAGTTAAACTAGTGCGTAATTGATAAGAATAAAATAAATCCACATGAAAATAACGACGAGCTTACTTGACAAGACGCCTATCATTTCATATAGGCCTAATTTAAAGCAATTTCCCCTATAAATGTATATGACAAGAATATTTAATATAATGTACAAACATTATAAATGTGAAGTTTCGTCACAAACACGAATAGCTCATGTTTCCGTTTCTTATTTATATTTAATGACTTATACATCGAGTTTAAAATTCACGTTGTCAGTTAATGGCAGCATAAAGCCTAATAAAACTGATTGCATTCTTTGTACGCCTTTCACACCAGGACAATCCTTACAATAAATTAAAATAAACAATATGTAAAGACGCAAATGGAGAAACAAGCACAGAATTAAGAGTAAAATCAATGATGTCACCTCTGCAGTTTACATTATAATTACTCTAGTTATCAACAATTTAATGCAAGGTCATTAAAATTGTGAACCAAGCATTGTAAGTTTTAACGAAAAACTTTGGGAAATAGGGAATTATATAATTCTCTATATTATATACTAATATTGGAGGTTGTGCATATATTTTGGATTTGTTTGATTCGAATGATTAAAATTAAACAGAGCACATAAACGTCATTTTTATAGCCTATAATCGCTTCACTGAGTCACACAAATGCAGCTAATCGCGACTGTATCTCTGCGGTGTTAGGTGACTAGATTTAAATAGCCTATCACTTTCCGAAGCTAGTTACTAATCAGTCCAGTATAACAGATTAGTTAATTAGTACACCTTTTAGTTAATTCTTGGCACCAAATTAACATTTTTGCAGCACAAAACAGGAAACCTGAGACGTGACGCGAAATGGGATGTGAATACAAGCACTGTGATTATCTCACCACTTTGGTGCCAACTATAAAAACAAAAACAATAATAATAATAGTAATAATAATAATTATTATTATTATATTGAAATTGTAATATTCAATTGTAAAGCATTTATTTTCCATTGGCTCAGAACATATACGTGTTTGTCTACCTGTGTATGATATAAGCATGTTTGTGTGTGCTAACTGT
The DNA here is from genome assembly GCF_018812025.1 of Megalobrama amblycephala. Classification (NCBI taxonomy): domain Eukaryota; kingdom Metazoa; phylum Chordata; class Actinopteri; order Cypriniformes; family Xenocyprididae; genus Megalobrama; species Megalobrama amblycephala. The sequence goes on from NC_063056.1 coordinate 27,010,185, forward strand.
TCATTAACAGGGAAGCTTCTAGCATTCTAATTTACAGTCAAAAGGCTAGTTGGCTGAGGACATTTTGTCCTGTTAACAATGTGCTGGTGCTGTTAGTAAAATAATTAGATGATGAGCTGTGTGTAGAGTAAATAAAAGTGTTTGAACTCGCCCCTGTGTCGCCATTTTCACTAGGCTTGAAAGGCTGTAATAAGTGATGACACTCTCTCTCTCTCCCTCTCTCTTCTCTTTGATTGCAACACCTCTGAGAGTATGGGGAGGGGCTCCTCTCACACAAAGGCTTTTAATTGGACCGGCTCCTCTTTTATTTGCATAAAATCAGATTGACTGAGAGTCGTGAGAAAGACAGAGAGAGGCTGAGAGAGAGCGAGTGAGAGACCTCATGATTCTGCCACTTAGCACTGAAAGACAGGCTTTTGAAACACAAACAACAGCGACTTGAGGGTAAATTTGAGGAAAACTAAAACAACCAGTGTTACTGTTCTGTTTCCTTTTTTCCGTCGGCACAGTCAGGGTCTTTTTTCCCATTTAAAAATAAATCCCAACCTTTGCGGGATGTGTTTGAAGCCATCTCTCACCCAGGGAGAATGATCAGCCTGCAATGTAAGACAGAGACAACAAGCGGTGAATGAACCCCTTGCATCTCTAAAAACCAGTTCAGACTCGTTGAACAGACTGGTGAAACCATAGCCAAGTTTATTCTAGCAGGTTTTATCCAGTCAACTTTAAAAGGAGATATACTAGTAGTTCTAAAAGCAACAAGTCCTAGCACAGTCATGATCATTAATGAATGACTTGCATTAAACACATCAGGTTTAATTAAAGCTTGTGTTTAAATACAGTTGACTTCAATCCCAACCTAATTAGAAAGTTAATAAAAAATCTTCTCTTTTCAGGTCCCAGTTCAACCCCGGTTTTTCATATGGTGGAAGAGGATGGGTGGCCGGAGGGGTTGGCTGTTATCTTTGGTTATCTAGCTGTATGAGTGTTATTCATTCTTCATAAAGCTAGATAACCGAAAGTAACAAGAATCCCATTACACACCTGAAAGGCATCACCCCACCTTGAGATCTGTACATTTCCCCTCTCCTCTTTTCCTTCCTAAGTCTCCCTCTCTCCTCCTCCTCAATTTCTGCATCTTATTGCAAGAGCAAGCCACAAAATGGCCTCCATCACTGCTGATATAGAAGGTAAGCAGCATTTTTTTTATTACAGTAATTTTTTGTTCAAAAAACAAGCAGTGATTGTACCGTATAAAGTATTATGCAGTATCATCTTTCTTCGTAATGCCCAATCTTTCTCATTACCCTCTTTATAATGGTTGTAAAAATAGTGTTTCCACTCTGGCATAGGGCTAATGCAATTGTAAAAGATGCAAGTACAAAACGGCTATCCATTTTTAAAGAAGCCTGTAAACCTCATATTTGTCATATTTGCATGAAAAATGAGACCAAACAATTCATAAGAGCAGGTGTGAAATTTTCAAACTCAACTGCAATGTCTTTTGATGTAAAATGCATTACTCAAGGACTAGATCTGGTTAGCATTAGACAAATAAATGGGATATTTGATTCATAGCTACACAGCAAGCAGGGGGAAATTCAGCAGAAGAGGAAAAATACACATTCACACCAATAGGCATCAACTTTCATTACAAATACTGCACAAAATGAGGATGTTTACCAAAATACAAAATCTATGGATTTGTATGGATAAAACATGGTTTATGCGAACATGCGGTGCAGTGGTAAGTTGGTCAAACATGATCGTGTTTAATCTGTAAGCTGCTAGTCTCAGAGCACAGAGCAGCAGGCCGAGGCTTAACACAAGGCCACATGATGATCACCCACGGGTGCCTGTACTAACACCCAGTCCGGTGCTTTCTGAAGTATTAGTCTGCAGCGAGCGCACAAAGCTCATTCACTCGTTACCTTTGTTTAACAAGGTTGGTGAGTTGAGACCCCATTGTCTTTTTCAATACCGACCCGGACTCGCTCAATTCAACTCATACATTTGAATAATTAACGGGCTAAAGCTTTCCCACGCAAATCTGGCTGCTATTCAGGATGCATTCGGACCTTGAGCCAGCGCTGAGAAACAAACGTTGATTGTCTGAACTTGAATTTTGTGCTGAGAGGTTCTTGATTGGATGTGACAGTTGGCTGTGTTATAAATGGGGCTGGGATGGAGCCAGTGCCGGCATGGACATTTTCTAAGTAGCAAAGCTTGTTGGGATGGTCCTGAATACAGGTCTGTGAGTTCAGCAGCTGAACCTTAACAGTTTTTGTTGGCAAAAAAAAACATTAGGAGGCCAATACCACAATTCCCCTTCACTAGCTTGTGATCAGTAGGTGGACATGAGCCACTTTGGGCATGTTATAGTAATTTAATTTCTCATTTGGAATTAACAGATCACAGAGGCTTCAAAAGTCTGATTTAGCAATGCTGTTTAGTAATAGGTACATTTTGGATGTTGTGAATGAATTTATATGGTGAGGCGCTGTCATTCGGTTTGTGTTACTACTGTAGCCACAGATAGTGCTGCTGCATTGCAGGTGCAGGGATTAAACTGTTCATCCTTGAGAGCAAAAGACAAATACAGTCCAAACGTTACCACTGGGAATAGATAAATGAGTTTGAGCCAAAATGATCAAGTGTGTACACATGTGGTTACATTAGCATTGAGTTGATCGTGTCCTCCAATGACAAAATGTTTCAGACCAGTTTCTACTGAGCAAACTGAGTTTATTGAAACCTCTGACAAAAGCTGCCATTCACATTGTTGCATTTTACCCCCTAATGGCAGTTGCACAGAACTTTCAAATTGGTCATGAAGCAGCCGTTACCCTCTGCTTATTCACTATTGTAAAATGAATGAATAATGAATGTATGAATATATCCACATAAAACAAATTACCTCTAATACTTTTGAAAGAAAAGCATAGGTTTTCTAGGGCTTACCTTGGACATTTTTTGTAATAACCACCCATTTTAGAGAAATAGTGTTTAAAGAATAAAGTTTTAGTGCAAAAATATTGGCAATTCTCACCTCACGCTCATAGTTTTTATTAGAATACATTACATCCGGTCTAATGGTCACATACTGTCTAACCGCAAATATTCATTGCAACCGAAGATCGAAAAATTCCACATACGCATATATGGCCAGAACTTCACAAAGCTTCTATAATACACTTAATTGGAAATGAATGACTTCTGGTCTTTTATTTGTTGGAGATAGTGAAAATTCTTAAAAGATGGCTTAAGAGTTTCTAAAACCATGTTCAAGTTTAGCAATAACGTGTGACAAACTCTCAATTTGTTTTGTCCTGATTTGGCCTGCAGTTACATTATTAATATCTTTATTATCAAAAATACCTACACAGCAATTTATATACTCCACTTACCTGTATGCAGCAAATATTATCGATCATCATCTTGATTTAGCTCAATTTGCATCACTCCATCATTATCCATTTCTCCTGTTGCATCCTTCACACCAATTTAGCAGTGAACTGTCCATCTAGGCCTAGCTACAGTAAACTATAAATGACGTTCAATTACAAAATGTCCTAAAAAGTGGTATAAAAGAAAGATCTACAAGTACAAGTTAGCATACCTTGACTATTTAGCATAAAGGTAGGAGGTAGCCTTTAGGTTGGACACGTCACGGCCTGTGAGGAATAATGATTGGCAGTCTAATCAAACTGTCTGTAGAGCAGGGAACAGAGGAACAGGAAGGAAAAGCGTGAATGGCAGTTTTCTTGCACTTAGCATTTCGGACTTCAAGTGTCAACTAGAAAAACAAGCATTGTGCCCTTATTATTACCACCCTCCTCCCTTCTCCCGTCAACTGTACGGTCAATAGAGCCAGGCCACTTGTCACAGAGACAATGGATTCCTTTACCAACCTTTTGACAGCGTCCCAGTCACATCAGCCAGGCAGCTTTTGGTGAGCGCCGCTCTGATTCCTGCCCCCGGCAATGCTTCTCTTTCTTTGGACGGAACTCACCAACCGAGCCCCAAAATGGCTGCACTGTTGGAGAGGAAACTGAGGAATAGACACCGTTCTCTCTGACCCCCTCCCGCCCTGACGTCGCCCCAAAGAATTGTGAATTCCCTTTAGGCTGTTAGAGAAGTCAATGGGCCCACACACACAAAGGGGATTAAACTCTCAGCAGTAACAGGTGTAGCCAAACGCTGTCCTGACTACATGAAAGGCCGATTCATCACACACGCTGTACGGCGACAAGAAGACCACACCATTCTCGTTTAGACATTTAAATTTAGTCTAAAGGAATGAATGGGTAATTGCACAATGGGTTCGACTGTGTCTGAAAATAGCTGAATGCGAACATGGCAATAATATTGAATGCTGCTATATGAATTATTTACACTCTGTGCTAGTGTTATTTACACTCATAGATTTAAAAAAATGTGTTATTGGAGAAGCAGTTAAAGAAAACAAATATTCAGATGTTGTAAAATCATACATCTGCTTGATTGTCCAAGTTTAATGGGCCATTCTGTTAAAAGCTTGGCACAGTAAACTAGTACTCGCTCTGGTGAAATGACTTTTTTTCCCCCCACTGAAGCATCATTTGGATGGCTTTTCACATGCTGTCCACTCTCTGCCACATTGTCCTGTGCTCTCTTCAACACACCTACATGTCCACTGAAAGCACACAGTCCTATTGTTACCTCAGCTGTTAATGTCAGAGGCCTGACAATGGTTCCTATTTGCAGTATTTGCATAAGGCACTTTTCCAGCAAGCGTTTGGAGTGGTCTTAAAAGAGGGTCCACTTTATCCAGCCACAGCAAAAAAATGTCAAGTGCCAATTAGGGAAGGTTTGCTGCCTTTCAGCAGAACCCCACCCCTCCAATCCCACTCTTTATTTACCCCTCAGCCAACTCTCTCACACTCCGGCCCGGCTAACGGCACCTTAAAACAAAGACCACCTCTACCTCAGCATCCTCAGCGCAATGAAAGAAACTACCTAAGAAAAGACTAGCCCGCCACGCTGCGTTGCTTCCCCATGTGGGACCATCCATCAGATAATAAAGACTCCCTTAGCTTCTGAGATGATTAACAGGGATTCATAGTCCATCCCTCTGCAGATCTGCCTCAATATGAACCTGTCAGATTGGGTTTTATTTTGAGCTGGTACTTGTAATTAATGGTAATGCTGGTACTTCCTGGTCAGTGGCTGGTACTTATCTGGCAGCCACTGTGGCAGGTGACCACACACACACACATTTTATATGCATTATATACAATTTTATTCAAATGTTTTATTTTTAAAATATATATCATATTTTGTCTTTTTAATGTATATATTATTAATATAATATATATTATTATTAATAAAACTGTATAAATATAACTATATAAATATTCAATCCTTCATATATCAATATTATATATAACATTTCATTTATACACAGCATTTTAATTTTTTTTTTTAATAGCCATTTTATATTTCAAATGTATAAAATTCAATCTAAAAATGTAACTTATATACTATATATAATATTTTATATATAGGTGTTATATATGTAAAAAATTAAAATTACAAAATATGATATATATTAAAAAAATCAACATTTTCATATATATATATATATATATAAATAAAATAGCCATTTTACAATTCAAATGTATAAAGTTCAATATAAAAATGTAAAACATATCTAAAATATTATATGTAGTATATATTATAGTGTGATTTATATATTTTAATTAAACAAAAATGGCTGTTAGAATTGTGTCTTTTTCTGGTGGGCAAGAAATTTAATTTCCCACCCCTGACTAGGTTATTTTAACAAGGCCTGTACGATGAGCAGCTCACGCTTCATACTCCAGCCCAATGAGTGTTTCACTGTTGTCTAGAACATTCCCTGTGGTGTATACAACTTCCATTTCATTCTCCATTATACTTTCAGAGCTTCTACAGCAGGTGGTCAACATGCATACTTATAGAACAACTTTTAACGTTTAATTTAGCGCTATGACACGGATCAGTAGCTATAGATATTGTGAGGACTGCATTCTAATGCTCAAATTCGGTTTGTGTTTTGTGCGCACACTAAATCACCACAAAGAAAGAGTGTGTTACAATCTTAAACGGCCATTTTTGTGCTCTCTGGGACACCCTTGTTCCTCCACATGGCGTTTAGTTCTGTTAGCCGCCTCCTGCCACCCAAAGGATTTATCCTTCACTCTCTGTCTCTTTCATTCAATATCTCTGTGTAGATTTTTTCCCAGCCTTGATTCTCAGATGGTTGGGTCTGATTTGCATGCATTTGCATAATGAAAGTCATTTGCATGCTCAAGGCAGACTTTACCATGAGAACAGACATGAAAAGGTGTGAGTGTGCGCGCGCATGCCCGATCGTGCTTATGCCCTCACATGCTGATGCATTTATGCCCTTCTTCCTTCATCTTTCCATTTTCATTCTCCTACAGATCAACCATCCTTGATGCCAGGGAAAGGAAAGAGTGAAGAAGCAGGGCAGGTCGGTTGTGTGGCTGTCGTCCTGCTGGCGTTGCTGCTCCCCTCCCCTTCGTTGCTCGCCTGCCCCCTTCCTCCTGTCACGAGATGCAGTTTGCACAAAGCCACCATCTTAGAGCATGCGGGCATTAAATGGAAGTGGAAAATAAGCAGGTATGACCCACCATCACTCTCCTGCATCTCACACCCTCCTCTCTCTCTCTCTCTCTCTCTTTCACACACGCCGTCCCCTCTCTCCCCCTGCTCGAAGGCACTGTTCATTACAGCAGATGTGTTTGTTAATTGTGAATATCACACGTCCTGGTTGTGATAGGCGCTGAAGGGGGTGGGGAGATGTTTTGTAGTCGTTTGCATTAAATCATTCCCCGGCACAATGGCTGAAGCAGAGCTGCATCTGCGGGCATCAACGTTGAATAGATCGCCATCAGGGATTCTGCTGCCCCGTCGCCGTACCATGCCAGCCACGGTGATGGCGTGCTGCCATTATTGAGAAGAACAGCAAGCCTTCTCTCCAGCTTTCAGCCATAGTCGTCATGATATTAGCTTTCCCATGAGAGAGGAGCTTGAATGAGCAAAACGGTTAGTCTTACATAACTATAGAAACCATAAGCTAACATCTTGGATTATTTAGCATATATTTAAAGACAAACTAACAGCAAAAACAAGCTAAGAGAGACAAAAGTCGGAGTAGTAGAAGGAGGGAGCGTGATGGAGAGTCTCAATGAGGACGGGTTCTCTTGGTTTCTAAGAGTCGCGGGTCAGACAAGTCCAGTATTGTTCTACATGGCAAGCTTGCCGTGGTGCACTGTTATTAAGGCCAGGAAGCTATAAGTTTAAAAACCGCTTAACCAAAACACCAAATAGAGCCGGCTGTGCCTGATTAAGTGAGGTAGCTAAGTAAACAATACAGGCCATTGTCCTTCATTCTCTCAGAGGGCCGCCTTTGTTCAGGTCCCATCACTGAATGTCCAGACAATAGCCAGAGCTAGGTGATACAGTGGAGGACTAGCGTGTTAATAGCGATGTTCAAAGCTCAGTCAGAGGAGAAGGTGTATGTTAGCTGTATACGCTTACAAAAAAGTACTATGCCGCCCTGGTAGCATACTGTGATGGTATTTCATGGCAATACTATGGTACCATGGTATTTAGTTGGTACCCCCATTATATGACACAATGATAGTACCATGGCACATGTCCAAAAACATATTTTTAGTAGGTTTTTTTTAAGTGTAGCATTGTATTCTGATTATTATCAACTTTTTACAGTCAGAAACTTTTATTGCCAAATATAAACTACCGTTCAAAAGTTTGGGGGCAGTAAGATTTTTTTTATATTTTTGAAAGAAGTGTCTTATGCTCACCAGGCTGCATTTATTTGATTGAGAATACAGTGAAAACAGAAAAAAAAAGTGTTAAAATAACACTTTTTTTGCTATTTGAATATACTGTATTTTAGAATGTAACTTATTCCTGTGATGGCAAAGCTGAAATTTCATCATTATTACTCCAGTCTTCAATGTCACATGATCCTTCAGAAATCATTCTAACATGTTGATTTGGTGCTCAAGAAACAGTTGTGCTGTACATCGTTTTCCGGATTCTTTGAAGAATGGAAAGTTTTTAAAAAAACAGCATTTATTTGAAATAGAAATTTTTTGTAACATTGTAAATATTTTTAGTGTCGCTTTTTTTTAAAATTAATTTAAAGCATTCTTATAGAATAAAAGTATTAATTTCTTTCTAAAAATTCTTTCTGACCCCAAACTTTTTAATGTATATCTAGTGCAACCACAAAAAAATGAATTTTAATGTGAGGAAATCAAACTTGCAGAACAGTTACACAAAAAGTTTTCCCACAACAAACAAATGTATCCGTCCAAAAAATATCATCTAGCAAAATGACAGCAGCAATGAAACAATTTCCTCTTTTCCACTTTTATCACATTAAAAATGCAAGTTAAATTTTTTTAATTCCAAAACAAGGATTCAATTGTTCACGAGTGATAAAACTCTTTATGCAGGTAGCAGAGAATTACAGGATTGCAGTCACACTGGGTCTACAATCATGTCATTGTTTTCAGTAATCTAAGTGCACCACAGTAAACAGGTGGCAAACTGGGGGAAGAGCGGCTGAGAGGGACGGCACAGTAAATTATGCACAGTAAAAACAAAGCCAAAGCACATGAGATAAAAAAAGGAGCGAAGAATCTGCGGCAGCTTGCGTCTGGAAGCGTGCGAGGTGGCTGGGGCTTGGGCAAAGGGGCAGACACTCTCCCGTCTACACACACACACACACACAAGGCTCCCCTTTTCTGAGCAGCTGCTCTTGCCTCTTCACGTAGGCACCAGCCTTGGGAACCACCACGACGAGGCTCCCCCAAAAAATGGGCACCGGGGCCCCCCAAAGTCTGAGTCTGTCTGCCCCCACCCCCCTCCTGTCTCTCCCTCCCCCTCCTGACGATGATGCTGGGTGCCTGGGAAGGACTCGGAGTTCATGGTCAGACTGCCTATTGAGCTGACAGGCTGACTGTTTGCTCAATTCACTCTTCTATTCAGCCGGGACAGGAGGAGGGAGACAGAGACACAGTAACACTCCAATGAGCATTCATTTAGGGAAGACAACCGGAGGGAGAGAGGGAAATCACGAAAAAAAGAATGAAAGCCAAGGCGCTTTTTTTTGGCGACACATTTGGCTTAGAGATACCAGCTTGACCATCATGTCCAAACTTCCACTCACACTCCAATTTTCCGACAACCAAACAAAGATAGAGTCATTGCCAGACCATAAATACGGACAAATGTGGGTGTTTGATCAGCTCTTGCATTCTTAATCACCTGCACACCTCGAGTTGCTTGTCTGAGCCCCGTGGAGCGACTAAACTCTGGAGTTCTCTGGGTTTAGGTTGTGTCACATGCCTCCTCTTTGCTTCAGTTCCACGTTGTACCAAGCGCAAAGGCACCGTCAACTTCGCCCTCAATCTCTAAACCTGGCACTCGCTGTGGCCTGCATGAGTTACAGCCGTCTGAGGTGTTCGTTTGCTGCAAACTTCTTAATGAACCCTACAAAACAGAAAATAAATAATTCAAATCCAATAACACAACATCTTAAAGTACAAAAGACAGTCCTGAAGAGATAAACCAACAGTTTTCAGTAATCAAATCAAATTCTGATTTGAATCGAAATGGTTAATTTATCAAAAATATTATATCACTTATCACATTTCCTGTTTCTTTTGTGTCTTTTCAGGTTTTTAGAGTCAAGTCGAATAACGTGAAATCCATTAAATGGAGGAATGTTCATACCGACGGCTGATGGAGTCAGACGGGTTACTTTACTATGCATGTGCCCCAACATCAGATAAAACAGCACTTTAATTGTTCTATATGACTTCAATCTTAGCATTTGTGAAGCAGATTTACTGTTCCAATGGCCATTTATTGCGAGCCAAGTGTGTGTGTGTATGGGTGTTGAAAAATTTGTGATTAACTGTTAGTCTTTGTTTGTACGGGTCTGGGTCAAAGTACTCAACAAACTGTGTATTTGTACAAATGCACTAATTTGGAATTCTCCAAGTAAAAAGGCTTTATTCGGGCAGTTCTAATTTAATGAGGATTTTGTAGAAAATGTCATTTTAAAGGCCAACCATTTTGGTACTTTTTGATAAAAAGAATGTAAGAGATAAAAATGTGTTAAAGATTAGGTTTAGCCTATAAATCTTAAAAATGATTTTAACAGCTTAACACTCTCTGATCTAGTCTGTCTTGGTACAATCTTTAGCATAATGCACTTTATAACACACAAACTGATTTTTTTTTTAGTTCAATAGTTTTCAATATTAAAGGACAATGTAGTGGCATGTGTATATTCCCTAATGCATTTCTCTAATAACTGATTACTAATTGAAATCTAACATGAATTATTAGAAATAATGTGTGAGGCTCTGTAGATTCTGCACGTATGAGTGTGAGACCCACGGCAGCAGTGAACGATACTGCACTCTGATTGGACAGCTCAGTGTGTTCTATGTCACACACTTGTTGGACAGAGAGCTGTTGTCTTTAATTTCTATGCAATTGCGTTGGGCTTGCAATCACCTGGAAGAGAAGGCAGATCAGAGCAACTATTTATGACAGCAGGTTCAATTTGTTTTAATGTGAGAGGAATATTTAGCTGAATAAATAAATATGAATATTTCATTCCTCCGACTAAAACTGGTTTCCACAACAAACTGTAAAGTCACTGACCGCTAAAAGCATCTTCAACTAGCTTTTGTGTTTTTTATTTTTTGTTTCTGCACTCAAAATAACAATTTTAAAGGGTATTAAATGCTCTCTAAATGTCTCTCTGTATTTTGTGTTAAATCAATCATAGCTGAAGAGAACGTTCAGTATTGAATATGCAAATGTTTTAAGAATGATTTACAATTTGAAGAGAATTGTGCAATCTATTTTTTTTATTATTTTTCTTAATTTTACTTTAATTTCATTGATTTTTTTTGTTTTTCAAAATTTGACAAATCAAGTAATTGTAAAGACAGTGGATTGATGAAATGGGGCCTTTTACTATGCAATTTTTAACCATACTTTTCTGTGATTTTGTAGAGTTTTATGATTTTCAGCTAGTTATAGTCCTCTAATGATAATGATAACAATTAAAATCATATTTTCTTTTAATTTTGTAATGCTATAGTTTTATTCTTTTTCTTACTGTATGTTTTTGTTTAATGTTGCAGTTAAAATGTGTGAGATATTTTTGTTCACCATGACTTATTTTCTGTATTACCACATGTGCCTTTTAACAAAGTCCTGTAATGGATATTAATAAAAGTTTATTTTGAAAACAAACTGCTGTTGTCGCTAAGATTTTGGAACTGGCAAGTGAGAACAAATCTAAAATATATCTGATTAAATTCTATAATCCTGAAGGCAGCACATCAGATTTTGCATGAAACTGAACTCAAGATGGTGGGAGCAGGCATAAGACTGACTGATTTTTCTTTCGACAATTCTGGATTTGTTAATAGGTTATTCCACTAGCAATGAACATCCAGTATTCAGTACTACAGTCCAACATCATTTCTTGGCCGCTCAGAGCAGCTTACAATCTGTGCGGCTGTGTGCCAGGAGACAAGGTGCATTAGTGTACTACTGTAGGCCATAATTCTGCTGATCTAACACACACACTTTGGTGGGACCCTGAGACTGTGCCTGAATTTCAACCAGTCCAAAAATGAAGCTTATTCAGTTTCTGTGTATACAAGGGCTATGTCAACAAGTTTCTAGACTGATATATTACAGCAGTGGCTTCATGCCAATCATTTTTGGAGTTTAAAAAAGGATTTTTGTTATGAAGAGTGCAAAATATTACAAAATAGTTTAAATGAAAGGAATGACCACATTCAATAGCATCACTTACAGAAATGAAAGAGACAGTGTGCAGCAAATGGTGTTTGCTGTGCCATTTGAGCTACAAAGAGAACAAAGCAGAGCAGAATAGTGTTATACACCCACCAAAACATCTTCTTACACAACATTGCTGTCATTTCAATATAAACAAGGGAAGTACATTAACTGAAAGACAGAGAGTCTGTGAGTGATCATTGGAAAGATGCGTTCTTACTTAGTTTGCATCTATTCTGCCAAGTCAGTCTATGACTAAACTGTAAGCAGTTTGTAAGGAAATTGGCTTCCGACAGGTTTAAAAGTGACCAGAACTTATATTTAATATACACATTTTTTAAAGGTACATTATGTAACATTATCAAAATTAACAAAATTTAAATAATGAGTCAATACATCAATACAAGTGTTTTTGTCTTACCCTGATTCACTGTGGTAAGCCTATTATAAGTGTTATAATGGATTTCGCGGGAAATTGCGTACATACATCACTCGCCCGTGCATGTCTCTTCATATCCATTTAGAAAAAGTTGCTCCAACTACATTGACGCATGTATTGTGTGGGAATGGCATTGGTTAACTGTCACAACAAGCGAGAAATGTTGACATGGAGCACACTAAATCTGTAATCTCTAGTCTAGGGAATCACCCGTTTAAAAAAAAACAGAAGAGAGTCTGCTGGCAAAAAGAGATGGCGACATTTGAAATGTTGTAAAAGCGACACAGAGATGGTGTTTTTATTACTCAACGGGTTTTATAAAACAGATACATTGCCACATGAAGCTCTCTTGTTCATTGTAAATCATTATCTTTAGTGATATATTCATCAAGCCGAAGCACAACCAAAACAATGTTCTTCTGCAAAATGCATGCAGTTTTGTTTTTTAATGGTAAAAGTTACATAGTGTACCTTAAAGAATAATATATTTTATTATTAATATATAATTTAAATATTTTTATAATATCACTAATTCTGTAGGCCCACATGTGGACATTAACAAGTTTACTTTGAAAAAATAAAAAATAAATAATATATATATATATATATATATATATATATATATATATAACTATGCAATTAATTACAGAATAACTATTAATTTATGAATTATTTACCTCTTTCAACTGACATAATTTTTTCCACCAACTGCCCAACCATATGCGCAGGATTGTGGGACATCACTGGCAGTCAAGAATGCATCTGCAGCCTTCAAAAACAACCGGATGAAGGCATCTTAGTAGGCTTGTTGTCTTCCTCCATATGCTGTTTGTGAAGACAGCATTTTTAGCTTTCGGATGCAGCTTTGATTATCAACTCATGCTGATAACCGTCTTTAAATCTCCACCTTAGTAATCAAATGTCGAACAATTCCTGTCATCAATATCTGCTAACTGCTGAGTAAATCAACACTGACATTACTTTGGATAGAAAAAAATATTGCTCTTCGATTTGCTAGGGTCAACAACAAAGGGGCCAAACAAAAAGATGGATTGTGTTCATCATTAAATCTGGTTTAGATTTAAATATTTTTTGAGTAAAATTATATATCAAAAACTATAAAGCTGTTAATGTCAAACATAATTGTGAAGCTCTAATACATGTTTTATCATGGTGATGACAAAGAAAATAGTATGTGAAATCCTAAAGGAAATGTCCGAAGATTCCAAATACTGATGGTACTGTATAGATGATAAATCCTGAAAGAAAAAAAAACATTGCATTAATGATTTAATATCCTCAATTTAACATTATAAATGCCTGTTCAAATAATTATACTCAAGTTAAGTTGTTAATAGGCTGTTATGTTGTCATCTAAAGCTTTGAGATTCAAACAAATGTGCACACAAACCCAATGTTAGACACATTTTATGTTAGTGGTTACTAAACAGTTTGGTCTTTGTGATGAAATCTGGGAAAGTAGAGTTAATGATTACTAGGATATCATTTATCAAGCAGCACTTATATCCTCATGAATCACCATTTCATTGTGTCTTCGACAGCTCCACTCCAGTCCTGAGCTGCGTCTGACTCGTTGTCTGCCTGGTTTGCAAATCTTGTTCAAGCTACTGAAGTCACTTGGCTTAAAAAAAAAGCAAGTAAATACAAAATGGAGGATGTGGGAATGGAATTCAAACCCTGGATTTGCCTCATGGGAAAGCGAACAGCCCCAATGGGCGTGTGCGGCAGGGACGAGGTCACCACAGCCAGCCGTGCTGGTGTGAATGACGAGGGACTGGAGAGAGGAGTCGATGCAGACAACGCAACAATGAGAGTTTAAGGGTGAGAAGGAGGAGAGAAACAAGAGAATAGACCTGAGGTCAAGTTCAAGGCCATTCTCACTGTCTGGCAATGTAAATGAGGTTGAACGCACACACACACAAACACATTCACATAAACAAATTCACACTTTTCCCAGCCCACACAGCATTCCCTCAATACAGTCTGCAATGAGTTAATGTTTATGCAACTTATTTTGTGGATTTAATAGGTTGTTTACATGAGAGCCTATTTCCGCCTCAGAGTAAAAATAAATAAAAACAAACAAAAACTGTGACTTTATCTCCAAATTACGAATTTATTTCTCCCAATGTGCCCTCTTCACAATTATCTTTTTAATATTTCACTCTGAGGTGGAAACACAGCGTTTTAGAAAGAAACAAAGGTTAAAAAGGGGGTTTTCAGGCCACTTTTTTAATTCAGATTTTTTTTTTTTTTTAATTCTCGATCTCATATGTTGTTCAATAATGACTGAAGATGAGATTTAGACTTCAGAATCTGGACATTTTGACCTAAACATTCCATAAAGACCTGATGTTTTTGCACTGTAGGGGCATTTTTTCCGGCTGTCTTTGAAATTCTTTTGTCTACCTTAATTTATCTGATTATTTGTGTTGTTTGTGAATCAGCTAGTAATGAAGTCAGAGAAACTGTGCTAATGGTGAATTTCCATCACATTCTGCACAACATACACACAAAGACAAACCTCATCCTACATTAATGAGTCAAAACGGCTGTCACTTGCTGATAGAGTGTCAGAAGGATGCCTGTTAATTTGTTGAAACAATAGAGCACAGAGCTGTACAGATTCACTGATAAATATCAGTATTTATTTACAGATATAACAGTGAATCTTGCAACAGATGAAGGATTTAAAAATGGATTTTTCCCTACAGTATATGATTTGGTGTATTATTATGTGCTGATGGACAGGACCACACACACACACACACACACTCGTACAGTCTCTCACCCACACCCAGAGAACGTGCCCAGCGTCCCAGTGCTGTTCCACAGCTGCTGCGAGTCGGCTTTGTGCCATGCTCCACCTCTCTCTCTCCCTCGGTCTTCTCTCGCTAGCTTTCATGCTGCCTCCTGGTTGCCGTAGCAACTGATGGCACTGACTCAGAGAGGAAAGAGGTCTGCAGCAGAGAACAACACTTGCGAGCAGCACACACACACACACATGCACAGAACACAAATATATGCCAACGCACAAACAAACACACGCAGTGATGGGAACATACACTTGTGCCACTGCTCAGACACACACCAACAACAAAACACTGCTTAAATACATTTATATATGTTGACACATGTATATGTGAAGTTCATTCTCTGACTGATGCAATACTGTTATATATGAAGAGCCATAATCTGTATAGACTGTAGATGTTGCATCTGATTCTGGACTAACAATAACATTTAAACAATGAATCCAGATGTTGACATTTCTTTCCACAAGGCCAAAAGGAAAAGTGTGTTTCAGAAGCAGAAAGCAGGTAAATGTGCCCGTACTGTGATGATTGACAGGACTGAGGTTTGTGCTCTAATTCTAATCTAATGTAATCTACCGTTCAAAAGTTTGGGTCAAGAAGATGTTTTAATGTTTAAGAAGTCTCCCCAGGATTCTTTGATGAGTAGAATATTCAAAATAAAAATGATTGTAACATTGCCTTCACTGATACTTTTGATCAATTTAATGCCTCTCTAATAGGGGTGTGACGAGACACTCATGAGACGAGACGAGACATGAGATCGGGCTCACAAGAGAGTTTTTAAGAAATCCTCAATGACAAAATTCATGACTGAAAAGATAGTCTGCAGGAGCATTTTGAAATGTTTTAACTAATTTCAGTTCCCAGAAAGACAACAATATACAAGCACTGTAAGATTTTGCCACAACCTCAACTGACTGGCTTCTGAAGCCGCTTCAACCTTATTCATGAAAAGCTTCCAAAATCTGATGAGGCTGTGTGTGACCTCCTAATTGAAATCCTTTCCACAAATTGAGCATAGAAATAAAAACAGTCTTATTAAGTCCAAACAATAAGTGCAACCAAAATCCAAGTACTCTCTCAATATTTAAAGTGCGAACAGAGGCCAAAACAGAGACTAGCGCTAAAAGGTAGTTACAACTACACAGCCCAGCCTAAGATAGGTTTGAAATTGGGAGACAGGCTATTGTATGTAGCCTAATTTACGTGCATCAGGGAGCTTGTGTTTTACTTTCGCTTTCAAATTCGCAATCACACATACTCTGTGTATAGGGAGCGCGGCGCTGATCGCACATTGTACAAGATAAAACACTCATCAGACACTTAGGCTCTGTTGTGCAACGAATCCTCCGCCATGGTCTTGTCAGTCATCTCGCCTTTCTCTCGTCACATGATCAGTGAACTGTGATATAAAAAACCCAAAACAACAGTGGAGGTTGTGCCACGGTGGGCACCGTAATGTAATTCAATAGCAATGGCATATAATTTCACCCTCACGCTCTGTCATGGTATTATCATGAGACGGCACAAGATCTCGTCACACCCCTAAATTCTGTGCTGAATAAATTTTTTTAAAACCTACTGACCGCAAAACTTTGATCGTTAGTGTAGGTGGAGTTCAGTCATATAAAACTATATATTTTATATGACTAAACCATTCAAATTAAATGTTATGAATTACTTTTTTTAGGCACTGGTCACTCAGTTTAGAATAAAACACCAAAGCCATGTAAACCCTGCAGTTGAATCAAAAACAATGGTTTGCAAACTGTACAAGCCCAGGAACACCCTATTAGACCAACCCAGGGCCTCCAATATAAAAAAAGATAGATAATACTTTATAATAGCTTTCATTAACAACATTTAGTAGTTAATGCTCATTCAATTTTAATATTTGTTCATTGACCTGTCGTGGTCATTTCCTCAACACGACTGCTTATACCTCTCCAACAATTTTACACCGGCAATTCACTGCTAACACTAGGAGAGGCTACAACCATAATCCTTTAGGAATTTGAATTAAACCTAAATCTGCTGGTTAAACAGTGACTGATCAAACTCAACCAAGATTAACAAAACAGAGGGAAAAAAACTAAATTAATTTTTAAGTTCAGCATAGCACTTCTAATACCAAAATAAAATGGTCTTTAATTTCAGATGTTTGAGAAGGAATCAAAAATCATAATAGGAGATAACAGAATGAATCATGGTCTTAAGTGACACTTAAAGGGATAGTTTACCCAAAAATGAAAATTCTGTCATCACTTACTCACCCTCAGGTTGTTCCAAACCTGTATGAGTTTCTTTTTCTTCTGCTGAACACAGATATTTTAAAGAATGTTGGTAACCAAACAGTTGACGGTAGCCATTGACTTCCATAATAGGGAAAAAAAATACAATGGAAGTCAATGGCTACTGTCAACTGTTTGATTACCAACATTCTTTAAAATATCTTCTTTTGTATTCGACAGAAGAAAGAAATGATGACAGAATTTTCATTTTTGGGTGAACTATCCCTTTAAGACTTGTCAACAAACGTACATACTACTGTAAGTATTTAGGAATAGTTCACCCAAAAATTCGATCATCATGTCATTCCAAATCAGTATTACAATATGGCTTTTCACACTTCAAATAGTTAACCCTGGGTGATATTTTAAACCCCGGCTAAACAGAATCCTGGGTTATCTTGCTTCACGTTTCACACTGATCATAATTTACATAATTTTTTTATTGGCGGGTATAACACGATGACGATAGAGAAGCCACGGCAAGCACGACCGTCAATCCAATTCCTTTTAACCTCTCGATGATGCTGAATGACTTCTTTAGTTTAGCAAACAAATCGCTTGAGTGGGTGTAAATACCACTCACTTTCATGTTTTTTTGCACAACCTGCAAAAATTGCTCGATGCCATTGCTGCTTCTGCAAACCGCTGATCAATGCTACAAACCAACACAAACTAAACCTGTCTGGAGTTTTCGCGTCGCTCTGCAAAGTACGTCACCCGGATCATTGATCTGATTGGTTGAAGGACTATCCAAATAATGCTCGTTGATCACGCATCTTGTGCAGTAGAAAATACATAGCAGACTCCCCAGACAATTTTAAATTGAGCTTGGTCTGGTGATAGCCAGACAATGAAAAGGTCTCTTCTTCACTCAAATTGACACGTTTTCTGTCAGCATTTGATATTTTTCCTCTCAAATGTTGAATTTACTGTTTATATACAATGCGCAGTGTTTCCGTGACTGTCCAAAGTAGGCAAAAATGAGTACATGATTGGTTATCTGTTGCTAAACGTCTTGCTGTAACATTCTAACACCGCATCATTTCACACTGTACAAGTTTGGCATCGCAATGTGGGGTTAACACCGCAAAAGCGGTGCTATCCCTGCTCCGGAGCAGGGTTTCATAACCCCACTTCTAAATTACAAGTGTGAAACGCTCCTTTATCCGGGGTTAAAAGCGGTGTTTAGAACGACGATAACCCGAGGTTAAGTGCAGTGTGAAAAGCCCTTTTGTTTTCTTCTACAAAAATTAGAAAATAGAAAAATATAGACCAAAAAAAAAAAAATATATATATATATATATATATATATATATATATATATATATATATATATATATATATATATATATATATATATTTTTTTTTTTTTTTTTTTTTTATTTCAAAATATCTTTTATGTTTCATAGAAGAAAGTTTTGGAACGACATGAGGGTGAGTAAATGATGACAGAATTTTTATTTTTGAGTGAACTAGCCATTTAAGGGATGTACTTAGTATATGCACAGCTGTAATGGGAGGCACCAATCAAAAGGTTCCCACAAAATGCCATCCACTATTCAGACAGTTATGAGTCCATTCATTAGCATGGAGTGACATGAGATTTGATGGGAAAGGTCTTTTCTGTGCCGTGATGCTGTAGACACAGGATGCCACCGTGATCCTCTGAAGCAGTCTAAGAGTGCTCTTTAATGCTGTCTCTAATATATCACATATGGTCTCGGGATTAAGCGGAAGACAGACAGGAACACACATAAAACGGAGGGCCTGAACACTGGCTGCACTCCACAATGACACTTTTAGGGGGCTGGAACCCTTAATTAAAGCACAGACGTGAAAAGGGGCCGCAGACAGAGAGGAGAGCAGAAGAAAAGCAAATGAGATGGAGTCCTCCAGACTGTCTGGGAAAGAGTGTGGGAGCGTGTTGCCCCTTGTGCATGTGTGCACGTGTTTATGGAGTTGGGGGGGGGGGGTTTGACTTATATCACATCAAATTGTGTGACGCGCACACAAACACTTTACTTATAACTCAACATTTTAATACTAATGTCCAGTACTGTTCAGATATTTCAGACAAACTTGTCACCATATCATGAGGATGTAGGGCACTGTGCATAAACACCAGTTTTCTGTCTGAGAAGCACAAAGAGTAGGGGTGAAAGGTCAAACAAGCGCACTAAGATGGGTGGCTTTCTCATGCTAATTGCCATACCAATGCACCCCCAGCTCTGTCTGATACAGAGTTTTGGGGCTCCCTGATGGCACTGGGTAACATCCTCCATGAGCATCCTGGGAAGTGGGTGGTGACTGACGGTATGTGTCAAGGACGGATAAAAAGTGAAACATCATTTAGCCTTCTGGGGAGAGTAACGATGACAGGCCGACACATTTGAGACTCTGTGAAAAGAGGGACGTCTAGACACGAATGAAAGATTTTTGAGGCCATGCTCAATAAGACACGATTGTTTCTTTCAAATGAGTCATGCTATCGAATCACATTCAGGCTGGAAACTGCGCTGCATATAGATTTTAGACTTTTTCAAGTACATTACTTTAGTCCATACAATCCTAGATTTTTAATAAAGCATCAAGATGCATAAAAAAACTTCTTCCTAAAGAAGTTAAACACACAATAAGCAAAAAAGGCAATGACAAAAATCAATTTCTAAGGAAAGAACCTATAAGGATGGTTTTCATTGTCTGGAGTTTATAATAATAATGGAAAACGCTTTTAATGTATTAACGCACACACATACACACTTTGGGTTTTTGGGTTTTATGAGGACTCACCATAGACATAATGATTTTGCATATTGTACAATCTATACATTCTATCCCCTAACCCTACCACTAAACCTAACCCTTACAGAAGACATTATGTGTCTTGGGGGTAAAATTTATATCCAGATGTGAGCTAAACCTGACAAAACTTCCCAAAACATCCTTTTGGGGATGTTTGCATTTGTATAAAAAAAAAATAAAAATAAAAAAAGAAGAAGAAGAAGAAGAAAATAAATAAATAAAAACTAAAAATAAAGTTTTTAAAAAATTGTAAAAAGTTTTCTGTTAGGCATAGAGTCTGGGTGTAGGTTTGGTTATTTATTGATTGGATAGACTCAGCACGCAACCCGTTTACATAGGCTAGCTCTAGCATTGTGCATCCTCATATTGCCAACTGTACTATCCAGTTGATACTGAATGGACATTTCGGACTATAACCCGAGGTTAAGTCCAGTGTGAAAAGCCCTTTTGTTTTCTTCTACAAAAATTACCATTTACTACCATTTTATAGACATATATATATATATATATATATATATATATATATATATATATATATATATATATAATATCTTCTTTTATGTTTCTTAGAAGAAAGTCATAGAGTTTTGGAACAACATGAGGGTGAGTAATTTTTATTTTTGTGTGAACTATCCATTTAAGTAATGTACTCACAATATAAACAGCTGTAATGGGCCACAAAATGCCATCCACAATTCAGACAGATATGAGTCCATTCATTAGATTAGCATGGAGTGACATGAGATTTGATGGGAAAGGTTATATATATATATATATATATATATATATATATATATATATATATATATACACATACACACACACACAACAGTTCAACAGGCCATTTCTGTAGCCTACTGTAGCCAACCTGTGAATGCAGTTACTTGATAACCATTACCTAAAAATGATAGTTGTGGATGCAGAATTTTCCTGACTTGGAACCAACTTCTAAAAAAAAGAAAAAGAAAAAAGAAGCCTAAACTGTGTGCCAATTTCACAGGACAGCTTTAACAGCTAAGAAACTGTTTGGAGCCTAGAACCTCTCACTTCCCTAATTCTCTCACATTTTTATCACCCCTTTGTTTTCTAAACTAAAACACACACATAACCTTTAGATATAATTTTAATAACGACCTTAATTACATCTGTTAAAACTGTAGTTGTGATACATTCACAGAAACAGTCCACATAACTTCACGATCAATGTAAGGTTCAGACGCTGTCATTGACGTGACAATCCGTGAAATTGTAATGAAGCGAATCCGCGCGCAGCCGCAGGGTGTGTCTGGGAACCACAAAGCCCGACTAGTTTCTCTCTGTAGCAACCGTGATAGCAACGCGCGGGGATGAACGGGTTAATACCACCAACTTGGTGGACGTTAACTTATAGCATAACAGTGAGTGATCGGTTTGCCTCTATCACTAAAGCGCGACCTCAAAAAGTAAAAACTGCCCCATATAGACCACCATTTACGATAGGAACACGGATTTACTATAAATATTATACAAGAGAATTACACTTATAAATAATTTCGTGAAAGCAACAGAAACACTAAACGTTTGCATGCACGGTTAGACTGCATCAGCCCACTCTCAGTGCATCGGTCTATTTCTATAATATAGGCTGTAGTAATAAATCGTGCTTTGGTGCATCATTAAATCGGTGTGCATTTGTTTCATGTTGAAAATATAGAGCAAATAAATAAATTAACTAATACTAGAGATAATAAATGGGCTAATAATAATCACTCATGGGCTATTCAGGGAATAGACCCATGGAATTAAACTAAATAGCCTAAATAAAATATAAAAGTCTCAAACCTATGTACATGATTTTTTTTTTTGCATATATTAAGTAGAAAGAAAACACTATCTGCTACTCTTAAAAGCTATAATGCAACCTAAGGTGAATACATTAATCCAATTAAACCGCTTCGTTTTTTCAGAAAAACAACATTTTTTCGTTCTTTTGATTCTATATATAATTGCGCGGCCACACGGTTCACGTTACAGAACATGCCTGTGTTGAGAGAGAGGGGCCCTCATTAGTGCGCGCGCGTCTTAATTTTTCTCCACCGAGGAATTATGTGACGTCAGCCTCAATTAACGCCACACAGGGTCATCGGGATTAAAACACAGGCTACCAGTTCTCACAGTTTCCCTCGCATCAAAGTAAAGCCCTTTTGTTTACTGCGCCTCTTCGACTGGACTGTGTGCATTCTATACCCTGCAGGACCCAATTAAAAACCGGAAAACAGTAAATGAAGGCAATGAGATCATTCACGGACCCGCTGATATTCGTTTCAGCCAATCAGAGTGAGCATTTTCTAAACGCAAATAAGGTTTGTGATTGGGAGGGGATGCAGACTCATTTACAAGTGACTGAAACGTAAATATCCATTTAAAGGCATATTTTCGTTCATTGCAGTTGGGTGGCCTTATTATTATTTGTTAATTTATCTGGCATATACATAGGTTTTATGTGCGTTCATTTACTTTTACTTCGGAGTTACAAATGTACACCATTAAAAATAACAACGGCTACACAGTAATGGTGTATTTAAGATTTATCAAATGTTAAAATTAGGTTGATCTGATCATTTTCGTTTAAATGCAAGCTGGTAACTATCAGTGTCGGTTCCTTTTTGTACTTTATATATTTAGCTTTTAAAGATTTCGTGAAATAAACCATGTTGCTTGATTTTAAACGAGACGGAGTTATGTAGGATGTAGGATTTTTATTAGCTACTAAGAAAATGGCACTAAAACAGAAAAAGTTTTTGTACAATTATGTTGCATAAAAAAAACTAATAAGAATACATAAAATAAAATAAAAACATTCAGTTATGATGCAGGGTGGGCCACTTAAATCCATAGATTTTTGTGCATTGATAATTTAATAAAAGCCTTTTTCCAGGACAAACGATTAGATAGCTTTAATTTCATATTTGTTAATTTTACACGAATAATAAAACAATCTAAAAAATTAGTGAGAAATATAGGAAGACTACAGACTGTAAAATGCAGGCAATTAAACTCATGAATGAGGCAAAAAGAGGACATTATAGGCTACTGCATAACTTCTCACCTGAAATCTACAAATAGACTAACT
The DNA here is from genome assembly GCF_018812025.1 of Megalobrama amblycephala. Classification (NCBI taxonomy): domain Eukaryota; kingdom Metazoa; phylum Chordata; class Actinopteri; order Cypriniformes; family Xenocyprididae; genus Megalobrama; species Megalobrama amblycephala. The sequence continues at coordinate 27,033,579 of NC_063056.1, forward strand.
TATAATTTTTAAAGCCTGATGCCATAGGATAACTTTAAATTGCACAAACCACTTTTTTTTTTTTGTCTCGTGCAACAACATGTAGGCTTCTGGTGCTTTAAAGATTCAATTTGCAGATCTATAGACCTTTGAATCCCCAATGATCCGCATGCAGCGAAAAACCTATGGTGTGGATTATTTTGAGTTATTTTGCGTCAAAAGCCTGAAGCAGAGTGAGGTATAGTGAAACGCTTTATTTCAGAGCAAGAGGAACATTTGCCAGCGAAGTGAATATGGCTAGATGATGCACAACGCTTAAGCGTGGGCTCGCCTTTACACTTTTTCCCGGGGTTCATGTCAACCGAAGGGTGGCTAATGAGAGACGACAAGCGACTGACGAAAGGACGAGAGGTAATTGGCACGGAGTCGTGGGAAACCATAAACAAACAGCTGCCAATGGCATTTTGTTTTTCTCATCCCTTATACTACTGAAAAGAATCACAAGCGGTGCTGCTCACTGGCAGCTGGGAGAGGAGAGCTCACGAGAGGCCCAAATAACAAGCTTAGGAATTATATAGCGTGCCACTGGCATTGCACATCACAGGATCATGAACACTCACGATTAAATATTCACTGTTTCTGAGAAAACTCATCATAATTCCATCACAACCGCTGTTCGTGAAAAGTACGCAGGCCTACCTTGTTCGCGGCAGACGCCATTTTTAAATTTTTCACCAATGAAAACAAGGGCTGTGAGAGATACACTTGCACGCTTGTAGTCTACTGGTGTGTACATGCAGTATTTGTTAATGAATTAAACGTTAATTGTTGTTGCTTGAAACCGTTAAAAATCTACTGCTGTGTACATGGATATCAACTATTCAAAAAAAAAAAAAAAACTCAGATAAATAAAATATATTTAAAATTATGACAATTTACCTGTTTACCAATTATAACACTCCAACCCCCCAATTTTGAAATTCATTAGGCTACTGATGATGATGAGAACTTGTTTGATCTGGGAACTCATAAAATTAAGTATAAATGAAAATGTAAAAGGAAACAGATGTATGAAAACACTTTTTACTGTGTGCGACATACAGAGACACAAAGAAAGATAGAAAGGCTTCATAAATTAGAAATGTTCTGAACGTAAAGATTTGGATTGTTTATTTTTAATTACATGGCAAACAGAGGGGATGCATTTTAATTAAAGAAAATAAAAATCTTAATCTGAAATGCTAGTCCATTAAAGCATTTCTTTTCACTGAGAAAAGCATCAGTAATCTTTTTAGTATTTTGGGTTGTTGTTTTTTTTTTCTGTAGTATGAAGATTTTTTTGTTTGTGATCATTATCAAATTATGGTGATGTTAATTTAAGCAGGGAAGTTCATAATATACCATAGCTGATTCACATGAATGGCTTTGGGGCAGCGATGAATGAACTGATATATGAATGTTGGTTTAACCTCACAGTGGGATGGACATATCCTTAATCAGTCATAAGGTGGATGTTAAACATAAGGAGGTGTCCCTGGGGTGTGCCCTCGGGGCATATCCCTCCCTTAGCACGCCCCACTATCCTTGTGACCTGCTTGTCCTTGCCTAACAGGGTCAAGCCTCCAATTAGCCAGAGGTCAGAGGTTAGGGACAGGGTCCTCTTCTCTAACATATGGCTCTATAGGCTGATGGCCTGCTCTTCAACAACAGGTCAATGTCAGCCATGCAATGTTATGCGAGCAGCTCGTTTTAGCAATATTAACTCAAAAACACAAAACTGATTATGTTCAGTTTTCCATTGATTTTGTACTTTGCAATCTTAAGGAATGGATTTCTTTATTTTCCTGGATTTATTAGCTTGTATGTTTGAATGTTTTTATTTTTTTAATATATGATTATTGTTGATAGAACTCAAAACTATGATCCAGAGTTGCCATTTTGCCAGTAACCCAGCATAGCGTGTTTTGTTAAATTAAAATAAAAGACCCAGCAGGATTTCCCACAATTATTGTCTCTGTGCTGAGCAAGCGAAAGTCAGGGAAAAATAGATTTGGTCATCAAACTAGCTTGATTCATGTTAAAGAAAGCATTTTAATCTTTGTGCACATGTAATGGCTTTCAGAGGCTGAGATAAACTGTGTAACTTTAATTCAGTTTAATTAATTTTGAATTCCAAATCTTTTTTTCAGCTGCCCATTTGTGTTTTTCATGTAATCGCCAATGCTTGCATTGGGATTGGCAAAGACACATAAACTGCTCCCCACCATGATGTCGTTTGCGATATATATCCTAACGATTTGGGGTTTTAGAGGAAAATGTTAAAAGGGCACAATTGAGCCAGTCATGCATGTTCTGTGTATTCACTCGGCGTGGGCGTAATTCTCCAGAACACTTTTCCTTTGATTTCTTTCAGTTTTCACAGTGTCTCTCAGATGCCAATAATAGACTTGTCCATCAGCCTCTCCCTCCCTTGGAGTTAATTGGAGCTGTAGAGATTCAGACCAAGCTCTGAAGTTTGATTCATCATTGGATCACTAGATTATTAGATTAATCTCTCCCCAAGATTAATGCCCCACCTGGACCCTCTTTACCCCCCTGCCAGGCTGTCCTGCCCCTTCAATGCCCCAACGGCCCCTGGGCTCTTTGATAAGGCTGACCTGTGCCTTTTCACATAGAGATTTCACCAGGGCACTCTGGGATGTGTGTGTGCGCTCATTGGCAACCACCAGGGTTGTTTGCAGAAATGAATCTTGAAAATAAAGAGCTAAAAACTCTGAGATACATCATTTATCAACAACGTGCTTCAAAATCAATTTCTATTAAGAAGAACAGCCAAAAAAGAAAACAACACGTGTCTGTTCAAAAGAAACATCTAAAAGACTGTACAAATATGTTTTTTTTTTTTTTTTGCAATCCTGCAATGTTGATATAGTTTTTAAATTGAAATAACTTTATTTTTAATAGCTTTTTATCAGCAGTTAAAAAGTTGCAAAAAATTGCTTGATTGAATTCTGTTTTTATCCACCCTAGTTTATTAACACTATAGTTTATTTATATTTTAAAATGACACTAAATGTTAAGACTATAGTGTTGAATGGTAAAATACAATGTGCCTGACACAATTATTTTTATATTAAAAAAAAAAGACACTAAATATTAACATCAGCGCTTGAATGGTCAAATAATGTGTCTGGCAGTAATTATTTTTGTATTAAAAAAACACTAAAAATTAACACTACTGCTTGAATGCATGTTGAATAAAATATGCTTGATAGAATTATTTTATATTTTAAAAAACACCACTTAATATTAACAATTGTGCTTGAATAGTCAAATAAAATGTGCCTGACCAAACTCTAATTATATATATATAAATAAATAAACTACATTTTAACACTAGTGTTTGAATGGTCAGATAAATTTGGCCTAATAGAAATACTTTTATATTTAATAAAATAAGATTAAATAATCGAAATAAAGTGAGAGCAATATTCCAGTCTCATTTCCAGGTCTAGATCCAGACTTTTCGACACAAACCCAGAATCTGATGCTTCTGTCAGGGCAAGCGAGTTGCACATCCCTTCACAGCAGAGAGCAGTGTGGCACAAAGAGTCAGGCTAATGAGGCTTGAGTGGCACTGGCATATACAAAACGCTTGGCATCTCTTGGCAAGCACATCCTTCTATCTCTCTGTATGCCGGCCTTCTCAGTGCTCTCTCTCTCTCTCTCTTCTCTCATCATCGCCTTTGCTGGCTCTTTCCGCCAGGCCCATGGTTTCCTGGCAGCGATGCCCGTCTCTGTATGCCATCCTGGGAGGCGTCGTATCCCCTCCAGAGAGCTGGCCCCTGCGGCTGATGGAGCCTTTCAGTCCAGAGAATGGGGGCATTGTGAGGAATTGTGGGTCATGGCCGGAGTAGGCGGCAGTTTGCTCATATACAGGCCCCTCACACACTCACACAGGGCGCTTAGAACTGAGAGCCAAAGATAGACATCCAACCTCTCAGCTTTAAAAATGCCTCCTCAGGAAGTAGCTGTGTGAGAAAGTGTGTGTGAGAGATGTGCATGGCAACACTGAAAGTATGCTCGCAAGTGTTTGTGTGCGTGTTTCTCTTTAAGCGCTTAAAAGCTAAAAAGAAACAATTTCACGGCATTGTGCGACGATGTGGTTGCGTATGTGATTCGGTGCCTGCAAACATGCATTTATTGCATTCATGTCTATTAGAGAAAGCGTTGTTGGAGGAGTGTGTTTCTTTTAAGGAACACTGGTTACGCATGATATGCATATACATTTTTTGTCAGGATCTATTAATTTATTTAAAAATATGAAATTTAAATTTTTGAATAGCTATTTAATAATAAATTATATTTATAAATTAATGTAGCTTAAACAGTAGAGCATGGCGCTCACAACGCTAAGGCCATGGGTTTGATTCCCAGGGAATACAAGAACTGATAGAAATGTATGCACCTTTAAATGTAAGTCGCTTTGGATAAAAGCATCTGCCAAATGCATTTAAATACATAAATTATCACATCTTTATTTTCTTAATAACTTAAGGAAATAAAGATGTGTACAAACTCACATGTATTGAAGGTCTAAGAAAAAATTCTTGACATTTCATGACATTTTTCATTTAGCCTATAAGTAATTTAATTGAAACGTTTTTTGAAAATGGTCATCATTTTTCAAATCCATATGAAACCAAACATCTAAGAACTTGTCACATGTTTTAAACCAGATTTTTAAAAGATTTGTCCTTTTATTTATCATGGACACTACCATTGACATGTTTATACAGTAGGCCTATAAGTTATTTATGTGTAGCCTACCTATGAAAACAAAGCATTGATCAGATGTTCTCGAAGATGCTGAATGATTTTTGAGGGGGAAAAGAAACCGCACAGATGTATATATAGACCTATACTGTACCAAGACCAAGGCATGTGTATCCATCTGTAGATGGTGTTTAGTATAGCAGCTAAACCTTTGTGAAGCTCAGTCAGGTAGCCTACTGTAGAGACAAACAAGCACCGGCTCTCTCTCAAAGCTCACTCAGCTCCACCTAGTGGCTAGAAGAAGCCACATAATCACCCATTCACTGCATTTTCACTAGTTCAGCACCCTATTACACCTCTTACTCTCTCAATGCATAGTGCTCATTTCCCCACCGCTGGCAACCCCGAGTGGCCGTAGGTGTTTTGGCACATGATGTATCCTTCCACAAGCGTAGGAGGAGAAAAATAGTACCATTGTTTGTTTGTTTTTTGTTTTGTTTTTTTCTTTTGCTCATGCAGCCCATCCACGGACACCCCGTCTCATTAATATTCAGCCACCGGACTCCTTTCTCTCACCGTGCTGCACTAAGACAAAAGAGCATTGTGGAGACACCTCCTGTTTTAATTATGATGAGAAGGTGCGGAGGGGGTGTGAATCGTGTGAGAGAGAAAAGCGAGAGGAGAGACACAGCGAATGCATTGATTTGTGTGTAAATGTGTGATTTGCTGGTGTGTAAGACATTCACTCTGTGACATTTTGTGTCTAAAGTGTGTTTTATGTCTATCTTTGTGTTTTTATTTGGGGTTGTGTGGGGGTGGTAGGCTATATGTTTTTTGTGTGTGTGTGTGTGTGTGTGTGTGGTGCAGCTGCAAGTCTGTTGTGGCTTGTTGCCATCATGCAAATTGGCATCTGATAAAACAGCATTGACTGAATTTGCTTAAGGGATGTAGAGGAAAGGAGTAAATAGGAGAGAATTAGTTTTTGTTGCAAAACCCAGTCACACAGCATCTCTCAGCTCTCCCTCTCTCTTTTTTCCCTCTATACCCAATGAATCATCCCCAAATGGATAAACCAAAATCGTCCTTGTACTTGAAATGGCTACCTCTTTCTTTATCCTTTTTTTTTTTTTAAATGTGTTTGATGTCTGACACTGAACTCTGATAATCTACCATTCCATAAGCTAAAATACTTAATGGTGAGTTTAAAAGGTGACCTGTGACAGTGAATATCGTCACCGTATTGATAACTGTTTTTTTTTTTTTTTTTATCATACTGGCTGATATCTGATATATTTATCAGCCATTTTTTGAATATTTAATAGTTTTGGACTTGTTTCTGCCTAAGATTTAAATCACTGTCTAGCAAAAATGTCAAATATTTAATTTAATATAAAAATAAATGTATAAATTTAATATTTTAAATATTTAACATTTATAATCTAAATCGTTATCCCCTGGAAAAAAAAAAAAAAAAAAAAAAAAAAAAATATATATATATATATATATATATAATGCCTAAATTCGCTTGAAGCATACAAACTATTTATTCGATTTTTAGTGTTTTAAATTTCTTTTTTTAATAAAGTAAAAGATTTTATAATATTTGCTATTTATTATTTATCTATTTATCAGCCTGAGAGAAACAGAAAAATAATTCTTTTTTTCAGTATAAGAATACATTTCAATATTATGCATCCCTAGTTTCATTCATTTGCTAAAGGGATGTTTCCTATAAATATAAGAGCAAGTGAATGATCTGCTGTAAACAACTGTAAATCTCTCAAATCCTTTAAGTAAAATTCCTCAATCATGTGTCAAGATTTACTCATTTTCCTTGTCATGATCATGGCTATACGTGGCCCAAGACACACTTAATTTAAGCATTAATAGTGACCCACTCCATCAGCTGAGCTAGCTAGAGCCCCTCCACTGTCACGTCCTCATTCAACAGCACCAACTCAATTAAGACTCTATGATGGCTTCACCCCACTTGACCCAAACTGACCTCTGACCTCAAGGTTCACGCCTCTCACAATGTCAAGCATGCGTGTGGATGTGCTTGGCCAAGGGGGGGATCGCGAGGGGGTCGGTAAAGGGCTTTTGTCCCCTCTGTGTCCAGCCACCCTCTCTCCCTAAGGATGCTGTCAGTGCTTTTGTTGTGTTCCTTTGAATGTAATGGGCCCTGAGGGAGGGCTTGCAAGAGCAAAAATCCCTTAATCACCAAACAAATATGAGTTTAAAGTCAGTTTTTGTGGGATTGAAGACATCCGGCTGTATTATCTTCTTTTTTTATCGTTTTTTGCTCTTGGCCCATTGGACGCCTCCTAAGTTGGTATTTCTTTTCTCACGGCTTTGTTGTTCACTTTGTTCTTGCTCTGCTCTCCGCTTAATGAACCTCTTGAACTTTGCTGCCCTTGGCGGAAGCAGGTGTGAGCTCCACTGTGACCATATTAGCCTGATTCTGTTGTGCTCGTTTCCATTCAGATCCAAACACCTTCACTAGCCTATGCGAAGAACATGGGAACCAATAAGCACTTAAGCACATAAGCACCAATTTCTCCTGACAGAAAACTTCCTGGCCACAACGGGCTTTGTTAAAGCCCATAGTGTGTGATATTAGCAGTCTTATTGTTCTGTAAACTGTGCAATCAAAAAAGTTAACAAATCTAACTTAACTAGTTTAAGTCGAAATTAAAAAGGTTAATTGTGAATGAATCTGACTAGTCTGGGAAACTCATATTAAGAGTCTGTTCTGTCTAAGTCAAAATAACCCCCTTAGAATAGAATAGAATAGAATAGAATAGAATAGAATAGAAGTGCATCTTGTAACTGCACAAATTTCTCAATTAACCAAAATTTCTGTTATCTTTAAAGAAATGTCAAATAAATATATGCAAGGTAGCTTCATTGAATTTGTAATCCAGCTCTCTCTATTTTTCTCGTTGTGCTGTTTGTGTGAGCACTGATCAGAGGGAGGCCTGCGGTTGAAAGGGACCATGGCCCCTGAGCACAGCCTGCCTGTAATCCTGTTAATGTGAGCTAAAGACAGGCACTCTCCCCATACAGACCGGCTTTCAGAGCACACACAGGACTTTCCCCCCAGCACACACTCCCACTGAAGACACTTTAGAGACAGGAGAAAATGGATAGATAAACTCTCAAATGAATTGGTTCCTGCTTCAGTAGGGATACCAAACAAATAAAGAACATTCACCTAAGATCTGCATATGGTTCCCATTTGGTTATTTTTTGGCAACTAATTCCTAATGTTAAAGGTTCTTTAGATTTTGTGTAACTATAATACAATGTTCTCAGAACGTTGCAGCGACATAACCTAATATGAACCTATACAGAACGTTTTTGTTTTTGTGGGGGGATTTTATTTTTTTAAACTAACGTTTCCCTGACCAAAAATTGTCCTAAAATTAGCTTGATGACTCTAGTTTTTAACTGCAGACTATAAGCACTATAATTAATCAAAGTCTATCACGTGGACTTTGAAACCTTTAAAGCTCAATTTCAAACAAAACACACAAACAAATCAAGTATGTAAATACCACATTAGGTGCAGTTAGTATTCTTCATTTTTGGTGATTATAAAGCGCAATTAAGCACTTCAGCGTTAGCGCCTATTCACATCCCAGCTGTCCACCTGTCTGAGGCCTGGGAAAAGACCTTGGCGCTGGTTCACGCCGCGGCGCCGTCTCTGTAAAAGACGCTCTGCGCGAATGAAAAGGGGCGTAGAGCTGCTCCTCGCACAGCCCGCGAGCTCCAGGCGCTCCTAATAACGTGCTATCAAAATAAGACCCCCACTTTCTCTTCTCCGTTTGATCCTAGAAAGTGAAACTGTGCTAATTACGCGACGGAGACCATCTGGACTCTTCGTTAACCCTTTCCGCAGTGATTATAGGCTGGGCGCCATTAAGTATTCTCGATTTAAACGGCGCTTTCACTAGGAATTAGTGCGATTCGACGTCGTTGTTTATCTTTGAGCTGAATGTAAAATTAATGCTCGCGTGACTTTGCCAAAATCACTTAAGTTCTGGTGAGAGAGAGAAAAAAAACACATTACCGTCTCAAAAACCATACAGTGTATTATCACCACACACATACACACCCTCCAAAGGTTAACAATTAATTTAAAACATGACATTTCAACAATATAAATCTTTGAACAATTTAATTAGATGTCATTCCGTACAGAATTTTTATGTTCAAACGCAGGTTATGCTGGGTAGAAATAATCCATGTAAAGAAAAACATGTTTGTCCTCTAATTTCCTTTTTTCCAAAAACAGATAGACATGTAACTATATACATTTAACATCTTACATCAATCCAAATATTTTCTCACTCCAAATTTTAGCAATTTTCCCATTAAAACATGTTGATCAATGTTCCATATTCACAGTATTACTAATCTGTGTGAAACAAATAATCCAGAAAACAACGGTTGTCTAACATAAAATGTGAGTTCATAGGAGACGTTAAAATAACTACATTGAAATAATACAGCTATTTAGGATACATTTATTTCACATTCATTTTTAGGGAAAAAAATTACATCAAATGAATAAAAAAATTTCCGATACATCCTTTTGCTGATTCTCCTCTAAAAAGAACTGCATTTTTCCGGTCACCTTTCTTAAATAACAAATATTTCTAAGAGCTAATCATGCGAATAATCAGCTTGTCCTCTGTCTCGGCGCTGTAGCCATTCGCAGCTCTGCACCACCTTCTAGTGGTGTTATAGGGAATCACAGGTATGTTGACAATAACAATAATGGAACAAAAGTCAGTAAAATAAACTGCACCTGCAGAGAACATCACAGGTGACAGATGAACAAATGCAAACAGGTGAAAGCAGGTAATTTAGCTGTTAAGTTTTTCCACTTCGTTTGGTGTGGCCACTTCGTGAAGCTCATTGTGACCTTCCTCCTCCCCAGGTAACTGAAACAGACACATAATTTCATTACAACACAAAACAAGTATTGTTTGAGATACTTTCTCTGCATATTGGACATTCATTGTTCCACTCAATAGTTTTATGTTTCCTACTAATGACAGTCCTTTACTGGTTAGGTTAATAATGCCTAATAATTACATTGTTTGTCCAGGAATCTTTGTTTGAAAAACACAAAATATAGTATAAAATGTAAAATAATATAAACATGGTATCAGAAAGTCTTTACCTCCCAGTAGAGTCCATCCTCAAAGCAGTGAGTATCTGGAGGAGCCCCGTAGATTGGCAGCTTCAAAATGAACCCTGAGAGTGCACACACATATTGCTATGTTACTCTGAGGTCAACAAATCACAATATACTGCACACAGATATACACAGAGAAGCATAAACAATCTAGCTAGCTGTCATGATGATGAATTTCTGTTTGATTAATTTTCATACAAATAACTGTGATTTAACAATTGAATTGTCTATTTTAATTTCACTTACAGTGTTAAGTGTCTACACCAGATGCGAGCGGTGCAACGCGATAAGAGCAAACAGAACCCATTATAATCAGTGATGTTGTCTACAGTGGACGCGGCACAATGCAACACAACAAATCTCCGACAGTCAACTGATGCCCCATTCTATTTCTGACTCCAAGTTAATTCATACGCATCAGTTTTGCGTAATGAAAACGTGCACCTTGATTTCATTCGTTCATGTTTGACAATCACTAAAGGATCACTAAGCTTTTTAGACATTCTCAAAGAGTAAATTCACCCAAAACTGAAATTTCTGTCATTAAGTACTCACCCTCATATCTTTCCAAACCCGTAAGACCTTCTTTCATCTTCAGAACAAAAATTAAGAGATTTTTTTGATGAAATCCAACAGGTTTTTTTTTTTATACCCCATAGAAAGCAATATAATTACCACATTCAAGGTCCAAAAAAGTAGTAAAGACATTGTTAAAATAGTCCATGTGACTACAGTGGTTCAACCTTAATGTTATGAAGCGACAAGAATACTTTGTGTGCAAAAACAAATATAACAACTTTATTCAACAATTCTGTCTCTCTCTGAATAAAGTCATTATTTCTGTTTTGTTTTTGCACACAAAAAGTATTCTCCTCGCTTCATAGCATTAAGGTTGAACCACTGTAGTCACATGGACTATTTTAATGATTTCTTTACTACTTTTCTGGAACTTGAATGATGTTAATTAAATTGCTTTCAATGGGGGATAAAAAAAATCTCTTGGATTTCATCAAAAAATATCTTATAAAGAAAAATTGCCAGTGGGGGACTAGTTCACCACAGATGTTCGGTTAGAGACATGAAGAAGCAGCATGAAAGTTCTTTGGTGTTTGCTTTATTTCACCACTTTAATTCCACAGTGTAAATAATGTGTTCCAAAAAATGAATAAGGGTCATGCGGGTTTGAAACGACATGAGGGCGAGTAATTAACGATAGAAATTTAGTTTTTGGGTGAACTAACCCTTTAATTTTATATTTTAGAGAAATGAATAGGGGCAATAGTCTGAAAACACAAATATGTTTCCATACTTTTTTTTTTTTTTTTTTTTTCATCCATATACTTATTTAGACCTGGAAATTTCTCAAATCAAATTCCAAACTTTTCCAAACTGCATAGGAACCCTGTATTATTTATATTGTTATGCAAGTTATATATTTCTGTAGTAAATTCTTTACATTCATTTTTAAGGTGGATCGACTGACATGTAACAGCAGATATTTAAATATTCAGCTCTATACATATTTGCTTTAATATTTTTTCTATTTTTCTTTAATACTTTATTTTATCTACCACTGATGGTGTGCAGTAGCGTGTATGCAGAGAAAAAAATGTGCATTATTTTATTATGCTCATTTACAGATTAGGTCTATTAGAATATAGGTTTACATGATTTCATTTTTAATGTTAAAAAACCAAATTTTTCTTATAATTTACATTGTTGCAGCACATGTTTTCAACCTCTGTCTGAACGCTCTGTTGTAGTTTCAGTTTCTTTAGAATCCACCTTCCAAAATGTGTAGTCTGCTCTGATTGGTCAGCTGGCTCCTGTCTGTTGTGATTGGTCTACTGCAGTGTTTTCCAAACTTTTTAGAGTGGAGTACCCCCTGAAGGGATTAGACTACAGTCACACCTTTACCATTAAGGGACAATATTTGCCCCCTAAATTGATTTTTCCAGTGCATATTTTTACCTTTATGAATAACTTTATATAATAAATAATGTTTTAAATAAAAAATGTTAAACAGAGAAATATGCAATGATGGTAAAACGAAGCGATACTTTTAAATATTAAACTAAAACCGCCAGTAGGTGGCAGCAAGTCACTGTTTTTATGAGTGAGTCATCGAGTCATTCATTCAGTAAGGAAGCAAGTGGCTGTGAATGAATCGTTAAGTCATTGACTCTCACAATTCGTTCAAAGCCGCAGAATTGTTCGTGAAACACAGACGTGTTGTATTTCTGCTGTGGTTTTTGTTAGAACTATTATTTAATTGCAAAATAGAGTAAATACTGACAGTACTGTGTTTAAAATGTACGTTTTGTTTTTTGACCTGTTGTATAATAATGTCATGTTTGTAGTCATGTGATTATTTGGGAACAATTGCATTCATGCTCGTTATCATCATTAAATACAAGAACTCACACAAGGTATGTTTTTGTATCAGAGAAAGTTTGAGTCTTAAATCGAAATGAATCTGTGTCTATATTTGTTCTTCTTGCGAGTAAGTGTTAAATACCCACTTTTACAAAGTTGCATTGTCGAGAACGACAGTAATTTAGAGCGATTTAAGGCAGCAGACTGCACGCAATCTATCATATGCATGCTGATTGTGTGGATACAGTCATTTTTGACTGCAAATGATGAGATAATTTGATTAAATGTACTGGATTCACTGTATTGGCAGTTAGAAATACATGCTCAGTTTTTTATAATTATTTTTAAGGTAGAATTAAATGAACTACTCAGCATTTTCGTATACCCCTTTTTGTCACCTCACGTACCCCAGTTTGGGAACCACTAGTCTACTGCTTAGTGTGTGTTGGAAATGTGCCCCTTATCATAACCAGTGAGTCCTGAGGCTTCCTGAGGCTATAATATTGCTGTTACTACACTTTGGCATTAGTTTTGCCACCTCATTTTGGGCCCAAATGCGATAATGACAGTCACTTAGAACAAGCTGATCGACCCAAACCATCTTCGCAAGCACGACTTATGTAAGAAGTTTCACAGTGGCAATTTTTTTTTTTTTTAAAGCTCTCCTACATTTCAGATGTGCTGTTATAACTGTGTCATTTCTCTACATCTTTGCAAAAACTGTATGTCCATATAACAATGACCTGCATCGAACTGCATGGTTCAAGAAGAAACCAGCAGTCAGACAAGCATGCACTCACCATACTTTACAACTGTAACCCACCTGTAACTAGACCACCAAACAGAGCAATTCCCAATGTGACAGCCAGGGAGATAGCCTGAAACCCTCCCTTAGATTCTGGGCTCCATTTTCCAGTTTCAACATCACCGAAAACTTTTTGCAATCTGTGTAAGATTGGATACAGAGGCAAATAAGTGTCTGTTCTCACACAGAATGAGTTCTCCAATATTTTCGGCCATGACACACATTATTTAGTAAAATTTAAAATAACAATATATAAAGAATACAGCAATAATGATGTTTAAATTGCATTCACATTGTTACTAAGCAATTAAACTAAAGATAATGTTGTTTGACAGATATCATTAAGACAATCACAAATCATTATTTATGCAAATAATTACACATCAACTACTGACTTACCCATCTCCATATACATCCTTGGATGCCAGGGCAGCGGTGACAGCACCCACCACAGCTCCCAGAATTCCTGGCATTCCATGCAGGTTATTAATACCACAAGTGTCCTGAATCTTCAGTTTCGACTCCAAAACCGGCTAAAAGAGCATAAAAGAGCAACCAATGGGATACTGAGGATTGGTGTGGGTGTTTACAATTGTGTGTCAGAGAAGTGTGTGCTACTAACTGTGAGGTATTTGTATCCTAGGACTGAAATAGTTCCAGCTAGGAATCCCACAATCATAGAGCCAAATGCAGTCAGCATCATCTCCCCAGCTGTTCCCACAGCAACACCACCAGCCAGTGCGGCATTCTGAATGTGCACCTGAGAAAGACAGTAGCTTGTGTGAGAGCTTGTAATCTTGCAGTTTGTAATGTAATATCAAAGATGACCAAAAGGGGATGCTCACCATGTCCAATTTGCCTTCTGGGTTGACGAGGGCGGAGAAAGCGAATGTAGCCACTGTGCAGGCAGCCAGAGAGTAGTAAGTGTTCATGGCGGTTCTGTGCTGGGGGTCCCCGTAGTTTGTAATGGCTGAGTTGAAGCTGGGCCAGAACATCCACAGATAGATGGTACCTGAGCAGAACCCAAGCTTTAGTGGCTTGAAGAGCAATGGATGACCACAGGCCACCATAATTTTGTAGGCATGTAAACTATTCAAGTGACTCACCGATCATGGCAAAGAGGTCAGAGTGGTAGACAGACGAGTTTCTGTTTTGGCTCTTGCTCAGGTTTGGTCTGTACAGGACACGGGTCACCATTAAGCCGAAGTATGCACCAAATGTATGAATGGTCATGGATCCTCCAGCATCATTGGCCTATAGATACCATTGACATTTAAATTGATAACATAAGTTATGACAACACATTGTAAATGTGAGAATATAAATATGTATATAGTTTTTGAACTCTTTATGCAAACTTCAGCTTATGAACGTTAGCTCTTTCTGTGGATATTTAATTTAAATTTAAAGTAAATGTGAAGCACTCAAATGTAATGTAATAAAACTAGTTCTTGTTTTAAGGTCTAAGGTAGAGTTACTAATGATGCACGGGATTTGCATGTGTCAAACATTAGAGAAGCACAATATATCTGTACCTTATTGGTTATCGATATTGGATATTTAATTGTGCATGTTCATTTTCTCTTTTTTTTACATTTAGATTAACTTTAAAAGTAATCTTTATCAGTTCTCAAAATACTATACTGTAATGTTTTGATGGCTAAATGCATTTGAATCATTTAAAACAATTTATAATGTTTTCTTTTTATCTTATTTAAACAAATCTGTATCAAACTTTAATATTGGCATTTATCAGTTATCGGCCATAAAATGAAAATAATTATCAGCTTATGGTTATCAGCCAGAATTTTAATATCAGTGCATTCCTTTAAAACAAATGTCCAGTGTCTGGAAAACATTATTCATGTGAAAATTACAATATAATTACAATTAGCAAAATTTGAAAATTCAATTTTTGTGTGCTTTAGATAGATTGTGTTTCTATACTCACCCCAAGGATAGAAAGCAGGATGAACTCATTAACGGCAAACAATGTCACCTCAAAAATGGCCATAACAAGTAACTGCACAGGACTGGTTTTCCCCAAAACGGCGCCAAAAGAGATCAGCACAGCACCAGTGCAGAAGTCTGCATTTATCATGCTGCAGAAGAAACATATTCACTTTGAGTAATTATAAATATAAATGTGCATGTACTTGTGTGTTAGGGGCTGCAAAAGTTTAGTCAGCTGCTAAACTGCCACGTCCACTTGGTGGCGCTGTGTTCATCTGTAATCCAATATACAGACATGAGGCCACAGCAAAAAAAAAAAGTGCAATCAAAACATGAAAGAAACCTGGAAGCTTACAGTTAAAGAAATTTTAGCTGCATTTGTAGAAAATCTCTCATCTTTACTGACAAACCAAAGATCTTTATGAGATCTTTACATAAGTAACCTCTTAGGGTAAAATGCAGCTTACTGTATGCAACAAACAAACATATTTTTAAGGTTTTACCTTTCCACACCGACGTGAATCTTGCCATGGTGCATGCCGTGGAAAAAGCCCTGCATAAGTGTGGCCCACTGTAGGGAAAAGGCTGCGATAAGGAAATTAAATCCGACACTACTGAATCCATATCGCTGCAGAAATGTCATCAGGAACCCGAAGCCGACGAAGATCATCACATGAACATCCTGGAAACCTAAAACACACAGTCAGTTAGCTGTTTTTCCATTCTTCTCTCTCACATTCTCATTGTTTTACATTTTTAATAGTATTATCATAGACTGTAGTTGATCACTGATATGTTTTTCATGACATTGGTACTTAGCAGCACCGTTCAGGGCCAAATTTAAACTATGGGTATGCTGAACCCAACATTAACCCCTGTGTTCTTCTCTGTGTAGAGCCATTCATTCACCCATTTTACTTCTTTTGACACAATTACACTGTTGCCAAGCAACTGGCCATTGACCTGGGCACCAATGAGGATGGCATGGCCCCTGTGGGCAAACTGTCCCACATATCTCTCACACTCACTCCTCTTTGGCAGCCCATAAACAAGTCTGGGCTCTATGTGTAAGATGAGTTTGCTGCAGGACAAATAAGTCTTTAAATGGGTAGTTCACCCAAAAATTGTACTCATCTTTCCAAACCGGACTCTTTTGTAAAAACACAAAGGGGACATTTTGAAAAATGTCTCAGTGTTTTTTGTCCATACAATAAAAGGCAATGGGGTCCAAAGTGGTCGTTTTGGACCCCTTTGACTTTCACTGTATGAAGTTCTTCAAAATCTTTTGTGTTCCACAGATGAAAGTTATACAGGTTTGGAAACAAGTGGCTTGATCCAAGAACTGTGAATAAATGTATTTGTATCCTCACAGAGCAAACAAATTAAACCATGATCCACAGAGACCTCACAAATGATTATAATACATTATAATTTATTCTATTTAAGTACTCAATAATATAAAGATGTGATCTACACCGTTGAATGGAGCTGTTTTTCATGTGACACTTGTTGTGTAGTTATGTGCCCTGCAGTTTAGCAGTGACAAGCAGAACCACTCCCATGGACCCTGTTTTCAACTGACTCAATATATAAAGATGAAGGTCAGTGACCAAATACTGTACAGAAAACAAGTCTTTCACAACACAACAAAATCATTGTTCTTTGCCAAGGGATTTGTCCCTTTCTTTCTTTATCCTACCAAATTTTTGTAGTATTCTGTTAAATCTGTTAAGTGAAGTCTGTATGTTATGATTTATGCAACTCATCATAAGTAATTCACACGTAGGTGTGTCCTGGGCTTGTAGCGCAGACACAACATGCACTGAAATGAATGTAATTATGTGGTTCACACAAGTCTGGTTCCGAGGGCACGTTTAGTGTAAATCGCAGAGATTAAAATATACGAGACTTGGGTTTAGTAAAGCGAGATGGATGGGAAATCTGACTATAGTTGAAATGTGATGACAGTTGCACAAAGGCAAGCACAAAACAAATAATAAATCAAGCTTTTGAAGAGATCAAATTCTTAAACGTAAACATGCTTCACTTAAACCAGTCAGACTGCTCAAACACAAGTAGCACAGTTTAGGCCAATGTTTGTCTAAAGTTTACCCAATCAAACACATTCCTGAGGTATCAATTTAAAAGGCACCGGATCTGTGTTTCTGCTGGCGAACTCAATAGATTTATTGATCTGCATTATTTTTTTAATTATTACCCAATTACATGATCGAATCAAATTCATAAATCTTCTCAACAATGAATGCTGAATATATATAAAAATCCAGGCCTATTTACTACACTTCTACACATCATTTTATATGTCACTTACTGGGATAACGATAGTAGAACTCATTCTCGTATTCTTGTTTATTAGCAGTTTTGTTATTCCACAGCTTGGCATCAGTGTGTTCGTTATACTCCACCAGTGTTCCAAAGAGGATGATGAGGATGACCTCCAAGATGATGCATAACAGCGGCAGCCGTAGCCTCATGTTAGTTGAAGAATCAGCCATGGTGCTTCCTTTTTGCCAGTATCCTTTGCTCACTCTCTATCCCCTTCCCTCTTTCTGGAGCAGGGCACAGGCTCTGTTGAGTCTGGAGGCAGAGTGCAAGAGTACATCAGCGGACACAAGTCTTTTTATTGTTAGTTTGGCCACTTGATGAGCTTGTTAACGCCCACCTGCTCTCTCAAGGCTGTAGCAGTTCTGGGCTCCTCCCTCACCTTTTTTGCTCATGAGGTGTGCAAGGAATATCTTTTGGGCCGACAGGAATATTTAAGTCAAATATGATCAGTGTTATTCCAACTGAGTGATTTTTAACTGCCATAAAGAAAGGTCAAAGAGATGGTCAAAGATTTGTGTGGGAAGGTGAAAAAACAAATTCTCGGTTTTTGTCTGGATATGGGAAGCATGAGGCAAGTAGCGTAAATGGGTCCAGTTTTTTTGAGGCCGATAATGATCACAGTTCTGTTACTATTGCTGATGAGGGCTATAAATAGGAACCTAAAGGTGAGATAGGGTGTGTTTTAGTCATATTCAATTTTATTGTTTCACCCAGGCTGTATTTTTTTGACCAAAAATACAGCAAAAACAGTAATACAATTGAATATATTTTAGAATGTAATTTATTTCTTTGATGGCAAAGCTGAATTTTTTTTAGCATCATTACTCCAGTCTTCAGTGTCACATGATCCTTCTAATCATTCTAACCAGAAATCATTCTAATATGCTGATTTGGTTCTTATTATTATCAATGTTAAAAACCTTTGTTCTGCTTAACATCTTAATATCTTACAGACCCCAAACTTGAGGTTTTTTCTATATATTTTAAATACTAAAAAACTGCAAATATTTATGCAAATATATATATAATTATAATAATTATGGCCTGTACATTTTCTAATTTCTCAATTCTCTCACCATTAAAAGGTGTAGTAAAAAAGAACATCTTGGATCCTGTATATACACAGACATGTGTGTACATGTAGACAGAAGAAACACAAGAAAATGTCACAAATTAGTGACATTGTCAAATCCACCAAGCATCCCATTGGCTGGTTTAAACTGTCTCTAGATTCACAGGAATCATTTACACTGTGATGTTTATACAACACAGTTGATAAAGGCCTACAAAGAAAAGCTACTAATCCGGCTCTCTGTCTGATAAGGGCAAATTAAAAGAAAATGCAAAAAAATGAGGGTTTAATCCCTATTTGCACTCCTGTGGTTGAAGTATGATAAGGGGTTAAGAGGTAATTCTACATGCTTTGAAAATAAAATAAACAAACAAGAAACTTGAGTGTTACCTTTTTGCGAAAAGTACTGTAACTTTACAGTACAGAGCAAGAACCAACAACACCATAACCTTGGGGAAAAACTTCAGGTGAGGCAGGTTTGAATCAAATTTTACATTAAAGGACATGACTAAATGTGAATATTTGAGCTTTCTTGGCAAATATACTGCATATTACTAGCTCTAATTCAGAAGTCTAACATTCTGCGTGAACCAGAAGTTGCGAAGGACTTTGCTTCAGTCTTGTGACAAATTTGAAAAGGAAAATTTAATGAGAAAAATTATTATATTAGCGCATATCCTCGCCATCTCTAGCTCAGAGAAAATGGTTGTAGGGGAGTGGTTAAGGATGTTCTGCCCAAGACGTCAAACTATTTATGGACAGTACCAGCAACACTTGTGGCGTTGAGGGGTCAAAAATAAACAAAAAATGGAGCTAAAAGATCAACACTTTATTTTGCCAAAGCTTTTCGGCACACAGGCCTTCGTCAGGGCTAAAACGAGTCGTCAAACTGACATCATCAGGGAAGGAACGCCATTCCATTGACTGAAGATTATGAAGACGAACAATTTTTTCAGTGGATTAACCTTCACAGATTATTTGTTCACCACAAGACTAATGTTCGCAAACAAAGTAAATAGATTTGACAGGCTGACAAAATGGTAAAACAACTTCTCTAAAAATCTCTATTTAGGCACACCTTTCAAGACTAACCCTAAAGCTAAACCCATCAAGTCTCATATTGACTAATCTGGTCAACAATGCTTGACCTTTGATCTCTTTCACCTCTGCTTTGCTGAGAAGCACTGGCTTTACAAACATCTGTGCATGTGAGTGCAAGGCCTTTCCAAAATCTCAGGTACTGATTATTCAAGCTCAGAAATAATGGATTGGATCGAAAGTATGAAAAGGTGATGGATAAATTATGGGACAAAATAATGGGATAAGTGCACACTCTCACATCTGAAGTGCTTTTGAAATAAAGTGAGAAAAATATAACATGATGACTTACGGAAATCAAAAGGAGCAGCCTAGCTCTCTTCAACAGCAGTTTTAGCAAAAACTACTGCTCTCCGTGTGAACCAGCTCAGTGTACACCAGAGGGAAATTCATGGTGCTGGAAAAATCAAGTCAAACCTGCACTCCCACTAAAGTCTGTCACTGCTTTGGGTGCAAACAACAAAATGGAAGTCTTAAGGGCTCCAAGGTGAACTTGGTTATAAAAGCCTGTAGCTAAATCTGTACTAACTAGATAACGCCACTTCCAAGAGATTCTCTTCCCCATCAACAAAGCTACTGCCCAGTGGGGTCTGTTGAAAGATCTCAAGATTGGGTACTCCTGAATTCCTTTACATGCAGCTACAGGTCCTGGCACACACATTCATCATCTGATATTGATAGGAGGAAAACAGTTTAACTTAAAACTATAAGCAGTGAACCACTAACTGTCTTTGAGGCACTGCATGCCATGTACATACTGTATATCTTTATGTTACTGCCATGAAGGAATGCCAAGTGATTTCTTTCAGAAAAAGGGAACTGTAAGAAAACACAATTTTACATTGTTTATCCAATGATGATAACCGGCAGTAACCTTTCAAAATAAAAAAAATAAGAAAGTATAAATTATTGTGTTGCGTCATTGCAGGACAATTGTGAAGATCGATTTGAAATGCCTTATTCAAAATACTGTTAATAGTCTAATTATTTCACCACATCTACTAACAGGAAGATCTATATTATATTTTTAACATATTCATTTATGAACGCATTACTACCAGTGCAATAACTGGGAGTAAGTGACCTCATAAAAGTATTTAGAAACATAACAACAAATGTCTTGACAGTAAACAAACAAGAAGCGCCCCTCTTTGTGTCAGAGATCAGCCTGAGGGTGAGGACAGGACTGTTACCAGGGCATGACAAGTCATTACACCTTTTCTCCTTTAACTCAGTCTTTAACAGATAAAATGTTTGCACAATAGTTTTATGCTAATAAGGTCTATAATATATGAGATCAAGTTACACGTACAAATACATTATAGTGTCTAATATATCTCTATTCACACAATATACTAAATGCTACAGTAAATGATTATAGAAATTACTATCCACCAGTATGAAAAGCACATTTTTACAGATAACAGTTAACACTAAACCAGGCATTTAACATTCAAACAATCTACATTTAAACTTTGTGATTCAGGTCAACATAAAAAATATAAAACAGAAAACAGTTAGGTTGGCTTTCTGTGTGCTTAGTTTTACTTTTTCTCATTTATAGAAATTGCTATAGGGCACATTTCTTTTTGCCAGGTACTTAGCTTTGCATTTTATATAAATGAATGAATCCACCTTTTATTCAAAGATGTTTATAAGCAGGGGCCTAGATAAAATCTAATATATATATATATATATATATATATATATATATATATATATATATATTATTCGTTTTATTCAAATATAGTTGTAATGTTACATCTCAGAGCTGGTTGCCGGAGTTCATGGCTTTGCAGTCTTTATTGAAGAAGTTTTGACATCTTTATCGAGAAAATGAATGGAAAAACTAATTACGGAATCAAGGCAGCTGAAAAAGTGAGCAATCACTAAATTGCGTCTGAAAGCTCCCATGAGCCTCTAGACTAGAAGAAGACCGCCAACTTTATATCTGTCTGTCCCTCAGGACACATAACCACCTCGACGGTTAGCGCTAACCTTAACGTTACTGTAATTAGCAATGAACGAAAACAGGGTAATTCATAACAAACCTCGGGGTGTAGGCCTACTATACACATTTGTACAAAATATGTTTCAAATAAATATATAAAAGGACTAGACTCCGTCCTGGTACAATAATGTACTAATTAAATTGGGTTAAAAGGTTACAGTGAGGGAGATTTTTCAACTTTAAAACGCGGCGTTCATAAACCAGAATGCTAAACCATCTATGAAATTTACGATACACGGTTTATGTATAATTTACACACGATAATAAAAAAGTATTGATAATATATCAGTGGTTTTACACTTTACTTGCCTGACTGGAAAGGAAGAAGACGTTAGCTTTCTCCAGAGAAATTCGTGAGTACAAGAGTGTCAGTGGGGGAGGGGCGCGCGCGACTGGCGCTACTGATACCCGCGAAAGACAGTGAGCTGAGGGAAAGAAAAAGAAAAGCTACTCAGAAACATACAAAATAAGTATATTTATCATTTATCTTTCAAATATCAAAGCATTTTTAATAAAGATACATTTACATGTATCTAATAGAATTATAAATGCATTTTCCCCCCAGTAGCATAAATCTTGTTAAATTTATTTTAGAGGTGCTTGCTTAAAGGTGCAGTGAGTTTTCTTCTTTCTCTTTAAAGTCAACATGAAATCAGTCAAGAGCAGTTGATGCATAAATAATGTTTTGAAATGTTGAAAATATAAAATGTTAAATACTGTTATTTGAAATTATTTATAAAATGAAAAGATACTTTAAATGTGAAATTAAACCCGCCAGTAGGTGGCAGCAAATCACTGTTAATGAGTGAGTCATTGACTTTCAAACGATTCAGTCAAATGGCTGATTCATTCAGGAAATGTTGCTCAGAGACCCAAAACGATGCTGTGGATTTGGTTTGGAACTATTTTTGTTGGCGAAATAGAGCGAAACTAGCGATTTGGTGTCTAAAATGTAAGTCATTTAATATAAACGGATTATTATACTGTAGGCTACATTGTATAAAATCAATATAACATTTAATCATGCTTATATTGGATAAAATGGCGCTCTTCGTGTAATATTGGTTAACTATATTAAATTATATAAATATAAAAGACATACAGGGGCATTTTAGCCCATTATCTTGAATTCTGGAGACATTCTAAATGCATTTTAGTAGACTAAATGATGCGGTGAAATCGTTCACTCTAAATATGCGCGCGCACTAGTCTAACCTTCTAGACTAATTTAATGTATGCATGCATTCATCGGGTGTGTTTTTGTTTGTTTTTTGTAAAGTGAGGGACATACTCGATAATGTCAGATCAAATCAACAATTATGGTATCATAGACGATATATATTGCACACACAGCACTGGCCTGATCGGGCAAGTGACAGTTCTGTCAACTGTCCCGAGCGTCGTTCACACTGGCCCCCCGGGCCATCGGCAGTCCTTATTGTCGAGCCCTGCACAAGCTCAATATATTTTCACGTTTTATTCTACGACATAAAATTACGGAAGAGGATTAGGGCCAAGCAATAATAAAAAATTAAAACCATCTCGAGATTAAAGTTGTTAAATTTCGAGAAAAAACTCGTTAAATTTCGAGAAAAAAGTCGAAATAAAATGTTGAGAACAAACTCATTAAATTACGAGAAAAATGTTGTTAAATTTCGAGAAAAAAGTCGAGATAAAATGTTGAGAATAAAGTCATAATTTAATGACTTTATTCTCAACATTTTATCTTGACTTTTTTCTCGAAATTTAACAACTTTAATCTCGAGATGGTTTTATTTTTTTATTATTGCTTGGCCCTAATCCTCTTCCGTATAAAATACATCAGTAATATCCCCTTGTGATTTTTTTTTTAAGCTTTTACTTGTCTTGAAAAAGGCGGTTGCTAACAAGTGCTAAATGGGACAGAGGTAGTCAGGGAGATTAAACGTCCTCTGAACAGGTAAACTCATCTACTCACTAGTCCACTTATAACAGCACCCTTGCAAACTCTTCTAACACAGACTTTTATGGAAAGTGTTTTTAAATAAAGACTAAAAAAGAGTTGTCGGAAGCTTAATGGTGGTGATGTTGAAGTCTTGTGACTGTGTATTTCGTTTATTTCGATTGAATTTAGGCTTCAAATGTCACAAAAGTTGTGTTGATTTGATTATCATGATGTACAAAACATGTCAGAATCATATTTTTTTGTTAGTCACAGAGCTTATTTACTACAATAATCCAAAAGCCAATTGAAAATGCCATTTTACTTATATGTCACAACAGGAAAGAAAATTACTATTGTAATTTCCATTTCATGCCAACTTTAAAAAAAAAACTGTTAAAGAAAGTGTATAAAATCATAAATATTCACATGAGGTTAATATTTAAATTCATTTAAATTAATTTTGAATTAATTTGAATGAATTAAATCTGTTTTATTTTACTGGCAGCAAGTCACCTCATAGGAGGAAATTTTCACTTGTGGAAAAAAGTCAATCATGTATATAGTGCATTTCTACAATGACATTGTAACTGAAAAGTTTTGCATGATCTGTGATCAGTTGTGTGTCCCATAGATACTGAACATCCCTGTCATTCCAAACCACACTGAAGCGTAAAAACGTGATGATCACGAGTTCTTGAGCACACAGACACACCTGACGGTACCATCATTTGACTCACAAATTTATTTAAGTCAGTTATTTCAGTTCTTTTCTCCAAATGGGAGATTGTCACTTTATAGCACAATGAGGAATATTCAAGCATTGCATAAGACCCCCTTCCCCAGCCCCATCCCAAAAAAACAAATTCCTGCCAAAACCGCCACAAGCATGCCATGCATGCAGTAGATTGCTGTGAAGTGTGTCACTTGATCTATCCACTTCATCTTTGTGAGATAACAAAATCAAATGATCAGTGAGTATGGGGGGGTTGGGAATGTTATCTGAGCAACATATAGGTAACAGAAACAGCTTCATGAGACGCCAGCCAAGATCCCACAAGATAAGAACATGACAAGACCTGCAAGTTACATAACAGTTACATACATAGCTTCAATTTGAAATATACATCAGCATACAGCAAAAAGGGAGAAAGAGAGATCACTTATTGCACATTAAATTATAGAGAATCTAAGACTTTTTCCTCTGTTCTCTTTTTTGCAGTTGCTCAGTCTTGTGCATTCATGTGCATTCTGCAGGCCCTCTGAATGAAATTCGCTTCAGGGAGGTATAAGTCAGCGTTCAAGTGAGTGTATGAGTGAGATTCCATTCATGTGTGAGTGAGAGAGAAAGAGATGGCTATCTAGATGTGTGACTGTCACATGGAAACGCACACCCAAAAATTTTCTTCACAAAAATGTCAGCCATCAGCAATTTTACAGACAGAGGTTTGACATTAGGGATAGAGAAGATAAACAAAGAATTTACATCATAGTAACTATGATAATTCCAACACTGGAATCATAATTAAAATGTAGGAAATTATGCTACTACTTATTTTCATTTGTTTGTCAGAACCATTAGATGTAGATGTGAGCCAAAGCAGCAGGTGTTTCGGAGAAACTTTATATATATATAGTCACAGTTGCCTTAAAAAAAGGTTCCAAAAGGTAGGGTGAATTCACCCCTGGTTTTTCCAGCAATGCCGTCGAAGAACCAGTTTTGGTTCCCAAAAAACCTTTCAGTGACCGTTCTTAAAAGAACCATTTTTTTTACCTTTTTCCACTAAGAACCTTTTGTGCAAAGGAAATGTTCCATGGATGTTAAAGGTTCCTCGTAGAACCAGATGCCAATAAAGAACCTTTATTTGAATGTATACAAACTTTCATGAAAACAAATCAAAGAAATTAAAAATTAAAAAATAATAAAATGATGAAAATAAAATCATCAGAATAAACTTAAAACAAAAAAGAACATATATATATTTTGTCGCCATCTCTGTTTGAAACCTGCAATTGCAGTTATTTGCGGAATTATCATCTTTACGTGGGTTGTGCCTCGGCACGACTCCTCAGTGTGGATTAATCTAATGTTTGCTGTCAGTCA
Source organism: Megalobrama amblycephala (assembly GCF_018812025.1). Taxonomy (NCBI): domain Eukaryota; kingdom Metazoa; phylum Chordata; class Actinopteri; order Cypriniformes; family Xenocyprididae; genus Megalobrama; species Megalobrama amblycephala. The sequence goes on from NC_063056.1 coordinate 27,059,226, forward strand.
CCACATCAGTGTGGATACTGTACTTCGGAATCACAGATTGTAGTCTTGAAGTATGACCAAAGTAGGAATTGTCACCGGAAAATGTCATGAACAAGTAACATGTCTGACACTTTTGATCTGACCAAATGAGAAAAAAAAAGCATTACAATAAATCGCGCTGCCAATGGTGATTAAATCTAACGATTGCTTAGCTCATTTCACATCAAACCTTGCAAATTATTATTATTGTTATACTTTGTTCTCAAATTGTTAATGTCAACAGCATCAGCATTGCGTGACTGTGTATTTAGTGTGTATTAACGTTACCTGTAGATTTCAGTTTCTGTACAGTCTAATCTCTAACGTTAATTTGTCAAACCATACAATCCGCCATCCAAATGATAAGTTTAAAGGGTTAGTTCACCCAAAAATGAAAATTATGTCATTAATGACTCACCCTCATGTCGTTCCAAACCCGTAAGACCTCCTTTCATCTTCGGAACACAGTTTAAGATATTTTAGATTTAGTCCGAGAGCTTTCTGTCCCTCCATTGAAAGTGTATGTGCGGTAGACTGTCCATGTCCAGAAAGGTAATAAAAACATCATCAAAGTAGTCCATGTGACATCAGTGGGTTAGTTAGAAGTTTTTGAAGCATCTAAAATAAATTTTGGTCCAAAAATAACAAAAACTACGACTTTATTCAGCATTGTATTCTCTTCCGGGTCTGTTGTTCATCCGGGTTCACGACTCGGGTTCAGTGAACCGCAGCGCACTGCTGACGTAAGACGCTGCTGACGTGTTATCTGGTGCGCCAGAGTTTCGTTTACAGTCTGAGGGAGACGCACGCTGTATTCAAGCTATTTTTTTTTAAATGGTGCGTAAGTGTGCATGTTGCGGATGTCCTAATCGCCAAAAACAACGACGTAAAAGTGCATTACCAATGCCGACAGATGAAAGGATTCAGTGGAATCAATTCAGTGGAATCAATTCAATGGAATCAATTCAATGGAAAGGATTCCGGAAGAGAATACAATGCTGATTAAAGTCGCATTTTTTATTATTTTTGGACCAAAATCTATATAAGATGCTTCAAAAACTTCTAACTAACCCACTGATGTCACATGGACTACTTTGATGATGTTTTTATTACCTTTATGGACATGGACAGTATACTGCACACACATTTTCAATGGAGGGACTGAAAGCTCTCGGACTAAATCTAAAATATCTTAAACTGTGTTCCGAAGATGAAAGGAGGTCTTACGGGTTTGGAACGACATGAGGGTGAGTCATTAATGACATAATTTTCATTTTTGGGTGAACTAACCCTTTAATTATTGCAACTTCTGTGAGAAAAGGCTATAAATGATCCGCCTCACATTCGATATACCCTACTAGCTGGGACTCATTCATTATGTAAACAGACGTGACGCAAAGACAAACGGCGACATGCTCGAATTTCCCGCGAAAACCCACCAGTATTATAAAATTATAAAACATTATTATAAGATTACCATTGTGAATTGGGCTAAGGTAAGGAGATAGTTCTGAACACTGGCTGGTTATGTACATGCTCAAAAATTGATTTTGGATCATTTTTAACCAAAAAAAGTTACGGACAGCAGCTTTAAAACCATGCACCAATTTCTAAACAGATAATGAATGATCATCGTGGATTGTAGATTTAAGTTTCATTTATTAAATTGCAATATTTTTTTCATTAAATTGGTTGCATTGCAATGTTTTTTTGCTAAATTCTAATTTTTTTTTTTTTTGTTGACTTTGTTATTTTATTATTTCTTTTTGATTTATTTTGATGATTTTATTATTTCATGTGCTTTTAGATGTGAAATTTCAGCACATGCAGAAAAAACTCTAAATCATCCAGTGTGTGTACAGCAATGCAGAACATTTTGTGCTGTAAAACCTGAGCAGGTGTGTTCTTACACTGCAGACTTTGGATGTGAGTAAATGACACAATCACTCTCCAGAACTTTATCTGATCAGAAGTCAGTGCCATCTACAGAATCTCAAACTAGCGGCAGACAATGAACATATGACCAAATAGAGAATGAAATGGCTATTCATAGAGGAATGTATGAAGATACCCATCAATCAGCCCGTCAGCATGCAGGGACTGCAGACTCTATAGCAAAGAATAGAATTCCTACTGATAAAAGGAAACTGCCCAGAGATGTTCCTGTCAGGAGCTGTCAACGGCTGTAACTCAAAAAAAAAGCGCTCCACAATTGTGTTAACCATTCAAGTGGTTTACACAACATACACAAAACACAGAAACACACATTAAAGGGGAACAAAATATGCAATGAAAAGGGAATTCTTTCTCTCTCATCAAAATTTCTGACATACAAAAGGTGAGTAAAAACATTAAAATAAAAGTTTTATAAAAAATGCATAACAAAAATATATGACAGAAATCCAGTTCTCTTGCAGAGTTCTCTGAATTTTCACATTGATTTGGACGCCTGAAAAGCTCTTCTATCACCTTATTGAATCAGTAGTGTTTGACTTTAGTCTGACTCCAGGTAAAGTGAACCTGGTTTGCACTGTGTCACATGTACACATTGCCACACTTCATGTTGGTTAAAGCCTGATTAACCTGCTGCTGTCCATACACAGAGAGAGAAGTAACGTGTTTGGTTATGACAGACCCACATACACATATCTGATCAACTATGGTGATGATAATGGTATGAAGCACCAAAATGACACACCTTTCAGTCTACGTTCTGGTATTGATTGGACATCTGTTCTGTGCTGTCTAAACTTATTATCATTAGTTTGTCTAAACTCAAAATATTACAATTCTCATCATTATTTAGTCATTATTTACTCAGCCTCAAGTCAATTTTTATTTTCTCCATGGAACACAAAAAAACACCATAAAAGTAGTCCATACTATATACTATATAACTACACTACTTACTCTAAGATCTCCTGCTCACCAAGGCTGCATTTATTTAATCAAAAATACAGTAAAAACAGTAGTGGAATATTATTATAGTATAAATTAAATGTTTTCTATTTTAATATATTTTACAAATGTCATGTTAAAATGTAATTTATTCCTGTGATGGAAAACAGTTGTGCTGCTTAAATTATTTGTACAAACCTTTTTTTTTTTCTCAGTATTCTGTGATAGAAAGTTCAAATAAACAGCATTTACTTGAAATACAATTTAAAAGTCTTAACTGCCACTTTTGATCAGTTTAATGCATCCTTCCGCAATTTACAAAAAAAAAAAAAAAAAATCGTACAAAAACAAAACTTTTGAACAGTAGTGTACACGGAAACTTCTTTCGAGTAATCAGATTTCCACAAACAGCAATATAATGCTGCTAGAACTTGTCAAAAATGGTTCAAAAGATACGGGAGCTAAATCAAAATGATATATGAAGGTAGCAGTGGGGGTGCTGATACATCATGCCTGGGCTTGACATCAGAGTTAGGCAAGACGGTTATCCTCTGGGGCGAGTCTATCATTTGTCAACCGCTGTCTCTTGTAACTGAGAGTTCATGCATTATTGGAACTACTTTCCCAGGGGCTGGGTTAACCTGAGGTTAAAGAGTGAGTCTGGGTGTGTGTGCTTGCTCATGCAGTTTGGGGGTAAGAGAGGGTTGTGGTTGATCAACTTTTATTAAGGACCTGGTGTATATTATTTGCATGCATGCTGGATTTTCAAAAAACTTAAATTAGTCAATAAATAATAAAACTTTTATAGTCGGCATGAAACGAAAGTTGCGAGTCTTTTCTTTCCAATTGTGACGTGCATGTCCGAGTGAATGGCTTCTTGAACAAGACAAAATGTAGGGTGGGACTTGATGTTGTCCATAAGGAATTGATTGGATTGCTGTGACTTGCTATTGCTGAGATATCATTTGAGTGACAGTTTGCCCCACCCTTGTACCAGAAATCACCTCTTCTGAGAAGAGAAGAGAAGAGAAGAGAAGAGAAGAGAAGAGAAGAGAAGAGAAGAGAAGAGAAGAGAAGAGAAGAGATGCTTCTGCGAAAGGGAGGGGAAGTAATTTTATACAAGTACGAGGACACGTGAATTTGTGAATGTGCACAATTAAATGATTCATAATAAATACTGCAATATTATATTAAAAAAATAAGAATCAATTTCATAGTAGCTTTAAGAGTGTTAGAAATTAGAACTAATATAGATGACTGGGAGTGAGTGAATGAGATGAAAATAGACAGAGTGAGACAAAGGTCACCTAGACATGCCTTTGTGAACACAAACAGTTGAGGATGACAAAAAGAGCCATTGATGGAGCAGCACAATGCAAAGTACACTGACAAATGCTTGAATTCCATTATAGCTCTTCTCCTCCAACTGCTTGTTTCCTTTTCGTGTTTGCATGCTCACTGCTGCCCGTGGGTCAGTGCTGGGGGAGTTTAGTGACAAAGCTGTCATTGTGCACCCAAGCTGGAGAGAGAGACACAGAGAAAGGGAGCACAAACTATGGCCGATTCCATTTCCTCTTTTTGTTCCGGCCCTGCAAACTGGTCAGCTCAGTTTAAATGGCTAAAACTGACTGGTCATACCAATGCAAACAATTATGACTGCACAACCTAAATAGTCAGAATAAAATAACCATGTAGTGTCTAGTCAGTAACAGGGTTATTATAATTTACTAAAACTATAAAAAAAAAAAGTTTGTTACTTGAAATAAAGTACCTGAAATTAATATATACACAAACTTAAACCTATTTTATTTCACCCAGTTGCCAAGGAAACATTTCTAATTTTCATTTAGTTTAATGCATTACCAAAATGACTAAAACTTAAAACGTATTAGACAAAACTGTTACAAAAATTCAAATAAAAACAGAAAATATAAAAATAAAAATGGTATTATAATCTAAATAATTTAAAATATGAAAACTTTTGCCATTTTAAAAAAAGTTTCTGGTTAACATTAGTGGATCATGTTTATAGTTGATGTAATAAAGTACTCCTGCAGTTATTCTGACAAACGATGGTTGAGAAAAGAGCTCTGTCATCATATGTTTGCAGGTGCCACTTGGTTTGATGGACTATTTTCTATCCAGTACAATGAAATGTAGACACTTTAAATCTAAATATCACATCCATTGACTGATTCCAGGGAGACATCATGCTTAATCACCAAATGAGCATCTTAATTCTTTTGCTTCCTCAAAAAAAAAACACTGTGTGGGTTGGAAAATTATATTTTTTTCACCTCAGCGCCTTTAATGGCTACCACAAAAATGTGAAGTTGCCGCCATCATCTGTGGTTTCTTAGTTTCAGGCATTATTGGTCTGTCTTTCAGAGAAGAGTTGCTGAAAGGAACAATGAGAGTCTGTGTGATACTCATTAACATCTGGAGCAGAGGAGAGAAAAAGCCTGCGTACACATCCAACACTTGTCAGATGACCCTGATCGGTGTGTTTCTCCACTGCAGACAGAGCATCTCTGACTCTATAAGAAAAGAAGATTAATGTCATGGACTTTTTCTGGATGTCCTTTTTAAATTAAGGAAGAAGGCTGAAGACTAAGGTGAGACTTTTCTTTTCCTCAACAGCTTTCCCTTTGAATCAAATATCAATAAAACTATAACCATCATTATGTTGTTTAGGGAAATGATGGAATCCACAATGTCTATCGCTCTGCTAGTGATTTCAACCTGTTACTTCTTGTGTACCTCTGCAAAATACCACCATCATAATCAAGGTATTGATGTTGATATTAGAGACTTTGTGATTACAGTATAAGCATGATTTGAAAGCCATTACAGGACATTTTAACATAATATTAATTTACACAACGTTTTCACAATGTTTTCTCTAGACAAGGGAAAAGAGCTAAAATACCTCCTGGAACCTCTGGTGTATGCTGAGGTCACTGCTCGTCGTGGACACACAGTCGTTTTGCCCTGTGTGATGAGGTTTAAACCACCGCATTACAGAGTAAAGTGGACTAAAATCGACCCCCCTAGTCAAGGAGTGGAAAACATAGTGCTTATAACAAATGGACATGCAGATAAGCAGTATGGCTCACTGGGGCCTCGAGCGTCTCTCCGGCGTTCACATGACCTGGATGTTTCCCTCCGTCTTACTGATCTGGAGCTGGAAGATGATGGTAGCTACCGCTGTGAACTGATCAACGGAATTGAAGATGAAAGTGTTATTATTACACTGAGGATTGAAGGTGAGATAATCTTGACCTTTTTTGTTCAGCCATGGTGACATTGAAGTTTGAACAACAGTAAATAATAATAATAATAATAAAGTTACAAAAAGTAAAAACAACAGAAAGAATACTAGTACTACTAGTAATAATAATAAATAATAAATTAGTAGTAGTAGTAGCAGAGCAAAACTACTATTACTATTCCTTTTTATAACATTTGTTATTATTATTAGGATAATAAATCATAATAGAATATATTATTTTAGATAACTTATAATGCTTAACCCTAAATATTTTTACATAATAATATGAATTAATATATTTTAATATATTCATTATGATATAATTATTCATTTGAACATGTATTTCAGGGGTTGTATTTCCTTATCAGAGTCACCATGGTCGGTACAGATTTACCTTCTTTGAAGCTAAAGATGCTTGTGCTGAACAGGATGCAACACTTGCCACCTACAAGCAGCTTTACCGGGGTAATATTTACACACTTTGATCGTTTACTTTAATGTACAATTGTACATTTTAGAGCAATATTGCCCAAAGTTTCATTAAAGGGAGAATTCGCCCAAAAAATGAAAATTCTGTCATCATTTACTCACCCTCAAGTTGTTCAAAACCTGTGAATTTCTTTCTTAGGCTAAACACAAAAGAAGATATTTTGAAGAATGCTGGTACCCAAACAGTTTCTGGTCCCCATTGACTTCCATAGTATTTTTTTTTCATACTATGGGAGTCAATGGGGACCAGCAACTGTTTGGTTACCAACACTTCAAAATATATTCTTTTGTGTTTAACAGAACAAAGAAACTCATACAAGTTTAGAAAAAGTTGAGGGCGAGTAAATGATGACAGAATATTCTGTAACACTTTAGTTTAGGGTCCAAATCTCACTATTAACTATAGTTGCTTATTAACATGCATATTAGGATATTGGCTGTTTATTAGTACTTATATAGCATATATTAATGACTTATTCTGCATGATCATATTCTACACCCCCCTAATCCTACCCAATACTTAAACTTAACTACTACCTTACTAACTACTAATAAGCAGTAATTAGGAGTTTATTGGGGCAAAAGTTGTAGTTAATAGTCAATAGTGAGAATTGGACCCTAATCTAAAATGTGAATGAATTTTAATTTCTGGGTGAACTGTCCCTATAAGTTGACTGGTATGTGTTTGATGCTTATACCTGTATCCATGTATGATCCTACTTTTTAGCCTGGACTGAAGGGTTGGACTGGTGCAATGCCGGATGGCTGAGTGACGGAACTGTCAATTACCCAGTCCTGCGCCCACGGCAGGCTTGTGGAGGGGATCTTCTATCAGGCATCCGAAGTTATGGGCCTCGTCACAAAACACAGGACCACTATGATGCTTTCTGCTTCACCTCTACCACTAAGGGTCAGTGAATGTGAATTCTGCTGTGATTAGAATTAGAATGGGATTGAGATGATAACAAAAATTATTTCACATATTGACATATTATGATATATACAGGTGCTGGTCATATAATTAGAATATCATCAAAAAGTTTATTTATTTCACTAATTCCATTCAAAAAGTGAAACTTGTATATTATATTCATTCATTACACACAGACTGATATATTTCAAATGTTTAATTTGTTCAAATTCAAATGTTCAAATTCTTTTAATTTTGATGATTATACAACTAAGGAAAATCCCAAATTCAGTATCTCAGAAAATGAGAATATTACTTAAGACCAATACAAAGAAAGGATTTTTAGAAATCTTGGCCAACTGAAAAGTATGAACATGAAAAGTATGAGCATGTACAGCACTCAATACTTAGTTGGGGCTCCTTTTGCCTGAATTACTGCAGCAATGCGGCGTGGCATGGAGTCGATCAGTCTGTGGCACTGCTCAGATGTTATGAGAGCCCAGGTTGCTCTGATAGTGGCCTTCAGCTCTTCTGCATTGTTGGGTCTGGCTTATCGCATCTTCCTCTTCACAATACCCCATAGATTTTCTATGGGGTTAAGGTCAGGCGAGTTTGCTGGCCAATTAAGAACAGGGATACCATGGTCCTTAAACCAGGTACTGGTAGCTTTGGCACTGTGTGCAGGTGCCAAGTCCTGTTGGAAAATGAAATCTGCATCTCCATTAAGTTGGTCAGCAACAGGAAGCATGAAGTGCTCTAAAACTTCCTGGTATACAGCTGCGTTGACCTTGGACCTCAGAAAACACAGTGGACCAACACCAGCAGATGACATGGCACCCCAAATCATCACTGACTGTGGAAACTTTACACTGGACCTCATGCAACATGGATTGTGTGCCTCTCCTCTCTTCCTCCAGACTCTGGGACCCTGATTTCCAAAGGAAATGCAAAATTTACTTTCATCAGAAAACATAACTTTGGACCTTTTTGTCTTTAGCCCAGGCGAGACGCTTCTGACGCTGTCTGTTGTTCAAGAGTGGCTTGACACAAGGAATGCGACAGCTGAAACCCATGTCTTGCATACGTCTATGCGTAGTGGTTCTTGAAGCGCTGACTCCAGCTGCAGTCCACTCTTTGTGAATCTCCCCCACATTTTTGAATGGGTTTTGTTTCACAATCCTCTCCAGGGTGCAGTTATCCCTATTGCTTGTACACTTTTTTCTACCACATCTTTTCCTTCCCTTCGCCTCTCTAATAATGTGCTTGGACACAGAGCTCTGTGAACAGCCAGCCTCTTTTGCTATGAACTTTTGTGTCTTGTCCTCCTTGTGCAAGGTGTCAATGGTCGTCTTTTGGACAACTGTCAAGTCAGCAGTCTTCCCCATGATTGTGTAGCCTACAGAACTAGACTGAGAGACCATTTAAAGGCCTTTGCAGGTGTTTTGAGTTAATTAGCTGATTAGAGTGTGGCAGCAGGTGTCTTCAATATTGAACCTTTTCACAATATTCTAATTTTCTGAGATACTGAATTTGGGATTTTCCTTAGTTGTCAGTTATAATCATCAAAATTAAAAGAAATAAACATTTGAAATATATCAGGCTGTGTGTAATGAATGAATATAATATACAAGTTTCACTTTTTGAATGGAATTAGTGAAATAAATTAACTTTTTGATGATATTCTAATTATATGACCAGCACCTGTATTATTATTATATAGGATATAATATATATTATTTATAGGAGAGATCTTCCCTACTAAACTGTTTCTGTTGATAACAAAAGGCCATTAGAAACAGTTGCCGTTTGTTTTCCCAATACACAATAAAAGAGACACACCCGATGAGATCTGCTGTTTTTGTCTTTAGGAGAGACAAACAGTCTGCTACTCTGTAGAATGACATTTGAGCTTTCACTATGCCCACATGAGACTGCTGAATATGGCACTGGAAAGTTGAATGTCAATGACAGATATACAGAAATTGCACCTAGAAAACAGTTCAGTTTGTTTTGCAGATCACAGTTGTTCACTAAACTTGTACAAATAGGTCTAATATTTCTATTTTCCACTTATAAATGCAAAAATGTTTAAAAAATACCTTTCTTTTTCTTTCCCAGACTCTGTTTTCTTCATTCCAGGGCAGTTGAATTTTGTCGAAGCTGAACATGCCTGCAGACGGGAGGGTGCCGGTCTAGCGAAGACTGGTCAGATCTACTCATCTTGGAAGTTTCAGCAGCTGGACCATTGCGATGGAGGCTGGCTGCAGGATGGTAGTGTACGATTCCCCATCGTCAACCCAAGGGAGAATTGTGGAGGGATTGCAGAACCAGGGGTTCGGAGCTTTGGGTATCCCAGCAAAAGTTTGCGTCTTTATGGGGCTTATTGCTACAGGTAACAGCTCCAGATTTTGCTGCCAGGTAAATTTTTGCTACAGGCTGTTTGCACTTATATGGCACACTAGCCTATTAAGAGGTGCAGAACATATCCTTCATTTGTATATGTAACGTATGGGCACCGCTACAGGCTCTCTGCAGTGTAGAGCTACAGGAAAGGAAATGTATGAGCTATACACTTAGCATTCTGGGTTACAGCTAGCACTGGGTTATATAACGGTTCATTTAATAAGCTTGTTTTAAAGCAGAAAATATTAGATCCTTCTGGAAAAACTTCACTTTCAAATTAAGAGTGGAAAGACAGAAAGTCTTTAATCCTGCTTGTATATCTGCTAACTTGAAATACTACCTCTCTAGCTCTGACTAAAGCCGTGCTGTGCAGTATATTTCAGTTGCAACAGGCATTAAATATATATCATCTAAATGTTATAATGTGTAGCACCATATAGCCTACCGGATGGTACTCATGGTTGGATATTTATTTATTTATTTATTTAAACTGTCAATGAACAAGTAAGTTTGCAAGATATGAGAAATTACCAACAAAAACATGAAATCTGTATTTACTAGACCGGTTTGTTTTTTTTGTAACAGTCCTAATGTGCCATTTCTAAATTACATACACATGCACAGTGTACAGGTGCTGGTCATATAATTAGAATATCATCAAAAAGTTCATTTTTTTTATTGTAAATAATTTTTTAAAATATATTCTAGATTCCCTACATGTAAAGTAAAACATTTAAAAAAAAATGTTATTTTAATTTTGATGATTAGAGCGTAAAGCTCGTGAAAGTCCAAAATCCAGTATCTCAAAATATTAGAATATTTCCTAAGATCAAGCAAAAAATTGATTTGCGAAACAGAAAAGTTTAAGTTCTTTAAAGTATGTTCATTTGTACACTCAATACTTGGTCGGCAGCACATATTACAGCAAATGACTTGCTCCTAGCACAAATTACAGCATCAGTGAAGTGTGGCATGGAAGTGATCAGCCTGTGGCACTGCTGAGACACTACTGAGCCTTCAGATCATCTGTACATTGTCGGATCGACTGTTTCTCATCTTTCTCTTGAAAATATCCCATAGATTCAGGTCAGGCATGTTGGCTGGCCAATAAAGCACAGTAATATCATGGTCAGTAAACCACTTGGAAGTGGTTTTTGCACTGTGGGCAGGTGCTAAGTCCTGCTAGAAAAGGAAATCAGCATCTCCATAAAGCTTGTCAGCAGATGGAAGCATAAACTGCTCCAAAATCTCCTGGAAGATGGCTGCATTGACTTTGCACTTGATAAAACACAATGGACCAACACCAGCAGATGTTGTGCACCTTTGCCTACCCAATTTCTTCCTTCTAGTCAACTTTGCATTTAATATGCTTTGATACATCACTCTGTAAACAGCCACCCCATTCAGTAATGACCTTCTGTGACTTACTCTCTTTGTGGAGGGTGTCAGTGATTGTCTCCTGGACCATTGCCAAGTCAGCAGTCTTCCCCCATTAGTGTGGTTTCAAAGAACAAGAGATACCCGGAATTTATACAGTAGGGATGGTCATTTAACGAAACTCAAATGTAAATATTCTAATATTTTGAGATACTGGATTTTGGATTTTCGTTAGTTGTACACTCTAATCAACAATTAAAAAAAAAAAAAAAAACTTTTGAAATGTTTTACTTTACATGTAAGGAATCTAGAATATATGAAAGTTTCATTTTTTTAAATAATTTACAATAAAAAAATGAACTTTTTCACGATATTCTAATTATATGACCAGCACCTGTACTGAACTATGACAAACAGTAATCTCAAATCAAATTCCCTTAACATATTCTTTTAAAAGTGTATCACAAATTTCACAATTACTAATCATGCTAGTTAGAATATTAACCAAGAAAGTGTTTTAAATTCGTAATCAATAAAAAGCAAGAAAATTCATAAACACATTTCCTATTGTAATACATTTTTTATTGCGATTGCTCTGACTGTTTGGAACGTAATTCATTCAGTTTCTAGAGTGATGAAATATGCCCTGGTTTCAGGCCATCAGAAACTAAAATATGATTTTGTTAGTGATGCATCTCTAAAACAAATAATGATAGTAGTCTAATTAAATGGCCATCCTCCAGAGTACAATACAGACCTGAAAAACTGAGCACCAAGTCGCAGAATGACCATAATTAGACTCAACATGGGTCTTGAAATCACAAACATTTGTGGATTGCATATCTACCCTGCTTTATAAAGCTTTGCTGACCCACAACTTTATTTTTTAGAAAAAATGTACAATTTTTTTGTATTTCATCAAATTCTAGAATATTCTAAAACCAACAACACAAATAAGACTATTCCTGTTGGGTCACTGTTTGTCTATGAGTTCTTGAACTGAATGCTTAAGAATGTATAAGTAACGCTACAGGGCAACAACATAAAACAAAGTGATTCAGACCAGCTGATGTTAGACAGCATTTGTTCATAGGTTTATCTTATAATTTATTAAAAAAACAAACAAAAAGGGTGCCTGGTCCAACACTTACAAGCTTTGTTTGGATGTTGCTTTTTATCAAGTGTGCTTTTATCTTAGAATTACTAAATGTAATTCAGTGTCATGGTCTACACAGAGAAAAAAGCTGAGAGAGAGAGAGAGAGAGAGAGAAAAAAAGTTAATGACTCTTGAGTCCTATTTAAGTATCCAGTTATAGACGTTTACTGTACTTAAACTGTTATCCGATTTTACCATTTAAAAAAAAGTTAAGTGGGACCGATTTCTTTATACAACATTGAACTTTGTAGAGTTGATCAATGGACACCTTAAAGGAGGATAAAAGAAGGGATGACAGAATGAAAGAATTTATGAAATGCTACTAAGCAGTGTGCTTGTTTCAAAAGTTCCATTTTATATCCAAATATTCAGGTGTTGTTGTTTTTGTTGTTGTATCTTCTATGATTATTTCCATGTTCTGACCTGTGGGCCATGTGACCGGTTCTCCATTTGAGTATGCAGGTCCCACTGTGAGCAAAATACATGAAATAAACATGAGTAAGCTGTTTGGATTCAATAGCTCAATCATTTAGTTAGACGCTTAGGCATGTATAATATAATATAATATTAAACTATTTTCACCTGGTGTACAAGTGATCTTAGGTTCCTCCCACTGTCCATTGCCCTGGCACGTAATGACAGGGTTCTGTCTCTGGATGAAGCCTGACTCACAGTAGTAGCGCACCTGTGAATTCGCCCTGTACTTTAGTTGACGACGTCCAAACATCTTAGCGTGCAGCACAAGAGGGGGCTGACCACAGAACGCTGCTAAAGAGAAACAAACAATCATGAACTTTTGCTCTTTCTGGGCCAAAGTACCCCTGCAGAAATTGGTGTACTCACCAATGCCCTTCTTGCAGGTGTAGGAAAGCTGGTAGTTGCAAGGAATATCACTCCAACGCCCATCATCGTACCACACCATGACAACACAATCCTCCCCTGACAGGAAGTAGCTGTCTGGTTGTCCACGATACCAGTTCTCATACAGCTGCCAGAGAGAGAAAGAGAGAGGAAACAAGGGGAATAAAAAAATAAAATAAAATAAAATATTGGTTCTGGAAAGCCCAGCTTTGGGGCATGTAATATATAAATGGTAAGATGCACTTGATGTTTGTCATGTTTTTTTTTTTTTGTTGTTTTTTGCAGAAATCCAAAGTAGGCTCACCAGAGGGTTCCCATCCGACCAACGGAAATCTCCCTCGATGGTCTTGTCATTGAGACCTGTCCACTGATACTCCCTGTATTTATCTAAGGAAAGAGAAAAGCACAGAAATGCCAAATAACCAGCATACACTGTCATTAAGACACAACATAGACTCCAGTTCCAGTTTAACACCCGGATGCATCATATATGACAGAAATGCACAGGCTCTTTTAACACAACCCTCATTCAGTCGCATGAATAAGGTGACACGTTCAAAGCCCTTCAAAGATTAGATGATTGTATAGAAATGCAGAACAAAATGCTGGGCCCCTCAATGTTATGTCAACAAACTTGGTCCTTTATGTACTGTAAGCTAAACCTCTTCAGTAGCTTGACACACCTCTTTTTGACTCTTCATTTAAAGGGTTAGTCCACCCAAAAATGAAAATTCTGTCATTAATTACTCACTCTCATGTCGTTCCACACCCGTAAGATCTTCTTTCATCTTTTGTTAAAATCCGATGGCTCAGTGAGGCCTGCATTGACAGCAAGATAATTAACACTTTCAGATGCCCAGAAGGCTACTAAAGACATATTTAAAACAGTTCATGTGACTACAGTGGTTCAACCTTAATGTTATGAAGCAACAAGAATACTTTTTGTGCGCAAAAATTATTACTTTATTCAACAATGTCAAAGCACAGAATTCAAAACACTGATTTCAAATCACCGCTTCATGAAGCTTCGAAGCTTTACGAATCTTTTGTTTCGAATCAGTGGATCAGAGCTTGTATCAAACTGCCAAAGTCACGCCCCCAGTGGTGAACCACTGAAATTTCGAAACACTTATGATGCAACAAAGCATCATTTACTAAAATCACGTAACTTTGGCAGTTTGACACGCACCGAACCATTGATTCAAAACAAAATATTCGTAAAGCTTCGAAGCTTCATGAAGCAGTGTTTTGAAACGCACATCACTATATACTGTTGAATAAAGTCGTTATTTTGTTTTTTGGTGCACAAAAAGTATTCTCATCACTTTGTAACATTAAGGTTGACCTACTTTAGTCACATAAACTGTTTTAAATACGTCTTTAGTAGCTTTCTGGGCATCTGAAAGCATTAATTATCTTGCTGTCAATGCAGGTCTCACAGAGCCATTGGATTTTATCAAAAATATCTTAATTTGTGTGCCGAAGATGAACGAAGGTCTTACGGGTGTGGAATTACAAGAGGGTGAGTAATTAATGATAGAATTTTCATTTTTGGGAGAACTAAACCTTTAAGCAATATCACTCGAGCAAGAGTGCTGCTTTTCCAATTCAGTTGTTTGATGAAGAAACTGCTTTTATATAACAGTTAAATAAACAAGAAGTTAGTACTGAGTAGGCTAACTTATATTTTAGAGACAATATTGGCATGTGCTTTGTTCATTTTTGCTCTTCGCCAATGAAAATAGCTCCAAATTAAGCAAAAGCAGATTTAATCAGTCCATGTCTCTGAATAAACACACTGTAATGTTTCATTCCTGAATAAATAAGTGTTTTTGAACAAATTGGCTGAGTAAAAAATTAAATGATTCACTCATAATAGAGACTTCACTTTGTTTATTGCTAAAAGAATCTGTGTTTTTGAACAAATTGTTTGAACGAATGATGATTCACTCATCACTCACCTTTGTGCCACCTACTGGCAGAAAGAGTTACTGAAAAATCTACACCACTTACACCACTCTGGAACGTGCACACAAGTAGCAGGATATTCCTACAATTATTCAAATTCTACAACCTGAAAATGACACCTGGTTAAACACATTCCATCGTGTACTAATCAGGTTCCATCAAGTTTAAACTTTTAACATCATATGATGTCAAACTGATACGATCAACAGGAAGGGGCCACCTCTGCAAACAGCTGTTCAGACATACCATTGATAAACCCCTGTTCCTCAGGTGACATAACAGAGACCAGGTGACCTCCGCACAGGCGACAGTGCTGCTCTGCCACCTCCCATTTCTGCCGTTTGGTGAAATGCTTGTAACAGAACCCTTGGAACTTTTCCCAGCCTGGTTCACAGTGCTCTAGATCTTTTTTGGAAGAGAGAGGACAACATTAAGCACATTAACCGGTCTAATCTAAGGCAGTTGGTTAATAATATATATATGCAGGCATATATATATATATATATATATATATATATATATATATATATATATATATATATGCAGGCATGCAGGTAACTCACCTGTCTCGCAGAAGTCTCCTCCATAGGTGGGTAGACAAAGACACTTACGACCTTCTCCATTGTCTACACAAGTCCCTCCATTTTTACAAGGGTTCGCCAAACATGCATCTAAAAGGCCATTCACATGTTTTTATAGCTGACTAATAAAATATTGTACATAATTGAAGGATGTAAAATCAAGTATGATTATAACCACAAGGTGGTGCTACTATGCAGTAAAAGCCATATTGCTATAGGCATGGCACACATCTTGTGGATCACACCTCAAAGAACATGCTAAAACTGGATTCCTGATTGGTCCCGTTAATCTCTATCTAAAACATACCATAGTGACACCGGATCCATTGCCTTTCTTTTGTGATTGTTCTGTTATCAGTTTCTAGTCATCATGGCCCCACTAAACCAAACTCCTCCTTCATGCGCCACAGAAACTATTTGTTGTGATGGGGGTTAAATGTATGATAAATTATCTCTATCTCTCTGCACTGTAGCCTTTGATAGACATGCTAATCAGATGTTGCACATTAGTGCATGTCAGTTATCAAGTTTCCAGGTATTTTAAAGAGATAGGAAAACAGCGCCCCCTTTGGAGATATAAACCAAATATGTATATAAATAACACTAAAATAACACTGGTTTAAGCGGCCTAGTTTAACATTTTATTTATCATTAAATGAAACTAAAATACTTTTTTTTCTCTCTTCAAATGACTACATTATAGGAAAGTTTTCTTTGTTTTCCCCATGGTTAATGAATGGAGAACTATAGAAGATATTTTTGACAGTGGTACAATGTGTTTACCTGAAATGTAGGCTGTCCTAACCAACACTCTATGTGTAGGTCTGGCAGGTAGAGCAGCAGGCTCAGGTGTGGTTTTGACACGATTCTCATCTTCAGTATTGGCTTTAGTATTGTTTTCGTTAGTCATGAATCCGTAATCATTATCATCATCATCATCATCATCATCATCTTCATTACCAGCTGTCGTAGTGGTTGGTTTTTGGGTTTGCTCCATCTGCTCAATGATGGGTGCATTGGTGGAGTCAGGTTCACTCAAGGCTTTGATGTCATCTGTGGTAAGTGCAGCTTCCCCACTGAATTCAACATCTGCTCTTAACTCTCCTGGGTTTGTGGAAGAGGCCACAGATTGCCAAATGGGACTTTGAGTCCCATGAGGAAGAAATGTAACCTTCAGACTTGTCGTGGGTCCCACAGTGCTGTCCTGATTATCTTCGTCATCACTATTGGTTTCATTATGCTCCTCCATATCTGTGAGGTTAGAGGGAGTGATGGTGGCCACTTTTGAGTATGGATGCTTAGTAACTGAAGACCAGTTTCCTGGAGGTTCTCCTTCTCCGGAGGACTCATCCTCTTCACTGCCTTCAACACTGAAAGTTACAGTAGAATTATTAAGCTCAGTGGATGTGGTGATTAGGTATTTAGGTGCTTCTCCAAGCCCTTCCTGCTCCACCTTCTCCAGTTCTTCTTCCACAATCCCAAGGCTAGGTGGAGTGGTGCTTTCAGGGAGGACTCCTACGATTTCCTGTGGAGAACTGATTTCTACTTGCGCAGGCCCATGTGTGGTTGATGTGCCCAACAGATGAGGCACAGGGGTGGTCAACAGTGTGACTGGCAGGACATCATCATGATCGCCAGAACCTTCAGACGATTCGGTTTCCTTCAGTGTTGTGCTCACAGTCGAATAATTGCTGACATCATCAACTGCACCAAGAGACACGGGAACAGTCCCAGCTGGAATCTCCTCAGCATTGTGATGGTCTGCAGAACTGTTTTCATGTATGGGTTTTAAAGCTGAAAGTGAACAAAATCAAAGAATTTTTTTGTAATTTATAACTATGATCAGGACATGTCCATCCGTCCATCCATCCATCCGTCCATCCATCCATCCATCCATCCATCCATCCATCCATCCATCTATCCATCCATCCATCCATCCAAAAAATTCAATTAATTTTAAATCTATTTTTTAAAATTTAACAATTTTAAAGGCATTCTTAATTCAGTTCTGAATGTCACACAACCCTGATTTCGGTATATTTGTGGATATTAAAAAGCACACAAAATATTATTTGCTGATACACTGTATGATTATAATGTTTCTTTTTGCTTACTTGGGCTAATATTGTTCAGATGTGTTAATGAGAAGCTCTCTGTCATAGTCTCAGTTGTCGATGCTCCATATGTCTCTGATATATGTGGGGTGACCAGATGTTCTGACTTTTCTGTGGATAACAAGGTCAAATCCTCACCGGAACCCTCCAACCAACCTTTAGTGCTGGATGTTCTTACTGAGGTGGACTGAGTTGTGTGTGTTAAAAGACCTTGGTCTTCTTCTGACTCTGGAGCTTCAGTGATATTTCCTGCATTTTTCTCCACTGTAGCGCCTTCAGGAAGGTATGTTGAAAGACCCGACTGGACTGGAGTATTGTACGTTGTGGTGTCATTGCTTGAGTCATATTCCAGTGTAGTGCCCTCAGTAGTCATAGAGATCTCACTAGTCACATGATCTTCATCCTCCTCCTCCAGGCTAGTGTCAGGCATGGGTTGGAAGTGTTTGGACCCATTTATCTCCTTTGGTTGAGAGGATGGTGCCTCTGTTGTCTCAGGCCGAGCCTCTATTGGTGGGATGAAGTCAATGGGCTCTCCTGGCTCTAAGTTGGTATCTGGCATTGGTTGGTAGTGTCTATGATTGCTGCTCTTAACACCATCAATTGATGAAGCTTTTATTTCTGGTTCTCCTTCTTGCATGAAATTATTGTGTTTCGGATCCATGTAAATCTCTGGAACAGACTGAACGTTTTGCCTGGTGACCTCAGTGGACTCAAGATATCGGTCTGTGCTGGCTGGGGTGGTGAGGTCTCTTCTGGTGCTAGCAGTGGCATCTTCCTGAGAGCTCAGGGTGTGGTTGTGTTCCTCAGGTTCTGAAGTAGTCTGTGTGCTGTAGATGGAGAAGGACTCAACAGCCCCCTGAGCTTCATTTTCGGACTCTTGAGTGACCTGATCCATGCTGTATTCCTCTTGGGGATCTGCTAAAGTCACAATATGCTGCTCGGTGTCCTCTGGCTCTGTTGCCGTATAATCTATAGGTGGGACTGTCTGAGACTTGCTGTTAGCTGCAGAGGAAGAGTGAAATAGATACATTTATTCAAGCTTTATTATTGTATGTAATTGATAGTTTAGGTTAGGGGGTTTCCAACTTTTTGATGTCAAGACCCCCTAAACATAATGATACCATTGGGAGGGACTCCCTTCCTAAAATATAAAAGCAGTTGTATATTTTCATTTATATAAAAAATCCATTCATACTGTGTGAGAAAAATATTAAATGTGACAACAAAATTAAATAATTGTTTAAAATGTTAAATAGTTAGCTTTTACCTGGTCATTGTAATAGTTAATTAAAATATTATTGGGAAAACATTACTTTTTATTCTTTTAAAAATTATGATAATTATAAGAAATTAATCTCATGATTTCTGACCAGTCTTTAGAAAGCAGAGTAAATTTAGAGAATGTAAAAAAGGAAAAGAAAAAAGTTAAACATATTTCATGAATATCTTGAAGGGATAGTTCACCCAAAAATTAAAATTATCCCATAATTTACTTAACCTCAAGCCATCCTAGGTTTAATATGACTTTCTTCACTCAGCCAAACACAACTGGAGTTACATCAAAAAAATCCTGGCTCTTCCAAGCTTTGTAATGGTAGTGAATGGTGCTCCTGATTTTGAAGTAAAAAAAAAAAAACACATCCATCTTTCATGAAAGTAATCTATAAGGCTCCAGGGGGTTAATAAAGTCCATCTGAAGCGTCCTTTTATAATCCATAATTATAACTTTATAAACTGTAATCACTAGTTTCCGGTAAAGACTGTACGTGAGTCTAGTTTCACTTCAGAAGGCCTTTATTAACCCCCTGGAGCCGTATGGATTACTTTTTACTTTTTTGGGCTTCAAAAAAAATGGCACCATTCACTTCCATAATAAAACTTGGAAGAGACAGGAAATTTTTAAATACAACTCAGATTGTATTCATCTGAAAGAAGACAGTCATATACACCTGGATTGAAGGTGCGCAAATTATGGGATAATTTTCATTTTTGGTGAACTAACTCTTTAAAGGGTTAGATCACCCAAAAATGAAAATTCTGTTATTTATTACTTACCCTCATGCCGTTCCACACCCGTAAGACCTTTGTTCTGAAGATTACCGAAAGTCTTACAGGTGTGGAACGGCATGAGGGTGAGTAATAAATGACAGAATTTTCATTTTTGGGTGAACTAACCCTTTAAGTGTACAGCCCTAAAAATGCAATTTTTTCCCCTACCCTCTAGCACCCCCTGGGGGTCCCAGATTCAAACCCATCTGTCAAATACCTCTGAAGCAGTAGGCATCATGGCGAGTGTATGGTTCTGGGAATCCTGTTTGATTGCTAAAACGATAAACTGTCTTGACACCAGGTTCAGAGCCCCCACACCGTTCACGAGGGGTCACAATGGGGTAACGAACGCTTCCATCAGCAAGCCAGCCAGGACTGCAGTGATTCAGACCATCATTCCATGCGGCATACAGCTGGCCAGTGGTGGCTAGCTGAGCTCCCTGCTGCTCACAGTATGTCTTAGCTTCTGACAAGCTGAAGCGCTGTGGGGTTGACCCATGAAAAACCTCCCCTAAAAACAGTTACATCAATAAATAAACAACACATTTTTGCTTTCACATCGTAAACAGGGTGCATTCTTTATATATGGACTGCTTGCTAATATCAAAAGCTAATTTGGAGCACATTGTTTGCAAAAGTGAATATTAGCAATGTTTTGGGAGTGGTTTACCATGAATGTTCTCCACATAGCAATACACGTCAAAAAGTTCATCATTATCCATGAAGCCATAGTTTCGAACGCCTGGTAATCCATCCATGTCTCCAAAACAGCCTTCACGGGGCATTTGGATTGGGTATCTAAGAAGGCATTGCATAAAAACATTTTAAAAAAGATTTAAAGATACATGTATTTTTGTTATTAGTCAAAACCATCTAAGATTAATCTTGTTAACTAATATAATTTCATTATTTACATCTTAAACACTGTGGCAGGACAATGTTGCACTGGTTAGTTCAGTGTGAAATCCAATAGATTGCAACAGTGTCTGCCCACTTTTTCACCAGCCTTGGTTCCAGAAGTATTTTCCCTAATCATTTTTCCTATAAGAATTTTTTTTTTTTTTTTTTTTTTTAAAGGTCCCGTCGTGTTTTTTTGAAGCTTTGATTGTGTTTATAGTGTGCAATATAACATGTGTTCATGTTTCGCGTGTAAAAAAACACAGTATTTTTCACATAATTTACTTTTCTGTATACCGCTGTTTCCACTGTCATAAAAACGGGCTGATGACTTCCTTGTTCTATGAAGTCCCTCCTTCAGAAATACGTAACGAGTTCTGAGTGTGCCAGCACATCTTGCGCATCTTGCCCGGAAAGGTCACGCCTCTTACGCATGTGGAGATGCACGCGCTCAGTGTTATTGTAAACATGTCTTTAATTTTACCCTATCAATTTGAGCCGGAATCAGACCCGGTGATTGGACTGCGGGATGAAAATAACAGCGTTTGGACGACATGGCGACAAACACACTCTACAAACGCAACTCTTGTGTATTCCTGTGGGCGGAGGTTAGTCAAAAAACTGTTTTAGTGACGTCATTAAAGAAGGAAGTAGAGGGATGTAGTCCAAACTGGCCTTTCGATGTAGGCGACTTCTGTTAAATAAAATATCTCGCTTGGCATTGAACTTTGAGCTTTAAAATTTTACAGATTTTATTTATACTCTAACAACAACAACATTACACACTAACTAAAGTTTGAAACATGGGATCACGAAGAACGGGACCTTTAAGTCTTCATGTAAGCTAATAGGGTAACACTTTGGAATGGGGAACACATATTCACTATTTACTATGACTTTTGCCTCAATAAACCCTTAATTTAATGATTATTAATAGTTAGTAAGTAGGTGTTGTAACATTTAAGTTTGGGTATGGGGTAGGACTTAGGGATGTAGAATAAGGTCATGCAGAATAAGGCATTAATATGTGCTTTTTAAGTACTAATAAACAGCCAGATAATAAATGAAAGCTAATAAGCAACTAGTTAAAAGTGTTCTCACTTGCAGATCTGTCCTGAAAGGTTTTTTATGTTATTGTTCACAATCAATTCACATATGAATAAAATGAATGAGATTGACTTTTGAAGCACACTGTTTGTCTAGAAATCTATTCCAAATATTAAATGTCAAAATGTTCTATTGACTGAGATTTTGTTGCTTTACGTGTGAAAGGACAAACTGCTAGTCCCTGGAAACTTGTCTACATAACATCTAGTCAAAACATACACCTCACAGGATGGCATAGTTGGTTTTTTAATGTGTCTGTCACTCACCTAACAGAGCGATCTGAAAGCCAGCCAGCGTCACACTGCTCATAACCGCTGTGATACGCAGCCAGCAGCTGCTCTGGAGAAGCAATCTGAGCTCCAATGTCCTCACACGCATCTTTGGCCTCATCAAAAGTGAAGGCATAGCGACTTGAGGTGTGGCGGTAGAGAAAAACAACACCTAAGAACACACAGCATATTAGTGCTCTCATATATCACAGCTTTTGAGCTGGTATAAAGTATAAGTAGCCATTTTCTAGTGTGGAAAACATCTGTCTTATTAAAACATTGCATTTGAAGGAAATAGCCGCTGTATTTTATTAGCTGTATAGCAATATTACGCAGCACAAGTGTTTTCAACATTGCTAATAAGAAATGTTTCTTAAGCATCAAATCAGCATACAAGTATGATTTCTGAAGGGTCATGTGACACTGAAGTAATGGCTGCTGAAAATTCAGTTTTGCTATCACAGGAATGAAATTACATATGAAAACATATCAAAATAGAAAAGTTATTTTAAATTGTAAAAATATTTCACAACATTATTGTTTTACTGTATTTATATATATATTCTATCACAATATTATAAACTACTTGAGTTCAAAACACTATAATTATCATTGTGACTATACTGTATGTGGCAAAATCTAAAGTTTTTTCACAGACAGAGACTTTAAAACAATAATCACCTTTTACTTTGACTTGGGCCTGGTCGTGAGCATCCTCCAAGCCATGCTGGACTTCACAGCGGTAGAAGCCTGTGTCATTGTGTATCAGCCCATCCAGTCTGAGGGTAAGATCAGCTGAAGAGGCAGCATAATTCAGCAGTGAAGCCCTGCCTTTATACAACTCACTCACCTTTACCCGCTCACCACGGGCCACTAGGATCTCTGTCTCTCTGTTTGATGAAAGAAAGCTCCATTTGACTCGTGGTTGGGTCAGTACAGCATGCCGACCCAAAGATGGGGTCCGGGAGAGACTCACCATGCAGGGCAGAGTCAGGGAGCCCCCCAAAATGGCAGACACTGGCCTATCAGGAATGGCCACTTGTAAGAATGAGGTCTCATCTGAGGAAAAGACATGAATGATTGAGATACTAATGAAATGGTAGTTTAATACTGAACTGAATTGGATTTCCATATTCAATATTTTAAAACTTAGGCCCTACTTTATATTAAGTGCCTTTAACTACTAACATTTAATTTTATCAGTTGATACATCTTACATCATTACATTCATAATACACTGTTGACCCTTCTCTTACCCCTTAACCCACCCTTAAATCTTACAGCATCACAAAAACTTTAACCCACATCCCACCTCAATAGCAGCAAAAGAGTTTTGCAATACAACATGAACACAATAAGTATGTTGTACCAAATATTTTTTTGATGCAAGTACATAGTGTGACCAAAAAGCTTATAAATAAATTTTACTGTGCATTTAAAGGCTTTCCATTGGTGGAAAGCAATAAAAGTGCAATAACAATGGAATCTAGTTTGAATGTTTGACTCTAAGAGCTGCCTGTGACCTTTACTGTTAATTATCATTAATCATATCCTGTGTCTTGAACAGTAGAGGTGAGACAAACCTGCTGCAGGACTGAGGACGGCCGAAGATGACAAGACAAAGAGGCAGATGGTACGCAGCAGTATATGCAGGAACATCGCTGATCTGAGACCGAACAGAGAGAGAGAGAGAGAGAGAGAGAGAGAGAGACAGTAAATAGAAACAAAGTCAAAGAACAGCATTATAAAAGTCAAATGGGAACTGTGACACACCACAACATAAGGTCTTTGTTTTGAAATGAAAGAAGCAAACATTTATTTCCAGTACATCCATTTAGCTAATTTATGTCACTGAATTTAACTGCATTCTGTTCCAGTGTAAGTTCATGGATATTCATAGGGGAAAATGACACACTGTCTTGTGTGAGAAAGTGAGAAAATGAGACAGAGGGAAAGTTCTTTGTGCCTCTGCTGTTGCCAGATTGTGTGAATTCACATTCTGAACATCAGACTGTTTGACTGCAAAATTTTAATAGCTATTTTAATAGCATTAAGTGACTAAATTAAGTGATTTAATATATTCAATTAAGGACAGTTTTTTTAGGACAAGGGACTCCCCGTCTAGACTTTCAGCAAACCCAGGGACCACAGAAAAAAAAAAAAAAAAATTATATATGTATAATGTTTTTTTTTAAAGTGTGTTACCCTGATAGTGTTTAATTTTATTTTTTATACAGTATATTATATATATATATAATATATACACACACTTTAAAACAAAACTGAATTATACTACAATTATATGAATTTCCCCATAAGAATATAATTACGTTATAAGGGTTATAAGGGTAAACCAATTAACAAATACTTAACATGTTTAAAGAAAACTATGTTTTTAATAATCTTCTCCACAGATCTCCCTTTGTAGGCCTTTGGTTGAAAACTCTGGTTTTAAAAGCATGATCCTGAACAGAACAAAACAAAACAGAAAAGGCTTGCCTGCAGTTCTAATTTTCACTGCTGACCCACAGCATAGTCTTTAGAGGGTGTGTTTATTCTTTAAACAAGGAGACTTTGCAAACTTATAATTTGTGTTGAGTAACATTTTTATTTGTTTTATTTAACTTTATTTGTGGCTTTGCATTTTCACAAGCCTTTCTGGATCAGAGGTTAGATGAAAGCTTGCTGGACAGAGGATTTGGCAACCCTGTGCTATGTCCAGCTGGCATGATTCAGATCTTTGGAGTCTTTGGGAGCTCTTGTATGTGCTCAGAATTCTGACGAGTCACCAAACAGACTAACTATCCTTTTCTAGACATGAGCATCTCTTTACCAGTACATCCATCTCCGCTAATGTCATCTTTATGCACCTGTCTCTGTGCAGCCCTTAAACTACACACAGAGCACAATATAGACTGTGTTTAGCTAAACGGCCCAGTGAAAGGGAATGTTTTTAGCAGCTAGATGGTTTCTAAGTGAGACAGGCCGAAATAAATAAATAAAAGACCACCTGCTAGATCCAGTGAAATACTGTTTGTAAAGACCGAATGAATTGAATAGTCATGCCTCAAAGAGTGAGCCAGAAAAGAAAGTAGACATAACAGTGGTCCAGTGATTCTAACAAATTTTAAGTATCTCAGTGACTATATCCAAATATCCAAGTAAGTTTTAGCAACACTACATGAGCATTTTTTATATTTTCATGTAGGACTCCAGGCACCATTTAAATGAAGTGGAAGGTAATGAGTTGATTACATCAGTTTTACATGATAACATATCATTGACTTTAAGTTACTTTAACAACAGGATGTTTACAGTGATGTCTGTGCAAAATAAGGGGTCATTTACGTATCTAATTGTTACTCTTCTCTGTTTACATGAAATCTTTTACAACCAACCAGATGTGAAATTACAGACTACATCCCTAAAGAAAGACCCTCATCTCTGATGTGTAATGTTGCCTAATAGAGCGCAGGCTGATGTTGAGGAAATTTAATGATGCAATGTGAGTTTTAATCAATGAGACTGACATGGAAGTGCAATGGAAAAGTTTGTGTCTTCTGAACATTTCATCTGTGTACTACTCCTCTGGGTTTGGACATGTGAACAGCAATTTCTTTCCTTATGGACTTATTTGAAATAAAAATTAAAAAAATTATATAAAATAAAATTTTAAAAGTATGTAACAAACTTTTCAGCTGTGCTGAATCGCAAGAAAATTGGATGCAGGAGAAGAAAGTTCAACACTCTTACTACAGCAATAGAAATGAAAGAAAAATAAACACAAATGTGATGTTTATCTAAAGTAAATTTTGCTTATTAGTATGGTTGAATTGGATCATTGACAGTCAGCAGCAAAGACTCTGGTTAATAAAGTGAGATTAAATACATAATGTATATTTATGCTAAAAAAGTAACTCATATATGTGACCATGGACCACAAAACCAGTCATAAGGGTCAATTTTTTTAAATTGAGATTTATACATCATCTGAAAGCTGAATAAATAAGCTTTCAATTGATGTATGTTTTGTTAGGATAGGACAAAATCTGGAATCTGAGGGTGCAAAAAAATCTAAATATTGAGAAAATTGCCTTTAAAGTTGTCCAAATTAAGTTCTTAGCAATGCATATCCACTAAAAAAAATACATTTTTGATATATTTACGGAAGGAAATTTACAAAATATCTTCATGGAACATGATCTTTAATAATATCCTAATGATTTTTGGCATAAAAGAAAAATCGATCATTTTGACCCATACAATGTATTGTTGGCTATTGCTACAAATATACCCGTGCGACTTATGACTGGTTTTGTGGTCCAGGGTCACATATTTTGTTGTAAATTTAAAGGCAATGTGTTACTTGAAAAAAGTAATCTGATTACGTAACACGTTACTTGCGTTATACCTCAACACTGTATGTGTATATATATACACACATGTACACTGTATATAACCTTGTAACCTTTCATTTAAGTAAAACAATTGAAAATGGGGGCGAAAGCTCATTATGAAATAAATGTTTTTCTCTAGTTCATGTTGGCCACAATTATTGGCACCCAATTATTGCAACGTCCTTTTGCCAAGATAACAGCTCTGAGTCTTCACCTATAATGCCTGATGAGTTTGGAGAACACCTGATAAGAGATCAGAGACCATTCCTTCATACAGAATCGCTCCAGATCCTTCAGATTCCAGCTCCATGTTGGTGCTTCTTCTCTTCAGTTCACTCCACTCATTTTCTTTAGGGTTCAGGTCAGGGGACTGGGATGGTCATGGCACATTTTTTGCTCATGGCACATTTGTGCTCAGTGACACATTTTTGAGTTGGTTTTGATGTTTGTTTTGGATCATCGTTCTGATGGAAGATCCAATCTAGGATTTTAGGATTTCTAGCAGAAGCAGTTTTTTTTTTTATCTGTTAGTATTTGATAGAATCCATTATACCATGTATCTGAACAAGATGTCCAGGACCTCCAGCAGAAAAATAGGCCCACAACATTAAAGATCCAGGAGTATATTTGTCCGTGGGCATGGAGTACTTTTTATCCATGTGTGCACCAAACCCATCTGGTAATGTTGCTGCCGGTCCCATTTGAAGTTCTAGTCGTGTCTGGCAACTGAATATGCTGGAGTTTGTTTTTGGATGAGCGAGGAGGATTTTTCTTGAAACCCTCCCGAACAACTTGTGGGGATGTAGGTGCTGTTTGGCAATTTTTTTTTAGGCTTTCTGACCCCAAGACTCAACTAATCTCTGCAATTCTCCAGTTGTGATCCTTGGAGAGTCTTTGTCCACTCAAACTTTCCTCCTCACTGCGCATTAGGACGATTTTTCCAGGCAGATTTGTAACATCTTTAGTTGATTGGAACTTCTTAATTATTGCCCTGATGGTAGAAATGGGGATTTTCAATGTTTTAGCTATTTTGTGAAGCTCAACAATCTTTTGCTGCACATCAGAACTATATTCTTGTTCTCATTGTGATGAATGATTAAGGCAATTTGGCCTTTGTGTTTCCTCATGTTTATTCTCCTGTGGAACAGGAAATCATGGCTGGACAATTTCATGTTCATGATCACCCTGGTGTGCTAAAAAAATGTAAATATGAATGGGAATATACTTCAGAGATATTTTAATCATAAGAATTTCTAGGGGTGCCAATAATTGTGGCCAACATGTATTGGGGGAAAAAAAATATTTCATAATGTGATTTTACCCCTGTTATGACACAGAGGGGTCGGACACAGATGTACAAACGGTAAGTAGTCTTTATTGATTAACCAGTGAGCAGATATGGTAAGCAGAGTATAGCAGATGAACAATGGGAGAGTCTGGAGATATTTACGGTCCTTTTGTGATTTGCAGATGGTGGAGACTTGGAACTGGATGGAGCTGGAGAACGTAGGAGACGTAGGAGCACTCACACACAGACGAGGAACACACTGGGAGATCAGGGAGCACAGGAGACAGGTAAGTAGCGAACGAGGGAGTCCTTGAGGTAAGCATACAGGTAAGTATAGCTCAACAAGACCGGACAGTGAGTGCAGGGTGTGAGTGCTCTATATACTGATGGTGATGAAGGGGATGATGATGTGCAGGTGGCGGTGATTAGTATTCCGGTGATTGGGAGCATTGAGAAGCAGCCTGATGTCCCTGGTTGACAGCCAGACCCTCTGTCCGGGCTGGGAGACTGGGGTGTCGGAACGACGAAGGTCGGCTGTCAGTCTGCGTCTGCGCAGGGCTCGTTGCAGCTGGTGGTGTGCTGAGTCCCAGACCCTCTCGCTCTCTCGGAACCAGTAATCAACAGCTGGTACGTTGGAGGGTTCCCCATCCCAGGGGAACAGTGGGGGTTGGTATCCGAGTACGCAATGGAATGGTGTGAGTCCTGTAGTTGGTTGACGTAGGGAGTTCTGTGCGTCCTCGGCCCAACCCAAGTACTGGTTCCAAGAGTTCTGGTGGTCCTGACAGAAGGTACGGAGGAAGCGGCCGATCTCCTGGATTTTCCTTTCCGTCTGCCCGTTCGACTGTGGGTGGTATCCAGATGTTAGGCTGACGGCCACACCTAGGAGTGAGTGGAAGGCTTTCCAGACACGGGAAATAAACTGTGGTCCTCTATCGGAAACAATGTCTTCTGGAATTCCGAAGTACCGGAACACATGGTTGAATAACAGATCAGCCGTTTCCATGGCAGTGGTTAGTCCTTTCAGAGGGATAAGACGACATGACTTGGAGAAGCTGTCGATGATAACCAGAATGCAGGTGAATCCATCGGATGCTGGAAGGTCGGTGATGAAATCCACTCCTACGTGTGATCAGGGTCGGGTTGGAACGGGCAGAGGAAGGAGCTTGCCGGCTGGTAGATGACGTGAACTTTTGGAGGTGGCGCACTCCCTGCAGCCCTGCACGCACCTTCTGACGTCTGCCACCATGTTGGGCCACCAGAAGGCAACGAGAGGGTTCCATTGACCCCCAGGTGACCAGTGCCAAATGACGTGTGGGCTGAGTGGATGATTGGAGTGCGTTGTGACCGGGTGATGAAGAGCAAGCCTGGTGGGCAACCCGGCAGAGGATTCGTGGAGGCATTGGAGGAGGGTATGGTCTCTTCCGACCACGTGATGGGACTTACGATGAGTGAACTTGGAATGATCGGTTCAGGTTCTTCAGATCTTTCTTCAGGAGCATGGAGACGGGAGAGGGCGTCAGCTTTCACATTTTTTGATCCAGGGCGGTAGAAGATTGTGAAGTGGAAGCGAGAGAAAAACATGGCCCAGCGGGCTTGTCTAGGGGTAAGTCTCTTGGCAGCACGGAGATATTCGAGGTTCTTATGGTCAGTTAGTACCAGGAAAGGGTGGTTTGCTTCCTCCAACCAATGCCTCCACTCTTCCAGGGCTAGCTTCACAGCAAGAAGTTCTCTGTCACCGATGTTGTAGTTGACTTCCGCCGGGTTGAGCTTGCGGGAGAATAAGGCACATGGATGAAGTTTGCTTGGGGTCCCCTGCTGCTGGGACAGCACCGCTCCCACTCCGGTGGTTGAGGCGTCCACCTCCACGATGAAGGGCAGTTCTGGATCGGGGTGGACGAGGAGGGGAGAGGTGGTGAAGGCTTCCTTTAAGCGGTTGAAGGCGTCGGTGGCAGCTGGTGACCAGGACAGAGACTTGGGCTGATGGCGTAGAAGATTGGTGAGAGGATGAGTGATGGAGCTGTAATTCTTGATGAAGCGGCAATAAAAGTTGGCAAATCCCAGGAATCTTTGAAGTTCTTTAATGGTGGTTGGTTCTGGCCAGTTGGTGATGGATTCCACCCTCCTCTCGTCCATCCGGATGCCACTGTGATCGATGATGTAACCAAGGAAGTGTACAGATGGCTGATGGAATGAGCACTTTTCGGCTTTCAGGAAGAGATGGAACTGTCGAAGACGGGTGAGGACCTCCGCAACGTGTTGGCGATGTTCGGCCAGGCTCCGGGATTATATGAGGATGTCGTCTATGTACACCAGAACGAATCGGTTGAGGAACTCCCGGAGCACCTCATGAATGAAGTCCTGGAATACGGAGGGGGCGTTGACCAGGCCATACGGCATGACGAGGTACTTGTAGTGGCCGGTGGGCGTGATGAAGGCGGTCTTCCACTCATCCCCCTCGCGTATCCGGATGAGGTTATACGCGCTGCGGAGGTCCAGCTTCGTGAACACAGTGGCACCACAGAGATGTTCCAGGGCCGCTGGGACGAGAGGAAGGGGATAGCGGAACTTGACTGTGATTTTATTGAGGGATCGGTAATCGATGCAGGGCCTCAAGCCTCCGTCCTTTTTGGCCACGAAAAAGAAGCTGGATGCAGCAGGGGACGTAGATGGACGAATATAACCTTGGTCGAGGGCCTCCTTGATGTACTCCTCCATGGCCTTCTCCTCCGGGATGGAAAGAGGGTATATCTTTCCTTTAGGCACTGGTTCACCCGGAAGCAGATCGATGGCACAGTCCCATGGCCGGTGTGGAGGCAGCTTAGAGGCTCTCTGGGGGCAGAAGACATCGCTGAAGGGGGCGTAGCACTCGGGGATGTCGATGGAGCGTTGCTCGACTGGACTCTCGATGGAGGTTGTACAGACTGGAAGTTCTTTGGAAGGAGCTCGTGGAACGGGAAGCATAGAGATGCAGTGAGAGAAACAGGCCTCGCCCCACTTCAGGATTTTGCCTGTCTTCCAGGAGATGGTCGGGTTGTGCTGCTCCAACCAGGGACGCCCTAGAACCACATCAGTGGTGGAATCCTCCAGAACCAGCAGGTGAATGGTCTCCACGTGAAGAATTCCGACTTGCAGTTGAAGGGGTCCCACCACACGGCGAACATGTTTACGGCTGAGAGGTTTTCCCGTTATGGAACTGATCTGGTAGACAATCGGAGTTGGAGAGGTCTTGAGGTTGAGGTGCCAGCAGAGGGCGCCGGAGATGAAGTTGCCGGCTGACCCTGAGTCGAGGAGTGCCACCACTGTACGTAAAGTATCAGCAGCAGTAAGATTGACAACAGTGGTGAGTGGTTTCATTTTATGAGTAGAGGGAAGAATGGCACTCACCAGGGGACAAGGAGGTCGCGTGGGGCATGCGGAGATGACATGCCCCGGCGTACCGCAGTATAAACAGAGGTTCAGGGTCAGCCGACGTCTTCGTTCTGTGGGGGTGAGACGAGAGTTTTCGACATCCATGGATTCGTTGGCTGGTTCTGGAGGGCTGACGGGTTCGGACCGGCAGAGGAGTGAGTCGGAGAATGACTGGCCCTGGTGTTCTTGAAGACACGCTTGCATATGAGTGGCTCAGCGGATGGAGAGCTGGATGAACTTCTCTAGGCCGATGGAATCCTTGTATGCAGCGAGATGCAGCCGCACCCCAGGCTCCAATCCTTGGCGGTAGGTAGTGATCAAAGCTTGTTCATTCCATCCACTTACAGCAGCCAGCGTTCTGAATTGCAAAGCATAATCATAAATAGACATGGAACCTTGTTTTAAATAGTAAAGTTTCTCACCAGCAGTCGAGTCAGAGATGGGTTTTCCGAAAACCTCCCGGAAGTGGGAAATGAAGGCTGAATATGACTGAGTTACCGCGCCAGTGTGACCAGATGGAATCAGCCCACTTCAATGCTTTGCCGCTGAGTTGGGAGATGAGGAACGCTTTGGCTGTGTCGTTTGGGTACAGGTGCGGCTGCATCTCCAGGACCAGTTCACACTGCAGCAGGAAACCGCTGCAGTCCTCCGCCGATCCTGAGTAGGGCGCTGGTTTGGCCATTGGATTGGCGTACACAGGTGGAGAAGGAGATGGGGCTGTGTTTACGGTGGTGACTGAAGGTGCCGGTGAAGGAGAGGTGATTGTGGATGGCGTTGGTGGATTGATGGTCAGAGTGCGGCGTAGCGCATCCACAAGTGCTTGGAAGGGGTCCTGTTGGCTCATACTGGTTAGCGGTTTTGGTCCGGTCTTCTGTTATGACACAGAGGGGTCGGACACAGATGTACAAACGGTAAGTAGTCTTTATTGATTAACCAGTGAGCAGATATGGTAAGCAGAGTATAGCAGATGAACAATGGGAGAGTCTGGAGATATTTACGGTCCTTTTATAATTGCAGATGGTGGAGACTTGGAACCGAGGGAGTCCTTGAGGTAAGCGTACAGGTAAGTATAGCTCAACGAGACCGGACAGTGAGTGCAGGGTGTGAGTGCTCTATATACTGGTGGTGATGAAGGGGATGATGATGTGCAGATGGCGGTGATTAGTATTCCGGTGATTGGGAGCGTTGTGATTGGTGCATGGTGGAGCCTGACGTGTCTGTGACACCCCACACATTCAATTATATTACTTCAATAAAAGGTTAGAATTTTGTGAATTTTTGGAATGAAAGATAAACAATGCAGATTTATTTTCACAGCCACCTTTGCTCATATTTACTAAAGGTGCCAATATTTGTGGAGGGCACTGTGTATATATATATATATATATATATATATATATATATATATATATATATATATATATATTCAGAATCCACATTTTACCACTAAAAAATAAACAGTATGGTGTCTTCTCGAAAGAGCATCATTTCCAAAGCACGCTTCCTTGGTGTAACCTTTTTCTCCTGTTTTCAATTTAAAAAGGAAGTTCACCAAAGATATGGCCCATTAAGCTCTCTAATCCAGAGGTCTAACAGAAGTGGTTTACTGTAAGTACAAGACAGGAACTACAAAGCCCAGAAAAAGCTGAATTCAGGGCACAAAAGCCTCAGACGCACCAGAGCAGGAAGTTCTGACGCTATGGTGCATTTTTTAGAGATGTAGAGTAATGGGTACATGGAAACGGTACGCCTGAGAGGGAGAGAGAGAGAGAGAGAGAGAGAGAGAGAGAGAGAGAGAGATGGATGGAAACTGGCATGAACTGGTTGACCTGAAGTTGGATACATGAATGCATGTTACTGCTTAGAGAAGAAGGAGTGTGTTTGCACATTCACTGTACCTCCTCTAAAAGTGCACTTGGACTTTAATCTACAAGATTTAGTAGAGAAGCACAACATTTTTGTGGCAGTTTTCAGAAAGGAAGAACTTTAATGCTGAGAAGACTGAACAAAGCTGGATTGCTATTTAACTGCAAGTATTTGATCTGTGCCTCTGCTTATTTTTACTTATTTTGACCTGTTGTTATTGAGAACATTATCAACAGATGCAGCAACATTTCCATAAACCAAAAGTAAATCCAGATTGCTGTAAGGGCAAATATGGAGGACAGGGCCCAGCAACCTCAAGAGTGCTTAGGCAAGCATCGCCACGGACGCCTGCTGTCTGGAATACAAAATGACTTAATTTGAAAAGAAATGGGGAAGGAAATGGTCTATTTCACTTACAGTGATTGTGCAGAGCGTAGAAAGAGCTCCCAAATACCTGATGAAGACTTGGTTTTAGTCTTTGACTAGTTTGCCACATTATGCCCATGCTGGAACTTTTAGATAAACTCTCAGACAAGGGATGGTAAAAGAAAGCAGACAAACTGTCCCACACACATCGTTCTCTGTGGAATGCTGTTCTCTTTTGCATTTTCCCCATTTTTTCCTTTACTTTTCCAGGTGTTGTCTGTCAGCTTGGTCATGGGAAATATACCCTTGCTCTTTCTTCTCTCTCAGTGACACACCCACCCTCAAACTCAAGCCCTTTCTAACCTCGTATGACTCTCTGTGACTTCGTCCATCACCCGGGGCAACCAGCACTGTC
The DNA here is from genome assembly GCF_018812025.1 of Megalobrama amblycephala. NCBI lineage: Eukaryota > Metazoa > Chordata > Actinopteri > Cypriniformes > Xenocyprididae > Megalobrama > Megalobrama amblycephala. The sequence continues at coordinate 27,093,334 of NC_063056.1, forward strand.
CTCAGAAACACAGACCGATCGGAACTCATGCAGAGAGAGACAGAGAGGGTAATTCTCCCAGGCTGCAGAAGTCTGAGGTGTTATTAGCCAAGCAGGCAGTGGTAGATCTGGCTAGCCAAGCACACAGCCATTATCTGAGCTCTGTAAGAATCTGCAGAGAACAGATCTGAATAGTGGACTGAGCCTCACAACTGAGCCAGAAGAAATATAAATAAAGAAATAAAGAAAGAAAGAACACAAAGTGTATTCACCTTATGTAGCAACGCGGAAGTAAGCAATTTTCTGTGATTGTGTGGGCACTTCCGATTCATTAGCTGCTAGTAAATAACTGGAAGAATAAAAAAAATGCAGTAAATGGTCAAATAGTTTGCACTACAAACTAGTGTGTTTATGACTAAAATAAAAAATTAAAATAATATGATAATAAATAACAGTTTGCAATATCAAGCAGCACAACAGAAAGATTTTGTAGCCAAAATAACTGGAAGCGGATGAGATCAGGAGCCTAAACACTATCAAGTTACAATGGCCGCGCCCACTCTTACACTGTAAACCCTCTCAAAATAATTAATTGGTTTGAGTAGGGCTAACTCAAATTAAAAAATTAGTTCAATCAAATTAACTGTTATGAGTATTTAGAACTTTCCTTTTCTTTTGCATTCACACATTTTAAGTAATCTGAACTTTTTCATTGTTTTGAGTTTTATGAACTTGTTTCTTTTAATTTAGACAAACTTAAATTTACCTGAAACTGGGCTGAGATTTCTATTTCACAGCATGCCATGGCACTCAAAGGGAGAATAAATGCTAAAATTAAGTGTTATACAATGTTTTTTTTTTAGATTAATGTTAATTGGGGGATTTAGTAGTGTTTAATACTTTGCTATCCCAATTTACAAGAGTTTCTGTTATGTGTGTTACCATCATGGTGACGAATGGAGCATGTGCTTTGAGAACAGGTATTTCATAAATGTTCTATATTACCGTACTCTTTCAGCAATTGCTATGCTAATCTAATGCTATCAAAGCATTGTGTTACCAATTAGCATTTGCTGAATTATCTAGTTATAGCTAGCTAAATTTTCACTACTAAAAATACAAGTTAAGATGTTGGCGACGATAGCCTCGTGGGCAGCACGCTGACATATTGCACCATTGCGTTATGGGTGACCCGAGTTCGAGTCCCGGCTCGCGAACCTTTCCCGATCCCGTCCCCCTCTCTCTCCCACTTCGCTTCCTGTCTGCTTACCATCCTATCATATTTAAGGTAAAAACACCAAAATATATCTATATAAGTTAAGATTGGATGATAATTTTAAGTTTAATGTATGAATTAACTTACTCAAAATTAAAATTTAAATGTTGACATCTACCAGTTCTACTTACTTAAACTTTAAACGTTTGCAATTTTTTGAAACCGTTAGTTCAAAAGAACAGCCTTTTCGAAATAGAAATCCTTTGATTAATTTAATGCATCCTTGCTGAATAAGAATAAAGAAGGATAAGGATTGCTGAATAAGGATAAGTATTAATTTATATGAGTATAAATATATATATATTTATATTTATACTATTTTTTTTTTTAACTAAATATAATATTAAATACTAATAAATACTAATACATAAATAAATAAAAGTTAATATAAACTGAACCTTATTGTAAAGAGTTACAATAACATTTACTTGAAAGACAGACCTGTGTTGTTCTACCAGATGCAAATTGTAATTTTTGCTTTACATTAAGACACATGGATAAAATTACTTACATAATCTACTCATATCTAAACATAGTAACATAATTAAAAAATAAAAATATAAATTTAAGGGGAAAACATGACACATTAATGTATGCATCATCAAATCTTTTTTCTGGGACTCTGCAACAATCTCATCCTGATTTACTTTCTCAGTGGTTTACCACGAGAGACTCTTTACTCTTTATTTTGGGGTGATCGGGACTGGACTTGAGTGCTGTACAGTTAAATTAGGTCAGATGTGTCCTGCAGGGGTTCAGGCGAGTATTTTGGCTATGGTGACTGAAAGAGAAGACACCAATTTATATCTGTTGTGCTGTTCCACAACAGATACCAAATATAAGTGAACGCATAAATGTATACATTTGTTCACAACGTCTTTAAAAAAAAGCAGCGATGGATAAGAAGATGTGTGGATGCCTCATAGCAGGATGCAAATAGTTTAACTTAATCTGTCAGATGGTATAAAGGGTCTTTATCTTATAACTGCATGAAAAACACTCACACATCAACTTACTTCAGCTCTGTTACACCTATTTGAGCGATGGGTTTAGAAACAAGCTGAGCCACTGTGACGATGAAAGGTTGCTGTGGCACTACAGCCAATAAAGTGCTGTAATTTTACAGCTGAAAACACAGTGCAGACATTAACGCTCAATGTCTCAATAGAATAAAGTTGACTCGCGTAAGCACTGGAATAACTGCAAATGTAGACCAAACAGGTATTCATGAATCATGTCTTTCATGCTACATTTGGCACCTGGATTTCTGCTTAGCTTGTTCCACAAAGCAAAATCATCCGCAGGTGTGCTGCAGGCATCTCTTCCCCACTTGCACAGCCATCTCTAATATTTGTGTCAAAGCCTTTAGGCACAATATTAAGATATGCTACTAAAATATGCTAAAGAGTCACTAAAATCAGCGCACTGTTATACTGACATTTAACAAGACTCAATTCAACCTTATATCCACATGCAATTAAGTAATGTAATCCATTACATTACACATTTTATGCAATATAATCTGACTACTTTTTGATTACTTTTAGATTACTTTTGACCTAACTCGTTTTTAACTTTGAATAGAATAGGATAATATTGCACCATATTGATATAAAATACAAAGAGAAGGAAAATATATTCCATTCAACAACATAAAATGCATTAAACATTACATTATGACAGGGCTTCCCAAACTGGGGTTCAAGAAGGAACTGCAGGGCGTTTGTGAGTTTAATGAAAAACTTCTAATTTAATAAATGATTAAAATGTAAACATTTAAATAAATAAAATTAAAATTATTAAAAAAAAATGTGTTTTCAAGACAAAAGCCTTATATAATTCACATAATGAATGTGTTCGTCAGGAGCTGATTACATATGTAATGTCATGTTGCAATGTTGAGAAAACACTCCTTAAAAGTGAAATGATTTCAATAAATCCAGTGGTCAAATGCTCTGTAGGTCTCAGGATTTCCATGTAATTATATTATAACCACCTGACTAGTGACTGGCCATAGTAGGAAAAATTAATACTCTGGTAGTCAATGGAGGGCGAGGTCTGTTTGGTTAGTTACATTCTTCCAAATATCTTCCTTTGTGTTCAGCAGAACAAAGAAATTCATAAAGATCTGGAACAACTTGAGGGTGAGAAACTGATGACAGAATTTTCATTTTTGGGTGAACTATCCCTTTAATATGTGATCTGATACACAAGAACTAGATTTTGTTCATGATTGGGGCTCTTACATTAGCAGTTCTTTTCAGCAAATCTGTAAATTATTATCTGCAGAGTTAAATAACTGACTATTTTTGTGCAGTAATTGCATATTTAGGTAATGGAGATAAAAAAAAAAAAAAATACAAGTTGACTGTTTGCTAGAGTTGCTACAAATTCATTTATCTCTTACTGCTTAGGATATAAGACACGTATTCACTTAGAAATGTCAAGAGCAGGTGTCGTCTCTTTGAAGGATCAGTCTGTCAAGAGCACTTATGTGCCTTCCAACATTGACAAGCTTTCAAACACATTCTAAACAAATTCTAAAATTAATTCTCTCTACAAGCACTCCAGGAATAGATACACTGTCAGAAATTACGGATCCAAATGAAAGGGGCTTTACAGCCTGATGCCATAAAAAAGCCTTTTTAGTTTCACACACAAAACTGTAGGCTACTGGTGCTTTTAAAAAAAATGCAGAAAATCTGATCTGAAGAACCAATCAAGAACTTTTAATCTCCAAAGACCCATTTGCAGCCAAAAATATTCTTAATAAGAAAATGTTTCTTATTTAGAACAATGAAAGTATTCTAAGACATGCTTTATCAATTAACAATTATTAAAATAAGTTATATTATAACAATATTATGAATGGATACAGCTCTGCATAATAGTCTGTACCAGACTAATGTCCAGTTCACATGGGCTGATGCAACATGCATATTCAGCATAGTAATCTCCATCATAGCATCTCCTGCTTTGTGCTCAAACTTGGAAATATGCAGGTCAGAGAATGTTCTACATAAGCAAAATTCAGTAACTAATCCAAAAAATTATGTTCAAAAGTCGAAATCCAATAGCCATGAAACCAGTTTTCTAAGTTTTACAGAATCTTTTACAGAATCATTATAGGCTAGTCAATTAAAATGTATGTAAAGCCACATACCTAATT